>NC_072795.1:96077500-96702500 GCF_028583425.1 Eublepharis macularius
CAACGCTGCCGTAGCTGGTCAATGTGCCTCTGGAGTGTTCTGCTGGTGGCATTGGCTACCTCATAGGAGATCGGCCCAGTCACCCTGAGCACTGATGCCAGAACCCGGATTGGCCCTTCATCATAGTTCTTGGCGTAAACTAAGTCACCCTGCTGGAACCGCCTGGGCGGCCCTGAAACCTCCGGCTCCTGCTGGGCATCCGGACCTAAGTCTGGATGGAGCTGATCGAGCAGTGTGGTAAGCCATCGTCCCATCAAGAGTTCAGCTGGGCTCCATCCTGTAGTGGAGTGCAGGGTGATGTGCTGCCACAACAAGAAATTGTCCAATCACTGGCTCAAATCCCCCTGGCCTAATCTATGAAGGGAGTCTTTGGTGGACCTCACCATTCTTTCCACCTGTCCATTAGTTGATGGATAGAAAGGCACGGATGTGATGTGTTGGATGGCATTATTCTCATGGAACCTCTGGAATTTCTTGGAAGTGAACTGTGCGCTGTTGTCCAAGACGATGGTCTCTGGCAGTTTGTGGGTCACAAACAGGTGCCTTAAAGAGCAGATGACTACTGCGGACATCATGGCCAACACGGGAATCACTTCCAGCCACTTTGAAAATGAGTCCACCATGATGAGGAATACGTACTCTTGAAAAGGCCTGGCGAAGTGAATTGGGAGCTGCAACCACGATGTGCGTGTTGTCTCCCAAGGGTGTACAGGGGCTTGTGGCATGTCGAGGTGAGACTCCTGGCAGGGCTAACAGGTCCAGACCCATCTTTTCACCCCTTGGTGAACTATATACAAAGTAACTATTTACATCACAGTGATTGGATTATAAAGCAACAGTTATGATTGGCCATTACCAGTGCAAAAATACCCAATAGCAATATAGGCCTCAGGAGCCTTCGTTCAGACTCAAGCTCCAGCAATACATAACAGCTACTGCATTGCAAACACTCTCTGTAACCTGCATTTAATAAACTTATCTATATTTTCTTTGCCTGTGTCAAGAGCTACTTGCTGTATGTGTGCACACCCTCAGGATGAACCCAGAGGCTGAAAACACTCAAACAAAAAGGAACAGAGGCCTATCAGTCTCCTAGGGATCTTGCAATGGGAGTGGAGGGTCTCTGGTCTTGACAAACATGGAACAAATAAGTGTTCACTTTCTCTGGCACTTTCTTGACATTACTTCTGCAGATTCTCTCTTCTCATGCAAGTCATTTCCACTTAAATTTCTAGCACAGAAGACATTTCACAGCATGATAAACATGGTGCCTTTATATGTTTCCTGAACAATGACTGCTTTTTCTGCAGCACAACTCTTTTACTGACACTTAGCAGTGTGGAAGAAACTGCAAAATGTCCCTAAACATTTGTATAATTCAGTTGCATGTTGTTGACAACTTAACCTTCATTTACCATTCTCTCTTTCCTGTATTAGGATTTTAGTCCAGTGGCACTTTAGAGATGAACAAGATTTCAGAGTGTACGCTTTCAAGAGTTACAGCAACCTTCTTCAAATATGAATAGTCTCAAAGTTGCCACTGGACTCCAGTATTGCTGTTCTACTGCAGACCAACATGGCTGAACACCTAAAATTGTCTCCTTCCTATGGCATTTGTTGACATTCACACAGCTGGGCAGTTTTTCTTTTTTTCTATAAATGATCTTGGTTGAAGAAAAAAACAGCAAGCTACCACACTGGAAACAGAAATTTGATTAACAAAGCATGAACATTCTTTTAAAAGTGCAGGAATAGAAATGTATGCATGCACCTTAGTGAAACCAGCTGTATAAGAGAAATAGGATTCAGGGACAATAGGCTGAACTAGCTACCAGTTAGCATTATTTGACATTCAGTATATAAAAGTTCTGCTTTGTCCGGAGACACAAGAACTGAAAAATAACCATTTGCAGCCTGAAATTCAGAAGGAGCAACTGCTACACTCCCATTCCTAAATGACACCTCGGAGAACACTTACTGCAGCAGGTGAAGTAGATTGTTGCTTGTAAAAGCTGAGACTACACAGAGCAGCCACTCCATAATTCTTCCAGAATAATGCAACAAGCCCTATACAGATATACAAAGTATGATCAAAAGAGATAACCAGCAGTAGCTGGTTCTTCCCAGTTCTTTGCTTGGAGGGCTCATCTGCACAACAGTATAGGAAGCATGAGTGGACAAGATTTATGCCAGGAGATCAGTTTTGCGGGCTGGACTAAAATTTATCACTGGATAGCTCCAAAGATAATAAAATCTTTTAATAGGGCCTATCTTCCAATGAAGTGCCACCTATATTTTAACACTGTGTTCAGAGAAATAGATGTGCATCTCAGTGGGTTTTAAAGATTCCTCACTGTGCATATGAAGCCTTTGTATATTCACATTATACTGTTCTTCCCATCTACATATTCATATCCCCATATTCCTATCACATGGACTGGACTCATGATTCTTCTGATCTGCTACACATTATTTATATGCATGTATCACCTATTGGACATAATTGTCACAATGCAAAGGATACTGCAAGAGAAGGTTATTGGGGGAGCAATGAGCCCCACACTTGAAACTATATGTGTATTGATGCTTGGTAGATTTGTTCCACTCATACATCCCCTAACATTTGACTGGCACAATCAGCTCCATTCGCTCTCACCAGATGCTTGGAGCAGATTGAATCTGGGAAAGTTGGAGTTCAGGATACATGCATGACCATTGGCATAAAGATCACACATAGGGTTGACTTGAACATATGAATGACCAGCCACAGATAGAAAAATGTTGATATTCAATCATCTCTAGCACAATACTTTTCAATAATATCTGTTCATGCATTCTGCAGAGTCAACAAGCATAATTAGGTAATGAACATGTATATATGTAATTACTAAGAAATGAACATGTACGTACATACTCACACATAAAATTTCATAGGTGAATTAGCCCATGATCAATATACAATTATAAAAATGCGTTAAAATAATGTATATACATTTTGAAAGAAGAATAGAAAGAATACTCTCTAATTATGGTTATGGTATGATTAGTTTGCTATGATTTAAGAGTATTGGAATTTCCAATACAGCAAATGCTGGATGTTCCAGAGCCAATCTTAATCTCCTCCAGTCCTTCACATGCTATGCAAGGTCATTTGGTTTATGAAATAGAAAATGTATGCTAAAAATAAATGTTTTCCTTCTGGAATAGAATACAAACTGATAATCTGTGTGACATTTTTGACATCTGAGTAAGTGAGGCAGCAAATGCCATCTATTTTTAAGGAGAGGTAGTTAAGAAGTTTTTAAAAATAAATATTTGTTTTCAAATTTTCACAGGTTACTGGAGCATGAGAAATGAATTTCTTCTGGTATCATTGACACACTGATCTGGAAAAACAGTTGCTGTGTACCCATTTAAATCAATCTGCCTTTCAGCTTTACTCCTTTATATTTATAAAGCAGTTAAAATTATTATTTGACAAGAAGAAGAAGAAAAATCTATCGGTAAGTTCACTTCTAACCAAGGCTATATTGTAGTTTAACTGCAACCACTAAAACTGCCCAATATGCAAGATAATTGAATCATGGCCAAACCTAGACCAATTCCCTCCAATCTGCCCTTAGTTGGTACGAAGTTGTGTACATTCTAAGGAACTGCAGCCCCTCCAAAGGTAATGAGGGGATGTGGTCAGAAAGCAAAGACTTTCAAGTAAATATACATTTCATTTATATGGTGATCTAAGAAGTTATGATGACCACCATAGAGACCCAGATCTTGACCAGAAATCATACGAGACTAGCAGCAGGCAAAGAGCAGCACCTGTTGGACAGTGTTCAGTACATTATGACTGTAACCATAGACTGTTACATGGTTATCTGTGGACACTAGCTTGCTGATTGTGACGGCACCTGAGATTAGTTTTTTCTCTGTTGTGGGGGTTCTCTCTACTTGGAGCAGAATGTATGAGGTACACACTATCCCAGCAGAAAAGGAAAGTGGTAGATATGGGAATGTGTTTTATCAAAGATGGCCAGTGTTGATGATGCAAGGCCCTCTTCTTCCTCCACCTTCCTCAAATACTATGCAATATCAGATTGGTGAAACACAAATCTGTCCACCTGATTGTGCTGTTGCCAGAAGAGGGAATTGATCTGGCTTGCATAATGGTTGGAGCAAAATGACGTGGTGTCCCTATCCCAGCTAACTCCTCCAGGTTATGCAGTCCTCCACCAACTCTCACAGTTGGCAGGGGAGGTAGTGTTGCTATTGTACTCAGTGAGACTTTCAGCTTCCGCAGACTCCAAATACAAACTATAGCAGACATTGACTGTATGCTCCTTACTTTGGGAACTAAGGATAGATTTGGCATTCTGCTAGTCTACTAGTCTCCTAACTCCCCAACAAGCATCCTTTTTGAGCTGGCAGATATGCTTTCGAACATGGTGCTGGAAACACCTAGACTGATAGTTCTGGATGACTTCAACAGCCATTCTGAATGCTCGACATCCAGGCTGGTCCAGGATTTCATAGCTTCCTTGGTGACCCAAGGCCTTTCCTAAATAGCGATGGGCTTCATGCATGAAAAGGGCCACACCTTGGACTTGATTTTTTTGCTCTGAACCTTTGAGGGAGTTGGAGATTCAGCCTGAACCATAGACTGACCACTACCTGGTGAAGTCAAGGATGAATATGGCCCTGATATCCCTCAAAATAAGGGGCCTAGCTAAACTTTTGGTCCACTCTCAAAAGTTCATAGATCCTTCTGGATCCCTAAATGCACTGGGTGATTGTAGAATTCCAGACTCAGGCCCTATTGAGGCTGTGGTGGAAGCATGGAATTTGAAGTCCCTTGAATCTATTGACAAGATTGCTTCTTGCAAGCCCCTTCCTTCCTTGCATTGGAAACCAGCCCTGTGGTTCATGACAGAGCTGGGTGATCTAAAGAGGATGAGAAGACATATGGAAAGACACTAGCAGAAAACTCATGCTAAATCTGATAAAGCATGCTACAGAGCCCATGGGAAAACTTATGAGGCAGTGGTTTTAGCAGCAAAGAAATGTTACTTTTCTGCAACCATTGCATTGGTTAAATTGGCTAAATCACATCCATCCCAACTGTTTAAGGTATCTTGACACCTTCTGACCTCTAAATCTGAACCTTTGCTAGGTCAAGAACAGACAATTAACTATGTCACATTTGCAGTCTTTTGCTAATAAAATAGCTCAAATACCATCTGATCTGGATGTCACCTGTAATATAGGGAAGCCAGAAGTAATACTTAACATGTTGTCCAGTCCATTTCTTGATCATTTTGACCCAGTTACAGTGACAGATACTGACAGAATTCTAGCATTTGTGAAGGCCACTACTTGTACCCTAGATCTTTGTCAATCCTGGCTGCTGAAATCTTGTAAAGACCACATAAAGAAGCCCTTGATATCTATCATAAATCAGTCACTAACTCAAGGCACCTTCCCTCTGCCTCTCAAAGATGCAGTCATCTGCCCACTACTTAAAAAAAAAAAATCTTAAACAAAAATGATGTAGCCAATGATTGCCCAGTCTCTAATCTACCCTTTCTGGGCAAAGTGGTTGAGAGAGCAATAGCTGACCAACTCCACGATGTCTTAGACAACTTTGGTGCTCTGGACCCTTTTCAGTCTGGTTTTAGGCCACGCTAGGGATGGAGATGGCTCTGGTGGCTCTAGTTGATGACCTCCACCTGAATGACTTCCACCTGAATAAAGGACATGCTCCATTTTTGCTCCTCCTAGATCTATCTGCAGCCTTCAACACAGTAGACCATGCCATCCTGCTGAAGCATTTGGGGCAGAAGTAGGTATCAGGAGATGTGCCTTGGACTGGTTTAAAATTGTTCCTCAAAAGGTTGCTATTGGAGACAAGCTATTTTCAGTGTGGGAATTACCTTGTGGAGTTCCACAAGGTGCAATCTTAACCCCAATGCATTTAACTTCTATGTAAAGCATTTAGGAGAAATCATTTGTAGCTATGGAACTGGATGTCGTTAATATGCAGATAATACCCAGCTCTATATCTTGTTCTCCCATCCCCTGGAAATGCTGTAGAGGTACTGACTCGCTGCTTGACAGCTGAAAGCTGAAAGCAAACAAATTGAAATTGAACCTGAACAAGACAGAAGTGATGCTGGTTGGAAAAATAGAGATCTTGAAGGGCATTGTGCTTCCAACCATTGATGGGGTTCAGTTGACCCTGGCTGACTCAGTTAAGAGCCTAGGGGTTATACTACACACAACATTGCTGCTAGAGAAGCTAGTAAATGCAGCTGCTAAAAAAGGCCTTCTCACAACTCAGACTAACCTGGAAGACAGCCCCCTACCTTGACATGGATGATCTCGCCATCTGGATTAATGGCAAAGAAACATCAAAGCTAGACTACTGCAATGCACTCGACACAGGTCTCCTCTCAAAGTTGACTTGGAGACACCAGCTGTGCAGAATGCTGCAGCTCATTTATTCTCAGGAGCTAATAATAATACTAACAACATTTGATGTATGTCCCGCCCTTCAGGACAACTTAACTCCCACTAAGAGTGGTTTACAAAGAATGTTAATATTATCCCCACAACAAACACCCTGTGAGGTGGGTGGGGCTGAGAGAGCTCCTAGAAGCTGTGACTGACCCAAGGTCTCCCAGCTGGCTTCAAGTGGAGGAGTTGGGAATCAAACCTGGTTCTCCAGATTAGAGTCCTGCACTCTCAACCACTACACCAAACCACTACACCAGACAGAGCTTGCATATCACTCTCATTCTGCCAACATTCCACTGGATTCCCATCAGTTGCTGGGTTCAATTCAAGGTCATGAGTATCACATTCAAAGCCTTTCATAGCCTGGGCTCCTCATATCTGTGTGACTGCCTCTCCCCCATGCTCCGCCACAGCAACTTTGCTTTTCTGAACAAGGCCTTGTGTAGATACCACCCTGCAGTTGGGCAAAATCAACAGTTGCCCACACACGTGTTTTTTCTGTGCTATCCACAACCTTATGGGATGGCCTGCCTGAGGATGTCAGGAAAGCTTCCCCTCTCCTGGCTTCCCACAAATTATGCAAAACTGAATTATTCAGGAGGGCTTTCTATCCAAATTATAGGGCTGTGTCATAAGAAATAGCCCAGAGAGGTGCATTGGTAGGGGCAGGGACTACACACTATTGAGTACTGGCAGACGTGAACCTACTAGGGAGTTTCTGCATTGATAAACATGCCATGTAATTTAGTTATGCTTGGTTTCAGAAATATTTCATCTATTTGCTTGGCTTTATGGTTGTTTTTCAATTTTTTTTCTGCTTCAATACTCTATTGTATCTGTTTCACTGAATGTCCTAACTGCTATTTATTATTGTACCCTGATCAGTTAATGTCTTAGCTTTCGATTATATTGTATTTTCTCTTGCACTGTGTAATTTGCCTTGGATCTTAGTGAGAAAGACAGACTCTTATTATGAATAAAAACAACAACAACAACAATCATTTTAATGCACTTAAGTAAACCACTAATGAAATGTCAAGGCAGAATCAGAATTATAACAAAATTATTCCTGCCAATAAAAGAAGCCATGTCGTCCCGTTTGCAAGATCTGAGCAAGGCTGTTGAGGATAGGATGCTTTAAAAGTCTTTCATTCATAGGGTCAACATAGGACAGAGGCAACTTGACAGCATATAACACACACATATTCTCACCAAAAAGTTTGATGTGTTCAAAGTACCCCATGACATGGCAAATAAAATAGCGATAAAATGATTAATAGTCTGTATTAACAGAAGTGATAATCCACTCAATGGTTTTTCATGCAAAGGGGTTCATGAAGATTTTGTATATAAATTGATGTGTTCTTTTTTCTAAATTCATTTGAAAGACGCTCTTTCTGAAAAGGAAACAAACTAACACTATACAGTTTTAGTGACTGATAAGCATGGATCAGAGTGCTCCCAAAGTGCATAACTTTTCAAGTGACAGAAGTAGCTGAGCTATTGAAAAACAAGTAGCCAATGATTGAAAAGCTTCCTTTTAAAAAGTGGAGCATATCAATGCAAGCATTTCTGTAGCTGCCTCTGATAAAAACAGCATGATTAATGGCAGAATGCAGAGTGAAATCATGCGTGCAAGGAAGAATGATACACAGATTACAAATAATAAATCAAAAGAGCCTGCTTTTGAAGAGCTGCCACATACAGTGAATCCAGGGATGCCCATATATCCATTAATGGATTTCTGCATGACAACACAATGCTATTGAAACTACATTGCACATTTTTAGACCTGGCTGTTCATCTTCATTTTGGCAAAACTGGAGACGTTCACTTGGCCAGCTCTGTTTAGGTATTGTTTCTGACATACTAATTTTTCATACAACAACAGACCCCTTGGAGTAGTATACATAAAATGGCCACAGCCTGGAGGCAGCTTTAAATTTCTCCACTTGGCAGTTGCTCTTTGCTGTGATCAGAGAATTTTCTTCATGTGGCTATAAATTCTCAGAAAATAAAGGAGGATCATACACACATTTGCTCTCCTACCACGTTATTTAGCCTACATAATCCAGATCACAATATTCTATCATTGGAGAACAGCTGCACTGTAGTAATATCCTTGCAAACAGGGAACATTCCAGGTTTTGGGGGTCATGGTAAGGAGCCTTCTATGAGTCCTTTGTGTTCCTTTTCCTCATGGGCTTTCTATGGCAGCAATGGGGTAAGGAAAGGCAGGCAGCATTTCCAGGTCCCCGTGGGACAAACTGGGGGCTATGGGGACAGCGAGTACTTACCCTCTTTGAGCGTGTGAAGTGTGTGTGTGTACTACTACACAAAGTGCATGTGTGCTCCCATGCTTCCCCATCATGCTAGAAAATGACTTCATTTTTCAGCTCAGTGCAGAAGTGCTGGATTGTACCTCCCCCATGCAGGTGCCTCCCTCTTCCAGCCAGGTGAGTGGGGGGGAGCAGAGGGGTCAGGGGCTGGAAGAGGCTGGCAACCCTAGAAGGAGGGGATATTATTTCTCCTCCTGCTGCTGACAAGGAACAGAAACCTGCCATCCATTATAATAGAAGTGATTTCTAGCTGAGGGATGGGACTAAATGTTGCAAGGTTGGAAGTTCAATTAACATATGCTTTTTTTAAATTTAATTTCTCCCTTGTGAAAAATTAATTGTCTTTACTTTAGTGCTGTTTTGTTTCCTTGCACAAAACTGTTTCCATAAAAACGGCATGTATTTTTTTAACACTAATTGATTTGTGAAAAGTTGCGGCCGGAGAAAGATAAAGTAAAAAGAATACCAAATGGACAATTATAAGATTGAAATATAAGACTGAGAAGGGGGAGAAAAAAAGACAATGCCCATGAGTGACCAACAGGGAAAACAGGAGTGGAAGAAATGCTGACATTTGTGTATTAGCATAAACCATGGAATAAAATGGCATTTCAGACAGAATGCTCTGAAATCTATTCAGGCAACATTTGTGTTTTCATTGTTTCCTGGTAAAAGCATCACCATTCAGACTTGATTCACCTGTATCTGGATCCAAACTTCAAGTAATATAAACTGTAGGGTTGTTAAGAGAATCCTCTTAATTCCTCTCTTTTCTTCTTTTTAGGAATTTAGAGTCAGTTTCTAATCAATTCCATTTTGATCACAGAGAAATTTGAAGAGAGGTGGGGCAGCAAGGGAAGTTCTGCAGATTTCAGAATTTCACTCTGTAGATGCTCAGAGGAAGGTAATGTCTTCCCAAGCCTGCCTATCTTCCTTCCAGAGCACCAGCCTGTGGTGCTTAATGTAAAACAAATGTGAGGGCTGACATTAGAAAAGGGCTCCTTGAGTTCTCTTTGAAGAGAAATGAAAGAGAAATCTTGTTCTTGAAAGAGAAATAAGAGAATAAGGGAAATCAATGGCTATATCTAAAAAAGTGAATTTCAGAAAAAGAAGTTTCCCACACCATAACAATCCTAATAAACTGCTATCTTACTACATTTCTCCTCAAATTCCATTTTAGGAAATCCGTTGTTCTAAAAAATCCTTTAAAGGTGTCCATCACAGCACCTGCAGAAATCTAACATAACACTTTCAGCTTGGGGGAGTAGAAATTAGAGATACTTGGGCCGTCGTCACACGGGCATCTGTTCCGTTAAATTTACAGCATATAACGTCATCGCTGATATCGGCACAGTAACGTTTCTTTGGGTCACCTCGCGTTTCTTCGCGCTCCCAGCTGTCCATACCTAAGCGCTCTGTTCCATTCTCTCTAATGGGCGCAGAAGCAGCTCCTCCCCCTTTTAAAAAAATATTTTTGGCGTTTAATTCCACTATAACAGAATAACATTAGCTTCCTAATCTACTGCTGTTTCCTGAATAATCTGAAATCCGTGTGCACAACTGAAGTTGTTGTCAGCTGGATGAGGCTGCAGTCTTCCACGCCTAAGATCCTCTCGGTAACGCAAAACTGAAAGCGGAAGTCGGATAGAACGGTTGCGAAGTTTAAAATTTTCCCGCGCAAAAAAAATAAAGGCATTATATCGCTATAACATCGTAATTTAAAAAAAAATGGAAAATGACTGAACACGGCCATTTTTAGCGAGGTGTGGTTTTGGGTTAAAATAAAAATTTCTCTAATGGCAATTCAGTCATTTTTACTTGTTTTATTCAGCAGAAAATTTTCATTGTGTGATGTCGTTATAGCGATATAAGGACAATATTACAAAAAAAGGGGAGTCGCGGGAGAAATGGATTCTGGGATTGAGGAGAGAAAAAAAAGGTGTGCCTATGGCATGGAGAGGCGAAAAACATCGATGTGAGGCATTCACACTGAGGCACCAAATATCGCGACTATCAAGCACAAAGCAGAAGAGAGAAAATCGCATCAGTGTTGGAATAAGGTGGGTGTTTGCTGGGAAATTGCGCCATTTTCGTGCTAAATAGAAGCCTGTGTGACGACGGCCTTGTTTTGTTTTATGTCCAGTGAACAATAGTTTTAGAATATATCATAAAGAGGAAACCAAATAAGAAAAACGTTTGTAGTGAAGTTTTTAAAAGACACTTTCCCGTCCCCCACAGTCCCCAAAACACACTTGCAGATTTAGGTGCTAGAAACATCTATATTTTTATTGGCACAAGTAATATAACTACTAAAACATTTTTTCCAGCATTTCAAAATTCATGATACACAACAATGTTGCAATATCAGTCTCTCTTATGAAACAGACACTACCCTGTCAGCAGTATGTTGATGGAACTGACAGATAATAATTGCCATCAATAGACACAAATTAAATGTGCATCACAACCTGTATATAACTAGGACACAGGCACCACTTACACTAAATAGTTGCAGCTGGAGAGTGAGTAGAAGGTAAAAAAAAGAGAGGTGTTAGTAGTCAGACCTTCCCTCATGATGTTAAGTAGGCTTATGAATATGGCAATATCATAAGCCCCTCTCTGTATGTGTTTTAAACACAGAAATGCTACCTAAGTGAGGCAGAAAACTGGAGCCAGATCCCAGCCAGAAGACGGAAAATTACTAGCATATGAAGTGTCAGGTGAGACCAGCTTTCAACCCCTACGTCCCGGAGACGTGCAAAGATCCTAAGACAATAGCGTCTTCCAGGAGTTCCTGAATTCATCACCTTAACACACCCGACTGATCTTCCCTTATCTACTCTTCTATTTTGGGGTGATTCAGGGCTCTGATAATCCTACCCACCCATCCATCATGGGTTATCAATCATCATTGATAACTTTAATTTCACCAGGGAAGGCTTTATCAAACCTTCCCAGTTTTATTGTCTCAGCCTGGAGACAGCTTTCCAGGTTATTGTCTCTCCTCAGAGACAGCCTTGTATGTCTTACCCCAGAGACGACCATCAAGTTATTGTTTTGGGGGCAGAAGATGTAATCTTGCCACAGTGTATGTTCCACAGTATGACTGGGCTGCCTTTCCACCATAGTTGCATGCATGCTCTTGGAGCCAGCATACACCCACAGCTGAGCTCTTCCTACATTGATGCATTGGTCGCTCAATGCTCTCTCTTCCAGATGCCTTCTTCTGGATGGTAACTATCATCCAATCCCTCAACTCTATCCAATTTTCCCCATTGCTTTCTAGTTAGCTGTGTGTGAGAGTGCTGTCTGTTTTTGTGTGCAATTGACCTTTATTATTTTCAATAAAATCCCCTTTTGATTGAACATCTGCTTTGTTATTGAAAGAGTTTTTGAGAAGGACAATCCTAGTATACATAGGTGGTGATCTTGCTAAGTTACCTGCCTCTTCTTGCATGCTAATTCCCCCAACTCACAAGGAGACCCCCTATTTGGATAACGGAGGCACACGTTAGTGCTTCTGTCCTGTGGAAGTATGAATATCTATTTAGTTTTATTTGTCCCCCTCTCCTGAGACTGATCCCTGATTAAACCAACTGTTACAGCAAGAACATTTGTTTAGCACTGATACTTACCACAGACATAAGGAAATATGGCAAGTTAAAAGAAATGATAAACTCTAGTGTAACAATATTTTTGTTTTTGAAACCATGTCTTTGGACCTTTAATTCAGCTCCTTCTTATGTTACTTTAAACTTTTACTTCAGGAGCAGCCTGGTCACAACCAACACTTTTTATTTCCACTCACCCAGGCAGTTTGGTGTAGTCATTAAGAACAGCAGGACTCTTATCAGGAGAAACAGGTCTGATTCCCCACTTCTCAGCTTGATGCCACCTGGGTGACCTTGGGTCAGTCACAGTTCTCTCAGAGCTCTCTCAGCCCCACCCACCGCACAGGGTGGGGATAATAATGACTCTGAAAGCCTCTCTATATGAGACATCTGACACATGAAGAACACAAGTCGGGAGATGCAATGGTAGCTGGGAAGAGTAATTTAAAAAGACAAAGCCAGTGGCAGGGCAAAGGCTTTGCTATACACTGGAGCTGTGTGAGAGGGTGTGAAATGCCAGAAGGGAAACTTCAGCCCATTATAACTTCTCCAGAGCTAAACCAAGCTCTGTAAAGCAGCTCCAACCCATTTCCATTCCTTGCTGTCCTCTGGTTGTGATCCCACTTTTAGACTGGAGAGATGAAATTGACAGAGCTTTCCGGAAAGTGAAGATGAAATTAACAAACCTTCTGAAGAGCAACCTGAATTAATTCTGTCTTTTAAAACTATACTTCCTGGCTTACATTGTGTCTCCATACACTTGACAAACACACGCTGAGGCGTCTCGTGTGGAGAAACTCTCACTTGTTAAATGGAATAGGCATTAAATGCAAGGATTACCTACTGCTGCATCCAGACAGAGGCAGGTAAAAAGTTAAAACTACTGCCTAAAAGGAGGATGATTGGCATGTTGCTCCCCCTTCTCTGTGACTGGCCAGCAAGAAAGTAACAAATTGGAGCTAACAAGATGGTCAAGAGGGAGTCAATGCTTGGAAGCCCAAGGTGGTATTATTATTATTATTATTATTATTATTATTATTATTATTATTATTATTATTATTATTATATCTCTAGAACACTTCTATTTTCTGTTTTTGTGACTAATTTATTGCTGCCTCCTTGACTGCCTTAAAAGGATTTTGCTGACACCAAAAAGCTTTCACCTTAGACCTCCTTGGTTTAACTGGTAACAAAGGAAAGCTTGATGTATTGTCGAAGGCTTTCACGGCCGGAGAACGATGGTTGTTGGGGGTTTTCCGGGCTGTATTGCCGTGGTCTTGGCATTGTAGTTCCTGACGTTTCGCTAGCAGCTGTGGCTGGCATCTTCAGAGGTGTAGCACCAAAAGACAGAGATCTCTCAGTGTCACAGTGTGGAAAAGATGTAGGTCATTTGTATCTACTCAGGAGGGGTGGGGTTGAGCTGAGTCATTCTGTAAGAGTTTCCCAGGGTGTGGAATGCTAATGGCAGGAGGCTTCACTGTCTCCTGAGGAGGTTCTTTTGCATATGGATTGGTGCTTGATGTGCTAATCCTCTCTGCAGGGCTATTGTCGGGTGTGGAGTGTTTTGTTGGCCTGGTGTTTTTCAGAACTGGAGCCCATGCTCTGTTCATTCTTAAGGTTTCTTCTTTCCTGTTGAAGTTTTGCTTATGCTTGTGAATTTCAATGGCTTCCCTGTGCAGTCTGACAAAGTAGTTGGAAGTGTTGTCCAGTATTTTGGTGTCCTGGAATAAGATACTGTGCCCTGTTTGAGTTAGGCTATGTTCAGCCACTGCTGATTTTTCAGGCTGTCCAAGTCTGCAGTGTCTTTCATGTTCTTTTATTCTTGTCTGGATGCTACGCTTTGTGGTCCCGATGTAAACTTGTCCACAGCTGCAGGGTATACGGTATACTCCTGCAGAGGTGAGGGGGTCTCTGCTGTCTTTTGCTGATCGTAGCATCTGTTGTATTTTTCGGGTGGGTCTGAATACTGCTTGAAGGTTGTGCTTTTTCATAAGCTTTCCCATCTGATCAGTAATTCCTTTGATATATGGCAAAAACACTTTTCCTGTAGGTGACTGTTTTTCCTTGGTTGTTTGATTCATCCTGGGTTTGATTGCTCTTCGGATTTCATTTCTGGAGTAGCCATTTGCCTGAAGTGCGTGGTTTAGATGATTAATTTCCTCATTGAGAAAGCGCGGCTCACATATCCGTCTTGCACGATCCACTAATGTTTTCATTATGCCTCTTTTCTGTCGGGGGTGGTGATTGGAGTTTTTGTGTAAGTACCGATCAGTATGAGTTGGTTTCCTGTAGACCTTGTGACCTAACTGAAAGTTTGCTTTGCGGATGACCAAGGTATCCAGGAATGAGAGTTTTCCCTCACTTTCTTTCTCCATTGTGAATTGTATGTTCTGGTGGATGTTGTTGAGATGATTCAAAAACTCCATCAATTCTTCCTCCCCATGGCTCCAAATGATGAATGTATCATCCACAAACCGGAACCATACACTGGGTTTGTGGGGTGCTGATTCTAGAGCTGTTTTTTTCAAAATGTTCCATGTAGAAGTTTGCTATAACTGGGCTGAGTGGGCTCCCCATGGCCACCCCCCCCCCCATCCATCTGTTCAGAATTAGGAGCAAGTGTGTATTATGTGGGGAATGATGCTAGAAGACTATTCATCTTTATACTCAAGCTGTAATATAGGATCTGAATTCTGCAAGTTTGAATTCTGTCTATCCAACTTCATCCTTCCCATGACACTCCATCCTTTTATCAAACATTTCAGGAAAGGAGATAACTTTGGATAAAAGGCCAGGAAAAATCAACTCTGCTGCTGATACAGCCTTTCGCCATGCAGAATGCAAAAATAAAATAAAATTAAAACGCTGAGAAGCAGTTTGGAGATTGAATTGGGGTATTTTAACCATGCATGCAGAATTCTGTAGAGAAATTGATGCAGTATGAGGCCAGAACTGACAAAAAAGCCCAGTGAGGAAAAGCCAGGGCCAAGCTACAGTGATGCCTGACACAGGTTGGACACTTGTCAGCTTCCCTCAAGTTTTGATGGGAAATGTAGGCATCCTGGTCTTGCAGCTTGGCTCTCCATTTAATTGAAGTTTACAGAATGGCAGTTTATGGGAGGGAGAACATGCAGTTGGGAGGGGAGTGCAGGCATTGGGCTCTCGCTGGGTGCCCCCCTTCCCCTCCGCTGGGTGTGGGGGAGGGGTTTCTGTAAACTTCAATTAAATGGAGAGCCAAGCTGAAAGACCAGGATGCCTACATTTCCCATCAGAACTTGAGGTAAGCTGTCGAGTGTCCAACCTGTGTCAGGCATCACTTGTAGCTTGGCTCTGGGTTTCTCATCTGTCAGTCCAACAGTTCCCACCAGTCCACTTCATTGCACTAACCTCTAACAATCTCCTGGAACTGCTATTTGCCACATTGTAGGAAACATTAGATCAGCCTGTACATTTCCCTCAGTATGGTAAATAGCAGCTCTTGGAGTCATTTGAAGTTAGGATAAATAGCATGTGAGAAAGGGTTAAATTGTCGTCTCAAAGCTGCTCCTACTGTTAAGCAATAATGATCCATTATTGATTTCCCACAGATTTTTCTAGATTGGCCCTGATACTTGTGAGTCAGTGTGGTATTATGGTTAAGTGGCAGATTATACTCTCAGACACCACCTTGTCATGCAACTAATTTGGTCTCTCTCTCTCTTGTGAAATAGAACTTGTAAACAGGTAGCTACATCACTGGCATCTTATCTGTATATACTCTTTATCATATGCTACGTAATGACAATAGATCTTGTACAATTTCAATAGTAATAAATGTGTACAATTTAATTAAAAAAATCTGTTAAAAGGAGCTTTTGTTACTGTGCCACATGGGAAATTATTTCGTTTCAAGTATATGAGAGTGCAGCATACGTTTAGGAGTATCATCAGTGCAATGAAACATAAACACACCTGTTAATGTCTGATCCATCAAATTGGTTGCCATAAACGCCACAGATGGTGAAGAGATAGCTGCGAGCCTGGTGACTTGAGCTGGCATCAGAGAACTCATGCGCCTATCCATTCTAGAAGAAGCACCTGCAGGTAATCCATAAGGAATATATCATTGTTTATACTAAATAAGGTATAAATGCTGATTTGCAGAAACAAGACCTGTTAGCAGTTATACCCATTCTCCTTATTGAAAGGGAAGCTTATTCTGCCCCAGGATACGTTTTGCTCTATAATTAGGTTGCCCTCAGCAGAGTGTGTGTGTGTGTGTGTTTTTGGATCATAGGTACACTCTCAGACATGTGTCTGGGCCTTCCTCCTCCTGTGGTGAAGCGCTGGCCACTCAAGCCGCTGTTTTTACAGACATCCGCTTTCCCTCTTCCTCCCTGATTTTCTAGTTAGCCTGTATGTATGCTGTGTATGATTTTATGTGTGTTTGCCTTTACTGCTCCTTTAATAAAGCCATTCCTGTTGAGCATCTGCCTGGTTCAGTCAGAGAGTCTCTAAGGGCCAAGCTACACATGACGAATGACACTTGAACAACAAGTGGATTGAGTGGAGGGCAAGTGAACAGGGAGAAATACACTTGCCGTTCAAGTGTCATTCGTCATGTGTAGCTTGGCCCTAAGAGAACAATCTGGTATATGTCCCCTCTCACTGCTTCGAATGCCCCCACTCACAAGGAAACCCCCTCATTTAGGGTAAAAGACTGTTTCCAAAGGCTTCAGGCATCATCAGGTACTGTTGTGACTATTTTTTTAGCAAATGTTTTATAAAGGATCAAACTGTACACCATTTTTTTTTGCGACAACCCAATTTCCTGTTATGTTAGCATCCCACCACTATTTTTAGCCAGGTAAAAAGCAAGTCAGATAGTATTTGACATAAAAATGTTAATGATGATTGTCTGCACCAGAGGAGCACCTACTTGTGTATTGGAAAACTAGCCTGGTGGATTATCAAAGCACCCTTACTCTGCTGAAATGGTAACAACATCAATTCCTATGGGAAAAGGTAAAATGGGCATACAGCCTTGATGTTTGGTCACCCAGCTACCACAGACAGGGATATCATGGGTGAGGTGTGTGTATCAAAATGCTTCCTCCTTTTTCTGAAGTCAGCTTCAGGTCAGGAACTTATTTATTTATCTATCTATTCGATTTTTAGCCCTCCCTCCCCGCGAACAGGCTCAGGGTGCAGTACAATAAAATGCTGAATGAGCATTTAAAATATATAACATATATAAATAAGATTTAAAATACTAAAACATAAATGCATAAATACCTAAAACAACTTATCTGATGGCTCTCTCCTCCAATTTCCCCAATCTGAACATAACAGTCCAAGAGGAGTGGGTGGGGGCTATAGTTGATCATATTCTGGTGACAGCACTTATGGAGGGCAGATGACTTTGTCACCCCCCTAGTGGGAGACTGGTAGGGAGGCACCTAAGCAATCAGAATGTCAAAGACTGGCCTCAACTATATGTATGGTGTAACAACTCCATCTTACAGGCCCGCCAAAAGGACATAAGATCTTGGCAGGCCCAGGTGTCCTCTGACAAAGACTTCCACCAGGTTGGGGCCAGGACTGAAAAAGTCCTGGTCCTGGTCGAGACCAGCCAGACCTCCCTGGGGATGGGGACTACCAATAAGTTCTTATTTGCAGATCTTAATGCTCTCTGGAGTACATATGGGGAGAGACGGTCCCGCAGGTATGCTGGTCCTAGTCCGTTTAGGGCTTTAAAGGTTAAAACCAAAACCTTGAACCTAATCTGGAACTCTATGAGGAGCCAGTGCAGCTGCTGCAAGATGGGAGTAATATGTGTCCTGTATGGCGTGCTCATTAGAACACATGTAGCAGCATTCTGGACCCGCTGTAATTTCTGGATTAAACCCAAGGGAAGCCCTGCATACAGCGAATTACAGTAATCTATTCAAGAAGTGACCATTGCATGGATCACTGTAGTTAGGTCGTGGGTTGACAGATAGGGTGCAAGCTGCCTGGCCTGTTGAAGATGGGAAAATGCAGACTGGGCAACTGCCATGACCTGGCCCTCCATCGATAAGGAGGAATCCACTATCACTCCAAGACTCCGGGCAGATGAGATAGGCACTAATGGTGTCCCATCAAAGGTTGGGAGCCGGATTCACAAATCTGCCAATCCCTGGCCCAAGTACAGGACCTCCATCTTTACTGGGTTTAGCTTCAGCTGGCTCTGCTTTATCCATCCAGCCACAGCCTCCAAAGCTCTCACTACAACATCAGGGGCAGAGTCAGGCCAGCCACCCATCAACAGATACAACTGGGTGTCATCCGCATACTGGGGACAACCCAGTCTGAAACTTCGCACCAGCTGGGCAAGGGGGCACATACACAGGTTGAATAGCAAGGGGGAGAGTATTGCCCCTTGTGGAATGCCACACACCAAAGGCTGGCATGTGAATAAGCTCTCCCCAGGCACCACCCTCTGTCCCTAACCGTGGAGAAAAGAGACAAGCCACTGCAAGGCAATCCCTTGGATCCCCACCTTGTCAAGGCAGTGGGTCAACAGTTCATAGCTGACTGTATCGAATGTTGTTGAAAGGTCCAACAAAATCAGCAGCACTGACCCACCTTGGTCCAGATGTCTGCAAAGCTCATCCATGAGGGCGATCAGTACTGTCTCCATCCCGTGTCCTGGATGGAAGCAGGACTGGAATGGATCCATTTGTCTCTGTGGGTGAGCATAAATTAGCTCGCAGCCTTTGCAGGGGGTGGTGATGCTCCCAAGCGAGCCGTCAGGACAAACTAGTCTGATCATGGCACCACTTCAACGGCATCAAGGTCCACCTGTATCCCTAACCCAAAGATCAAATCTAGCGTGTGGCCTGCTTGATGCGTAGGAACTGATACAACTTGGGAGATTCCCAGTGCTGCCATGGATGACACCAGGTCTGAAGCCTGTGCAGAGTTAGCATCATCAACATGGACGTTGAAGTCACCCAGGACCAATAACCTGGGGTGCTCCAAGGCCCAACCTGCCGCCACCTCCAACAGGCCCAACAGGGTAGCTGCTGGTGTGCTAGGCGATTGGTACACCAGACAGATAGCCAAACTCTCCTCAGCATCCCACGTCAGGCCAACACAATCAATGCCAACAATCTTTGGTGCAGGGAGTTTCCTGAAGGAGAAGGATTCCCAAATGAGAATGCCCCCCCCCAACCATCCATCCAAGACTGGTGAAGGGCCGAGAACCTGGGGGGCAGTTCTTTCAAGGCGACTATTTCGCATCCCTTACCCAGGTCTCAGTCACGCATACCAGGTCCAACTTACTCTCCTTTGGTGGGAGGATTCCCACTGAGTGGGCCCACACTCCCACCCTTGATCGCTGGACCAGAGGGGGAACATCTGCTGCAAAAATGACATACAGTAATATGTGATGCCATGGGTTTTCACCTGGGTTTTTGTCAAGAGATGATGTCACACATTGCCTGACATCATTTCCACTTTTTGCTCCATTTCAAAGCTTCTGCTGATGTCAGACAACAGCATGACAGCCCTAGTTTCAGGGTTGTTGTGATGTATGCATCTGAATATTCTCTCCTCCCATCCAGGAAATGGTTACAGCTATTGTTGCACTACTGTAATAGTTCCTGGGTGGACAAGCCAGTCCAGTTGTGAAATTTTGCACAATATCTAGAAACCACAAGCAGAGCTTATTCTGGCATGGAGAAAAGTGAAACAGCAAACTTTACCTGCTCAGTTTTTGGATTCCATGAGCAAAGCCAGACAAAATGCTAGCATTCCTACTCTAACATACAGAAACATTTTTGTGGTCTCTACATGAAGAAAGTACTGTCTGAATAGCTTCTGAGAAAGAACAAGTTGGAAGAAGGGAAGCATTATCGGACAACATTTCTCTAGCACTTCTGAATGAAAGGAAACCAACAAAATCTGCTTCTTGTTCCCTTATTTCAACTGATACCCTGGGCCGTAGTCAGGATTCTTTATAGGCATTCACAGCCGGCATCTACTGGCCAATATTTATTGCTTTTTTCATTTAGCACATTTTAGAGTTGTCATTTTAATACATTTTTTTTTGTATTATCAATTACATTTTCAAAAGACAAGACTGGAATGTAGGCTGTAAAACAGTACTATATATAATCCCTAACAGCTGGTGGAGAATTGTTTTTAAAAGATGATAAATCATTTTAATACTTCTTAGCATTTTTAAGACTCAATTTTTTATGGTTGAAGAAGTAACAACAACAAAAAATTAAGCCCACAAAAGTGATAAAGATGTGCAGAGTTAGAAAAGAATGTGCTGATATACAGTTGGAAACTTATAGAACAAACCAGTAGGAGAAATATCAGAAAGTGGATGTTCTTGAAATTTCATAGACAATTCATATATAGGCTTGTCATGTAAAATCGTACAGGTCAGTTTATGTCCTTCCATGCAACGTGTGTGTAAAGTGTCATCAAATCACAGCCGATTTGTTGTGACCCCATAGGGTTTTCAAGACAAAAGACAAACAGAGGTGGCTTGCCATCGCCTACCTCTGTGGAGCCTCCCTGAACTTCCTTGGTGATCGCTCATCCAATTACTAACTAGGGTCAACCTTCCTTAGCTTCTGAGATCTAATGAGACTGGGCTAGCCTGAACCATCCAAGTTAGGGTTTCTGTGTCATATCTTGGCATATAATGTCATTGCAATTCTAGGCTCTTACAGAAGAAGGCAGGAAAAAAAAAGAGAACAAATAAAAATGAGAGATAATGTAGCAACACTGCTCCTATAGCAAGAGGCCTCAAAACACCCATTATAGCCACACATTAAAACACACACACAAAAAGTGACCAAACAACTGCAGGAGAGGGCCAGCCACCTCAGAGTTCATACATAGTCCATATAGCCTTGTGAAATAGTCGGCCCTGTGAAATAGTCACGGGTAGACCAGGGAGTTGTAAAAAGAGTGAGATAAAAATCATCAGCTCATGTGCTCTTGATTAGGTTGAAGAGTGGAACTTAGCAGATCAAAGGAACTGTTAGGGAACTGTGCAACTGATACTAATTGTAGTTTCAGAAAGGCAATTTAAATTACTTACAAGAAATGGGACAAAACGGTTAACCCCAACGACTCTTCTCTCCCCCCAGCCACTCTTCCTGATCTTCAAAGCAGCTGTGTAGGGCTGCCGGTTAGCTTTAAAAAAAGAAAACAATGGTGGGAGATCCTAATCAAGATCTCATGTTGTATCTAGCTTGGTCCTGAGTGGGGATTTGAATTTGGGATTCCACATTTTAACCAGTTTGCCTATAGATTAGAGATGGGCACTGTCATGCCTCAGGTGGGGTGAGCCACCTTACGCTGCCACCACTCTGCGATTTAAAGTCCCTTGGGAAGGCCCAGAGTACCCTCCCAAACCTTCTGACCTCCGTAGCTTGGCCAATAAACAGGCGTGAGGACCCAGCAGAATAACAACACACAAAAGGGTTTATTTACAAGGAGGTCAGTTAATCAAACAACAAACAAGCAAGCAAACAAAGTGCCTTAGCAACAATAGATGGGTGAAAGTAGAATAAACAAAAGGCTCTAGCGCAACTGAACTCACTGTCCCTCTGTCTGCCAGTCCTGTCTTCCCACCCTACCTGAATGAAGGCTTCTCCACCTAGCAGAAACCTCCTCTGGCCTGCTCCCTGGGAAAAAGAACACAGGCTTTTTTCCTCTCAGGCTTATATAGCACTAGCCCCGTGTTCTGATTGGCCAAAAAGGGCACCAAAACGGCCCAGGGGCTCCTGGGAATTGTAGGCAGGCCCAGTCCCACAGCTAACAGGCTTCTGAGGTCTTGCTAGGCCTTTCTGGCACAGCCAGATCATGACAGGCATGAACAGCAATATGAACAAAAAAAGCCACGAACAGCCCAATCTGCTGTTCGCGAACAAGCTGTTCGTGAGACCCCTTCTAAATGAACAGGTGGTCATTGCAAGCCTCATTCGTTGCTGTTCATCATGCCAGACAGTCTGGCACCTGCAATCAATTCCCTTGGCAACTTAGGCAGGGATTGTCTGAACTCTGAACTCCTGCTGTTGCCCTGGAAACCTCAATATAAGCCCAATTTAGCTTGATAGGCAGGTCTTCCTTTCAAGTGTGCAGCTCCAAATTTGTTACAACAAGGGAGCAAAGACCAGGGGGGAGGGGGGCTCCCAGCTCTGACTTTGCAGACAGTGGAGAGACAGTAGCTGTTGGCATTTTGATAGAGAGAGTGCATTGGAGCTTGAATTTTCCTTGTGTGTGGTGGGATAGGGATCTACCCCTTCAAGTTCCAGGGCTGCTGCCAGATTCTGGGCCAAGCTATTATTTATTATTGGTACCTTTCCTGCTGCCTGCTCAGGTAAGGTTTCGGGAGCGGTGCGGTAGGGATCTACCCCTTCAAGTTCCAGGGCTGCTGCCAGGCTCTGGGCCAAGCTATTATTTATTATTGGTACCTTTCCTGCTGCCTGCTCAGGTCGGGTTTCTGGAAGTGGTGCAGTAGGGATCTTGACTTGGATGATGGCTGGAGGAGAGTCTGCTGGCCCCCACAAACAGCCAACCATGAACATATTCGTGAACAGGGCCATGTTTGTGGTTGTTCATGAGTCCCTGTTCGTGGATGGCAACAAACAACAAACATCATGTTCGGGTTTTTTTCTGTTCGTGCCCATCTCTGCTATAGACCACCACCCATCCCATGTGTTCAATTAACACACAGAGGACCATGTGTAGAGTGCTTATATGTGGGTTCAAGCTCACATGTACAATCTGGGTAAAGTGTACACTTAAGACTCTACACACAACCTCTTTGACAGAACACATGGAGAGGCACATTGGGCATCTCCTGCCACCACACACTGCACTGTCTATTCTACATAGTACAAATGCATGAAGGAAGTGTCCATGCTTACATACCGTCGGTGTGATTGGGGACGCTACTTTCTGAATATGGCTGACCATGGAGAGGGAGCATAGTCATGGATGCTTTCTCTGGGCATAGGTAACATGCTTATGAGCCAGTGATCACAGGAAGGAAGCAGGGCCAGTGTGCTTGTGCTTGGTCTCCCTCTCCATGCATTCAATCAATGCATGGGGGATGATATGAACAGGGTTTTAATTTTTCTTTGTACACATGTTGAGTAATTCTTGTGTTAACATGCATATGCAGCTAAACATGTGTGATATAAACCTCACAATTATCTAGGTACTAGTTCCCATTTTCAGTTGTAAAGCAAATGTATGTTTGCTATTCCTTACAACCCAGATGTACATATGTCTATGTGGGATGAATATGGGTTCACTGTAACATGAACAGGGCTACACAAAATGCACAACCAGACTGCTAGAAAGAGTGTGAGGTGTCTTATCCAGTAAGAACTCCACAGTATACTGAGTTGATGGGTAACAAAGAATACCTGTAGCCACAAGACTGCTAAGAGCCACTATGGTTGCCCAGATAAATATCTTCTGTGCCCCCCACACTATACTAACCCAACCAGAATATCATACCAAAGCAAATCACATGATTTGCATAGCTCCATGGGCACCCAGAGTGACTCGGGCTCCCAGAATATTGCCCCCTCACCACCCAGCAGTCCTAAGTCCAGATCCTCTCCAGAATGTTTTATTTTTATTTATTTATTACATTTGTATTCCTCTCTCCCTGATAACCAGGCTCTGAGCAGATCACAGAATAAATATAAAACAGGGAGCATGATAATTAAAACACTTCAGTAAATATCGCACCATCCGTATGTGTGTGTGTGTGTGTATACATATATATATATATGGCTTGTAAATCCTGACATCTCCAATACCAAAAAAGCAGCCTACAAACAACAACTAAGGAAGAAGTACTCAAATACTCATGGCTAACAGGGAGACAACAGGGCTAGAACACACTGCCCAGAGCACCTCTCTAACCACACAACCAGTGGAGAAAACAAGGTAGATGCACAACAGGATCCTTATAATCTCTCTGCAGGACCATTTTATGATATGCTCTTTTGCCATGAGACACATGATTTCTAGAACTGAACAGGCTTAGTGTTGTAGCATTGTGAAAAATCCCACTTTATCATAAAAGAAGCTCAAGGATCAACTGCTGCTTAAGGCTGTGCATGAAATGGAGGGGGCGTGCACACCTGAGCTGATGCAGTTTCAATAATAAAGCCAAACAGAGGAAATGGTGCAAAAACCATTGGCCTAATTGCTCACCCTTTTATACTTCAGAATGTCTTTAATTTTGTCCAGCTCCTTGGCTAAGAAGGCCAATTTAATTTCAAATGTCTAGGTGCCAAGCTGTGCTCTGAATTGCAATATTCTGGCTTTCTTTGGTTCAGAATCATTCAGTTAATATGACTAACCTACATGAACTCCAACAAGTTATCATTACTGACTCTTGACAGAGTCTCAATTCCTGATAACATTGCTCTTAGCTCTATTGACACACTCAGTTCCCCTTACCATGTTAAGATGTGTATCCAAGAGAAGGCAACAGCCCAATAATGCTTACTCCCAGGAATCAATCTATATGCAGAACATATGCCAAAAGCTGGATTAGGTTTAGATGAAGGTGTAAGTGGTCAGCCCAGCCTCCGCCATTTTAATAGCAGCTTCATATTTATGGCTGCTGGTAATATTAAAAATGTTCAGGCCTCTGAAGTAAACATTTTGGCCAACAGAGGACCTCTAGCAGTTGCTGAATCCTGCCCAGGAGACATGGCATGAATGGAATGCTGCAAAGGAATGCGGGGTGATTAAGCGGTGATTGGACTTGCTATCTTCCTGGACTCGCAGTGTCAACCCCACTTAGCACATTCCTCTCCCTCCTTCCGTGATGAGATCTCCTATCCATGAGTGAGGAGTTAATCAAATGACATTCATAAGTATATAAGTCATTCCTGGAACAGTGCATTTCCCACCTAAATTCATTAACTTGGCTTCGGTGGACTTCTTCAGCAAGCTATCCTTTTTGTGCAGCTCTAGAACTAGTTTTACATTTGCATTTACACATCCCGGCAGCTATCAATCAAAGTACTGAAGCCTTTTCTCTATCCCAGGAACTAGCCTTTGGAGTCTTTGTCCTAACTGCTAGGAGGACTCTCCTCCACTTCAGGGCACATTTTACCTATAAAGGTAGAGCTCTGGCCCCATTCAAATCGAACACGTTTCCGGATCCACAAGCGTGTTCCCTTGAGGTTTGCTCTAAGCCTCTTGCCTTACCGAGGACACTGGCTGTTTGAAGCTCTTCTCTCTCTCTCTCTCTCTCTCCTTAATGCAGACTGGACCCCTTCTCCAGGATAGGTAGATATAATTATTCCCTCTCGCTCTATTCCCAAATCTCTGGCTATATTTCCTAGGATTCTCTATGTGTGTGTGTGATTATTTTCCCCAGTAATTGGTGTGTATGTGCATGAAGTTCTTGTGTTCAAGAAAAGCTATTGTTTAATATTAAGCACCAGACTCACTTGTTCTATTGTCGGAAGGGACCTGGTATACAAAGGTGATTGATCCCGGTTACCGGCCTCTTGTATAGCCATTCTCCTTGCTAGCTAATTCCCCCATAAATCATATTTATTGCAAGGAGACCATTTCTGGTAACAGAGGTGGAGTGAAAATTGGTGGAAGAAACATAACAAATTGAGGTATGCAAATGACACCACAATACTGGCAGAAAATAGTGAAGACTTGAAAAACTACTGCTGATGGTTAAAGGAGAAAGTGCCAAAGCAGGATTAAGCTGAACATCAAGAAGACAGAACTAATGACTATCAAGGAATTACAGAATTTTGAGGTTGACAATGAATAAATTGAAATGGCTAACAACTTTCAGTTCTTGGGCTCAATTATGATCCAAAAGAGAGAGAGCAACCAAGAAATCAGCAGATTGAGACTTGGAAGGGCAGCCATTGAAGGAACTAGAAAAGGTCCTTAAGTGTAAGAAGTGTTGTTGGAGACCAATATCAAGATAATTTATAGTATGGTATTCACCATTACTGTGTATAGGTATGAAAGTTGGATAATGAAGAAAGCTGACAGGAAGAAAATTAAATTCCAAGCCAGTAGTACCTTAAAGACCAACAAGATCTCTAGGGCATAAGATTTTGAGTGTCAAAGCTCCCTTTGTCAGATACAAGTTGGGATGGAGATCCCCGAGCCCTTATATCCCAGTTAGAAGAAAAAATGATTCATGTGATATGTGGGGTTGGAGAAGAGTTTTACAGATACCATGGATGGCCAAAAAGACTAATAAGCGGGTTCTAGATCTACTCAATCATGAATTCTCCCCAGAAGCTAAAATGACAATACTGAGGCTTATTGTAGTTTGGTCATCATGAGAAGATAGATTCATTAGAAAAGACAATAAGGTTAGGAAAAGTTGGAGACAGTAGGAAAAGAGGAAAACTCAGTGTATTTTTTCTCATGTAAATGGTCTCCTTTTATAGAAAAACAGGCTAAAAAATTAAACACAAATTTATCCTCTCTGGGATAACAGCATGAGCTTGCACCAAAGGAAAGTAGCTAAATGTTAATTGTGTCTTAAGCTTTTATTTGGAAATAAAACTTAACTTCTCTACTAGGTATAGCTAATTAGTCAATTAATTATCTTGTGACAGTAGAGGGCAAATTGCTGTACTGCATAGCTCTTCTATATAGTTAGCTAGTCAGTGGAGCCTTTAAACATTTATTTTGCCTTGGGTGACCCTCCCCCCCCCTCTGATATCAGGATGGCTCCTCCTGGTCATGGCTGCCTTGGACAGATAAGCAACTCTGTGTAAATGGGGAGTCATTAAGTCCACTGCAAAATACTCTAATTTAAATAGAACCTCACTAAGATGCCTTATGGTAGGTGCTGCTCAGTGGAGTTTTTCCTGTTTCTTTTTCCATATGATTTATGTATTATAGACAATGGGCATAAGTAAGAGTTAGTGATGGCACTGTTTTTTTAGATGTACAGGTTTTAATGTTTATGTTTTACTGTATTATTGATATTTGATATTTGTATTCCTGTTTTAATAATGTATTACCAGTTTTAATGTTTGCACTTATTTTAACAAGTGTTTTAATATATATGCTGTAAATTGTCTCAAGCATTAAATATGGTGGAGACGTGGTATATAAATTAAATAAATAAATAAATTTTCACCCCACACTAATCCCTGCCTTGAAGTTGTGATCAGTTTATGTCAACCAGTGGATTAGCAGAGTTAGTCTCCTTCCCAGATTCTTTGTATATAGACCTGCTCTGGACATGTTAGTGTAAGTGGTCGGTTATTGAGCTTGATTTACTGCTTAAGTTAGAATTGTTTCATTTACCTTAGAGTTAGAATGCTTGTGTTCTTAGTTAAGATTCCCATTTGTAGTGCCCCCTGACTCTAGTCCATGGAAGAAGACCACATTCTCTCTCTCTCTCTCTCTCTCTCTCTCTCTCTCTCTCTCTCTCTCTCTCTCTCGCTTGAATTGGAACTCATTTTTATTCAGCTACCCAAAAGATTCTTGTTTGATGTGACTTTCCAAATTGCCCGTTTTTCCTTATGATGATGTGTGTGTAGTTATCCTCTCTTCAGTTTCTTCTCTCTCTTTGTGTGCTTATATTCCCCAGCCCCCTTCTCTTCTGTGCATGTGTGTGCTTGGCTTCACCTCTTGTAGCAGCCTCTTCCCTTGATATTGACCCAAGCCCTTGAGTCTGGCTCTGGCTAGGGTGCACCTCAAAGTTCACCCAGTGCCATGGGTTCCTTTGAAGGGGGGGGATTGTAAGTGGTCGGCTCTGGCCTTCATCATATTTGATACACCTTTAATACAGGCCTGTGATATAAAAGGTCACAGGGCCCCTGAAATAATGCAGCTTGATCTGCATCAGGAGAAATTCCAAGCTGGCTAGGCAGAATGTTGCTGGAAACCAGCCCAGGAGATTCAGGTATGCCTGGAATGTGCATGCAAATTCAAAGGACTAGGGTAATTGGATTTACTATCTTCCTATCAACTGGCTGAGACCACAACAATACCGGGCTGCACTGTGTCACTCCATTAGCACATTCCAATGCCTTCTTCCCGTGATTACATTTCCTATCCCAAGCCTGGGAGCAATCAATCAGCATCCATAAGTTAATTTATATCTCTGAGAACCTATATTTTTTCATCTCTAAATTCATCAACTCAGCTCTGGTAGATTCATTAGCAAACTGCCCCTTTTGTGCAGTTCCAGGAGAGACTTTGCATTTCTTTTCACACACCCTGGCAGCAAGTAATCAAGGTAATCAAACCGTTGTAATTCCCAGAGACTGACCTTTATGGTCTTTGTCCCAATGGCTGAAGTGACTCCTACTGTCTCAGAGCATAGCCTTACTCCTTGCTGCTAATTCCCCCCCAATTTGCTTACTTGCAAGGAGACCAATTCAGGTAACATTAGGAGAGCAGTATTAAAAGGGGGGAGGGGAAGAGGTCAGTTGTTGGTTCAGGCTTACATAAAAATATGCTTGCCCCTCCCACACTGCCATGAAGTATTCGTTGGGATACAAAGCCCACCTGCATGTTGAAACCAGCCATGAGAGCATGAACTAGGGATGGGAGCAGTGCCAATGGTTTCCACCTCCCAAGTGGCTGGAGAGGCAACAGTCTTCTTTGTTAATAATTTTTCCTACTATGACACTTGTGAATTGTTCTGTATTTCATAACAAATAACACGTGGTAAGGGTTTTTTTGGGAACTACCCTGAAAGAGAATACAGTTTATGAAGATTATACAGCCTCTCAGTGATAAACAGAACACTTCCTTGAGATTCAGTCAAATTCCAGATACCATGATTCTCATTTCTCTAAAAATGCTGATATTTTCTACAGCTGGTTACATTGACATAAACTGTGCAGTTCTCACTGTGCAAAAAAAGGCATTAGCTCAGTTTGCATCTGCAGTTCATTTAAGGGTGTGTGTATATACTCTCTCTCTCTCTCTCTCTCTCACACACACACACACACACACACACACACACACACACACACACACACACACACACACTTAAAATTCCCATATACTGAGAAAATCCAAGTGCTTAATTTAAATATACTTTATGCGTGCTCAATATGCTTGATTGATTTAAGGCAATCATAACCTCCAGGAATAAATATTAGTGCACTTTAACAGTACATGCTTACAGAAAAACAATCTCTACAATAGATTGCTTTGGAATTCAAATGCTAAATAAGCACTAAGGATTCGGCTTAATGCTATAATGTAACAGAAGCATACAGAATGAAGTGACTATAACCCCCCAAGGGCTGAAATAATATCTAAACATAATCCATAAAAGACTTAACTATAAACCAAAGCAATCAGGGCACTTCTATAAAATTTAGGCAAATTTTGTTGTGATTACTTCCTTGCTTTTTCATATTCTTGAACTTAAAATAAGATTGTTTGATAATTAACTCACATGCTTTTAAGAAACTACTCCATCTCCTTTGACAATATTTCAGTATGTAATTTGTATAGGAATTGAATTCTATGCCAATATTTAATTTGACTAATATATGTTCCCAGTTGACATCTGATTTATATAAAAAAATCATTATTATTTAAGGACAATGTCAAGTTTCTCATTCTTGTGCTTTTGATCCCTAAAGCCCTATTTTGATTTCATTTCTTCTGTGGCTGAAGATATACATTTAGCCCAAGCCAGGGCATTTTTTCAGCTGAAACGCAGCGGAACGGTGTTCTGGCACCTCTTAAAAATACACATGTAACTGGTGGGTATTTGGGCCAGAAACAGCCAAGATCAGGCTGCTGCCATGTGAAGGAGGGTTCCCCCATGCAGCAGTGGCCTGTTCCGGGCTGATTCAAGCTGTTTTGGGCTCATTTTGGCCATTTTGGCCCAATTTGGGCCCAAAACAGCCAGGATCATGCTGCTGCCAGGCAGGGGAGGGTTCCCCCACATGGCAGCAGCCTGTTATAGGCAGATTCGAGACTGGTTTGGGCCATTTGGGGTGTGTTTTGGCCATTTTGTGCCCATTTTGGCCCAATTTGGGCCAAAATCAGCCAGGATCAGGCTGCTGCCAGGCAGGGGAGGGTTCCCCTGCAAGGCAGAGCCCCATTTCAGGCTGATGCAGGCCCAATCTGGGCCATTTCAGGCTCATTTTGGCCCAATTTGGTCCCAAAATGGCCAGGATCAGGACACTGCCAGGTGGAGGAGGGTTCTTCCACATGGCAGCATTGCATTCCAGGCTGATTTGGGCCTGAATCAGACCCCCTGTGGAGCAGGGGAGTTTTTCTGTGTGGCCATGGCCTGCATGATGACATCACTTCCAGGAAGTGACATCATCACATGGTCCCAGGAATGCACGCACGTGCAAAGCGCGTGTGCATATGATACCCAGTGAGTTCCACCACCTCTCTTCCCAGAAAAAAAAGCCATGGCTAGCCCAATCTCATTAGATCATGAAAGCTAAGCAGAGTTGGCCTTGGTTAGTAATTGGATGGGAGATCATCATTGAAGACCAGGGCTGCTATGAAGAGACAGGCAATGGCAAACTACCTCTGCTAGTCTCTTGTCTTGAAAACTCCAGCAGGGGTCACCATAAGTCAGCTACGACTTGATGGCACTTTTGCCTCCACCACTATATATATTTTCCTTATAAAATCTATTGATTTGTATCTCTCCTATTCTCATCTCCAATATCCCCAGAGAGGATTTTTGGGAAGCAGAACAGGCTTGTGAAGAAAGGGAAAGTTGAGGACTCCTCCAAGCTTTTCTTTCGGATACAATCCCTTATGCAAATAATTATGAATTTTAGTTACAGCGCTAAAAATTATACTAAGTTTTATTTTTGGCTGTAATCTACATAATTAAAACATTAATATAGAATTATCTGTTCATGCTAGGACATTTTGGCGGTCTCTCATTCATAGGATCACCATAGGTCAGAGGCGACTTGATGGCACATAACACACATGCATCATCCACTTTTAAGTGTGGCTTGCTGAGACCATGAACCCAGCCTGCACATCCAAACCATGCAGAAAGATGTCAAGCCTTATTGCCACTCTTTCATCACATGCTGTTTAAGTAACTAAGGACTTGGTTGATGCTGTTTGCCACTAAGGGCATTATTTCTGCAACCCACCCAGCTTTTTAAATCAGTGATGGGCTGGCTTGAGATATCTATAGGTGTCTCAGGTGTTCACTAGGTAACCCTACCCATGGTCTATCACTCTGTCAACCCTAGTCAACATGGCCTTATCAGATACAGGCCAGGCCTAATTATCACCCACCCAACCTCATTAACAAAGTGGAATGGCGAGTGGGGTGGAGTCCTCTTCCAAGCCAGTTTGAAGGAAGTCCCCCTCCACCAATTCCTACAATCAGAACCAGCTAATCCCACATTATCCAATGTGAGTCAGCTCATGGCAGAGGCCTTCTCCAGACAGGTAGGCATGGCATAAATATCCTCTCCAATATCCTCAACTTGTTGGTTGGGCTGCATGAGGCTGGTGTCCATGGCCCATGGAAGCCTCAAACTCAAATTGAAAATGGGGCAGGCAGAATGGCCTATACCAGCAGTAAGGCAAAGGACTAGTTAATGCTTGTACCTCCTTACAATCCAGAGAATTCTGATAACTTCTTTACATTGTCAAGTTTGTTCTCCCATGGAGGAACATTTGAATTTTGTTTGTAACAAACACGGGAGCTAATTGTTTCCTAGCACTGGATGGGATCCAACCAAGTTTTCTTCCCTGGTGAAAAAAAACAGGAAGAGGTCCCCTTTAACCACCAAAAATCTTATGCTGGACAAGAGATGTATATAAAACAGGGGCTATAACAAGGATGGGAAGCAGATGAGGCTAAGTGAAAAAGTAGGCTGGATCTAACCTAATATCTACAATTTCATTGGTTACAGAGTGTGGTAAAATGGAGGAGAGAGGAATGATGTAAGCCACTTTGAGTTTCTATTTGGGGAAAGGTGGAATATAAATGATGTAAATAACATAAGTATAAATAACAATATTGGGAGAAATATTTGTGTCAGGGCAATCAGGGATTTGAACCCAAGGCTCCCTGTCCCTAGTCCAGCATTATAATGTATGTATGTATGTATGTATGTATTTGATTTATATCCTGCCCTCCCCACCCTCCCTGCAAGCAGGCATATTTGTATGCCATCTTTCCACCAAATGACTATACAACTTAATTTTGTGCAAAATATTGATCATGCAGTTTCCATATGAATTTCTATTCCTAAAATTCATTTTCACCCCCTACGCCACCTACATTTCTAATGTGCAGGTATGAATTGATCAAAATCACTATAAAAAATATGATTGTGCAATAATCATACTTTTGTCTTGATACAAATATGCAGTCAATTTTATCAAGACTGTTCTTTGTTGCAATATTTTTTAATGACACATAGTAACTTGATAATTAACAGGGCAATCCTATAAGCACTTTCCTGGGAGTACGTCCCATTGAATAGATATCAATAGTATTTTGAGCAGACCTACAAAATGGCTGTTACAGGAGGCAGATCCAAACACAAAATGGCTGCTACAAGAGGTGGAGCCAAGCACACACACAGAAGAGAAGGGGGCTGGGGAATATAAAAACACAAAGAGAGAGAAGAAACCCAAGAGGGGATAACTACACAAACAGACGTGATGACCAATGTGAGGAAACAAAGGATAAACATATACAGAGCGAAGACAACCAAGGGAATATACACAGTGAAAACTATCAAGGGAGGGGACATAAAACATACACAATTTTTCTACCTCTATAACAGCATCATCTAATTTCCTGAAGCACATGGCAGGCATCTGAGGAAGTGTCTGAGGGTACCATCGTACTCCAGGTACTATGCTGGGGTCCACCAAGTTAGACTGAGACTGGCAAGGTCTGATTTCAAATCTCCACTGAAGCTCCTTGAATGGTCTTAATGCAATCTAATTTACCTCACAATGTTGTTGTAAGGAAAAAATGGGAGGGGAGAACCATGAAAGTTCCTTGGAGAAGGAATGAGATGAAAATGGGATAGTGTGGGACGAGGAAATCTTCTCATCCCTACTTAAAATGGAGGACAAGGACAAAAACCTATTCCTGTTCTGTTCTTGAAGGAGCTATTTCTGGTTTTTCAAAAGAAATAATGCTCTGCATACAAGAGAACCATCAATTTTGCCACCCCAGTCGGAATAAAGAGACAGACACCAGTCTTGGATCTAAGGGCCACTTTATTAATTAACTACAACTATTAACATCAACTAGCAACTGTGGCAAGGGCCGACTAGCGGTACAGGTCAAGCCACATGGTCACCCCCTGGACCTCTGCCTTGACCTGTCTGGGCGAGCGCCAAAGTCCCAGGTGTGAGCCATCCCTGTGGATGGCTGAGACCTGGCTGGCCAGGCAAATTGGATCCCCCCTTTCAAGCTCCTAAGCCTCAGCCATACAGTGGTGAGGTAAGGACTTGCTCCTGGGGTTTCCCAAGGCAGTCTGCCCATACAGCATGGCAGCCGTCACAAGCAGTACCATCTGCTTCTGGCAGACCCCTCTTCCCCATCACTGGAGAAGCGCCAAGGGTGCTCACCAGCCCGCTCCCTATTCCCCAATTCTATCCATCCCCATGACATTACTAACTGGCACCACCATGCCAATTACCTCAACCCTGACAAAGGTGCAAGGCGGGCAAAAAACCTCCTAAACTCCACGCCAATCTGGGTAAAAGGAGGAAAAAATTCCTACCTGGCTCTGAATACAGCAGCCGGCTAATCCTACACCAATACAGGGAGAAGAGGGTAGGCCGAGTGTTTGCAACAACTGTGGCCGGGGTAAGGCAGAGCCACCTGAACAGGCTCAAGGCTCCACACACACACACACCCCAGCAAGTCCCGGATGCCCAGGAAACAGTTCCGTCCTTTCCTCCTTCCATGGAGGCAAAGTGTGGCCCCCAGTTTGCACGGCATTGCTGGCAGCCAACCGGGCCATTTTCCGTGCTCCCGCTGTAATTAGTGATACTTTTACACTCTGTGAGAAAAGAAGATGAAGAGGTGTATGGAAGTAACAGCTGGTACTTTTATTTATATGTATTTAGAATGCTTGTGATTTTCTTTGTGGTGGTAGTACAATTAGTTTCACTGCTCCTAAATTTTATAAACTGGGATAGTGGAGGATTAAAGCTCTGTCTAAACAATGTAATGTAAACAGGAAAGGGTTATTTATATTGAACCCCTTTTGCAAAACACATGGCAAGGAGCTTTCAAAGTTTCTTAAAAGGATAAAAGATAAAGCTTCCTTCCAAACAATTAGCTTATATTTTGCTACTTTGTTTACCTACCTAGCAAAGAGTCAGAGTTCTATATTTCCCATTATTCTGTCAAAAGTGGAGTAATTGGTTTTCAAATCAGGCAATTTAAAAGCAAATAAAAATGAGATAGTGCTGCAGCCACCGCAGACTTTTTAATGAAATCAACTGTCTGGCAGCACAAAAAAAAGTTGGCTCAAGTACACCCCTCCACACTGAAAAGTGGAAAGAATGCTGGGACATCTATTTATTTTTATCATTATTATTTAGCAGCTGCACAGCACTCACACCGTGTGTTTATGGCCTGCATTTGTTCAGGTTTATGGTCCCCCACCACACCAAGTCCAACATCAATCCTTCAGTTCCCCTACCAGAACTACTAGCTTTCTTGAATCTTATACAACAAACCTTTATCATCATGATGCTGCTTCTACCTCAAAGTAAGAGAGACGAAGCTGAAGGGAATCAGTAGGGATTCAACAGTATGAAGACTGGATTAAAGGTGTTGCAAATATGTGTAAAATATTTGGCACCCCCAGTATAAAACCACATGCTCATCACGAGTGCCATGAATGGGAAGCAGAACTGATAATATCACTAATCTATGAAAAGGATAGATATAGAATGTGCTTTGAACCTTGTTCCTTTTTTATTTTAAATTTTATTAAAAGGAGGACAGAGTGGACAGTAATATAGTAATCTTAAAAATTGTAAACTATGCATGTTTTACATTACTATGGATGATAAGCAACAAGAGAATAATAAACAGTGCATAGAGTAATACAAACAAAATAAGATCAGTTACATAAGAGTAAAAAGCAAAAGATATATGTAACTATAAACTATTTCTTCTCTTCTTATTGCTTATGTGAACTCAGCAATCTTTGTTCCTTTTTTTTTAATGAATTACTTTTCTGCCATAGACCACGACCACAAGAAAGAGAGATTCTGTGCTTTTGAACAGGAAATATGATGCTCAGTTAGGGATGTGAGAAACCTGCCCTTTACTTTTTGCAGAGTTGTCTACATTTCAGTTCTAAAACCGACATGATATACTGGTGTACAGTACTACTATGTGTAGCTGGGGAGAGAAAACAACCTTGCTGGCACTACCCTGCTCATCATGACCAACTATGCTATCTCTGCCATCTACTGTGTGGATTCGCAGCATGTGAGGCACAGTGTCTATGTGTGTCCAAACAACATATGTAGGCTCCATCTTCATGGTCAGAAATGTCCACATTTGAGCAAACATAAAGGAGTAGGGCCTGTTTGCTCAGCTATGAGTGAAACAGGCAAACATAATCAATCTCATTCCCTCTCTATATATGTTAATTCTCTACTAGTATTTGAGGTGTCCACCTGGACCTGGATAACCCAGGTGAGCCTGATCTAATTACATCTCAGAAGCTAAGCTGGGTCAGCCTGGGTTAGTAATTGGATGGGAGACCTCCAAGGAAGACCAGAGCTGCAGAGGCAGGCAATGACAAACCACCTCTGTTAGTCTCATGTCATGAAACCCCTGTTAGGGGTCGCCATAAGTCAACTATGACTTGAGGGCACTCTCCACCACCATTTGAGGTATCCTGGGCTAGAGGGTCCAGTATATCCTCACTATTGAGAACATCCTGTGCTTGGATAAATTTTTTAAAAAGCCATTCACGTAAATGGACGTGTTTGACAGTGGAGGACTGTTGCATGTGCATTTACATTTTACTGGTGCAAATACATGCACAATATTAATGATTGTTCACCATGCCATTTACATTTCCAGAACTAAGGGTACATAATCTATTCTCCATGTAACAGTTGCAAAGAGCAGTGGCAAAATGGACAAATTTTCTTCACTACTGCAGGAAATCAAGAGAAGCCATTTTATTGTTAAGACTGATAGGGGGTGAGGAGGTTATCAATTTCACCATTGTTTTTAAGCCTTTGTGCACAGTTCTCTCCATTGCTCTGCTCTGACCTAGATATCAAGCATTGCTAATTAAGACTATTATGGATAGTGCTACAAATGCAATGCAGAAACATGAGCTGTGAAATCAACTTATCTTCCTTCACAAGAAATAAAGTAAGGCAAAGCAAACTGACAGCAATAATGCCCTACTAAGTGTGAGGAGATTCAGATTAAAATTCTTACTCATGAAGTTCACTGAGTAACCTTGGGCTAGTCACTTTCTCTCTCAGGTTAATTTTTAGGCTCAAATGAGGATGGTCCTTTCTTTTGAGACATGCTCTTTGTCACAGGCCTGTCCTCTGAAATGTCTGCGTTCTGCTGCTTCTGTCCAGTAATGAAGCAGGTTTTGTAAACGTTTCAGCATCAAACTGTCACTCCAGGAGCTGAGCTCTGCCTGTTTCCCCAGAAAGAGCCTGAACTATGGTCAATTGTATTTCTGTTTAAATTATAGTAATTATGCACAAATTTGCATCTATGAATGTAAATTAGCATATGCAAATTTTGTGCAATTTTGTCTTTCCCCTCTTTTTTAGTGTTTTGGGGAGGAGGATCCTCTTCTTTTTTTCATGACCCATAGATGGCCTATAACTTTTACTGGGACAAATTCATGAATGCTTTATGTAAACGATTACAGAAATACATTGCTGGCTCTCTGGTGTAGAATTTTTCTTTCTCTTAGAACAACCATTTCATGGTGGATATAATCTACTACATTTCTTTAATGTGGAGTACTTTTATTTACAAAGTGCTAACAAAAGACTGTGTTAAATAGGAAATGCTATGGTTTGACTTTGAGAGCTGTAACTAGTAGAGGCTTAAAGGCTGATTGAGCCAGACAGAATCATCCAAACTAGCCCCAAATTTTAAACAGAACACGTTATTGTTCTACTGCTTAGGGATATCATCATCATCCACAGAAATACTAAAATGTAATTCAAATGAAAACAGAAGATTGTTAACTGGTCTACACACATTTGCTTTTTATCACAAAAGCGTAAACTCCTTCCATATGCCTGATTATATTATTGTTATATTTGTCTATAACAAGCAAATTAATAACTTAAAAGTGAGTTTCCACTGTAATGAGACAGAGAAAGAATTTAACAAGACACATGTTGAGAGCTGTACACAAAACTCCCACTACTGTTTAATGAAACTCTGAGCATAAATCCCTTCTTGCTGTGCTTCAGAATATTATCATTCATCTTTTCTTCCAGCATAAATGGTTTTAGGCTTCAGGGTATAAATGAACCACATGCTGTTTTCGGGTTAGGAAATACAGCACATAAACTAAAACACAGAACTCTGCATGCTATTATGTTGCCCCTATCAAATTCCACATTGTCCTTTACAGACTGTAAAATTCTCCTACCTAGATCAGATTCACTTTATGAATCTGTTTCATTTAGTCTACACAAGCACCTATAAGAGAATTTCCTACAGTACCACCAGTTCATAAAATGCTAAATTAAGTGAACCGCTGGTTTAATTTGGCATCGCATTTTTATGTTCTTGAAATGTTATTTTTGCTACAAATTATGTCATCAGAAAAAATTAACATTTAAAAAGGACAAAGTGTGAGATACACTTTCAAAGACAAGGAAGTTCACCACCTCACTTGAGGTGATGATAAGACTAGATAAGACTAGTCACTAGAGATGGGCACGATCCGCATTATGATCGAAAAAACCCCACAATAATGGCAATTGCGCGATCGTGACCCGGCAGATCGTGATCATCCACAGCCAACAATCCAGCGATCAGGAGAGGCCTGGATTGTTGCGTTCAGGCTTGGATCGAGGATCCAGACACTCAGGCGCCAGCAATATATTCCCCTGGCAATGGAGCCAGGGGAAAGCCTGAGCTCTGCTTGCCCTCCTTATGTTGCCCTGGAAACCCGAATGGAAGCCCAGTTTTCCTTGATCAGCAGGGCTTCCTTCCAAACACGGAGCTGCAAAGCAGTCACAATTTGGGAGAAGACACCCAGGGGAGGGAGGGGGAAGGGGGTGTTCTGTAGCCATGGGCACTCTAATCTCATCCCTGCAAACCCTGATAGGCAGCTCTGACTGCCAAACACAGACCTCCTGTGTTGGTGAATGGGACCTGAAGGGAGGCGGCTTGTCGCCACCTCCCCATGCCCGCCAGGCCCGGCGGCCGCTGCCACCACCCACCTTCCCACATAGCTGGGAATAGCAGCACGGCCTGCTTTGGCATCCACAATCCATGATCCACGATCCACAGATCGGTAACGTGAGATGATTGGTGTGGATCGTTAATTCGGGATCGTCGCCGGCGCCGATCCACGATCAGCTGGATCGTTAATCTTTTTTGGATCGTGCCCATCTCTACTAGTCACCCCTATTCTATATAGTGAAATATACAAAAGCTATTGGTAAATAAAATTCATTTTATAATGGGATCCTAGTTACTGTTTATATATGTAGGTACATGGAGACTAGATCGTCTATGGATCCCCAAAACACAATATGGCAATAATTTTCAGTTGTATTTACATGTAACATCTGAGGGGAAAATGGCATTCTTTGATTGTGTTCATGAACACTCATTAAGGCTGTCTGCCATTTAACTGCCCAGAAAATGAACAGACTTTGGGGTACTGAATCTAAGACATAATTATTTTCACAGCTCATTTACATGACACATAAAAAATTAATGGGTTTAGTGCCAATGAAGGACCATTCAATTTACCACTTCTTTTAACCAAGACAAAGTTCTCAAATTGGAAAAAGCTCATAGGTTCCACTACCATCTTTCAGGGATTATTGTAAAATGCACTGATGAGAAGGAGGTTTTCCTTTCCATTTATTGCCTTTCCCATTTGTGATGTTCACTTCCCCTTCAATCTGTTCATTATTTTAGATCAATGTTTTTCAAAGTGTTCTGTAGAATCTTGACATTCTTTAGAAGCCTACCATTGCACTGGAAATTTTTCAGAAAGATCAAAAATGATAAACGAAGTAATCTGAAAACAACTTGCATTTTGCCACTGATCATCCTGTACAAGGTGAGCATAGGGCATATTTAGGACATCATCTCTGTTCATATAGACAGCAACGCATCACAACAAACTTGACCAGATCTCCAGCTGAACTGAGTTTACCCTCCAAAATATTCCCCAGAATATTCTACATGGTTTCTCAGGAGAGATGCTGAGAGGCTCCTCATCAGACAGATCCATGCAGGAAACTGACAGGTAGGACACTTCAAAACCAAATTCCTTGCTCAATTAGACCAACTGTTTCCTAAGTAACTTCACAAATGATGTTTTTATTATAGATCAGACACACTCAAGATTTTGCACCTATAGAAGAAAGCAAAAGCTTATTACAAAAACTTACATTCTAATAGATTTGCTTGCTTTCCAAGGGCCTCTAAATTGAAGAGCCTGTCTCTATTCTCACAGAGAATGCTTTGATTTTCTTAACAATAGCCCACACATTATTGATTTTTCAAGTCAATGGAACACAGTGTTTACATCTCTAGTTCTTCTCAGAGCGATACTGCTTGTGGATCTGAATCCAATTCTACCACCTTCCCACCTCTCCCTAGTGAGGAAAATTCAGAATCAGTATGCTTGTATGACTATATGAAGCTGCCTTGCCAAGTGAGATTATTGGTCAATCTAGCTGAGCACTGCTTTAACTTAAGAAGGAGCTGCTCTTTAAACAAGGAAGCAGTTCTCAGGCTCAAATAGGGAAAAGTGTTTCTCAGCACCTTGTGATACTTTAACTGGAAATGCCATGGACATAAATTGGGACCTTTTGCATGCAACTCATATGGAAGTTGTCAAATCCAATAGGGTTGCCAAATCCAAGTTGAGAAATTCCTGGAGATTTGGAGGTGTGCCTAGACACGATGGGCTCGGGGAGGAGCGGAAATTCAGTGGGGTATAATGCCATAAAGTTCACTCTCCAAACCAGGTATTTTCTCCAAGGGAACTGATCTCTGTTGTCTAGAGATCAATTATGATTCTGGGAGAACTACATGCCCCACTTAGATATTGGCAGTCTTGTTTACCACTGAACCACAGCCCTTATCTTAAGCAGAACTCAGTAGGCAGGAGGAAAAACGTACTAAAATGCCAGGTGTTTGCCTGCAACTTTGGGGGCTGGGGTGAACAATAAACGCTGCATGTACATGTTGAAAACGCACGAATTCACTGAGCTTGAAGTTGCTTGAGGATATTCTTACCTCCTAGGAATTGTTAATTTTGGATGCCCACAGGCAAGCCTGCACTCAGTAAAGCTGGCAAACCATTTCCAAGGCCTCCAATGTCATTAAAATGGAAAGAGATTTTTGGAGCATGTTTGTGAAGCAATTGAGTTTGATTTTCATCCAAAGAAAATCACTAAACAAACCAGGCTTAGTTCAGGATCATCATTCATATATATTTTACTGCTCAGTGTCTTTCATGATGCACAGAGTATAAAAAGTTATTTTCTGCCTTCTCCTGCAGAGTCCAGACATTAGCCTTAACTACCAGACCTTGAAGTTCACTGATTTCATACCTGAAAGATTTTTTAACTAAGGTTTACTTTCAAAGCTATCCAGACTATGCACTTGAAGGTAATTTATTTCTTAATAGTTTTTTAAATGATCTAGGACCTGAGCAATACTGTCCACTCATTTGTAAAACCATACAACTGTACTTTTGTCAACCTCTCAGTCTTCCTATAACATTTGTAAATGCAGTTTCTAATTGTATCTATTCATTGACTTGGGCCCTTTCCTCACTTATGGTTTAAGCTGCCATTTATGAGCATTCGTCCCCATCACAATGGCTTCAGCATAGCACTCCTATGTTCCACACTGTCCAAAGCAGTTTCAATTTGGGCTCTTGTTTTTCATTTTAGACTGGTTTTGAAGCCTCGGCATAGTTTTGGGCTTTCGGGGCTTTGCAATTCATGTCACTCATTTTTTTTTAAACTTTGAGTACGCATAGTAACGTTGCAATGCTGGAACCCATCCCCCACTTGTATTTGCTGATTGGGCTGTCCCATGCCCATAGGTGGAGGAGTTCTGGGGGAAAACATGTACTTTTCCTGCTTGTTCCATTCTCATTTTTTTTTAAAGCCGAGCCAGGAAAGGGTTAAAATGCTGCTGGTTAATTTCTTCCCTGCAGCTTCCCTGCTGCTTTATTTTGCAAAGGGCTGTGCAAAAAGGCTTTTTTTAAAAAAAAAAGCTTACTGGGAGGGAGGGAAATCATCCATTTAACCCTTTCCTGGCTTTTAAAGGAGGAAAGGGCAGTAACATTACAACACAGCAACCTTACATTTTCCTAGCTTTGGAAAAAAAAATAAAAGAGTGAGCTCATACCACTGAGAGAAGGAGGGGAAAAGCAGCCATTTAACCCTTTCCTGCTTTTAAAGCCAGGAGGGAATCAGCAGTAACGTTTCTACACAGCAGTGTCACAAACCAATCCTGGATTTAAAAAAGAGAGAGAGAAAGAGAGAGAGAGTGCACATACCCTAGAAGGAGGAAGGGGAAAGCAGCCATTTAACCCTTTCCTTACTTTTAAAGCCAGTAGGGAATAAGCAGCAAGGCTAGGAATGGTTCCTGGCTTTGGGAAAAAAAAATGAGAGTGCGTGCAAATGTGGGAGGGAGGAAGACAAGGGAGAAGCAGCCTTATGACCCTTACCTCACTTTACTAATAAAAATGGCAGACAAGGAGTTCAGAGAGCTGAGGAGGGTGGGAGTGGTTAATTCTGCACAGACCAATCAGCTCCCGAGGAAAAGGAGGGGGATAAAGAGAAGCAAAAAGGGAACAAAAGTGTTCACACTGACATAAATTGGGCCAGCTGTGACTCAGCAGCAGCTTAAAAAATAACATTGCAGTATGTCTGCAGGGAGAAAAATCGGGGATGTCATGGACAAAAAGCAGTACTGCATCCCATGACTACCTTTCAAGTGTGAAACCCCTGCAAACACGAGACACGGAGCTGGTACTGAAACACTTTAAAGTCCCAGTGTGAAAGGCACCTTGGTGTTGTATTTCTCCTTTGTATTCAATATAGATCTGACAACAAGTCTTGTAACCATGCACAGAACCAGGCACTGGATATTAGGGGAAATCTTTTTGATGTGCCTGATAGTGTTGTCTTTCATCAGAAACTGCCATAATAACAATAACATTTGATTTATATACTGCCCTTCAGGACAACTTAATGCCCACTCAGAGCGGTTTACAATGTGTTTTATTATTATCATCATGACAATCACCCTGTGAGGTGGGTGGGGCTAAGAGAGATGACAGAGAGACCTAGGGTCACCCAGCTGCCTTCAAGTGGAGGACTGAGTCCTGCTGCTCCTAACCACTATACCAAACTGGCTTAATGACTGAAAGTACTGACACCATATTAATTGCATTTCTGGGTGATTGTATCTCACATATCAGAACTTGTGGAAGCCCTAGATCAAGTTTGCACAGGGCCGTACCAGGGCTGCTTGCACATGTTCCAAATTTTGGAGATTTTCCCTGTTCTAAAGCCACAACTTCCAGGTCTGCTTCGAGAACTCACCTTTCACAAGCATTATCCTCATACATGTTTTGTGGGTGTTTGTTGGGGGAAAAAAGGTTCCAAAACAGAAAACTTTTTTTTTTATCTGTGCCTTGTCACAAATGACATTGGCGCATTTCCACCCAACTTTTCTTTTTTTTTTTTGAGCACATGCGAGATTGCACTATATCATTGTCCTTTCAGCTTCTGTAGAAACTGTGCACGCATAGTACTCTATTCTCTATTGTTGACTTCCTGCTCAAAATTTAAAACTTTAAATGCAAAAGTGTTTAATACATATGCAAACAGTTGAGTAGCGTGATTGCGTGATTCCATATCCTCCTAAGACATAAAAGACAAACTGTGTTGCCAACAACTCACTTCTTATCCCTGTGCAGGCACAGTACGCAGGGATAAGAAGTCAGTCGGGGACAAAATGGTTTGTGATCTCCTCAGAGCCTCCAGAGGCCTGGAAAGGCCCAGCGTGGCTGCAGGAAGGCCCAGCACTTCCAGAGGCCTGTGAAATCCTGGCCATAGTGCTGAGCCTTTCTGCTGCTTTGGGGTTTGGCAGCATGGCCCTCCCAAGGTCCCACAGTGGCCGGGGTTGGGGCTTCCCAACACCTTCACAGAGTCTTGGGAGTGGTGGCTGAGGGGCTGGAGGAAGGAGGAGCCCCCTGATCTCTTCCCCGATCCTTCCTTGACTCATGCCCTGGGGAGAGGCGGGGGGGGGAGGAAGTGCTGCTAGGATCCATTATATTTTCCCAAACAACATGCCTTATTGCAAGTTTAAAATAAATTCAGAAATGGTATTCCATTCTCAATGTTGTTCCTAGACTGATAGTCCAATTGCTGAGTGATTCAATGTAGCAAGCACTGCAGTATGATTCCCTTTGTATACATAGATATCATAATAATGCAAGGACTGGTAAAAAAGTTTTTAAGGGGGGGAATTATACAATTATACGATGTGACGTCATCACAGGAGCGCACACATCGCTGCCAGCTCAATCGCTGCAGTGGGCGGCTCTGACAGTGCGCGGGTGGCCTCCAAGCTCTCCCACTCGGTTGCCTGCACTGCTGTAGATGCCTGCCCGCGGTGGCTGTGCCCGGCGAGGGGCGTGTGCTGGTGGCAGCGGTGGTGTGGGGCAGGAGGGATAGGAGGCTGCAGCTCTGTGGCGAGCGCTCCCGCCCCCCGCGCCTCCAGCACTCCCCCCGCCCCCCGCATCTGAGTCCACCGCCTACCTGGCCTCAATGGGCGTGCCGGCCCTGTTTGTGAGAGACCACTGGTCTTATCTATCACTAATACTGTCTACTTTGATTGGTAGTAAACTTAGACACTGAGGACTGAGCTTGGAAATTTCTCTGTGAAAAGTATATGATTTTGCTAGATAATAATCACCAGTTTGCACAAAACTTTATCTTGCTAACTGATTTTCCAATTCCACTGTACACTGCTAAATTGAAACCAAGAGAAATGTGGTCCTGGAGACCAAGCATAACAACGTATGATCCCATTTTACATGCAGAAATGAAATCTAATGAAAGAATTCAAACACTACAATGGGCTTAACGCAGATCCGAAATATAAAAATGCCTAAGCTTAATTAGTTCATAATTTTTAAAAAAAAGAATGAAAAGACAAACCATAATAGCTTCAAAAATTACTTTCATTCATATTTAATAAGAACACACTGTCTACACTGTATGAAAAAACATAAAAGGCTGCCTTGTAGTTGTTGCCTCTATTGAAATACAGAGTGAATCTTCCCATGATTATTACAGCAGAACCAAGTCTCTATACAAAACAGCAAGAAGAAAATAAGAACTTGTTGTTTTCATTGTGAATGATGCATTCATTCTAGAGTTGAATGATAGAATCCAGATGTTCTAAACATTTGGGGAAAAAATGAAATTTGAATCTTCTTGCACACAATTTTTACTAGTAGCTTTGCTCAAGATAATGAAGGCTTTTTCATCAAATAGTTTACTGTGCCCCCCTTGAAAATAACACAGAAACTTCACCTTGTGCAAACATAAGATTTTCATCTTTTGACAAGTACTGGCAGGCACTTGCATATAACACCAATTTTACAACTTCTACACAGCTTGCTTATTTGTTTCTAGGTTCACTTCAAGGTGCAAGTTTTAACCTTGAAAAATGTATTTATTACTTCATTTACACTCTGCCTGTCTTTAAGATAGGCCAATGGAAGGCCCAGACGGCACCGCCTCCCAGTTGAGTGCTGGCATAAGAATGCCATGGAACAACAGCAGCACAAGTCATTGCACTCCCAGAGGAGTGGCAGGAGGCAGGCAGCTCTTTAAGCCACCCCCGCCTGGGAATGCCCCTCCAGACTGTCAGAAAGTTAAATCACCCCAAGCTACAGCACAGCTCATAGGCTCTCATGCAATGGAAAAGGGCAATTGTCCCCTCTACAGGCACAGCCCTGCCCAAAAGTCCAGGTGGAGCACATACCGCTGACTACAGTCCCAACCAATCACTCCTGCCCAGTAGCGACCAACCTCCCTCTCCCTGTACCCATTCACAGCTCACTCAGCACTACATAAATCTGAGAAAGAACACTCCATGATTCCTTAGGTAGGGCATGTGACATGGGACTCTGTACTGTGCACAGCATTGCACTTTGGTGGTGGGAGAGGCATAGAGAAGACACTTAGCACCATCGAAGAAACACTCAGCAAAGTCCATGATTAGTGACTAATGTCTCATGTGTGTTAGGTACCCCAGCTCTGGAACCCCAAATCAAAAGGGCAATAACACACTGACAGGTTTTCAGGGATGGGAATGCAGCTGCCCCAGGCCAGAAGTCTGCATCTGCCTCTTCCATTCCTCTCACATGAGCCTGGGCATCCCCTCAGCAATGCTGGCCACCATACCCAAGGCCAGCACTGTGTGCATATAGGAGCAGCCCAAGCCAGGCTCACCCACTACCATGCCCCATGTCATGCAATGGGACATATTCTCATAAAACTGTACCCAAGAAAGCCACTGATGATGGTCAGCAGGGATGCTTGCAGACCCACCCTCCTTGCCAGGGCTCCCCCTTCCCTCAGGCAGGAGACAGGGCACAAATGCACGGCAGCTTCCCCACTATGTTTTGTGAAGTGGCTAGACAAGCACCCATGGGTCTCATTGCCTGAGCCTTGGATGACTGGAGCCCTATGTAGCAGGAACAGTATTGGATAAAGCAGTTGCAGTTGGAAAGCACTCCCTCATGGGATTGGTAAAAGGCTACAGCATGCATCTTGGGGAGGGGAGTTCCTGGTAAATGAGCTCCCCATGGGGGTGGGACTTCAGGTCCTGCAGGGGCCCCAAAAACATGGCGGTAGCCAGCTCTGTTTAGCATCTGTGCAAGTGGTGATTCAACAAGGAGACCTGGTAGTACAACTGGTGCAGTTCCTGCCACTCTTCTCAGTCACCAGTAGAGATGGGCACGAACTTGAAAAACCCGAACCATGTGGTTCGTGGTTTGTCAAATTTCACGAACCACGAGCCTTGAACTTTCACGAACCTGCCCCTGGTTCGCGAACCAGTTCGTTTGGTTCGTGAAAACGTCACATCCAGGTCAGAAAATCATCACTTCTAGGTCAGCAGAAGGTCACTTCCAGGCCAGCAGAAGGTCACTTCCGGGTCAGCAGAAGGTCTGCAGGAAGTCCATCCCCTGTTGCCTAGGAAACTGATTGGCACCCGGCTGTCTGCAGTGACGAACCAAAAAATGAACCAAACAAACCAGCCTAAAGTTTGTGGCGGTTCATCAGAAATGGGATGGTGATGATGAACAGTTGGTTTGTGAACAACGAACTGGCCTGGTTCATGCTTAATTTTGGTTCGTATTTCGGTACATGCCCATCTCTAGTCACCAGTTCCTACCCAGATCCTGGGGCATCCTGCATTGTATTTTTTGACCTGCAAGTCTGCCTCACTCAGATGCATGCTGAGCTAGGGACAGATCAGCCTGTCTCCCCAGGGCCTCTGGGAGCATCTTGAAAAAGCACAGGTACCATACTGGACAGAGAAAACTGACAATTTAATTCATCAGACGTCTTCATGATTCAATTCAATAAAATTGAGGGAGTTCTTCAACACTGTCCCTGCCCATTTGTTATTGAACACATGAGACTACCTTCACACCTTCCCTGCCTCATCTCTTCCCACTCAACTGTGACTCCCCCTTAGGGCTGCCCCTTTCCACTTCTGAGAGAGGGGGGTCTCTGACTCAGGGGTGGCCATGTTGAGATCACTTTTGTTGGTTTTTGTGATGTCACTGGACTTCTGTTTTGTCCAACTGCAAAATATAGCAGGGGTTCCACTGGCAACTTGAAAGCTGACCCCATATATTGGTCCTGACTGGCTTCCCACGCACATTCTGCTGGCTGTTGTGTGCAGCTAGCAAGGGGAGCAGGCTGATGGGGGTTCAAGGGTGTGTGTGTGGCTGCTTTGGCATGGTGGTCTCTAGGTCCCACATCCCCCCTCAGCACTGCTGGCATCTGATAAGTCATACAGCTTGGAGGTAGAGGGGAAGGGGACCCAGGGTGCTGCCATGGGTGCAGAGGGGAATCTGTTGTGGAGTGGCATCCTTCCCAAAATGCTAGATCTCCAGGGCAGCCCATCAGCTGGGATACCCATTCCCCCTATGGGTTAGGCAGGACTATTGGGCCATATGCCTCTGTTGGAATTGCACTGTTGCTGGGTCTTTCCCTTCTGTCCACTGCCTCTCTATGGGGGGGGGGGGAGAGTGGCTAGATTGTAGAACGTTGTTTGGCTGAATGTGTGTGTGCGACTCACAGAGGTATCACTGGATGTCATTGTCTGATTGGGTGGGTGTTGCTGGGGTTGATATGGACTCCGACATGCTGTTTGAGCCTTGCTGAGGGGCACATGCTGTTGTTTTCCCCTGCAAAATATCCATAGGGAATGGACCTGTGCTGCTGCTTCTGCATTGGTGTCCAGCTGCTTCCACCCCCACCACCCTCAAGATCACATTGCTCTTGAGATTTAAGGTGGTTCACAGACCATTTCAGTGTGTAGACATTACTCTGCATGTAGCAGGAAAAGGGAGAAAGCCAAATATATTCCTCCCTTTGAAATTATAATGTGCTGTGTGATAATAATATGGTGAGTATATGATGACAACGTTATCTATCCCACAGATAACCAGTTGGCTAACCAAAATATCATGTGGTTGAATGTGTTTTTGAAACCACAGTACATTATCTATGATGATACACTAATCTAGCAACCCATTCCAAAAAACATTAAAAGATTAATCTGGAAGAATTTGTTCTTCATAAATCCATGCTAGCATGTCATTGTTTTCAAGATTTTTACAGATCAAACTTGCATAATCAGTTCTAGCATCTTTGATACTCTGTTTTCAAATTCCAGGTGGCCAGTTTGTAGTTTCCCAGATTCTCCAAAAATAACTACTGCATTGTTTTTCATTGCCAATATGAAGTAATAAATTAAAAATGAATTAAAAATAGATTTTTCATTAGTTTCTCATTCATTTAGGTTTTATACCACTCGTCTCTATTGTAATAAATAGATAGATAGATAGATAGATAGATAGATAGATAGATAGATAGATAGATAGATAGATAGATAGATAGATAGATAGATAGATAGATAGATAGATAGATAGATAGATAGATAGATAGATAGATAGATAGATAGATAGATAGATGTTTTTCATTTGTTTTGCTTCTCATTCCTTTTGAAATAAATGCACATTTCTAATTTAGTTTGAAAGAATAGCTTGGAAAAACAGTTAAAATAATAGATGAATACTTATATACATATGGTTATGGGGAGAAGATTACATGTGCCAAGACACTAGTGAACCAGTAGTGTAATAATTAGAATGTCAAACTAGGACCTGAGAAACCTAGAGTTGAATTCTGACTCAGCCATGAACTGACTTTGGGCTAGTCACTCTCTCACCCTACTCTATCCCCACAAGAGTTTTGTTGGGATTAAATGGGGGAAACCATCGATACCATCTGAGGTTTTTGGGGAAAGGTTGGGATAAAAATGTACAAATTGACTCACTTGACAAAACAGATATGAGATAGTTGGCCCATATGGTTATTACCTTTAGCAGTGATTCAAAGCAGGGCAATTCTGGTATGGAAATAGCTACATCATTTGTTTGGCCCATGTTGCACCTTCCAAATTATAATAAAATTAATTCTAATATTCAATAATTCTTATTGTTTTCTCGTGGTTGAGTTAATAGTGAGCTTGCCTACATATGATTTTTCCAATTGGACAGTCATCAGATATGTTCATATGTAATTTAATTTGACAATTTTAACAAAGCTTTATGTTTATATATATGGCTGAAGATTTTTCCTACTGTAATACAGGGGTTCCCAGTCTTTTTGAACCAGCAGGCACCTTTGGAATTTTGAGATAGAGCAGTGTGTGCTGCCCCAAAATGGCTGCTAGAAGAGGTGCAGCCAAACCCAAAATGGCTGCTGCAAGAGGCACAGCCAAACACATCTTCCTCCTCACCTTGCAAAAGAAGAGGAATTAAAAAATGACGGAAAGTTCATGGGAGAGAGGGAGGGAGAACGAGAAGAAAGAATAAAAAGAAGGAAAATCTGATGGGGGAAATGGAACCCAAGGCCAGATGCTTATCAATCTTCCTGATCCTCGTGTCTGGAGAAAGGAGCTCTGACTCTTGAACGCTAATGACCTGAAATTTTTTGTTGGTCTCTAAGGTGCCACTGGACTCAAATCCTGCTGGTTGTCCAGTGGCTTCAGCTGCTTTTGCAGCCATGGAAAACCCTTTCATCTGAATTAGGGCAGCCAATAACAAGCTCCACCTTCCAGTGGCCCCATTCCCTTTCTGAAAAGCTCAGCGAGCACCAGGGGGGGAACTGGCAGACACCATGACACCCATGGGAAATATCATATTTGTTATTTTTAATATTTACTGGCAAATATTGCAAAACATTGAAAATAATAGTACATAAAATCCTTTGTAGTTATTAAATCAGGATGTCTTCTACGTTGTTTTACCTTTACTTGGGTAGAATTTCTTTAAATGAAAGAAATATGATGTTTTTTTTAAAAAAAAAAACCTTACCTACACAAATAAATCTTAGGCTCAATAAAATCTTGGCAATTATTTTTTTTCATAATTATATCTAGTGACTATTATGAAAGCAATTACAGAAAAATAACCATGATGAATGGCACCTAGTTCTGTAATATTTCACAATGTTTACTGGTCTGAAACATAATAATATTCCATTCTTTTTCATTTAAAATCTCTGAAAAGTTGAGGACAAAAAAATATACAAAACTGTTTAGAAAAGGCAAAGGAAATTAGGTATGCCAAATGTAGGTTGCACCTTCAGAGTTTTGATTTCTTTTTAAGCAGAATAACAAATTTGATCCATGCAATGCTATATATTAAAAATACAAAATATAAGATTTAGGATGAATGCAAATTTAGGATGAATTCAGAGGTTCCTAAAACCTATACATTATTCTGAAACCTCTTGTAATGGTTAGTTTAGTTTTTAACCTCTTAAACCTTTGGCTTTGGACCTTAAATTTAGCTCCTCTTTACATTACCTTAAATTTATACCTCAGGAGGACCTTGATTCCAATCAACTTTCCTTATATTTCCAAAGCTTCATGTTTTTTCTACTTAGGATTATATCTCAAGAACATCTTTCCCGTTTTGTTTGTGTGACCTATATATTGCTGCCACCCCAAAAAGTTTTTGCTGCCACCAAAAGCTTTTGTTTTAGATATCTTCTGCTTAACTGGTACTGCAGGAAGGCATTGTTATAGATGGTAGTTTGACAGACTGGTTAGCAGGCAAGGGTGCTTGTGAGGTAAAAAAAAAAGATCTTTTTTTCATAAACAAAAGTAAAATTGGTTGTTGTGGATTTTCCGGGCTGTATCGCCATGGTTTTGGCATTGTAGTTCCTGATGTTTTGCTAGCAGCTGTGACTGGCATCACTGCTGGCAAAACGTCAGGAACTACAATGCCAAGACCATGGCAATACAGCCTGGAAAATCCACAACAACCATCGTTCTCCAGCCGTGAAAGCCTTCGACAATATATAAAAGTAAAATTCATGTATAAGTACATAAGACTGATGGTTGCAGAATCTTGATAAGTGTATTGGTTTCAGAATATTTCTTAAGCTTGAAAGTTTTGAATATATCATCTTCTTAAAAGTCACAGAGTCAGTCACACAATGTAATTTTCCACACAGGTCCTCACTAACAGAAGAAACTCTTTTCACATCCACAGATATAGATTTATTCAGGCCTAGGGTTGTCAGGTCCCCTTACTCTCCCAGAACCATCAGGAGTAGCTATCCCAGATGTGGGCTCCTGCGTGCCCTTGCAGGCAATAGAGGCAGCAGAACAGGCAAGGGAACAGGGACAGAGCAAGTGTGCTGAGGCTGGGCTGCCAAATCACTGGCACTGCCATGATCCTTTATATAACCTTAATTCCAGACTATGGACACCAAATCTACCCACCCAGGTCTACTGATATCTGAAATTTCCCAACCTGAAAGAATTATCTGAAACAGATTCCCAAAATGGTATGAATACTCCTGAGATTTCAGGATAATGGTAATCATGCCCTTTCTGAAATACCAAAATACCAAAACAAAGCTGAACCCCATTGAAAGTGGGGAGCACAATGACCTTCAAGATCTCCACCTTCCCAACAGGCATCACTTCCATCTTGTCTGGGTTTCAATGTATTCACTTTCAGCTATTTGACCACAGCTGTGAGACAATGACTTAAGACCTCTACTGCATCACTGGGGGTATCCTGGAGTTCCAGGTTACCACTCCTCTTTAGCTACCTGCTGAACCAAGGGATTCCATTCTAAATGACCCAGAACCAACTTACAGTTCAGCCAAGAGAAGGATGTCTCCTGTGTATTATAGCAGTAGTTTATTTAAAGTGCAATAAAAGCAGTCATCTTTCCCCTTCCTCATGGGAGATGCTCAGTACAGACAAAGGGAGGAAGAGAGGTTGTGAACAAAACACAGGAACAAGGTCATTAAGGATTCAAATATCCCTCATCCTGTTGGTGGCAGCATAAACTACAATTCCCATCATTCAAAGCCTTAAAGAGGCAACACACATTTCTGACAGAGCTAATACAAGCTTCTAAGTTGTGGCTAACAGCACACTCCCCACCTGGGATCCTGTAGATTCCACCCCAACATGCAAGGCTCGTAGTAACAGCACAGGGGGATTGGATAGAGGTACAGAGATGGATGTCATCCTCATATTGTCTATCCAGATAGAGGTAATAAACTGAAGCCATGAGAGCCATCTCCATTCATTAGCCTGGCCTGAAACCAGGCTGAAAAAGGTTCAGAGAACAGAAGTTAACCAAGGAGACCTAGAGTTGGTCTGCTACTGCTCTCTTGCCTAGAAAGAGCAGATTGGAGATAATTGGCCACATCATTTGTTTTCTAGGGATGGTTTAAATAGTGAATGGATAACTGCCTCTTTGAGTGGGCAGGGACCGTGGGCCTTGAGATAGTAACTGCTTTATAATAGACATCAAAGGGCCATTTATGTGATCTTAACATAATTTTAGCAGCCAAGATTGGCAAGGATCCAGCACAAACATAGTGGCCTTCACAGTTGCTAGGACCCTGTCAACCAAGACAATATCACTTCCTTAAGTGAAGTTATCTTGTCCATCAGTGGGCATGTTCCTGTGCTCCACAGGAGCCCAAACTGGCCCCTGTGAAGTGCTGGAGCATGCCCCCTGATGGGTGCTGTGATGTCACTTCCAGAATTGATATTATTGTGCCTGCCACGAGTGCACATGTACAAACTGCGTAGTCAAGATGATCAACTAGGGTAAGTACCAGGTGCCCCTCTCCCACCAGGAGGACAAGGGGACCTGGCAACCCTACTCTGTACTCTGGAAATAAGAGCCGAAACAGATGTGACAAGAAACTAGAGTTCTACTCGTGTTTCCTTACCTCAAGGTTTGTTGGGAAGTGTAGGCATCCTTGCAGCTTAAAGTTTAACATTTACAGAGTGGCAGGGAGGGATGTGTAGGCGTGGGGTGCCAGCGCCTTTCCTCCCACTCTCCAGGTGCATCGCTGCATTTCCCCTTCCCCCGCTCCCGCTTCCCCCGGTGCTACATAGCCCGCTCGCACAGAGCGTCGCTTCCTCTCCTCCCCCTCACCCAGCCTGGCCCCTGCAGAGCGACGCCAGGCTGAACTGGGACAGCGAGAGGAAAGGCACCCAGAACATCACTGCATCTCCCTCCCCTCACTTGCCTGGCCCCTGCCTGAAGCCATGCAGCCCAGTGTCGCTCTGTGGAGGCTGAGTGAGGGGGGGGGGTGCAGTGATGCTCTGTGTGAGCCGGCTATGTAGCTCCGGTCCGCGCGAGCGGGGGAAGGGGAAATGCAGTGATGCACCCGGAGACTGGGAAGAAAGGCGCCGGCACCCCACACCTGCACTTCCCTCCCTGCCACTCTGTAAATGTTAAACTTTAAGCTGCAAGGATGCCTACACTTCCAGACAAACCTTGAGGTAAGGAAACACGAGTTGAACTCTAATTTCTCATCACGTCTGTTTTGGCTCTAAGTTACAATTCCTGATGCTGTCCAGATTCCAGCTGGAGGTTGGCACCCTAACAGTCCAGTGGCAGGGCCAGGAGAATTAGTGTCCTCTCCCAGGATGGAAGCTGCAAAATGATGCTTAACACCAGATGTACATCTTCCCTATAGGCCAGAGTAGCCCAGGTTCTGCTTGGCAGAATAATAATATGATGGAAGGGAAACAAGATTCCATCTTTCTTTCCAACTCTCTAAATATTTTTCCTGCTTCTACTTTCCTCTTGGTAGGGTCCATGTCAAAACCATGGAAAATAGGATAGCTCTGCAGCACTGGATATTTACCACTCCCACCCCCAAACAATAAATGAGTTGTTCACAGTTCAATAACAAAAGACCTTAAAGCAGTTGTTGTTCATCTCTTATTAATGTTTGAGTTCAGCTTTTATATCATATACAACAAGATCATTTTTCACCTGATGCATCAATCCAATTCCTGAAAGGCATATTTCATGTCTTATAAAGTAGCATACTATTTAGTGCAATTTTTTATGATTTGCAGGCTATGCTCATGAGCATTATAAAGTAAGATTACAAAGGCTGCTGTACAGGGAAATCATTTATTTTTATTTAAATGTTTATACCCCACCTTTCCCTTGTGACTCAAGGCATCTCAGAATTGTAAGAATTGTATAAGTACATGTGTATATATATATATATATAATACACACACACACACAATGATGTTGAAGATGGAGTGGGAGGGGGAAGAGTCCTTGTTCATCAGTGTAGAGCCCACAGCCCAGTTACTAAAGCTATTGCCTATGATGTGTTCGCACTGGACCCTGGTGTGCTCTGCAGAGGCTTCACATAGACTTGTTTTTCAAAATAACAAGCAGGGAGTTGGCTCTGTTTTTGCTGGCCCACGTGGAGTATTCTGTGCATATGGAGCCATAAAAACAGGGAAATACTCTCTGCCTGTGCTATTTTGACACAGGGAAACTGCTTGAGGGGGGAGGCAGGAGCTCTTCCTTCCCCCATAGTGGTGTCCAAGGACATTATGTTTTAATAACCATTCCCCACAGTTGCTGTGGAGGAACCTGAGGTTGGTCTAGGGAACCTGGACCCAACTCCTTAAAACCTGCACATCTAGTTTGTTCCTCCCTTCTGGGTCAGCAGAAGGTCTGCAGAAAGCCCATCCCTTCTGTTGCCTAGGAAACTGATCGATCAGCGCCAGGCTGACTGCAGTGGTGAAACAAAATACAAACCAAACAAACTGGGCTAAAATTCATCACAGTGCGTGAGGAATGAGCTCCCATGAACTGCCAGTTCACGAATCTCAAACCGGCCAGGTTCATGACAAACTTTGGTTTGTATTTCGGTTTGTGCCTGCCTCTATCCAACACTCTTTTGAGGCATTTACACAGCACAGTTCACACTAGATGTTATAAATATGGAATAAAGAGAAACTTTACACATCACCACCACTGTAGGAATTTTTTTTTTTTTGAAAAATTTTTTATTGGGTTAGAACATTTTTATTTTTACATTACAGTCAATTTTCCCCTAATTTTTCGTTTCTAACCCCCTCCCTTTCCCCCCCTTTTGTTGACTTCCAACAGCTTTCCCACCCTCTGTCCCTTTTCCCTTACTTCTATTAAATTCCTCTGTCTAAAACAGATATACATTCTCCATTATATTAAGCAGTACATCTTTAACTCCTTTACTTATTATACACCCAAACTATGCGTCTTTAGATAAACAATTTATCCCATTTTCCAGTTTTGAATATTTCTATATAAACCTATATATCATAAACCATAAAAATTTCCCACATTTAAATCAAACAATTTGATTTGTTCTCTATATATTACTCATTTCAACTTTTTATGGTAATTCTATATAACTCCTCAAATACTCAATCAATTTAACTCTTCTATACATTCAGTTTGGTGCATATAAATCTTGTCAAAGAAAGAAAATATTGTTAGTTAGTCAATCCTCATGTTTAAACCTTATCATTAATTATTCTCTATCAATGTTCTATCAGTTAAGCTATACATATCTATATATATCTCAATCAATTAATCTAACTGCTTATAAATTCACATTTCTCTTCCTCCCCCGGTAAAGTCACCCCTCTCTTTTATACTTTTATTATACTTCAGTAGTTCTCAAACTGCCACAGTTTTCCTCCCACCTCCCATTTCTTCTCCAGATATTGTTTCAGCTTCTCCCAGTCTGTGTTAAACTGCCCTGAGTCCAGATCTCTCAGTTTTCTTGTCATCTTGTCCATTTCAGCCATATACAGCAATTTGTAGATCCAATCTTCAATAGTTGGCACTTCTTGTACTTTCCATTTCTGCGCATACAAAAGTCTAGCTGCTGCAGTCATATAAAAAATCAACGTCCTATGATGGGCTGGAATTCCCTCCATTCCCAAGTTTAGCAGCAGGAGTTCTGGGTTCTTATTTATTTGAAACTGTAAAATTTCACTCATTTCTCTTATTATTTCCCCCCAGAACTGCCTAGCTACCTCACACGACCACCACATATGATAGAGGGAGCCCTCATGTTTCTTACATTTCCAGCATTTATTAGAAGTATTCAAATTCCCTAGCGCAATCTTCTTTGGTGTCATGTACCAACGATAGATCATTTTGAAAATGTTCTCTTTAATATTAATACATGTCGTTGTCTTCATTGTAGTTTTCCACAAATATTCCCATGCCTCCATTGTTATTTCTTTATTAAAGTTTATAGCCCATTTCACCATCTGTGTTTTAACTATCTCATCCTCAGTATACCATTTCAACAGTACTTGGTATACCTTGGATATTCTTTTCTTGTCTTCTTTAAGAAGGGTCTGCTCTAGTTCCGAGTTCTCTGTTCGTATGCCCCCTTTTGCAAAGTCCGAGTTGTATAAGTCTCTAATCTGTCTATACTGGAACCAATCATAGTTAGGTGATAGTTCCTCTTGCGTCTTTATTCTAAGTTTAAATACTTCAATCTTAGTTATTTCTTTGTACGTTAAACATTGTTGTTCATTATCCACAGCTCTCGGATCTATCACCTCATATGGAACCACCCACAAGGGGGTTCCTTCTTGTAGGTAAGTTCTGTACTTCTTCCAGATTGTATATAGACTTCTCCTTACAAAATGATGCAGGAACATCGAGTTGACCTTTACTTTGTCATGCCATAGGTATGCGTGCCATCCAAAAATTTTTTTATATCCCTCTAGGGCTAATAGTTTCTTATTCTTTAATGTCATCCAGTCTTTTAGCCAAACTAGGCAGATTGCATCATAGTAAAGTCTCAGATTGGGCAGTTGCATTCCGCCTCTCTCCTTTGCATCTTGTAAAACTTTTACTTTCACTCGAGGCTTCTTGCCTGCCCAAACAAAATCTGATATTTTCCTCTGCCATTTTTCAAATTGTTTAGAGTCTCTGATGATTGGTATTGTCTGTAACAAAAACATTACTCTTGGTAACACATTCATCTTAACTGCTGCAATCCTGCCCAACCATGACAAATTCAATCTATTCCATTTGATCAAGTCTCTCTCTATCTGAGTCCATAATTTTTCATAGTTATTCTTGAACAAATCTATATTTTTTGCAGTCAGCTCAACTCCCAAATATTTCACCTTACTAGTTACTTCACAGTCCGTTGTTTCCATTAACAATTGTTGTTTCTGCTTAGTCATGTTTTTACATAGTATCTTTGACTTCTTTTTATTGATGAAGAAACCTGCCAAGTCACCAAACTCCTTGATCTTATCTATCACTTTTGGCATGTTCTCCAATGGATCTTCTACAATTAACATTATGTCATCTGCAAATGCTCTGACCTTGTATGAATAGTCCTTTATTTTTATTCCTCGTATTTCCTCGTCTTGTCGTATTTGTATCATCAGAATCTCCAATACTAATATGAACAACAATGGAGATAACGGGCAACCTTGTCTTGTTCCTTTACTAATCGTCAATTTCTTGGTCAGTTCATCATTCACTACGATTGCTGCAGTCTGGTCCCTATATATTTCTTTAATTGCTCTGATGAATCTTTCTCCCAATTGTAGCTTTTCCATAGTGGCAAACAAAAAATCCCAGTTTAAGTTGTCAAACGCTTTTTCAGCGTCTACAAAGAAGAAACCAACCTCTTTATCGCAACGCTTGTCATAGTATTCAATAGCATTGATCACTGTCCTTAAATTGTCTCTTATTTGTCTGTCCGGCAAAAAACCTGCTTGTTCTTCCTCTATAACTTCCGAGAGCCACCCCTTCAGTCTCTCCGCCAATATCTTTGCAAAAATTTTATAATCATTGTTAAGTAATGATATAGGCCTGTAATTTTTCACGCTAGTCAGATCTTGGCCCTCTTTTGGGATCAATGATATATTCGCTTCGCTCCAAGTGTCTGGAATTCTTTGATCCCTAAAAACTCCGTTCATCACCTCTTTTAGGAATGGTGCCAGTTCGTTGGCCATTGTCTTATAAAATTTAGCCGTAAGTCCATCTGGCCCTGGCGCCTTTCCTAGATTTGCGGATTGTATTGCCATATTTATTTCCTCGTCAGTTACTTCACTGTTCAGCTTATTTCTCCAAGCTTCCGAGATCTCTGGAAGTTTGGTTTTCTCCAAATATGATGCTATTGATTCTTTGTTTACTTCTTTTTTATTATACAGCTTAGCGTAAAATTTATAAAAGGCTCTGCTAATGGTAGTCTGCTCCAAATACGTTTTGTTTTCTTCACAAATTTTATTTATTATTTTCTTTTCCCTTTTCTTCTTTAATTGCCATGCCAAATATTTCCCAGGTTTATTAGCACCCTCAAAAGCTTTTTGATTCAGTCTTTTGAGGTTCCACTCCCATTCTTTATTACTCATTGCTGTTAACTGTTCTTGTAGAATTTTGATTTCCTGATATATTTTCTTTTTCCCTGGTCTCTTTTTTAACTGTACTTCTTTGGCCTTTATTTTCTCCTCAATCTCTTGTCTTTTCTCCTCTTTCTTTTTCCTTGCTCTACCATTTAAGTCCATTAGTATGCCCCTTACAACCGCCTTATACGCGTCCCAAACTTTACTGGTTGGTACTTCTTTATTCACGTTGTATTGTATAAAAAACTTAGTCTCTCTTCTCAATGTTTCCATATTCTCACTTTCCTGTAACAAGTCCTCATTTATTCTCCAGGCTTTCCTTTTTCTCCTTTTTCCAAATTTCCACATAATTGGGTTGTGATCTGAGCCTACCATCGGCATTATTTCTACCTCCTTAGTCCATAACGCTAAGTCCTTTGAGGCCCAGATCATATCAATTCTTGATAATGTAAGATGCCTTGCAGAATAAAAAGTAAACTGTCTGGTTTTAGAATATTCTCTCCTCCATACGTCTTCGAGAGTCTCTTGTTGAATCAACTCAAAAAAAAGCTTTGGCAATAGTCCTCTTTTCTTTTGTGCTTTTGTAGTCTTTTTGTCTAGTTCCAAATCTGTCACTCCATTGAAATCTCCAGCAAGAATTATCTGGTCATATACAAGATCGTCTAGGTGCTTCCTTAAGTCCTCAAAGAAGCTTTCCTTTGCACCGTTAGGTGCATAAAGTCCGACTACCAACACTCTCTTTAAGTTCCAATTACATTCCACTGCTACAAATCTAGCTTCCACATCTCTCATAACAAATTTTGGCTGCAGCTCCTCTTTTATATACAACACCACTCCTCTTTTTTTCTTGTTGGAAGCCGCTACAAATTCTTTGCCCAATTTTCCAGATTTTAAATATTTTACATCCTGTTTTCTAATATGGGTCTCCTGCAAACAAACAATATCACATTTTTGTTTTAGTAGCCAATGAAAAATATTTTTTCTCTTATTCGGTGAGTTTAGTCCATTTACATTCCAAGATAATACTTTACACTCCATATTCATGGTTTTGTTGGTAAGTCTTTTTCATTGTCCTTGATAAATCTCTCCATCTCCCGCTCAGATCTGATGCGTTTTTTTGCCCCTCCAAACTCAAAGGACACTCCTTCCGGTAACTCCCATCTGTATCTGATATTCATGTCCTTCAAAGTCTGAATTAGCACTCTATATTTTTTCCTGTCCAATAACACTGATCTGGGCAGTTCCTTCATTATAATAATCGTCTTGCCATCAATCTCCAATGGATCTTGAAATTGTTTTGTCACAATCCTCTCTTTCATATTTCTAGTTGTAAACTGCACGATCACATCCCTTGGTAGTTTCCTCTGGGTTGCAATTCTCGAGTTCACACGATACGCCACATCTAGGATAGCCACAATTTCCTCCTCCTCCTTCCCCAGGTAATCAGCCAACACCTCAGTCATCTGTTCTTGCGCTGACTTCCCTTCCACTTCTGGCAGACCACGAAAACGAAGCTGCTTCTCCATGTGTTTAGTTTCTGCAACTGACATCCTCCCCTTCACCAGCCTCATCTCGGCTTCCGGTTTGGGATTCATGGAGGTCTAACGCAGCTCCATTTGTGGAGCTGACCGGATTGCCGTTTTAACCGGCCGGAGGGGTGAAAATAACCCGCGGCCGACTGCTCTCAGGCGGGGAGCAGGCAAAGAACGCTCAAGACCCTAGGGTGAGCTAGATCTCGGACGAGGGGGGGCTCTACACAAGGAGTCTCCCCCCCGATCCTTGAGGTCCCACCTTGCGACGGGTCGGCTATAATCTCTGCGGCAATTTTGGGGCCAATTCGGCTGGCATAAGACCTACATACCCAAGCTTCGATCGGGGAGGGAAGTCGAGAGGAGAATTTAAGATCGAAACAGCGATTACAACCCGAGAAAGTTGAAGAGAAGGTAAAGATCGCTATCTCTTGAAACGGGACAGATTGACAAAAACAGAGAGGAAAGAAAGTAGATTTTTAAACTGCAACAGACTAGTGAAAAGGAGGTGAAGACTCGGCAGGAGTTGTATTTTAAAAGAGACTAAGTTTAAAGAAGTTATTACAAAAATCGGACTATTGTTTTGAATACCTGTGGTTTTGGAGCTGTGGGAAAAAGACACCATCGCGAGACCTGCTGTGGGAAGACGGGAGACAGGAAGTGCGTAACAACAATAGAGTGGCTGGAGGGAAGCGGCCCTTGCCAAAGGACAGGAAGTGGGGAATCGCCATCTTTGAAAGTGGAAGGGTCGTGGCTTCAGCGGAAGAGGAAGTAGGCCATCTTGGATTATAATAACACAGAGAAACCATAGAGAAAAGACGCCCGACATTTTGGATATAAAAAATTAATTTTGGCAAAGATTGGGACATTTTAAAAAAAAAAGGAAAACGTTTAACTATACGCCACGGAGCTGAGGAAGAGAGCAGATTCGTGGGAGCGAGCTAAAGCAAGCCCCACGATGTCGAAAAAAGAGTGGCAATCGGCAATAGAAAATTTGGACAAAAAACTTATAGACATGATGAAAGAACTTAAGGACACGAAATTGGAGCTTATTAAAGAGGTCAAGGAAGTTACACAGACAGTAAAGTCGGAGCTGTCAGAAGTGAAAAAAGGTGTGGAAACGATTAGCAGTGAATTACAAGGAACGCAGCAGAGAGTTAAAACAGTAGAAGACGCGATGGAGAATTTAATAGACACGCAACAAACCACCACTGTAGGAATTGAACGCTAGCTCCACAAATATATAAACTGTCATAGCTTGCAATTCCAAACCCATAACAGTTTATTCAACTGTTGAAGTACATTTGCTAAATTGGAGACCTCTGCATTTTACACATGGTTAGATATTGCTAAGATCCTGTTTTCTGAGAAACTATGAAGTTTCATTTTTTCCTTCAGTGCTCAAGTGTGCAGATTAAAGAACAGTAACTGGAATGCTTCAACTTTATTAGACGTTATCCCACTATCAGGCTCATCTGGTGACAGATGTTTCATATCCTAGAGAAATGTTCTATTTTGACTGAGTGATTGATCACTTGTTGCCTTTTCTCACACCTATGGCATGACTTCTCTACCAGCCACTTACCCTTTGAGGAATTAATTCTCATGTTTGAATTTCTCCATTCTTTAAAAAAACTTTTAAATTTTCATTTTCCCCCAAACCATATGTGCTCAATATTGGGGATCCTTAGCATCTCTTCAAATCTTATAATTTGACCATGAATAGGAAATGAAATCATAAAGATTTCTGCCCTGCAGAAATAAAGCTGTGCTCAGAGCTCCAGGAGTTTCAAAACCAGCTTAAAATGACTCAACCAGATGTTTAAACAGTATGTCTGAATATTATTGATGAACGGCATCTGATTCCATTGAGTAAAAGCACTTCTGAAAATGTTTACATTTAATTACTTTAACCTTTATTGTAGTCTAAGAGCCAAGCAGTCAAGCCAGTGGATTTTGGATTGTCCCATAGATAGGACAGGAACAAATACTGCAATCACATGCACATGTTCCTGGAAGTTAGCTCCATTAAAACAGTGGGGCTGATCCTACAGATCTCTTCTGTGATTTTAAGGAGCCGTCTGCTGATGCAAGAGGCTCTTCCGTCAGCCTTTTACACTGGTGGAAGATTCTTTGTGCCAGAGAAAAGTGCCAACAGAAGATTTATGCAGATTTATGCAGGATTTCACAGGACTGAACTAATCTCATCCAACTCCTCTTCTATAAACTGAAAAATTACAGTTTGTAATGGAAGAGGATTTTGGATTGTCCCATAGATAGGACAGGAACAAATACTGCAATCACATGCACATGTTCCTGGAAGTTAGCTCCATTAAAACAGTGGGGCTGATCCTACAGATCTCTTCTGTGATTTTAAGGAGCCGTCTGCTGATGCAAGAGGCTCTTCCGTCAGCCTTTTACACTGGTGGAAGATTCTTTGTGCCAGAGAAAAGTGCCAACAGAAGATTTATGCAGATTTATGCAGGATTTCACAGGACTGAACTAATCTCATCCAACTCCTCTTCTATAAACTGAAAAATTACAGTTTGTAATGGAAGAGGAACCATGTAATCTTGTGTGAGTTTGCACTTCTGATGTTTGCACTTCTATTCGTCCAAGGAGACTATCACATGATAGTTCTTTTTGTGAAAGCAAGTTGCTAGTGTACTTTCCTACTTTTCTTTATACACAGGTTTTTAACCTATGAAGGGAATAGCCATGAGCTTCTGGGCTGTTGTAGTGTTGTTTTTTTGTAAATATTGATGTTTAGATGTGACTTGGTTCTATGTTGCTGAATTTTTACTGGAATGTCTCTTTTATTACGTTGTGAACTGCCATGAGCACAAAGAAAGATGGAATGCAATTTTATAAGTAAGTAATAAATGAATGCACTATAGGATGTTGTGTAGAGTAAAAGTTCCTCCCAATCGCTAGCTATACGTTTACAGGAGAGAGGGGATATAATCTGCAAAACTGCTGCTGTAGTAATCATGGAGTCTCCTGAACTGCCAGCCTCTATTCACGTACATCCCACCTTCTTCCTGACACATTAGGATCCAAGATGGGTAGGAAAATATATATCAGGTACTCTTGGGATAGAGAAACATATACCAGGTAATCCTTTGACTGTGAACAATCAATGGCATTTCAAAAATAAAAATAAATAGTTTTGACAGAGGCTCGCTTGCAACAAGAGAATCAGAAGCTATGCTCTCATTATTAAATTATGCAAAACATATTATAAAAATTGTCTTCATTATCATTCATTAGAAATAGATTAGGAGTTTTAGCACAGTGAATTGATCTGGCACCATGACAAAACCCATGTATCCCAATACTTTCAAATAGCATTGTGAGAGATTACATCCCTCTGAAATTGTGTTATGTGCATTGCAAAGTAGGATGCTGCTACATAAATCCTGCAAGCATGGTTTTTGGATGCACCTTTATATGTGTTGTGCTATGCTCAGCACACACAAACACACACACACAAGTGACTTCAGATACAATAAGTACATGTCCAAAGTTGACTAAAATGCCTTCGAAAGACACATAAAGGTATTCAATGGTTGGGGGGGGGAGGTGCAAATTGCTCAGCTCAGTACTGTTTTTTTTTTTAAGTGCCTGTACTCATATATATGGTTGTGTTGATTTCCACCAATTTCCCCCTCAGTACTTGGAGAGCCCACTCCAAAGGTGCCAGTACCACTGGGTACTGCCACAAAAAAAGCCTTCCTCAAGCTCACTGTCAAACAAAGAGATGGGAAAGATTTTTCCTCAGATCACAATAAGCTGTTACCTTTGTCTTCCAAAATTCTCTGCAGATTTCAAAGTTGATGAATATTGGTGTACAGTAGCTATAGAGGCAACAAAGATTAATGTATGGACCAAAAATCACCATCTCCTACAGACCACTTGGGTATAGGATTGGCTTGTTTTGTAGCAATGAAATCCTCTCTTTCCAGGCCACGTCTGGCTCTTTTGATTGTTTATCCCAAACAGGAATCTACAAAAATATCCAATATGCCAGCATTAAGTATAAGAATGTGTATATTTGTTGCCTTTTAATTCAGTGTCCATGAGTATAATTGTGCAATGATAATTGCAATTGAAAAAGAAACCAAAATCAAGTTGAATCCATACCTTGAAAAGAGCTTACAGGAGCAAGTTTTGTTTTGCTCTAAGGGCAATTGAGAATCTTGGCACAGCTATTCTTTTCAGGCTACCTTACAGAACCATAAAAATTGAAATTATAGCCATAAAGATCTGTATTACAGGAGGGAGGGGGAAAAAACAGATTTTCTGCTCTGTAGCTGAAGCACAGAGCATAGTCTTATTAAGCAAACAACCATATGAAGCCAAAAGGATCAATGGAACTTAAATTTGTGAACAATATATTCAGGGTGAATTAGCCATTTGTGTGTACAGGAAAGGATTCCCATTCTACTGTAATCTAGCTCCCACCAATGTCAAGGATAACGTTCAAATGGATTCAAAATGATCCACGCAGCATTTTATATTAATTTTTTTTTTAAGCACAAATCGAATACTGTGATATAAAAACATCAACTATTTATTTTCCTGCAGGCAATTATTACAGAAGCAAGTTCATTCATAAATCTTTATTTTTTTCCAAAATCAGAAAAGTAATGTCTTCTACTTTGGCTTTACTGTTTAACCTGATGGTGCTTCAAAATGTGATTTTGTTAGGAAAATACTCTGTCGTCCCCCTCTGGCTCATACAGCATGTGAAGTAAATTCAAACAAATGGAGACTGATGGTGCTCTTTCTTAGTGGTCTTTCTTGCAGGAGATCATTATGATAAAAAAGGGATATATGTGCCTGTTGAAGCACTATGGCTCTTTGGGGCCAAACAGCCATTATTTTAACACCCCACATTACAGGCAGAACCATCCATCAGTCCAACAGCTTAATCCAGAAAGCTCTTTTCTGTTAGCAGACAGTACAGATGCTACAGTTGCATGTGCAAGCACTAAATTTATTCTACCATTGACAAAGGGCAGTGCAAGACATTAACTGTATGTCATGGCAGGGGTAGAACACTGGAAACAGGTTCCCTTTGGTGAGTTCTCTGTGCCATGGCTATGACTGACATATGGGTCATCATCTCTATTGTTATGAAAGTTGTCAGCTAGCAGATAGGAGTGTGAAAACTCTTCACATTATAGCACAGGCCTGTGTGGCCAGCGACCACAGATATTACAACCATAGGGCTATAGTCGTCATTGTTTTCAGCAGCCTTGGCAAATGTCACATGCGGAGCAGCCCAAAATTCCTACTTTGGAATAGTAAATTTCCAAACAAATTAGCAACACAAGAGTTACTCCTTCTCTTAAACCAGTTGAAGAAGTTCAAAATTTCAGTCATTTCAATTGTTTCCATTCAATTTCTCCCTGAAAGTACGTGAAATGGAAAATGTGCTTTAAGCATCACTAGGAGCATATTTTTATGCTCAACATTCTTTTTTCTTTAGTTTACAGTTAAGATCGCATACAAGTGAGTGATTCCACAGAGTTATTTGTGAAATAATCAATGCTACATATCTAAGAAACAATCCCGAATGTGTCTGAGGAGACAAACGATGCAATTTACAATCATTCAATGGGAGCTTTGTCACCAACTGTCCTGGGAAGTAAATTTCATTTATAATTAGAATACTTTTGATGCAATCTGTGTGGATTTCTGAAATATTTCTAGCTAAGAATGTATGCCTTGGTAACAATATATTTATCTTGATTATATTACCCTTACAGATACATGTCAAGTGGATCAGTGCCTCTCACACATAAAATAATTATGGTGCTTCTCTATATACACAAAGGCCTTGATCCATGTCCTGAGGCAGCTAGTAGTCAATTCTGACTGGTGCTATCATCAATTTTAATTCCAGCCCTCCCTCCATTATTCAAAAGTCTTTTAATTCTTTTAGTACGCACATTTTAGGTGTTTAGCACAATTTAATATGCATTACTCTAATAATTCCAATTACAATACTATAATGCCTTCTAGACTTGCATTCCTTGCTGTAATAGATGTCCTCTTTTGATACTGCTTTAATTCCAGTGGCATAAATCTCAACTTGCCCACTCTAGTCTATATAGAAAGGTCAGTTGAAGACAGCAAAGAAGAACTGCATTCAGGATTAGCTTTCTTGTTTTGCTTCTCCCACATAACTCTCATAGTGACAGCTTCTTTGCTGAAATGTTCAAACAATATGCTTCAGAAAGTATGGATATATATGTGTGAGGGGATCCACACATCTTTCTACTTGGTTTACCTAGCTTCTGTCATGATGACCCCCTTTGACTAGTTCTCTGACCAAGCCAGTAACTCTGACCTACAGCAAGAGCCTGAGGAGGCAGAGTCAGGGAATCAGGAGGACCAGTGGGGTCTGGGAAGGCCTGATGCTGCAGTGGCACCTGCTGACCATGGACCTAGGCCCACAGCCCCCTAGGACTCTCTTCCATTCCACAGGAATGGTGGTGGCATAGAACCTGCGCTGAGGTGGCACAGAGAAGGCAAAATGCCAGGCTGGCTGTGTATCACCTCCCTGTAGATCCAGAGCAGAGCACTGAGAAGGGTACTTCCTCACAGGATCCTGGCCAGAGCCCAGCACAGCCCAAAGAGCCTCAACACCTGCCAGCAGATGCAGTCGAGTCAGATCACCACCCAGCCTATTTAGGCCAAAACTTGAGAAGGCTGCATTGCTTGATCAACCAGAAAGCCCTGTGCTCCAAGCATCCAGCTCCCAGCATAGGCCCACAGCCACTCTGCTCTCCTGAGCCTAGCCAGCCAAGCCAGTGGGCCATATTCCAGAGAAATTCAGATCAGGCTGGCCTGAACAGCACAGGACAGCTTCTCTCCTCATCATATATCTAATTCCTAAGTGGCCCCAATGTTCAGATATTTAAATCTGTAGACTGGACCACTTGGCTACAAACCAGAGGGTTCTGCAAACTTCCAGAAAAATCTGAGAGGCTGGAAAAAAATATGTTGAGGGATTTAAAATCCCCCCAAACAAAATCATTTTCTGCTCATGTGTGCTGAGAACACACTTTCCTGTTTCTCTGTTACTGATGGAGGCCAAGAGGATCTGACAGAAGTGGTGATGGAGAAGGAGAGGAATCAGGGTAGTTGCCATCAGGATAGGGGCTGTGCTAGGAGGTCGCTGCCACTGCCACAGAGAAGTGTTTTTGTCCTTGGCTCCAGCGGGGAGCCACTTCTGCTATGGTGAGGCTAGGGGAAGCCTCTGCAGAGAAGTTGGAGGGGAGGGCTGGGGGAAGCCTCTACCACTGAGAAGTTGGGGTAGAGAGCTGTGGGAAAGCCACTATGGAGAAGCTGGGGAGAGGGTTGGGAGGAAGCTGCCACTGCCATGGAAAATCCGGGAGGTGGACTGGGGTGGAAGCCACCACCACCACTGCTGAGAAGATGTATTTATTTAATTATTTATTTAATTAATTTGAATTGTATTCCACACTCCCCGCACCAGCAGGCTCAGGGTGGATTCCAATTAATAGAATAATATAAAATACAATATCTTTAAAACCAATAAAACATCTTAAATATTTAAAAAAGAACACACATAACAATCAATACAGCAGCAGGTTTTGAAAAACATATGGCAGCAGATGCGGTGTGTGAACGAAAGGAGCTGCCATTACAGTAAAGCAAGGGTGTTGGATGGGGGGATAAGAAAAGCAAAGCATGGCAGGAAAGCCAGTGGCAATGATGGGGCAAATAGTCCAGCACAGCTCCCTGCAAGCCCCTGCGTTTCTCACAGGCACCTGCATGTTCCTTCTGAAGCCCAGTTCTAATATACACTAAACTCATTTGGTCAGTGTCTCTAGAAATCTGGAGTTCAGCCAATGGAAGGTGAGTTCAATCCAGATATTTAATCATGGTCTGCTACCCAGGGTTTTCCAGTCCCACACAGCAACCATCAAATCACCTAATGTTACCTGTTCATCTGACTGCCCCTTTGACCTAAATTGACTGATAGAAAGGGTTGTTTTGGTCTGTACTCCTTTTGGATTAGTTGGTTGGATTAACTGGATTAAAGTTGGTCACAGTTCACAAGAACAGTGCAGGCTAAAGGGATAAATCTAGAGTAAGAAGTCTACTCAGGCATCAGGGAGGGGTGTGTTAGATAAATAGTCCAAGGATGAGTGGCTTGGGGAACTGGGATAGGAACCATCTTTGAGGTTCCCTTGTCCAAACCTAACTCTGTAGAGGGACATGGACAAACTCCCCTTGAACACCATGAGGAATGGCTGTGAGGGCTCAAAGCAGTACAGGTGACCATCCACATGTTCAGAACATGGCATATGGCACCCAGATGGGGGTGATAAATGGCAGGATATGGCTACACTTGCCTTGTCCTCAGCAGATCAGCTATTTGCTCTGTAGCTGAGTGTGTGGTTCAACAGTTTTGGTTGCCTATTTCAGATCCCTTTTTAAAAAAACAACAACAAAGTTTATTTAGTAAAATTGTGGCCCTTTAATCCCCAAACCCCTATGTCTTTACTGATATTCATGATTAAACATACATCATTCATTGTGCCTCTCCCAATTAGAATGATAGGATGGCTTGGATGGAACTCCGGATCTAATGTTGCCACTTTTACAAACGTGGAATAAATCTTCTCCAAACAGTCCAATTATTTCTATTCAACACAACAGTAAATGGACAGTACTTGTAAAGTAAGGCAGAATGCATCTTACATTTTGTGCTTTCCCTGTAGCTAATAATCTGTAAAGTAAAACTGTGATGCTACTATTGTGCATGTTCAATAGAGATCGCTGGGAGGTTTTTATATTTTCCTGCTGCACTTTGTTGCTCAAGAAACATTGACTTCAAAACTAATCTGTGTCACAGTCGGTACCTTCGATAACCAACACATGAAGAACTTGGGAAAGGTAATATATTGGATACTAGACAGAAAAGGCACTGTGGTGATTTCTGATTTTTCCTTTGTGGTAGACAGTTATCTCCTTGTTGTGAGGGGCTTAATCAAAAGCCATTTAAAAATTTCAAAACAACTCACAAACTATAAGCCAGTGATGTTTTGAAATCATTCAAGTTGGTGCATTATGCAGCACAGCCAGCTTGAGATAACACAGTAATTACCAGTGTGTAGTCTCACCAAGATAACATGAGCCTCTATTAAAATTTTGTTTTACGTCTTAAAAGTTTATGTAAAAAAATTCTTCAATGAAACACTAAAGCTCACAGTATAATACAGTAGCTGGTAGATGAGTAAACATCTTCTACCAAAATTACAAAGGTGCTGCCTCTCGCTGCTGGATAATTAACTTCAGTTGTTAAGGTCTATATGAAGGGAATCTCATCAGGCACCAAAGAAGTTTCCAAATAGCTTTGTTTGTAAGACACCTATTGGCATCAAAGACCACAGTGCAAATTTTTCAGTGGCTCATCATTACCTTCATACAATGAGCTAAAAAAACACTAGACATCTTGGTTACTGGGACGGAATGTTCTAAAATATGTAACATGTACTTTTATTTCCTCAGACACCATTCAGTAGATATGTCAATACTATGTTTTCAGAAGAGGTACAGAATACAGATGTATCCTACACTCCCCATGGTCTGGCACATGCACTGTGGATTGTCCCAGCATAGACTGCACTGCCTTTGTGGCTTAGTATTACATTAGGGCAAGGTTGGAGATTCCCTCTTTAGATTGTTGTTTCTGTTTGAAGCACTGCCTCAAACAGAACATCCTACCTCCATTTTCTTCACTGAGATAAACCCTTAGCACCCTTCCATATAACATTTATACATCCATGCTGTAGTATGAATCAACCCCATGACTGCTGAAGAGCTGAAAGTTGATTTCCCATGCCTGCCCGTGCCCATGCACCATGATACACTGTAAGGCTAAACCACTTTTCTTCTGGGTCAGGAAAGGTGCCTTGGGGTCTGTGGTCTAAAGCAGACTTGTACAACTTCTGAGCCATCAAGCCAAAGGTGGTCCATGACACGCAAGTATGGCTGCCAGCCAGGTGCTTGAGAACCCTACTTCACCTGGGACCAATTTTAAATGCCTGGTTCAGGCTTACAAAATAGGAGGTTTATTGGGCTCCTGGTAGGCCACTATTTGTGGATGACGAGTTGCAGTAAGCTTGGTGGATTACAGGTTGGTGTGGTTTAAAAATGACAGATGGTGATGAATGTTAAAATAAACTTTTTTATATAGGTCAGTGAATAAACACAAATAATCTGGGCTACTTAAAATTATTAGTGTATATGTTTATTATTATTATTATTATTATTATTATTATTATTATTATTATTAGTAGTAGTAGTAGTAGTAGTAGTAGTAGTAGTAGTAGTAGTAGCAGCAGCAGTAGTGTGTCAGCTAGTTGCATCAATTATCATGTTCATATGTGGAATAGCTATAATATAGTTGAGCAACATTACAAATTGAGGATCAGCAGAAAGAATATCTAGCTTTACATTTTATCTTCCTAGCTGTGGCTGACTGCATACACTGTTACCAGCACTATGGTATCAAGATCACAATAATTCCACAGTTCTAGTACTGTACCTTAATGCTGATAACTGATCTCTCTTCTCATGTTCAACATTTATATTATAGCCTGTAATTCTCAGCAATAAGCAAACATGATTGGCTTAAATGAATATATGAAAACAACAATTTTCATACAGCACCAGATGCAAAATTCCACTGCAACAGCAGATGTGGTTTTGGGGCACCTGCCCTTGTGCCAGCATGAGCCACTGGGTGTTAGCAGGTGTATGTGTAATCAAAAGAAGACATCGTCTAAATCTCATGGAACAGCCCCTAACTGATGCTGATGGAGAATTTTCTGTTTTGCTTGTAACATCCAGGCAAGATCAAATAGTCACTGTGCAAGCATTCTAAACTGGAATAAAATTATGGCGTAGATTGCTTTTTTGTTTGTTTGTTTTTGGCAAAATCCTCAGCTGTCTCTCACCATATGTCTTTCTGTGAAGACAAGCTGGATGTCATGATAACTGTCTGTTCATTTAACGCTAGAAAAATGTTTGCCTCACACATTTAATTTGATGGAAAATTATAGCACTGCAGTAAAATGTCCTGAGTTTAAATTCAATTTAATTTTGTTTTACACTGGTACAAGTAATGGGCACAAAGTATTAGGAACTTGCCGTGAGCAAGGTCTGTTGAAACAAAGGGTATTATAGGTAGGATCACAAATGTGCTCTTCTTCCAATGCCTTTTGCAGGGACATGGACATTTATAGCTGGATTGTGTCCAATTGTTTAACTAAACTACTAAGAAAAATACTATTTAACTAGCAACGAAAACCACTGAGGGAAAAAATACAATGGACTGTAGAAAACTGATTTGGTAGGCCCCTATTGTGGGTCCTTGAGAGGACGCTGCTGCTATGCTGGGCCTCTCCGCTGCCTCCATGGTCTGCATTGGGTGGCTGTGGAGACTGGGAGTGCTGCTGGGGGCAGCAAGAACCCTGGAGCGTTTCTACGTCCCGCATCTTCCCATTTCATCCAGAATCGGGCAGCTGCAGAGGCTGGGAGCACCACGGGGGGAGGGGAAAGGACCCTGGAGCACACCTGTGCCTCACAGTTGCCAAATTTGGCCCCAACTTGGGCCAAATTGGGCAGCTGCAAAGGCAGAGAGTGTTGCCAGGGGGAGGCAAGCTCTCTGGCGCACTCCTGCACTCTGTAGCCACCTGATTAAGCCCCAATTTGGGTGGCTGTGGAGCTGTAAGTGCTGCTGGGGGGGGCAGAAAGGGCCCTGAAGTACTCCCGCATCCTGCAGTCCCTCAATTCAGCCCTGATATGGGCAGCTGCAGAGGTGGGGAGTGCTACCGGGGGGACCAACACCCTGGCGTGCTCCTGTGCCCGGCAGCCACCTGAATGGGCCCCATTAGGGCCCAATCGGGTGGCTGCACAGGCAGAGAGCACTGTTGGGGGGGCAGCAAGTGCCCTGGCATGCTCTTGCACCCAGCAGTCACCCAATTGGACTCCATTGGGGCTCAAACAGGCAGCTGCAGAGGCAGGAGCACTCGGGGAGGGGGAAAGAGCCTTACTGTGGCAGGAGCATGGCCAAATAAGCGTGGGGGGAGAGGGGAGGCACAACAGCATCCTCTGCAAGCCCTGTTGCTGAGGACTCACCTCATATCCCTGCTGGGTGTGTGTGAGCATGCCTGCACAGGGATAAGTGGTGAGTTGTTGGCAACACGGTTTGCCTTTTATATTTATAAATTTGTCAGAACCTAATACTGACCCATCAAGAAATGAAGTCCATATACCCAAACACTTTCAAGCTTAGAAACCAATCCTGAGGTTTATTTCTCTTTTAACTACTTCCTTGGAACATGTAATTATGAAAAGAGCAGTCAGATTCATGAAGTCAACCTCTATGCTCTTCTCTTAGAGTCTCAGAGCCAAACTACAAGTGACGTCTTACACAGTTTGGACACTAGTCGGCTTCCCTCAAGTTTTGATGGGAATTGTAGGCACCCTGGTTTTACAGCTTGGCTCTCCATTACAGCTGCAAGACCAGGATGCCTACAAAACTTGAGGGAAGCCGACTAGTGTCCAACCTGTGTAAGACGTCACTTGTAGTTTGGCTCTCACTGGTAAGCCACCAATAGGGTTTGTTCATGAATGTGTGTGGGCATCGTAAACCCTTAATAGAAATCCCAAACCCTTCCTGAGGTTAGAGAGCTCTTCAATAGCCGCCAGCAGCCAGGGGTGCTATTTCTGCCCCTCCTCATCTCTTCTAATGCTTTAGATCACGAGTGGTGGGGTGTATGTGTGAGAGAATGAACCTTGTTCTGTCCTCTGTCACCAATTATTCCTTTAACTTGACTGAGGGCCAAGCTACACATGACGAAAGACACTTGCCTGGCAAGTGGATTGAGTGGAGGGCAAGTGAACAGGGAGAAATACACTTGCCGTTCAAGTGTCATTTGTCACTTGTAGCTTGGCCCTAAATCTTCCAGTTTGGATGAGTACTTGGGCACACAGGTAAGAGTTAAGAGCAGTCAGCAAATACCAAGCATCTTTAAAGAAAAATAACTGTAATAATTGAACATAAATTCTACATCAACCAAACACAGGTAAATGGGAATTTATCAGACCACCTCTAGAGATGTTGCAGATAACGAAAAAGAAACAAAAAATAAAATACTTTGTTAATCCTACACTGACCACTGCTTTACCTCTGCATCTCCCTAAGAAATGGGCTCAAGTAAAGTAGAGAGTTAACAAAAGCTTGACCCAGCTGGCAGCCTTTGTTTTCCTGATTCCTCCTAGCACACATTGTCAAGCCAAGCTGACAGTTTTAACCTTTAGTTAACAACAAAAAAACCCCTAGTTATTTGAAGACCCAGTCAAAATTCTGTGGCTTTGACTGCACTCTTCCAATACCCAACTAACCAATAATTCACCTGTTGTGATAAGGAAGGTTTATGATGCCAGAGCTGGAAATTGCAAACCATCCATCTTGCCACATAAACAGTCCTGGCCCAAGTGGCAGTTTAGGGCTCCCAGACTCATACTGTTTTTCCAGCACATTTGTCATCCTAAAGCTGTCTTCCTCCTCTGGAATAACTTGAGAGAATCCCATAAGTTGTCTCTCACCCATAAACAAGACAGTGTGATATGCCAGGCATATTTCCTCCTATTCCTGCACATTTACCTCGATATATGAAAGTGCCTTATACCGTATCACAACACCGGTCCACCTATTCCAGCAGTTTTCTCTGGGTGATTCCCTAATGTCTCAGGAAAAGGTTTTTCTAAGTTCTCTGATACTTGAGTCGAGACTTTCCTGTTGTGATTCATGTATCTCAAAGGTTGACAAAGTATGTTGACATGACAGGAAACCTGTGAAAGTGTGTGGTGTGACAGATTTAATGTGTAGTGTAGATGGTCTGGTTCCCCTGATCTTTCCATCTCCAAAAATGTGGAAAGAATGCAGGAATGGCATATTCCCATGTTATATTGTGTAAGTAGAGGCTGAGTATAGATCTGCATATTGTATGTTATTTTCAGCTTGCCAACAATGTACAAGTATGTACATAGTACTTTCCACACAACTCAAAATGCTTTTCACACAATATTACAATAATTTTATTATAATTCTGTCAAATAGGCCAGAATTATTATCTCTGTATTACAGATGAGAAGTTGAAGCTGTGAGATAATTTCTTTTGTATTGGCAGAAGTAGGTGACTAATATTGAAAGCCAGGGTTACTCCAGTCTACGCCCACTGAAGTCAATGAGCAGAGACTGGAGTAACTCTGCTTAGGATTTCACTGTAAGCAACCTAATAAATTTATTGGCAGGGGCAGCCAAACAAGGGTCACTGAAAACAACCACAGTAGTCAGGTAGGTTCATATGAGAGTAGACAGCCCTTAAGGTATGTCAGTCCCAAGCTGCATGGGGCTTTAAAGGTCAATAGCAGCACCTTAAATTGAGCCTGGAAGCAAATTTGGAGCCTGTGTAGGTGGAACAGGACTGAAGTGAGGTAGTCCCTATGACCCAGTCAGCATCCTGACAGAAGCATTCTGTACCAACTGAAGCTTCCAAACACTATTCAGAGGCAGCCTCTTGTACAGCACATTACAGAAGTCTAATCTAGATGTTATCAGATCCAAGGTCTTTTTTGTCCAAAGAAGGTCATAACTTGCTCACCAGCTGAAGGTGGAGAAAGGTACCTCTGGCCACTGCTGATACCTGGTTGTCCAACAAGAGGCCTGGGTTCAGCAGCACCACCATACTAGGAACCTGCTACTTTAGGGGCAATCAGAAAGAAACCAGAAAGGAGACACATCCATTCCTGAGTCAGTCCTTCTATATACCAAAAAACAGAAGTCTGTCAGGATTACATTTCAGTTTATTAGGCCTCATTAATTCCAAACTGGCTCCAGGTCTTCCTAGGATCAGGTGGAAACATGAGGTAGACCTATCACCTACATATTGGGGAAACCCAGCCCAAATCTCCAGATGACCTCTTCCAGCAGTTTCAAGTAGATATTAAAAAGCGCAAGGGGGGGGTGTAATCCCATAGGCCAAGGGCCAAGAGGCTGAGCAGTAGTCCACCAGTACGATTGTCTGAAATGTACCTTCCATCCTAAACCCAAACGACAGTGCAGAAAAATGCCACAGTCACTGGTACTGAAAGCTGCTGAGAGGTCCAGGAAAAGCAACAGGGTTGAACTCTCCCTAGCCATCTCCCAATGCATGTCATAAACAGTCAAGTTCATGACTGAGTTGACATCAGAGACACCTGTAGGGTTGGGAAATTCCTGGAGATTTTGAGGTTGTAGCCTAGAGAAAATGGGGTTTGGGGAAGGGAGAAACCACAGCAGGGTATAATGCATTTGGATTCCCAAGTGCCTGCCAGTGGTGGGCAAACTCCTGGTGGTTTGCCCCCCCCCACTGCCTGCTGACAGTTGGCGATCAGCAGGAGGGAAGCCACCTGGCAATTGTCTACCACTGACAGGCAACTCAGGCAAAGTGTGGTACCAGAAGTGATGTCGTCATGCTGCCTGTGGGAGTATTCACACACTTTGTTCAGGGCTGATTTGGGCCCCAAACAGGCTGAATCTGCCCAGCACAAAATTCTGGAGTGCTCCCATGGCCAGTGCAATGACATCACTTCCAGAAGGAGAAGAATGCCAGTAAGTACTGCCCCTTTCCCCTCTGGTTGCCAGGGAGACCTAGCAACCCTGCATAGCCTACATAGTGAGTGATTCTGCACACGTTGGATAATGCACTTCCAATCCTCTTTATAGATCATTTGGAATGGATTTTTGTGTGGGTGGAACAAAAAATCCACCTCAAATGATTGATAAAGTGCATTGAAAGTGCTTTATCCAAAGTGTGCGGAATCAGCCAGTGTCTACTCTCCAAAGTAGTCATTTTCTCCAGGGGAACTAATCTCTGTGGTCTGGAAATCAGTTGTAATTTTAGGAACTCTCCAGTCCCCAACTGGAGGTTGGCAACCCTGGATATCTGTCTCATAATGCAACTTCTACAACTTGGTCATATATCACCTTAGTACCACTTTGGTAATTTAGGAAACCTGAGATCATCTGAGAGGAGTTGATATGTTTAAAGTGAAGAAACACAAACCAAGCAAATTACATCATCAACTCCTGAATAGACCACCAATGGCCCTAAAGAAGCTAATGGAGGCTGCCCTCTTCACTCCTTCCCAGAGACTACTACAGAGGCATTTCATTGATTCCTTCCTCATGACCTTGAGTTTCCTACATTACCAGCAGCAGCACAGGAAAAAACTACTCAGCAGTTCAAACACATGAGGTGAGGACAAGCCCTTATCCACTTCCTTAGAACCACAGTCTAAATATTATACTGAAGTATGGCTGAATCATAATAGGTTTGTTGGTTGATTTTATTACTATTTTTGTGGAGCAGAAATAACTTCTGCACTTGTACTTCTGAAAGATAATTTTAATTTTTCACTTGATTGTTCTTTTATACAGAAGAGCAAGGAACAAATAAGCAAGACAGCCAAATTGCTCATTGAATTGGGAACTGAAGGGAACTGAACATACAGAAGGGATGTATTCCCTTCTGGCGGCCATATATGTAACGTACAAACCCAAAATAAAATGTCAGTGCCTATCTAATCAGCTACATGTGATATTGGATAAAATCTCTGTTATCTATGGTACTTCATTATCTAGCAAATGTTTCTTCAAAATTTCCAGGGGAAAAAAGGTGCAGAGGATGAAAACAAACAGCAAGCCTTTAAGCTCTTTAAATTGTCTTGCTGAATATTTCTGGAACCTATTCTTACTATCTATCCCATTAAATATTGCAGATAAAAATAATGAGTAGGCCAAAGAGCAGAACAAAGAAAGCCTTGATGTTCAATATACACACACGTGTGCACACAGATAACTCGATTTCTCAGATACAAAACAGACATTTTCATTCTGCTCCTGGAAAGAAGGCACAGGGGAAGAAGTACCCACATATATATTTCATGTAGAAAAACGGCAGACTTTTCATAGTTGTACCTAAGCATGAGTAAATGTTTTAATTTCTTTTTATGTTCATTTCATTTTTGTCAACATGTTCCTTCTACCTTCTTGCCATTGCTTCTTGGATTTTGTTGGTGTGTGCACTTCTTGTGAATATTTGATTCACAATCTGTTTGGGATTGTATGCAAAGTTGTACTGCTATCAGTGGAGCCTTCCACTGGTACAAAAAGCCTTGCTTAACTAGAAGGCTTTTGTAGGATGAAGGGCCTCATCACTAGTGGAACAGAGCCTTTGGAGGATTGCCAGTTCCTCTTACCCTCCCAGTGGGAGGAGGGAGGACCCTGAACTTAACATTTTGGACATTTTGGACACTCTTGGCATGGCACGATGACATCATTTCCAGGAGTGACGAGATTGCAGACCACAGTACTCCTGGGCTTCATGCTGGGCCAATTTGGGCCCTCAGACAGGTTGAATTAGCCCAGCTTGAAGCCCAGGAGCATGCCTGGGGCCTGCACAATGATGTCACTCCTGGGAGCGATGTCATTGTGCCATGCCAGGAACGCACCCTGAGGGGCCCGTTCCCATGCCTTTTCCCCCACTGGGCAGATGAGTGGTGGTAGGGGGAAGAAGCTAGGAGCAGGGGATCCCCCACCTCCACTGGGGGGGGCGGGTTGGCAAACCTAATATTTATATATACACAAGATATATATATATATATATATATATATATATATATATATATATATATATATATATATATATATATATATATATATATATATATATATATATATATATATATATATATATATATATATATATATATATATATATACACATATCACATTTTTGTTCCACACTTCCTCCAAGGAGCTCAGGGTTGCAGGCATTACCCATTCTGTCTTCCCCATTCTATCCTCACAACAACCCTGTAAGATAAGTTAAACTGAGAGAGAGAACAGACCCAAGGTTACCCAAAAAGCTTCACAGTACAGTGGATATTAGATCTCCCAGTTCATAATTCGGCACCCTAACCACTACAGCACACCAGTATAATGACATTTTATTTACACAGAAGTAATGTAGAAAATTTAAGTTACCACCCTTGGTGGTTTGGAATCTGCTTTTGCCTCACCTCCTTTTTCCAAATAAGGAAGACACTGAGCTTGGAGTGACATGCTGGAAGACTGGGCTGGACTAATCAGGAACAAGGAGCAGGCAAATCTTACAAGTTTACTCCTCCCCTATTTTGGCACTTGCCATTCAGAGCTGCCTACCCATCCATCCAGATATTTTGCAAAATGAGGATAGCTGGTCACTTTGGGACCAAGTAGGAATTTTCTGGACTCTTACAGATTGTCTGGGAAAGGGATCTTTTTCTCCTGCTTTGTTTTGCCATTTTGTCGTGATGGGGTATTATAATTAAGCTTAGTTTGGTTATGCTCCACTGGGATTGGCTGGAATAGTGAGGGCGTTTGCTTATGTTAAGAGAATATGGCGAGCACCCCGAGAGTCTCTCTACATGAGACATCTTACACGAGAATGCACAAGTGTAGGGAGACACAATGTTAGCTAGGAAGTGTACTTTAAAAAGACAGAGCCAAAGGCTCTGTCAATTTTACCTCCCCTTTGGGAGAAGTGAAGAGTTCCAACTCTTTTCAAACCTCTTCTGGGATTTAAAAAGCAAGTTATATCACCATCATCGCTTGTGTTTTCTCATAATATATTTACGTACTCTAGAAATATGCCCTCTTCCCCTTTCTGGAAGGGGAGCAGCCTGATTCTCCCTGAAAACATAGGGGTTGTGAGTTTCAGTAACTGGAAGGAAATCCATGAGTGAGATGAAGTCTCTGGGCAAAGGAGGTGCGGGAGAAAGTAACGTTTATTGCAAATGACCTTGCTGGGAGATCCATGAGGGTAGAGGTGCTGATTCTGGCCAAACATTTTACACTCCTTTTTCAAAGCTCCACTTCAGAAAACTTCTTACAGAGCAGAGCCATAGTGGTTGTAATTTCAGTGGGATGTGACGAGAGCATCTGGTGAACATAAAATGAAATGAGACTGAAGGGTCTGGAGAGACTCCTATTTGTTCTTCATACGTCAGCTACCATGGGATGAGGGGTGTGTGTGCGTTTCTTTACAAAAATCCTCAAAGTTGGGCAGAAGAGAAAAATACCATCAATTACTGGGAAGGAAGAACTCCCTTCACAGGTGTAAAGAAATACCCCCTCTTCTTAAGATGTTTCCTGCCAAAGAGAAAATGAGGGCAAGCATTTACCAGGAACAGGTACTGGAATACAGGGACTGTTCCTAGCACTCTGAGGAAATTGAACTGTGTGTTTAAGTCTCAAAATTAACTGAGAAGATAAAAATCCGTACAATGCAGAGACAGAGTAGGGTTTTGCTTTCAAGTATGAAAGTGATATTAAGAGCTTGTTTACAAAGACAGTTTGAATTACACAATCAGTGATACTAGCACAACAGTCCTTGAACTCTCTTCAGCCTCTGAATTGTAATCTTGCTTATAACAGGAAGTTTTCCATTGCAGGCAGCTAAACTGACCATTTTATAGACAGGTACAAAAATGCAGCTAAGACAGCCCAGATAGATATGTGAAAACACATAAATGGAAAAATCTCAGATGTTGAATGATACACTCCTTCATCACTTATCTATTACATTTCATGGTGTGTGTGCAAGCATATGTGTTAGCCTCTACTTCTTGCCTTTTGCCTTAGTCTCTGCCAATATTTCCCTGCCTGTCTTCCAGCATATGTAAATAAAGCCTTTCCCTTTATCTGCTGCAGGGCAGGTAAGTTGGCTGGTGCTGTCAACCTGCTGCAGAGGAGAAGCCCTATGCTCCTTTGAAGTTTATTAAGTAAACCAGCTGCATCAACTACCCCACTCTTGAGCCTTCTCTGATTTGTTTCCAAAGCAAAGCTTTCCCCTGCCTGTTTAGCACATGCATAATTCCAGAAAACAGAAAAGCTCAAGCAAAGATAGTGCATGTAGAATCAGGAAGATGTAGCGGAATGAGGGAAATGATGGGCAAAAGTGTAAATTTTGAGTACAACACCAGTCCTGCTCCAGTGGCCTAATGTCCCCATCTGCTGCTGCTGAACTTTTCCTCACTGTGTCAGCCTCTCTCACCGTCCATATCACTAAAATCAAATAGCAAAATGCCCAAATAACTGTCAAATCAGTGTCCGTACAACTGTCATTCCCAAATTTCTGAAGTAATTTTCTACTGAGTCAGAGTATTTCCAATATTTATGAACTGGTGCTGTTTGGACTGGATCTTAATGAGCAAATTTTGGATTGCATCTCTCTACTGTGTAATGAGGAAAATAATAGTGTTCTTTGTATTGTCGAAGGCTTTCACGGCCGGAGAACGATGGTTGTTGTGGGTTTTCCGGGCTGTATTGCCGTGGTCTTGGCATTGTAGTTCCTGACGTTTCACCAGCAGCTGTGGCTGGCATCTTCAGAGGTGTAGCACCAAAGACAGAGATCTCTCAGTGTCACAGTGTGGAAAAGATGTAGGTCATTTGTATCTACTCAGCAGGGGTGGGGTTGAGCTGAGTCATCCTGTGAGAGTTTCCCAGGGTGTGGAATGCTAATGGCGGGAGGCTTCACTGTATCCTGAGGAGGTTCTTTTGCATATGGATTGGTACTTGATGTGCTAATCTTCTCTGCAGGGCTATTGTCGGGGATAGAATGTTTTGTTAGCCTGGTGTTTTTCAGAACTGGAAACCATGCTCTGTTCATTCTTAAGGTTTCTTCTTTCCTGTTGAAGTTTTGCTTATGCTTGTGAATTTCAATGGCTTCCCTGTGCAGTCTGACAAAGTAGTTGGAAGTGTTGTCCAGTATTTTGGTGTCCTGGAATAAGATACTGTGCCCTGTTTGAGTTAGGCTATGTTCAGCCACTGCTGATTTTTCAGGTTGTCCGAGTCTGCAGTGTCTTTCATGTTCTTTTATTCTTGTCTGGATGCTACGCTTTGTGGTCCCGATGTAAACTTGTCCACAGCTGCAGGGTATACGGTATACTCCTGCAGAGGTGAGGGGGTCTCTACTGTCTTTTGCTGATCGTAGCATCTGCTGTATTTTTCGGGTGGGTCTGAATACTGCTTGAAGGTTATGTTTTTTCATAAGCTTTCCCATCTGATCAGTAATTCCTTTGATATATGGCAAAAACACTTTTCCTGTAGGAGACTGTTTTTCCTTGGTTGTTTGATTCATCCTGGGTTTGATTGCTCTTCGGATTTCATTTCTGGAGTAGCCATTTGCCTAAAGTGCGTGGTTTAGATGGTTAATTTCCTCATTGAGAAAGTGCGGCTCACATATCCGTCTTGCACGATCCACTAATGTTTTCATTGAAAATGAACCACAAAGCGTTGGACAACCTGAAAAATCAGCAGTGGCTGAACATAGCCTAACTCAAACAGGGCACAGTATCTTATTCCAGGACACCAAAATACTGGACAACACTTCCAACTACTTTGTCAGACTGCACAGGGAAGCCATTGAAATTCACAAGCATAAGCAAAACTTCAACAGGAAAGAAGAAACCTTAAGAATGAACAGAGCATGAACAGACCAATCCATATGCAAAAGAACCTCCTCAGGATACAGTGAAGCCTCCCGCCATTAGCATTCCACACCCTGGGAAACTCTCACAGGATGACTCAGCTCAACCCCACCCCTGCTGAGTAGATACAAATGACCTACATCTTTTCCACACTGTGACACTGAGAGATCTCTGTCTTTGGTGCTACACCTCTGAAGATGCCAGCCACAGCTGCTGGCGAAACGTCAGGAACTACAATGCCAAGACCACAGCAATACAGCCCGGAAAACCCACAACAACCAATAGTGTTCTTGTCATTTTTATTTGGAATGAGACATATTATATTTACAAATCTAAGTATTTGGTCAATATGTGTTTTGGAGATTTGCTCCCACTTTTAAGACAGTCAAAATATTTGTTAAAAGTATCTTTGCTTTTAGAAAACAGCTTGGATGTTACAGTCTGGAAAGCTGGAACATATTATTTCAAAGACACTTTTAAGAGTTTCCATCCAGAAGATTTTTATGCTTGCTTTCTTTTAAGGTATTGTTGTTTGGTAATAAAGAGCACCATGCTCTCTTCAAGTAATATTCCTCCTCCAAACTTATGTCAGGCTCTTTTACTTTCCTTCCAACTGTTCCCTTTTCACTTGGATGAAATATTTGCAAATAAGCATGAACAGTGTCTAGTTACAATTTGTTAATAACTCCAATAAAGCAATATTGTGTTTTTTTTTTACAAAGAATAGTTTGTGTTTTTTTAAAAAATAAGCAAGTGTCCAGATCTCTGGAGCTAAGGGCTTCCCATTCTCTACAATGTGCCAGTGTTTCATTTCTTGTAAAATAAAGCAAAACTGTAGATCTCCAAATCGCATCCATGACTAGAGATGGGCACGAACCAGAAAAAAACCAAATCATGTGGTTCATGGTTTGTCAAATTTCATGAACCATGAACCACGAACTTTCACGAACCTGCCCCTGGTTCACGAACTGGTTCATAAAAACGTCACATCCAGGTCAGAAACTCATCACTTTCAAGTCAGCAGAAGGTCACTTCTGGGCCAGCAGAAGTTCGCTTCCAGGCTAGCAGAAGGTCTGCAGGAAGTCCATCTCCTGTTGCCTAGGAAACCAATAGATTGGCACCAGGCTGTCTGCAGTGACGAACCAAAAAAGGAACCAAATGAACCAGCCTAAATTTCTTGGCAGTTCGTCAGGAATGGGATCTGATGAACCATGGTTCGTGAACCACGAACAGGCCTAGTTTGTGCTTAATTTTGGTTCGTACTTCGGTTCATGCCCATCTCTATCCATGACTGGGAAACTGTTGATGGTTACATGGCAAATGTGACATAAGTGAAACATGCACACAACCAGGGCTCACGATGCCCAGATATGACCGATGCTTTTCAGTGTTGCCCTGATATTCTAGAATACAAAATAGCATCCTTGAATTCTTAAACCTTCCACAGATTTTGCAGAATATTTCATCAAGGGAATAGCTCTATTTATGCAATTATCTCTTGATAATCACCTGTTATGCAGCTGAGGTCAGCTTGATTCCTGAACCTTGCAGCAGGTTCATCTAGCCTCTGTGAGCTACTAAGTAGTGTGGTTCAGTAGAAGAACATCTGCTTTGCAGGCAGAAGTTACAACACTTAAAGTTAAAAGGATCAGGTGATGTCAAAAACCTCTGCCTGAGACCCTGGAGAGCTACTACCAATCAGAGTAAGCAAGATTGACCTTGATAAACCAATTTAAACTAGGTTCATGTGTTCACCATCTTCACTGCAATTGCCTGTACCATGTAAAACAGTTTTATGCTCCCTCAGTCTTTCCAGGGAAGACACAATCTGCTTTATTAGAGCAGATCTAATCTGTTGGCAGTTGATGCATACAGTTTCACAGTCACACAATAGTAGATAAGGTTTCTGGGGGTAACTACTGGATTAGATTTAGCTGAAGTATTTTTGTTGTATTTGGGGGGAGTTATTGGTCTGGTATTTTGTGTTTGTTGTAAACTGTTTTTAATGATGCTGGAATTGTTTGTATTCTTTTTCTTTTTAAAATTTTATTTAAAATAAAGAAAATAGAATAGAGTAAGTGCATAGTATAAAAGTTATACATATTCTAGTTAAACAATAATTTGAGAGTTATACATCTTACACAACCGATAAGTATATAAACAATACATTTATAAAAGTCTTGGGAATAAAACAAGTAGTACTTTTAAATTTCTTTAAGCTAATAAAGTAATTATTACATATTTGGCTTCCCTAAGCCTAAATACATGACATTTCTCCTTCACTCTTCTTCGCTTCCCCTGTAAGCTACTATATCAATTAGTCTAGCCTAAATAATCAAAGAAATCCTTCCATTTTTTCCAGAAGTCGGTTATTGGCCTATTTTGTAGTTAAGTAGTTAGTTTGGCCATTGAAGAATATTCATAAACTTTATCTCTCCACTCTGGGAGACCAGGGCAGGCATCGGTTTTCCATTTTTCTGCAAATAATACTCTTGCTGCTGTCACCATATAACGGAAGAGATCTCTTTGTTCTTTTCTCAGATTTGTTGGTAAAATATTTAAGAGCATGCTTTTCGGATTTAATTCAAATCTGAGTTTGAGAATCTTTTGCAAATGATTCTGTATTCTTTTTCATAAGTATTAAAGTAGCAGGGTTAAAAATCTGAAATAAATAAATAAAAACAAATTGCTTCCCAAAGTGAGAATTATGTTGTTCTTGTTGTTTTTTAAAACTGTCTCTTGCTACTTTAAGCTTCGGTTCCAAGATCTAAAAGCCATACGTCATTTTTTTTTCATTTCTATCATTTTCAGTGGTTAAAAAATGTCTTTTGCACTAACAAGCACCATTTTCAAAGACTGAGTTTTATAACCAATGAATAGCATCACAGATTTGTGTTTAACCTGACTTCTAAAATGTGTTTTATAAATTAAATATTAAAGAAAGAGAGAAGTTCTAGTAGCAGTTGGTGTGTACCTCGTGGCTTTATAGAAAGATGATTAATGATGAATCACATCGAGGTTCTTAGATTCTAATCCCTGAAGCATTCATCTGGTTCAAACCCCATTTGCTTCAAGCTAGCATAGGACTTTGAAGATTAAGCATTCAGTCATGCATCCAGTCAGTGATAAAGTGCATGAGTGTAACTACACTATGTGGTTCCCACACTGGTCTCACTAGCAGAAAAGAATTTAATCTTGACATGTTATAGATCTACAGAGTATTAAAATCCAATCATCTTGGTAAGAATTCAACAAGGTTACATCCAGTGAACCAGAGCCACAAATCCCCTTCCATCAAATTGTTCAAAACAGACCCCCTAGGAAAACATAGCTACTAATTATTATTATTGTAAACAGAGTATATAAAACCCACTGACGAATTCTTCCAGGAAGTCACATAGGCCCTAGGGTAGCTAATGTTCATGGGAATTTCAGCCATGTGGCTGAAATTTGATAGCAAGGTTGATGAAAAAAATAGGTGAGCCAAGTAGACCCTGCCTACGGGCCAACCTAGGCACATTTTATCATCACTGAGGCATACACTCACCAATTCAGAATAGACAAGACATGCTTCATGTCATTGTCAGCTGTCTCCTCAGGGGAAAAGGGGGGAAGATTTTGTGCCATGCAAGCCACAGTCTGCAAGGAGATCGTGTATGTTCACTTGCATAAATGCTCTTATACACACTTGAATTGGCTCAGTCCATTCAACTCACTCAAATTAGAACAAATATGACGCATGCAGCAATAATGTCTACCTTTGTTTATTGCTTGTTTTATAGAAATCAGCCATCTTTTAAACATGAATGACACTATCAGGATTAGTGCTATGCTTGCTCTTGATTAAGAACTCTATTCTAATTGCCTGAGAGTGCAAGACCACAGGGAGAGGGATGTGATTTGTGATTCACAGGGTACTGGAATTTGCAAGCAGTTCTATATTTGTTCTTCCTCAGTTTATCAATAGCAGCAGATGGTAAACATGTTTAGCTTATTAGTTTTATTTTGGTCCAAGAAAAAGCTCTTTTTTTAAAAAAAAATCAAGAATGATAGAAGTTCTCACGGGTGCTTATTAAATCCAGTCAACCTGATGTACTTTAATTCATTAATGCAATTTCTTGTAGCCATATTTGATTTGTGGCCTACCCGTCACAGGATAAATAAGATAAACTTTTTACAAATAGTCAAATAATAAAAAGTAACATGGTTTTCTCTTCAAGGGCACGAAACAAGTTTGTTGTTGTGCTCAAATGCTCCCTCTCATGTCCTCTTATACAACTTGCCAAGTTGCTAGGAAATGGGTATCTTCACTAACTAAGAATGGTAACTTCCAGTATTTTTTTTTTGCTTCACTTATTTTCCACCTGTCTCCCCAATAGGAATCCAAAGCAGCTTGCATCATTCTCCTCTCTTCCATATTTTCCCTCACCACAACCCTGTGGGGTAGTTTAGGCAGACAATACGTGACTGGCCCAAGGTCACCCAGCAAGCTTCTATGGCACAGCAGGGAATTAAACCTGGGTCTCCGAGATCTATCTCACTAGCCACTACATCACATAGTGGAAATCTTTACAAGGGTTCAAACAATTTTCAGCAGTTCTTCTGTTTCCAGACATGGCAGCAAGAAAGGTCTTCCTGGAAAGTTTGGATCTAGAATACAAGCACATAAGAGCTGAAACTAGACAACAAGAGTTGAAGCCATGGACTGCTTCTGTTAGGGCCTTCTGTTTCCACTGCTCCTGGCAGGTGGTAGCAAAGCCTGGAGGGCTGCTGGTCCTAGTTTGGTAGTCCTGGCTTGGCCCACCCATGGGATAGCTGTCACTGCTTCTGGAACATCTTCTAGGTTGCTTGGTGGTAAGATCTCAATCACAGGCTCTTGGCACACAGCCTCAGGAGCTGTGGCCTCCAGGGCTTCCAATGTAGGTTCTTGGGGCATGGTCTTGGGAGCCATGGGCTCTGGGTCTGAGGAAACCATGTGATACTGGGAATTCAGAAAGCCTCCTAACCTGTCTTAGATAGGAATCCTGTCTCTTCCTGGATCCTTCTCTGATGAGTGAGCCTGGCTCAGTGGGAGTCATGACTAGAGATGGGCACGAACCAGAAAAAGAACGAACCATGCTGTTTGTGGTTCATCACATTTCACGAACAACAAACCACGAACTTTCATGAACCTGCCCCGGTTCATGAACTGGTTCGTTTGGTTCATGAAAACGCCACATCCAGGCCAGCAGAAGGTCAATTCTAGGCCAGCAGAAGGCCACTTTCAGATCAACAGAAGGTCTGCAGGAAGTATCCCCTGTTGCCTAGGAAACTGATTGATCAGCGCCAGGCTGTCTGCAGTGATGAACCAAAAAAGAACCAAATGAACCAACCTAAAGTTTGTGGCAGTTCATCAGAAATGGGCTCTGACAATCCGCCAGTTCGCAAACCATGAACCGGCCTGGTTCATCACAAACTTTGGTTCATATTTTGGTTTGTGCCCATCTCTAGTCATGACAGAAGTATTCCTTGTTTTGTTCATTATATACATTATACTTTTTTTTTGCATTTTTCTCTAATTTTGTGATGCAACTTTATTGCATTGTTGGGGTGGTATTATACTACTCCTACTACATTGTGTTGAATTGTGAGAGCCAGAGTGATGTAGTGCGTAGACTAGGATCCAGACTAAGATCTGGAGATCCAGATTTGAATCTCCACTCTGCCATGGAAGCTTGCTGGGTGACTTTGGGCCAATATACACACTCAGCCTAACCTGTCTCACAGGGTTGTTCTTTTGAGGATAAACATAGAAGAGGAGAAAAATGTCAGCCACTTTGGGTCTCCACTGAGGAGAAAGCCTGGATATAAATGAAGTAAAACAAACAACCAAATAAATTGTGGAATCTGCTAAAACAAAAAGAGAGAACAAAAGAAAGAAAATCTAGTTACAGGCAAGGAAGGAAATCTCAATCAGATATCATAGCCAAATGGAGTTAGTTGAAGATTTCCATCTTCAATCCACACAGGCCACATGAGGCGGAGGAGAACACGCAATTAACTGAGTTGATCCCTGTCATGTACCAACTGGCACTCTTTATGACATCTGCATCAAGTCATACTATCATATTCCTGGTTACAAAGTCACCTTAAATCAACTAGCCAATTAATAAAATAGTTCATATTATAAGTATGAAGTGAAAGAATCATCTAGAACAGGTGCTTCTGTGCTCTTAGATGTATTCAAGAATAGTAAATAGGGAAAAGAGACAAAACTCCCCTCTTTCTATTCCTGGTGTTATGATTTATGAAAAGTCCTGAAGCTCCCTCGGAGAACAGATCCCTTGAGCCACTGCAAACTCCGAAATCCGATTACAGCATAAAATGCAAACACATGCATTTTGCTTACTTGTCCATGATGAGGAATGGAGACAATTAACTCATCTTCCTTTGACAGATAAGTCTCAGATTTGCTTCGGCTCCCCAGCCACATTTTTGCCTTGTCTGCTATTAGGGAATTCAGACTTCTTTTGCTAGAAATCTGTGGAGTATTTAAATAGGTATAAAACTGAAGCCTCAGCTGTTCTGGCCATGCTCTCATTATTGCAATACAGCCGGTTCATGTGGCCTACATTAGAGAGTCTTAGAAATGTAATGTAAGAGCAGTCCTGTCATAACTGGTTTACAATATAAGACTACATTAATACTGTTATAGTCGATTTATTCTCTTCCAAAAGGACTGAGCATAGCCTATTTCAAAAGGTTGCCGTCCCACTGATTACTAAGCCATGACTGATCTAAACAGATTTATGGTGAGTTTATTTATTTATATAGTTCATTTTATAGGCTGCCTTTGCATAAACTAAAGGCAACTTGCCAGTAATTCCATGGGATTTACTGCCCAGTGCATATAGAAGACAGCAGCTTTTTCTTGTCTCAGTTTTCTGATTTTACAGACCTGTCCTAACATGGATACCATACATGTGGGACTGAATTTCTTACACCTTTTGAACCACAAGCCAGAAATAGCCAGGGGATGACTATCACTTGGACACAAATCATAGCATAAGGTTTTCTTTATTCTTAGAGTCTCCATGCTGAAGACTGAGGACTTGCCTTCCATACTCCTATGGCTTGCTTTCTTCTTCTGTAACCATTCTGAAACCTTTAAACTGAAACAGTTTTACATCTGACTTCCTTCAAAAACCATTTCCTCAGAAATCTCATGCATTTCTCAGCATGTCATAGAACTGATGGGATAAAGCAAAGCATTTTCATTTTTGAGCACTGTCAAAATCTCCATTGTTTTTCTCTTAAAAAATGGAAATACTTTGAGGTTCAACTTAAATAAAATAAAAATAACATGCAAATTAACTATGCAGTAAATGTAAAAAGTAAGTCAATTGTTAATGTTAGTAGAAAAGAGAAAGAGTCCTGTAGCACCTGTAAGTGAGCTGAAAGCTCATACCCTACCACAAATTTTGTTAGTCTTATAGGTGCTACTGGACTCTTGCTCTTTCTATTGCTACAGACAGACTAACATGTTAATATCACATTACTGTATTCCTCTTCAATTTATATAAGCTGTAATTTCAAGCAGGCACATAAAAGTCTTAGAACAGTGGTACTCACTCCACAGCTCATGGAGAGCCACATTTGCAATAATCAGTAATGAAAAGTGACCAAATTGTATTCAACCACCCTCAAACTTGTGCACAGTAATATAAGACATAATATCAATATAATAATAATAACAATAACAACATTTGATTTGTACACTGCCTTCCAGGAGAACTTAACACCCACTCAGAGTGGTTTACAAATTGTTATTATTATCCCCACAACAATCACCCTGTGAGGTGGGTGGGGCTGAGAGTGCTCTAGAAGAGCTGTGACTGACCCAAGGTCACCCAGCTGGCTTCAAGCAGAGGAGTGGGGTGGGGAATCAAACCTAGTTCTCCAGGTTAAAGTCCCACTGCTCTTAACAACTACACCAAACTGGCTGTCATATAAATCAACAACTTTTTAAATTATCAGGGTACCTCTATGTATATTGTCTCTTTCCACCACTGTTGAACCTTATGTGTCTGGAATGAGAGGAGTGGCTTGAACATCAGACTTATGATACTGAATAGTGGGCAAGATTGCTAGATGTTAAGTAATAAATAAATTGAACTCTAGAGCAAGTAGTGCCCTACTTCAGGTTGAGAAACAAGCTCTCTCTATACACCACATGCATGCATTGAAATCAATGCAGGTAGAGGTCAGAAATACATTGACTCCACCCCTACCTGTGTTTGATCATCAGCTCATGCATACACTGTCCGTACACCGAGGAAGTGTATTCATATATGCTCCCTCTCTCCGATTGAGAATGTTTGTAAAAGCAGCATAATGTCCCATCCCATGTAGCTATAAAAACAAACAGGGCCAGAGACAGCAAGGAAGTGACCAGAATGTTATCTGGATATGGCTTGATCCCAAAAAGCAGAGGGTTATAGTGGCTGGATTAATGGTTGGCATAGCACCAGCACAGTATGTGATGACCTTTTAATAGAGACCATAAAATTAACCATTCTCATCTTCATTAAATGTACCTAGTTTTAGTGTGTAAATTGCTTTCCAGTACTAAGAGCATCTTGCTATCATTTGCATGTTTTTTTTCTTAAATATAAGAGACAACAACCATTTTGTGTCTAGATATATCAGTGAAAGTTCATTAGCTGTAATCATAAGAGAGGAAAATTTAGTTCTTTTTATGTTTGCCTATCTTTAGTTACACTATCTATTTTAACTAAGGAGCCTGAAAAATGCTGTGCATTTTCATTGCTGAAATATTGTATACATCTGCAAGCTCATAAGGGCAATTTAAATTAATTCACACAATACATGGGCAATGTGCAGTCAGTAATAAATGTTTACTGAACTAAAGCACACAATATTATTGCTTTTCACTGCAGAACAATTCAATAGGGCTGTTATCTTTATCCTTTACAAAAATGATTGCAGCCTTCTCAAACTAAGCAACCGGGCAAACATGATCCTCCAGAAAGCAAACAGAATGCAAAATCATTGGAAAGGGGAGGAAATTAGAAAAAAGAAAACAAAGCACAACTGTTCTCCAACAAAATAATCTTTGCACACAGTAAATACAGAACAACTGTTGCTGATAACAAATGAAAGGACTGTATATGTAATGCAATATTATGTGACAAGCCAAACAACCATTGAGTTAAACTGAAATGGAAAAGAGAAAGAAGGAAGCCAAGAACAATTTGTGTAGCTATGATAGAGTACAGGGTGATCATTGAGAAGTATAATTATGAAAACATTAAGACTGTGTGAAAGGTTCGATGAATGTTGTGCCTTTCCGGAAGCCAAACTGGTTCCTGAAAACTCTTCCTTATTGTTACCCCTTTTTTGTACCTAGCTACAATTTTAGAGCTTCCCCCCCTCCTCTCTCCTCCCTTAGTATGATCTCAAACAACCAGAAACAATATGGTGACTGAGATAATGTCACTGAGTACAAATGGAGCCAAACTAGAGTGGGGGCAGTGCCTTCTGGACTGGTGCCAATGGTGCCTTACCTCAACAGCACAGAAGAGAAATACTGAGCTATGGGTCACCTGCCTTAAATGACAAGTGCTTTGCTAATTTAGACAAGGTGATGGACTGCACAACAAACAGCATGAATGCAATTTACAAACACTGTTTCAAGACAGAGGGAGGCACCACCTCCTTCTATGTGCCATTTGCCATTCCTTTGCCAATTTCACAAAGGCAATCTCCACCACGTTCTGCAGCATGTATACTTGGTAAGGTTGCCACAACTGGGTAAGCTGGTTACCTACTTGACTACCCCAGTTTGCCTTGTAGCCTCTAGAGGCATCCCTTTGAGCAAGTGCAAACCAACACGACACCTCCAAGTAAACTTTTATACCAGGATCTTTTCTGTGTATACCCGAATCCAGTGAAAAAGCTATCCCTGGTTGTCAGGGGCAAAAACAGAACTTATAAAATAGAGATAGATTTTATAAAACTCTCAAGTTGCAACTTGGGAATTAATATCATCTGACCAACTTCAAAAGAACCACTTGCACATTTCATGAGCTTTTGGCATAAAAATATTTACTAACTCAAGATAGACATATACAGGAATAACCGTGAAGGCAATAACTAACAACCATACTAGACAAACACAGAGCAACAAGATAAATTTACAGTAACATTTCCTATTCACCTGATGAAGAGAATTTGCACTTCTAGCCTTTAAGATCTAACAAGAAGATTCGTCAAAATAATATGCAGTATCAAGGGAATAGATACTAAGGTAAACATTCATAAAAATTGGGGTTGTTAAGTGGAATTCTCTTAACTCTTCTTTGCTGAATTTCTTCCTGAAATCCAGCAATCTGTTTTTATTCTTCTTTTTTAGGAATCTGAGTCAATTCCTCTTTCATGAAGAAGAAGATTTGATTAGATCTCAAAGAAGTCATGTATTCTAACCACTGCACTTACCACTAGAGATGGGCACGATCGGCACTATGATAGAAAAATACCCACGATAATGGTGTTCGCACAATCGGGACCCGGCGGATCGGTGCTGTCCACGGTGACCGATCCAGCGTTGGGGGGGGGGCCTTCATCGGGGCTTGATTCGGGCCATCGGGATCTGATCGGGGGTGCAGACAATCAGACGCCAGTAATCTATTCCCGGGGCAACGGAGCCAGAGGAATGCCTGAGCTGTGTTTGCCCTCCTTCTGTCGCCCTGGAAACCCGAAAGGAAGCCCAGCTTTCCTTGATTAGCAGGGCTTCCTTCCAATCACGGAGCAGCAACGCACACACCAGTTGGGAGAAGGGACCCAGGGAAGGGAGTGGGAAGGGGGTGTTCTGTAACCATGGGCACGCCAAACGTTTTTTGCTTTATAAAAAAACGGGGCTTTGTAGGAGGAATGGCTGTTTTTCTGTCTGTCACTCTCTGTTTTTAACCTGCTTTTAAAACACTGTATTTTGTGGGAAAACCTCATTCACGGCTCTGTGTGTGTTTAAAATATTCTTTTGGAAGACTGGCTGCTTGCTTTTAAACTTGGGTGGGGAGGAATGGAGCATTCTGTCCCTGTTTTTTTTTAAAAAGCTGGCTGAAACATGTTGACGGGGTGTCTCTCTCTCTCTATTTGGAAAGGCAGGGATGGGTTAAAAAATTTCCTCCCCTCTGCTCTAAGCGTGTGTGTGTGTGTGTGTGTGAACGTCCCCTCCCTGAGGGGAGGCGGCTCGTCGCTGGGTTAAAAACTTTTTTCCCCTCTGCTCTCTAAGTTTGTGTGTGTGTGTGTGTGTGTGTGTGTAAACATCCCCTCTCTGTGCCCACCGGGCCCGGCGGTCGCCGCCACCACCCACCTTCCCACATAGCTGGGAACAGCGGGGCGCCCCTCCGCTTTGGCCTCCCCGATCCGATTCACAGATCGGAAATGGGAGATGATCGGTGTGGATCGGTGATTTGGGGTCGTTGCCAGCACCTGTCCCCAATTAGCTTGATCATTAATTTTTTTTGGATCGTGCCCACCTCTACTTACCACCCCACCATTATGTAAAGGATGGGATATTTTTCATCTTCCTTCTCACTGCTGCTTTTTCCTCCAACAGCTTATATCAATCTCCTCTTTTTCCATTGCAACCCCAGCCAGAATGAAGAGACAGACACAGGCTTGGAATTAAAGGGCCGTTTATTAAAATGACCATTAACATAAACAAAGTAAGGGCCAACTAAGCGGTACAAGTCAAGCCACGGGGTCAATTCTGGACCTCCGCCTTGACCTGCCTGGGTGAGCCCCAAAGCCCTGGGTGTAGGCCATCCGTTGAATGGCTGCAACCCGGCCAGCCAGGCAAGGGATCCCCCCATCAAACACATAATCCCCAAGCCGTACAGCATGAGGGAAGGCCTTGTGCCTGGGGATCCTGGGTGGCACCTGCCTGTGCTATGGTAGCCACCACCAGCATACTGCACTAATGGCAGACCCTGTTCCCCACCCATGGGGAAGTGCCACTGGGTGCTCACGGGCCCGTACCCTATTCCCAAAATCTCCTGCCACTGCAAGGGTCAAGCCTCTGCTTAGACCCTCGTGCCCCATATATGACTTAAAGCCAACTGAAGCCCTTGCCGCAGGTCATCCAGAAATATATCATTGCCCTCAGTCGACAGGTGTAAACCGTCGCCTACACCCTAATCTTAGGGTGTAGCAAATAAATGGCCAAGCCATCCCCCAAGAACTTCTTGATGGCATGATTAGCCTTATGTCGGGCCCTTTCAATTGCCCTAGGATCTAAAACTTCCCGCCAAACCCATCTCTGACCAAAATATAAGCACACCTGGCCATTGGCTGCTTATAAATCGCAGGTCCTCAGCTACTTGCAGTGACAGGGCCTTGCCCTGCATGAACCCCAGGTCATTACCACCAAGGTGAATGACCAAAATGTGCGGGGGAGGACCCTTCCGTCCCCAAAACAAAAGGGGCAGCAGGCCTGGCCATTTAAGGCCATGCCAGCCCTGCCACTCCACAGTGGCCACAGCACTCAAAACCAGTTGAGATCCAATCGGTGTTCTCCTGGCTTGGTGGGCCACCCAGAACACCATGCTGTGGCCACAAATCAGGATCCTCTTCCTCACCTGGCTTGACACGGCATCTAAGGAAAGAGCAATTAGTATGGCCATTTAAAATTGAGGCAGGGGGCGGATATAGGACCGAAACACCCCTGACCGCCACCTGCCCAGTCACTGTATTGCCTGCTGAGGGTACCCCATAGCTGCTGCCGTAGAGGCCGTCCCAATCCGAAAGGAATTTGAGAGGTGCCCTACCGCACAGTTGTAGGCTCTGTGCATGCTGGGGGCAATGGACAGTTGGATCGCTCTATTTGCTTCTGCTGTCCAAGCTGCCAAAGCTCCTGGGGCATCCTTGCCGGTTGCCTGTCAGCCCAAGTGGCAAGCTGCCAGAATCGTTCTATCTGTTGGTGAGACGAAGCATCTGCCACACTGTTGTTAACACCCGGAACGTGTCTGGCCCTAAATAAAATGTTTAACTGTAAACATTTCAAAGTAAAGGCCCTTACCAGCCTCATCACCTTGGGGGATCTGGAAGCCAGGGAGTTGACCACATGCACTACAGCCAAGTTATCACACCAAAAGTGGACAGCCTGGTTAGTCAATTGTGGTCCTCAAAGCCACACAGCCACTAACAAGGGAAAGAACTCCAAAAACATAAGGTCTTTGGACAATCCCTGGGCTACCCAATCTGCGGGCCATTGGTCAGCACACCAATGCCCCCTAAAAAAGACTCCAAAGCCCATAGACCCGGAGGCATCAGAAATGACTTGAAGTTCAGCTTCTAGCAGAAGTGCCTCCCTCCAGAAAGTCACCCCATTAAAGGTGTCCAGGAATTCCTTCCACACCAATAAGTCGTCCCGCATGCCTTTATTAATTTGTAATTGATGATGGGGTAACCACAAGATCCCCATAGCATCACACAGCCACCTGAGGAAAGCCCTCCCAGGTGCAACTGCCTTACAGGCAAAGTTTAGATGGCCAACTAATTGCTGCAACTCAAGGAGAGATACCTTGTCTCTACTCAAGCAGTCCTCTAACTGGGCTCTAAGGTCTACCACCTTCTCTAATGGCAACCTTAAGGTCTGTTGTACCGTGTCAAGCTCAATTCCTAAAAATGTTAGGACAACAGATGGCCCCTCCGTTTTCTCATGAGCTAAAGGAACCCCCAGTTCCTCAGAAAGCTCCATGAACCCTGCCAATAGCCTGACACACTGACCCATGCCAGCTGGCTCAGACATCATAAAGTCGTCCAAATAATGGATGGTGTCCGGGCAAGCACAGCGATGCCGCAACTCCCATTTCAAAAAGGAACTGAAGCACTCAAAAGCAGAGCAAGATATGGAACACCCCATTGGAAGGGCCCTGTCCATATAAAACTTGCCCTCAAATGCAAACCCCAGGAGCTCAAAGTCTTCTGGGTAAACCGGGAGCAGGCAAAAGGCTGACTTAATATTGCACTTTGCCATCTCAGCTCCCACCCCACAGTGGCGCACAACCTTGACCGCTTGGTCAAAGGAAGTGTAGTGCACTGTGCAGAGTTCATCAGGAATGCCATCATTCACCGATCCCCCTTTGGGGAAAGACAAGTGGCAAATGAGGCGAAACTCTCCTAGCGCCTTTTTTGGCACCACCCCCAAAGGGGACACCCTCAGTGATGGGATAGGAGGGGCGTCAAAAGGCCCTAAAACCCTGCCCTCAGCACATTCCTTTAAAAAATTTTGGCGGACCACCTCTTCCATGCCAGCCACCGATCTAAGGTTGGCTGCCATGAAAGGTGTCCGGGGGCCCTGAAAAGGGATCCTAAACCCAAATTTAAAACCTGAAAGTAAATAATCAGCATCCTTGCACTTCAGGTACACCTGAAGCAACTGCTCAAGTACCCTCAGCTTTACCGGGCTGGGCCCCTTTTCCAGACCCTTGTTAGCCGCCTCCACCCTCGAAGCGTTTTTCACCCTGTCTCGTTTTAGGGCAGGCTGGATATGGGTGGGTTCCAGCGCATGCAGGACACTCGTGCCTATATTTGCACGCTTTTCTATGGCACACCCCCTTGGACGTGTATAGGATAGCAATCTGGAAGTTTTGACGTCAATGCAGCCACCGCATTCCAGAACTGATGTCATCAAGACAACGCCAGCTTCCAATCAACCCACCTGGCACTCCCTTCCCCTCCTTTGTCCCCTCTTCCCGAGGTGTCACAATCTTACAATCAGACACTAAAGTGGCCCATCTAGGGTAGTTGTAGAGCCATTAAGCCTTTGTTCCCCTTTTGAGAACCACAGGGAAAGTCTCCCAATCATGCCCCTCTCTGGCACCATAATGCTCTGCAACACTGTTGACAAATAGCATAAAATTGTTGGTGGAAGGGGCAAGTACTCCTAGACAAGCATTGCTGACCTTACAATAACAATATGATTGTGTGCTTTTCCAGCTCTTTTTCTTTGTTGTATGTTATTGTTGTGAGAGTTTCATTGAGCCCATTTTCATTCCCCGGTGTTGTTTTTTTTTTCCTTTATAGCATTTTATGTCAATGTTATACCACTGATGTATCATTTCTATGCCATTTATGTCAAAATAGCACACAAATGTTAAGGGGAAAATATTAACACAAGAAAGCAAAAAGTGTATTGAAAATAATTATCCTGAGTTTGATTTGCACAAGAAAGAAAAAAAAATCAAAACAAGGAAAGAGATTAAATAGGGCTGAAAACTTCATAGCATCAATTTTCCTCAAGGGCAAAATCACAGCAATCAAAACTTCCAGATTGCAATCCTATACTCAGTTAAACTGCTTATCTCATTATGCAGGGTTTGCAGCCTTGTGTGACAGAATGGGTTTCCAATGCAAGGAGTATCAAATGCTGCAACCAGAGAGTAGAAGGTAAAGGGTTAAAAACAACTGCCTGGAGGGAGGATGATTGATATGCTGCCCCCCTTCCCATGATTGGCCAGTGAGAAGGTAACAAATTGGTGCTGACAGGATTGTCAGAAAGAGCTGAATCTTATCAGGGAGGGTCAGACTGAGGATCCTCTGCGTGAGGAAAACAAGGGAAATGTTTCTCTAACTGGAGTAGCTTAAGGTTTATGAAAAGCTTTCAATTGATGAACTAATGTGAGAAAGCCAGCACTAATTTTATTCAGACAAGATAGAACTGGGAGTGTGTGGTTGGCAGAGGAAGTGGGTAGTAAAAAAAGAGTCCTCTTCAGCCAAGAGATCAGGGTTATGTCATTAGGAGATGAATAATTCCTGCCCAGTGTCTGGAAAGGGGTGGCTCTATGGAGTACCTTGGATCTGGAGTAAAAGTCATAAAGTCATGTTGTTTAATAGTAACAACAACAACAACATTCAGAGCAGTTTACTAAGTATGCTATTATTATCCCCACAACAAAACACCCTGTGAGGTGGGTGGGACTGAGAGAGCTCCAGAGAGCCATGACTAGAGATGGGCACGAACAGGAAAAAAACCGAACACGATGTTCACTGTTTGTTGCCATCCACGAACAGGGAATCACGAACAACCACGAACATGACCCTGTTCACAAACATGTTCATGGTTGGCTGTTTGTGGGGGGTGGGGGGAGACTTGGAAGGGAAGAAAGTTCCCTGTGACATTTGGAAACGGTGTGGGGAACCTCCTTCCCTTCAAAGTCTCCTTCCAGCCGGCTGGAGGGAGGGGGGAGACTTTGTCAGGAAACCTCTGACAAGTGGCTGAGTCAGGTGTGAAGTCCCCCTCTCCCTGCTGCTGTGCAGCAGCAAGGAGAAGGGCATTTCACCCTGGCAGGCTGCACTGAGCCGCTTGTCATGGGTTTCCCTGACAAGCAGCTGAGTCGGGGGTGAAGTGCCCTGGGCTTAGATTGGGGGTTCCAGGGCAACAGGAGTTCAGACAGAGTTCAGAAACTCCGCGCCTACTGTTGCCAAGAGAATTGATTGAAAGGCGCCAGACTGTCTGGCTTGATGAACGGCTGATGAACACAATGAACAGAGCTTGGAACAAACACATGTTCATCGAAAACAGGGCCTCATGAACAGCTTGCTCACAAGCAGCTGATCAGGCTGTTTGTGGCTTTTTTTTTTTGTTCATATTGCTGTTCGTGCCCTCAGAACTGGCTCTCAGACCTTACATTAAAAATATTTTCCCAATTAACTATTTGTTTGTTTGTTTACTTATGTATTACATTTATTAGCTGTCTCTCTACTTCATGGCAATCAAGGCAGTTTACAACAATCATACAAATACATAACAAACATTGATTTAGAACCATACTTTAAAACTACCAATCAGTAATCAAATGCAGTTCTAAAAAAACGTGTCTTCAGCTGCCTCCAAAACATCGAAAGAGAGGGGGCCAGGCACAACTCCCTGGGGGAGTTGTTTGATAATTGTGGGACTGCCACCAAAAAGTCCCTCTCTCATATACACACAAGACAAGCTACCCTGTACCCTTAATGTTGTATACCAAGAGCCAACTCAGATAAAACTATCTTACAAATACACAAAAACAATAAAAATAAAAGTTGATTTAAAGCAACCTGGAAATAAGGAAAACCAATGCATTTTTCCAAAAATTGCCTGCCTCCAGCCACATTTTAACATCACTAAACATGAGTGCCAGCTCTTCTAAGAAGCTGGTATGTAGTTATCATTTCTGATTTGACCTTTGATATATGCTATAGTCTTATAGAGCAAAAAGAAATCATTCCAGTTAGAGAGATTTGATGACTTACCTCTGGAGAATGAAGATGAGAGCCCTCCTGACCCCTAGGTCTCTGGAACAAATTCATTCCAACGTGAAAAGGCTAGTGTTCAGTATGTGCCATAAATATTTACCAGAAGTGCAGATCTTGTGCTATTAACTTGAAACAAGTTCACTGTGTTTACAAAAATTCTGACTCTGGGAGTGGGACTAGAAATAAACTACTCCTTAAGCCCATTACAAGCTGATCCTAAACCCTCTCCAAAAGTCACACCCAGTTTATAATGTATTCGGCTCCGGAGAATGAACTCCAGAGACAGTAATAAACTACTCCCTGAGCCCATTATAAGCTGATCCTAAACACCCTCCAAAGGTCAGCCCAGTTTACAATGTATTCAGCTCTGGAGACAGAACTCTTTGCAAACATAACTATTGCCATCCATGGCATTTTGCCTCCTTCATGACACCTGTATATTGCTGCCTCCTTGACCTTTTTAGTGTTCCCAAAAGGTCACCAAAGGCACTACCCTTAGTTCTCTCAGCTTGACTTACAGAAGAGAAAGACTTTATTATATTTGGTAGAATGACAGAATGGTCAGTGCATGTGGGTGACTGTGAGGTGAAAGAGGGTTCTTTATTCTAGATAAAACAAATGTTTTGTTTAAACATAAATAAGAGTGTATTTATAAGTACATACACAAAATGGTTTCAGAGTAGTTCATAAGTGTAATGGTTTCGAAATAGATACAGATCTTCAAATGTTTCTCAAAGGACTCAGTCACAAAGATTAATTTCTTCTCATTGCCACTTACACTAATAATTTCCACAAACAAAACAACATGGAGACTTCCCTCAGATTACAGCACTCCTCCTTCTTTCCCCCAGAACTACTCTGATCAGTACTAGAAAAAACACATTGAACTCTTTCCCTTACAACAACTCTGATTAAACAGCAGTTTACTCTGCTTCCTATGATACAGTTATCATCTAATCACAGTCTACTTCACTCACCCATCCTTCCCTCCTACTTCTTGCTTTAGAAGCTTGTATTTTTAACCACGGTAAACATGCATTCAAAATCTCATATTAATTAGCTGAAATAAAACACAAAAACTTTTATATGACAAAACATTACGCCTTCAATTTTACTTGCCTCCTTACATTTACTTGGCAACAGTGACAGTGGTATCTTGGAAACTGACTTTGATATGTCTATTATACACTATAACCTTACTATAACAGCATTATGGACATCACGATACCTTGGAAATTTAGGAATCCTAATGATTTGAATGTCCTGACCCGGATAACCCAGGTGAGTCTGATCTCATCACAGGAGCTAAGCAGGCTTGGCCTTGGTTAGTAGTTGGATGGAAGACCTCCAACGATGACCAGGGTTGCAGAGGCATGCAATAGCAAACCACCTCTGTTAGTCCTTTGCCATGAAAACCTCACCAGGGATCACCATTAGTCAGCTATGACTTGAGGAAACTCTCCACCACCAATGATCTGAATACAATAGCATCCCTATGAGACATAATGGAAGCCCAGTGAAACAAGGGTTTCCTAATTAAAACAAATTGAACATATGAAACTGCCACATAGTGAGCTAGTTCATTGGTTCATGTAGACCAGTACTGTCATCTACACAGACTGATAGTGGCTCTTTACAAGGTTCATGCCAAAGCCTTTCCCAGACTTACTATCTTGCTAAAAAGGTCTCAACTTTTTTAACAGGAAGGGCAGAGATTGAGCCTTGCATTGCCAACAACCAAACTATATGCATTATTTATTTATCCATATCATCCATAGCCTAACTGCATACAGAGCTTCAGCTCTATGCTTGGTGGTCAGAGCATGGGCATAATCTCTTTTCTCTCCCCCTTCCTACATTTACAGTGCAATCCTAAAGTGAGTTACTCCAGTCTAAGCCCATTGAAGTCAATGAACTTAGACTGGATTCAGCCCTATAGGATTACACTGCTACTGAATGTATGGAGAGGATGTGCATAAAATATTAGCTTGTGACCCATGTGTAGGGTTGCCTGGTCCCTCTATCCTCCCGATGGGAAAGTTGGGACCTGGCACTTACCTTTCACAGTGCTGGTTTCAATCATGTGCTCCAATGGTGGCATGATGATGTCACTTCTGGAAGTGATGTCATCATGTCTCGTGTGCGGTGACATCACTTCCGTAAGTGATGTTGTTGCACCAGTCGCAGGAGTGCTCCCGCTCGCCACATGGCTCTGATTTGGCCAGTTTGGAGCCTAAATTGGCCCCAAAGAGAGCATGGGGATGCTTCCAAGGCCGGCGCAATGACATCACTTATGGAAGGGACGTTGCCACACTGGGTGGGAGCACATGCATGGCGCGTGCTCCTGAGGTGCCTACCAGTGGCAGGCAAGCTCTGGGAGTTTGTCCGTCACTGGCAAGCACCTGGGAACCCTACTCATGTGTCAAGTTAGGACATGACTAACTGGAACTGATTTTACTAATGTACCTAAATCTCAAGCGCCATACATACTCAGCTTTTCAGAAACGTTATGTTCTCTTAGAGACAGAAGTGTTGTTGCTACTATAAGAAAGCATTATTGATTTATGCAGTTACTTCCTTGTTTTCCTTTTGTTTAGTGGTCCCTTTAGGGGGCACATGCACTCCTGTGTCTTTTCTGGATTTTATACCCAGGAACAAGGCCAATGCAAGTGTGCTGAATATTGCTTGCTAATAAAGATCCTTTGAGCACAATGAGCACGCATAAGTTTGAGTAATTACCATGCTTGTATGCACATGACCTACACTGTGTGCTTTGAACCTGTGTTTCTTTTGCTTCAGAAAGCACGTTTTGGCAAACTACAGATTTCCTGCAGCCAAACAAATCCATGTCTGAACACACAACAAGCGTTCCAGCTTGTTGTCTTACACTCTACAGATGCTGGAGTAAAACAGGCTGCTGTGAATATTCTAATATTTCTAAACAGTGTGCATTGGACTTTCTGAGTTATAGATGTCTAATTCTCTTTTATGTATTGCATGATCTGGGCACTGCTGTTTTTTAAATTCCTCACTAAAGAGCAAATGAGTTGTGAGTGACTGATCAATCTAAAAAAGCGGAACAACGGCCAGTAAGATGTGGGTTTTTTTTTCCTATCAGTGATTCATTCGTATTTCTGGTGAGCAAGAGTAAGGTTCTGTGGCATTCACTGTTAAGCACTGTTGGTTCTATTGCATTGCAGAATTTTAGACAGTATTTTTATGAGGAAAAAGAACAGTTATTTTCATTTCAAGTGTTTTTTTTTCTTTCAAGCCAGCATTTTAACTCATTTAAAACCTTTACATTGGAGATTTACTAACAGGAGAATGCATGGTCAGGTGCTTAATGAAAGAGAATGAATTTTGGATTACTCCCTTTGCATATCAAAAAGCAGAACTGTAACATGATGTACAGGAGGTGTGACTGCGTCTACTTTGCATATCACATTTACAAGTGATTAATATAATTGGCATAGCATTTTCATGGTGACCTGCCACCTTTGCAGGACATAGTGGACTGGATCTGGCAATATGCAAGTAGAAACACAAACAGACTTAGCACAGTTCTGCATGCACAAGATGTTGTACAAAATACGAATACTTTCTTGTCTGTATATTATAGTTCCCAGAAACTAGTTGTATAAGGTTTTACACAAATGGAAATACAAGTGGGGATACAGTTTGTTTAATCTAATGCAAGCAGCTACCACAGCATTTCCTTTTCTTGCACTTCTATTTGCATGAAAGGAAATTTTGTGCTGGATACAATCCATTACTTTGTAATATGTCTGTTCCAAAGTCAGTACTCTGAAGATATGCCCCTCCCGAATTAGTCTACCCTTTAAAGCCCCAGAAATACAGATTTAAACACTGAAATTGTACATTGCATTTATAAGTATTCTTTTACTCAAGTGAGCAGAAAACCACATTTGCATCCAATATCTTGATTTTGATAAGTCCGGTGTTTTGGAATTTACTGCTATTTACCTCCTTCTTTAATGTAACTGGAAGACATGAAAAGGCCATTAAATATAGCCCTCCGCTATAAAATATTGCTCCTCAGCAGACACCGATAGCTGACAGAACAAGAGAAGAATCTAACCTATGAGACTGGCAAACTCTTCTAATATCTCACTGCTGGGTTTCATTTTACTTAGCAGTGGGAGGCAGGAGCAGTGAGAAGAGAGTAACTGACCGGAGATGTGCCAGACAGGCATGTCATCCAACCAGAAGAGTCAACAGACCTTCCCACCAAATAGAATTATCTTGATTGGCATTTCTGTGTACAGCATCCCCCCTTTCTGTTGACTGGAACCCCATCTCACCAGTTTTGAAAGAACTTCTACATAAGCACAGTTTTGAAAGGATTCTACATAAGCACAGATTATATGTTTGAAAGACCTTTCTCTGGCTGCACCCATTAAGTAGGGTTAGACATTTTGTTTGCATAAGTTTAGCTGGCAAGCTGAGACTTCCTCACTTCCTGGTGACAGGCAGAACCCCTGGCACGCAGGCTGAGTGGTTTCTCCCATTATTGTAAATAGTAAATACACACAAGCTTTTGAGACATGAGTGAAATCAATGATGAAGAGGACTCTGAAGATCTCTATGCAAGAGACACCTGATGATTCAAGATCTCAGATCTCTCTCTAGTTTTATTGTACTAAAAACAATTGTTGGGGTACCTGATATGCACAAGTCCACTCATAGTGGTATATGGTCCTGGGAATGAGGCATTTTTTGCATTTTTAAATGTGTATAAATGACTGTAGCTAATGGTGTTCTCCTCTGTTTTACCTTGTTCAGTGCTGCCATTTGAAGCATATTTTCTTCCTACCAGTATCCAATACCTTTGACTGAGAGGTACAATCTCTAAGAAAATTATCCCATTGGTATAAATGGTTGTATGGAATTACTATCTAGAAATGTGTCCCATTGAAACAAATAGAAATGGCTGCAAGAAGGATTCCCATATATGATTAATTCCTCCATTAAAAACCATACTCAGATTTTTGAAAAGACAAAAGAAGCTGTTTTGAATCTGAGCATTGGGTGGTTGTTCATTTTCGCACCCTTACTTTCCAGCCCTTTTGGATTTCGCTCTTGCATTTCAAATACACATCTAAAAACAGAGCGACTAGAAACCATCATATTTCAAATCTCTCTTGGGTACCAAGGTCAAATCAATGATGTCTGTGAGACATATTAAGTGAGTTCTCACATATAGGTTTTCTAGCTATGATTTAAGCATTCAGAGAGCAGAAAGAAAAGGTTTCTTTGGAGGAAGAAAAGCAAGAATGAGGGTAAAGAGAGGAGACCTTTCTTCAAGAATCTAGAGACAGGTACTCACATAGTTTCCTTCACATTAGAGTTGGATCACTATTTTCATTAGCAATCAGGATAATTACAAAAGGGAATAGAAGAGGGATCTCTATTTTTATGTCAATATTATTTTTATTTCAAAATGGACTTTTTCTCCAAGTAAAATGTCATCAGTTCATTTTTACACTAATGAACACTGACAAAAAACAACTGGAACACTTATTTCCTTAATTCTGATCTAAACAAATTTTTGTTTTACCCTAACTTTATAGGCAACACTACTTTAAATAGTTTTCTTAGATCAGTTTTGGAGTAAATAGGTTCTGGCTTCAAAGGCATTCTGTATGTAAATGGATGGCACTTAGCCCGAATGAGATAATTCAATTAGTTTTCAATTCTGTAACTATCATACAAAACACTTAATTAAATTTTCTCCAGAGTACCCATGTTGCTATTGTGAGCTCTCTCTTATAATTAGATAGAAGTGAAACCTTCAATCTTGCTTTCGCCTCTATTATCTATTTTGATCACACCAACATAGGCTTGCCCCCACCTGCTGCCCCCCATGATCCCGGTCACCTGGCCTGTGGGTTGGAAACGCATGGGGGAATCATGTAACATGGTCCCATGCTCCCCCACTGCACCAGTGATGGAGGAGCCGCAGGGCGCACTAAAGCTGAACTCAGTAAAAATTGCCTGTTTGGAGGCAATTTCTAGAGAGTGCAGCTTCATTGCACCCCACAGCTCCGGTGTCACATTCAATTTTCAGTGCGATGGGGGAGCCATGGGCTGCACTGAAGCCAAGCTCAATAAAATAATTTCCAAACAGGAGATTTTTACTGAGCTCACCTTCAGCACACCTTGCGGCTCCTCCATTGCACTGGAAAATAATGTCATTTTCTGGTGTGAGAGGGGAGCATAGGCGCACATACAAGGGAAGGAAGTGCCTCATTGCCCCCTGCCTTCCAGTACTCTGCACCCATGCTTTGGTTTGTGGGACCCCTGGCATACCTTTCCAATATCTGTGGTAGATGCACCAATATTATCATTACTTGGATATGAACCTGTTAATTACAAACATTAAGCAATGTTTATGTAACCTTCTATGATATCGTGCCTGCGTGATGACATCACTTCCCAGAAGTGACATCATTACACAGGTGCAGGGACACGAGTGCAAAGAGCATGATGGGAGTGAAGAAAAGGTAAGTGCCAGGTCCCCCCTCCCACCAGGAGTGTAAGGAGATCTGGCAACCCTAGCTAATTATATATATTATATATCTGTGAGTTCAGAGACAGAATGCTTCAAACTTAACTAAGTGGAGTGGTTGGATACAGGCCAGTAATTCAAAAATGAAGGGGAAATCTTGCTTGGAAATAGGTCCAGAAGGCAGTGATTCAAAATGGAAGAGACTCACTCCTGACAAATATCATAATTGTTAGTCTGTGATACATTCAGTGTTATCTGTTTCTGTTTCTTAATTCAAGTGAAGTTAAATTGACGGAGTAATTGGAGCATTTTATATGCTCAAAAATATTTTAAAATACAAAACATGTAACAAAAAAGCGTAAGTTTTTCAAGCTGAACTCAAGCACTCCATTTTAAAAAAATTATCTGAATTTTTGACCTAATGCAGAAGCGCAACAAGGAGTTTGGCAAGCATTCCCCCCCCCCCGATACACACACAAAGCAATGGCTTGAAGAACAATATAATAATGCACACATCACATTTTGGAGTGCAAATAAATATGCTAAATGAAATGAGAGGGAAAACTCCAGTGTGTGCAGTTTTTATTGTTCTATTTCGAGAACAGTATTCCCTTTTGGCTACTACTCCTTCAATATTGCTGCTTAGTGAGCAAAACTGAAAATATGCACTGAACTGCCCCATTTTAAACTATTATGTTTAACATAATAGTTTTATTATTAAAAATATCCAATATAGGGCAAAATATATTTAACTATAAATATATGAATATATGAAATATATGAATTTCCAGTACAACAAAACACCCTTCCAGTTCAGCTAGAAACACAAAGACTTTGATCCCCCCTTCCAAATTGTTGCAAATGCATTTTTTTTTTGCATTGGCATTTGCAAATTCAACTTCTTAAGCATCCTGTAACTTAAATGTTTCCCAATGTATGGGCAATCAGCCATTTCACAGATCGTTTGTTCCTCTTTTATAATAGGAGAATATGCTTAACATTTACTATTTGCTGATGAGGGCATTCCTGGCCATTACATTTCATGTACAGAAATCAATACTTTATCAACAATAAACACTACAGAAAAGATAGGGAAAGACTCTATCAATGTTCTGGCCCATTCTCCATAGCTTGTAATAGCTTGAGCTATAGAAAAGGTTAGTAATCTACAAAAAGTAAACTACACTGAAATTCTGGAACAAACAATACATTCTTTCAGAATTCTTAAGATACCTGAAGCCAATCCACAAGGAATAAATCCATCCAGCCTATTACAGAACTCTTGAGTGGAAAAGTCTCACTGATGTTGGAAAAGAGCTACATGATATGTAACAATGGGCTTGGCAGCTCCCCTCCACTACCACCGCTCACCCAGCCAGCAGAGGGAAAGGCACAGGGAGGAGGGGCGGGAGGGAAGAAGCATGCACATGCGCTTCTGCACTCCCCTATTGCACTGGAAAATGACATCATTTTCCAGTGAGACAGTGGAGCCCACAGGTTGCACTGAACCCTAATTCATTAAAAATCACCTCCAAATGCGATTTTTAATGAATTGGACCTGCAGCTCCCCTGTCACACTGGAAAATGACATCATGTTTCAGCATGACAGGGGAGTATGGAAGTGCATGATTTGTGCTTGTATGGGAGGTGATCACCCTATCCCCCCCCCCAGCCCCTTGCATCCCTATTTGGCTCCTGGGGGACCAGTATCCCTATGCAGCAATACTGTCATTCATTTGTTTTGCCCCTTTGCAGAGAACTATGATATCATGATGCTTTAGCAAGATGTTAATTCTATATAGTTACTTTCCACAAAGAGCTCATGTAACATAAATCAGGAAACTTTCAGCTAGACTTCTGGTCTGATCTGATATTTGGTAACTCCTTCAACACCTTTCAAGAGGTTGGTCCAGTTAGACCTAAGAACTTGACAGTAAGTTTAATCTTTTGACCTGATATAATGCAACTGTGCCCTGGGGAAAGATCTTCCAGTTTGAAGCAGAATTCTTTTTCTATTTAAAATTTGAAAATTTGAATCAGAATTCTTTTTCTGCTTTAGAATAATGACAACTATATTCTTGAGCATGGGCAGTTTTAAAGCTAAGATTCCTTTTTTGTTTGTTTTTTTACAGAAACCTACTAATGTAAAAGTAATCTAAGGAAAGCCAACTGGAAGTGTCAAGGACAGATATTCATGTGAAAGATCTGTTCCCAATATCATATTGAGTGGGAAATGATCACTCAATAACAATAAAGATTAATCTGCTTGATCCATTACCCCCACATTTATCATGGAAAAATAATAATCTGTTGTGAATAAATGAACTGCTGATTTTCCCCCTTCATCTATTAGCAAATTGGCTTCAAATGATTAGCATTTCTCATTATAGAATTATTCCAAATAATGTTTTCTGTGACTAAATTTTCCTGTCATATTCCCAAGAAAATAATATTACATGGACAGAAAATGCAGGGGGAACACTAAACAGTGTCTCTAAGCAGTGTTATACATGGATGGCCACAGTCCCGTGATCATTCCAAAAATGATGTTGCAAAGGGAAAAAAAATGTAAGAATATTTTATCCACTGCTGAAAATACAGCTATATGTTTTCCTATCTGCCACTTCTTTTAACGGTCATAAGTAATATGACCCATCTGAAAAAAAGCCCCAGTTTTGTTTATTGCAGAGAAGGAACATTCTTCTCTGAAGAGACCACCAATAATACTTGGATAATGGTTGCTATTAAAATCTTGTTTTACTATCAGCAGAATTTGCTAATGAGGCAAGCTGACAAACACATGAAAGTCCATGTGGCGAGATCCCTGGCATTAAGAAACGTTTTTTAACATGTAATTTTGTTTGGCCGCTAAGTTACTGATAGGAAAAATACTTAGTCACTTCCCAGCTGTTCAGTGGCGAGCTAAAGCATAAAATTTAAACTATTAAATAAGTCTGAAAGCAAGAGAACAGGTGGCAAATGGTTTATATGGCAGATGGTGTCTTTTTTAATATTCGTACTCGTTGCTAATTTACAATACGGGAGTCCATAACCACCAAGTTATATTTTACCTTTTTCACTCCAGACATTAGTGAATTGGTTGAGGGTGTATGAAAACAAATACCATAATTCTTCTGCTTAAAAGGTAATGTTATGCTTTGGCCTGCTTCATCTTGATGCAATGATCATAAAACATATAACCAAATTCAAACTCCAGGTGTCCTTTGCCCTTCAAATGGGAATCAGCTCTGGAAGTTGATGGGTTCCAGGAGCTGACATCAATGTTAATTTTCATTTATGTCTGAAAAGACTCTAAAATTACTATGCAGACAATAACAAGCAGGGTTTTTTTTCCTTCTAGGTGAGAACAAGTTTATAGTAGGCAGGTGCACTGAAGGTTTCAATCAGATAGCTTTATTGTACTTCTGCAGGCAGACCACCAGAAAACCTGCTTCTTTTGGCACATTCAACCCTTTTGCCTGGTCCATGGATAGGTAAACATACGAATAAATAAAAACTGAAGAACTGGGGAGGAAAGAATTGGGAGAAACAACGGCATGCAACATTAATTCTTCTAAATTAAAATAGTAACAACCATGACTCTGTAAATACCATCCGATGCTTAAAATTATCATCTGTTAAATTCATAATGCAAGACTAGAGATAAACAAGGTTGGCAATCATTTTATGGGCTACAGCATAACATAATGTTGTGAAACATTATGTGTTATATGTGTGTGTGTGTTTTATTGAAATGTATTCTATAGAGTAAGATAATATATGTGGCTTGAAAAGCCTGAAAAAATCAACATTTGGGCCCCGCAGCCAGTGCAATGACATTACTTCCAGAAGTGATGTCATTGTGTCAGTGTTGGGAGACAGGTAAGTTCTGACCTCCCCACATCGGGAGGGTAAGGGGAACTACCACATCTACATATGACATAATAATATAATCATCATTTATAAATAGTACGCCCAATACACACGGCTGCTGCTGCACTGTAAAGAAGGTGAGGTTGCAAGGTCTTTCTGGTGATTGGTAGGGGGCAGGGAGGCAGTACCCTCTTACACATGCTCTGGATGTGCATGCTTATGGCCCTGCACATAATGATGTCACTTCCAGAAGTGACGTTATCACATGGAGCACAGGAGTGCACACGTGTTTTGTGCCAGGGCTGATTTTTTAAAATCAATCTTCCCTGATGCAATGTGTGTGCACCCTCTCATGCTTCATGCAATAACATCACTTCCAGATGTCACGTCATCATGTGCAGATCCCATTGACCAGGTCACGTGCTGGTAGTGGGTGATCGCCAAGTGGCTTGCCTCCTTCCACATATCTCCAGCAATCGGTGGGCAGAGGGGTAAACCAGCAGGCATCTGGCAACCCTAAATGAAGGTGAAAAATAAATTTTACCTTCAGGCTTACAATTGAAGAAATATAAGACCATTAGTAAAAGAGAAGAAGGAGAAGCAGAGATGAGAGAATAAAAGGGCAGGAAAAAGAGACACATTTTCAAGCACTCTTTAGACATTTGCAGGAGGAAGAAATGTAAATGATGTAGGATTGTCAGACCTGGCAACCAGCAGGAGACCAGGAGGGCAGGGACAGGGCAGGGGAGGGGAGGAGTTTTTCCCAGAAGTGACTAAATGCCATCAGCCCATTATAACATCATCATAATTAATGCCATTGGCCCACCAGGGAGTGAAGAAAGAGTGAAAAGAAAAAAAAACACAGAAATTTGAAATTGAAGATTAACCAAACTGGACTCATAGATTAAGGAGAAAAAGTAGAGAGAGCAAGTGTAGAAAAGATAGATAAAGAGATTAATAAAGCGATTTAAAAACCAAAGTTCAGTGAAAAGTATAAAGAAAAGATAAATGTAGACAAGGGAGATACAGAAAAGAGCAAAACTAAGAAAAGAAGAGAAAATGTGAAGTTGAGAAAGAGATTAAATCAGAAATAAGTATCACAATAGTCAAGATGTGGGAGGAGCCTGCTATGGTGCAGCGAAGTTGGCGGCTCCGAGGAGCTTGTCTCCAAAGGAGAGCCAAACCAAGAGGTCTGGGGCCTTGGGATTCCTAAGTTCTGGGGAGACCCCATGGAGAGGGGAATCTGAAGCAAGAGACTTAACCCCCCGGGGATTCGTTCCAGGCATTGGAGTTGGAATTCTGTGAGTTTGCCTCACAGCACATACTGCTGTGGACGCCATTTTACAGGCAACAAGCTGTGAGCACCGACAAACAGATTACAAAGAGCAATATTCTTATAAACAAGATAGCTCACTAAGAAACAAGCTGTAAGTCTACAAAATAAAAGAGAGCTGTGCGTGATAACAGAAAGGAAACAAAGACTTGGCCCTTCAGAGAGGATTAAAAGAGAGGGACGGTGTGGTGGATTCCCTCCCCCACCTCTCCTGCAGAAACAGCTTCTGAAGGGAGTTTCAAGCATGGGAGAGGCTTGTAAAGAGGAAGAGTAATGACCTACTTGGAATTATAAAACTACAAAGGTGAAAGGAAAATTCCTGCCGAGTGAGTAAAGAAAATAAAGTCACTAAAGATATAAAGTTCACCAAAGACATAAGGGAAGGGGAATTGAGCAGAGGAAAAGCCTCACGGTGTGAAGCGACAGGAGAGACTTGGCCGAGAGCTGAAATCGAAAGTAGCTGAGGATAAATTGAGTTTACAAGGCAGTTTGGGGAGGAATTTGGGTAAAGTTTCTCCCCCCTTTGGAGTTAAGTAAAGACAGAAACTGCTAACTGGATTAAAAAGGGAAGAATGGTTGGACACCCGTCTCACCTCTGAAGGAAAAAAGGGTGAAAGAAAGGGGGGTCTAGGGGATTTGGATAACTAATTCTGCTTACCTGTGTTAAACTGTTAAACAAGAAAAGAGTTTGGCTTATAAGTTATAATTTCTACATAGTACAAGCATCTGGTCTAAAGCTTGTACTTGTTTCCATGAGTCTCCTCCAAATTGTATGATACTGTGGTGTTATTAATGTTAATATGATATAATTGTTGCTTAAGTGTGATAGATGGTTTGACAAGGTAAAACAAGAAAATATAAAAATAAGGAGGGTACATTAGCTGTACAGACAAACTTAAAGGGTTAAGAACAATAATATATATCACTAGAAGCTTCAAAATGTGCAAAATTACAAAACTAAAACCTTTGCCAGAGCAGGCAAAATCTATAGAGATGATGCTGATACAAGAAGCCTTAAAGGATCTTATTTACAAAAGGATCTTATATACAAAACTTCCAACAGATGTTTGCAGTAAATATAGCACAGGTGCAGAATAGTATTGCACAAGTATCAGAACAAATTAAAGAGCTAAGGGGAAAAGTGGATGAATCCCAGGAACAACTGAAAGATAACAAACAAGACAAGCCCAATTTGGCATGTTTAATCCCCAAAGTAGATAATGGATGCAATAAATCAAAAGGTGAAAAAGGTGGAGATTAGACAAAGAACTTTAAAAGAAGTCATAATGAAACCAAATATAACTGGAAATAAGGAGGAAGTACTGAGGCACATATCCTTTGAAGTGACCGCACCAATATTGAAAAGTAGAAATGGAGAACTTTAAAAAAAACAAGACATTCCCTATAGAGTGAACCCAAATCCTAAAAGGAAGATTAAATTGCCAAGAGGGGTGCATGTGAGATTTACAAAGAGAAGGATAAAAGAAATAACATAGAGGGAAATGAGAGATAAATTTGCAAATACAAAAGGGAATGAGGTGAAGATATTCAAAAGAGACACCTTGGAGTATGAGGCAGAAAAGAAGAGAATATTACTTCCTCTCATTATTGAACGACGATGCAATTACTTAAAAAGAAAAAATAGACACAACTGGAAATGAAGGTGGACCCCACACCACCCGACAGATGGATTGAATGGGAATATAAAATAAGAATGTAAACATATTTAAGTAAGATAGGAATGAAAAGGAAAGAAGTACTAGAACTAAACAAAGTAGGTTTATAGTAATAATAGGTTGATAGTAATGAAAGGTGATTGAATGGTAGAGATGAATGGAAATATACTGCAGAAATATGTATTAATTTATAAGATCTGATCGATCAGAGGCTAGATTAAGCTGGAACTAAAAGTAATAAATATGTGTTAACTATGTAAGGTTTGATCGACCAGCTACTGGATTAAGCTGGAATTAAAATTAACAAAATATATTGACAGAACTGGATACACTAACAGAACAAATAAAAAGGAAAAATAAAACAGACATAACTGGAAAGGAAGATGGATTCTGCTCTATAGATGGATAGAACAAAAATACAAAACAAGAACTCAAGTATGACTTAGCAGGACACAAACTGATAGAATGAGAATGAAAATACGTATTAGAACTAAAAAAATAGATTTACAGTAATAATAGGAGGATAGCAGTGAAAGGAGTGTATAATTATGATTGTGTAGAAGAGATGGACTGAAATGTATAGTATTTACATGTATCATATGTAAAACCTTGAGTAATCTGTTATTAGTCTAAGTTGGAATAAAAAACCAATTAAAAAAAACAATAGTCAAGATGTGTATGAGAGATGTCTGCAGCAGAAAAAAAGAGAGAATGAATGTTAGCAATATTTAAAGACTGGAAGTAAGGGGGCTGGTAGTAGCTTAAACAGAAAATTAGGAAGAGTTGCGGCATCACGAAGGGCTCCAAGGGTCTGTACTGGGGTGGGGGGAGGGAGAATAGAAGCATGAGAAAGCAGGAAATTAAAATGAAAAGGGAGAGGCAGAGATGTATGAGAACAGATTAACACTTCAGTTTCAGGTAAGTAGAGCTTAAGGTTTAAAAAAACAGACTTCCAGTCAGAAAAGCACATAATAAAGAAGAAAAAAGAGATATCACAACAAGAAGGCAAAGAAAGCCAAGAAGAAAACTGGTGCTGTTGCTGAATGACAGTGATAATTAATGTTTTTTTTAAAAAAACATTCAATGTTACTGAATTGTCAGTGAAAGAGATGCAGGGGGGAAGAACACATACATTACAACCATATGCAGAGTTACTCCAGTGCTAGGGTTGCCAGGTCCCCCTACCCTCCTGGTGGAAAAGGGGGGACCTGGCACTTACCTTCAGTTTCTTTTTGCATGAGCTTTGCATGTACGTGCTCCCAGTGTGGCACAATGACATCAATTCCAAGAGTGATATTGCGCAGGCCCCGGGAGTGCTTCTGGGCTTTGCACGGGGCCCACTTGCCCCCCAGATGGGCTGAATCAGCCCAGCGCAAAGCTTGGGAGCACTCCCAGGGCCTGCACGATGATGTCACTCATGGAAGTGATGTCATTGTACCACATCGGGAGCGCACTCCAGGAGGCCCATTCCAACTCCTTTTCCTATGCTGGCAAGGTGAGTCGGGGGGGGGAGGCTGGGAGTGGGCGATCCCCTGCCCCCACCGGGGGATCAGCAACCCTATCCAGTGCAAGCCCCTTGATTGCATTAGATTTAGATGGGAGTAACTCTGCATAAGACTTTGCTGTTAGAAAGCTAAGGATAAATCCACATGTCCATCAAATCCCAAAGAACATAACAAAGAAAGAACAGAATAATCAGTTATGCCAGAAGCTAAAAAATAAGTTCAGTAAAAGAAGAGAAAACTGAAAATATGATTTAGCAAGCAAGAGAGAATTAAAAATGTAACAGCAGATTCAACTAGGTTTGCCAGCCCCTAGGTGGTGGCGGGATATACAACTGATCTTTCCCTGGAGAAAATAGCTTCTTTGGAGGGTGAACTCTGCCTTATACCTAGCTAAATTCCCTCCCCTCCCCAAACCCCACCGTCTCTAGCCTCCAGCCCATAAATCTCCAGAAATTTCCTGAAGCTGACAACCCTTAAGTCAACAGAGTAGTACAAATGAAAAATCATATTAAAAAGTAACTATCTAACAGTGTCTAATGAAAATCACTGTATGGGAAACAATATGGTGGGTAAGTGGGCAATGGCAGGACAAGGTTAGGCAGTTGTGGTAGAAGCTCAAGTTATAGGCAGGGCATTCTACTGCAAGTTCTCTAGGAATTCCTGAAAAGACAATGAAGCTGGCAATAAAACAATTAATTTGTAAGCATTCCAGCAGCAAGGAAATACTTTGTTATCTAGCTGCCAACAGAAGCCAATACAGAACAAACTATGCCAGATCTGACTCCCTATGTGAAGCACTGAATTCAAAATTACAGCAATTGTGTAAATACCTCAAACAATTAAGCTATAATCAGCAACACACAGCACACTATCTGAAAAAAAATATTATTCCTACTTTTCCTCCAAGGCAATTTGATTTTAAAACGATGCAAAAATAAAATGTCAAAACAAACAGTGAGGTCTGAGTGCCTCATTAACACAGAGCTAAGGGTGATTGTAGTGATGGCAGTGATGATTCAGCAACTGGCCCAGACAAAGGACAAAACAGGTTTCCACACACGTTGAATAATGCACTTTCAATGCACTTTAGTTATCCTTTAGAAGTGGATTTTGTGTTTCACACACGAAAACCCAGTTCCAAATTATCACTAAAGAGCATTGAAAGTGCATTATCCAACATGTGTGGAAGCAGCCAAGGGGACAATGCACAGCTGCCTTGATTCGAGTTAGATCATACCCACGTAACACTTTAACAAGTACATACAGGAGAGCTAAGGGATGAGATGTGCAAATCTGAAAATTGTTCACTAAATAATACAGACAGGTCTTTGTTAAACTACTGTGCTTTATTATTAGAGGTTAATCATAGATCCCCTCCAAGTGTTGTCCTTAATTTTTGGTCTTTTCTATTAACTCACAGTTCAGTCTTTTCAGTTAGTTTACTATTTAGAGAAAACATATGCAACACGTTGTACCAATGCAAGATTCAGGTATGGTTGCACCTGAAAGGCCAATTAGATTTCCAGAGTTTGAGCTTTCAAGAGTCAAAGCTCCCTTTCTCAGTGTCATTTAAGTCCTTTGAGATTAGCAAGAATTTCTAAAAATAACTTTACCGGTTGATAATTCTGTGACAAAGATAAAGCAAATACCATTTTTGGTGTGACTGGGGAGCTGCAGGTTCCATCAAAGGCAGGTTAATTAAAAATTGCCTCCAAAAGGTGATTTTTAATGGATTGGGCCTCAGCGCAACCCACAGCTTCCCCATTGCACTGGAAAATGTATTTATTTTATTTATTTTATTATATTTATATTCCACTCTCCCTGCAAGTGAGCTCAGAGCAGAGCACAACAGTATAAAAATAAAAACATAATAGCATAAAAATTTTAAATCATCAATAATACAATTCATTTAAAGCAGCAGCACACATATTGCAACAACCCATCAGACATCAGTGACCCGTGGAGCAGGGTGATGAGCAGCCGGATGAACAGCAGGACCAGGAGGAACACCCCCCACCCCATGGCAGGAGGCCAATTGGGAGGCCCATCCATCTCAGCTACGATACGTCTGGCGGAACATCCCTGTCTTACAGGATCAGCAGAAAGATAACAGATCCTGCCAGGTCCAGATTTCCACAGATAGAGAGTTCCATCAGCTGGGTGCCAGGGACGAAAAAGCCCTGGCTTTGGTTGAGGCAAGACGAACCTCCCTGGGGCAAGGGTCCACCAGTAGATGTTTGTCCGATGAACAGAGCACCCTCCAGGGAACATATAGTGCTGTCAAGTGGAGGTGGCAGGTGGGGGCAGGAGTTCCCCGCCCTGTGCAGGAGGGTGGAAAGCCTAACAGCAAGTTCCATCAACCTGCTCTAGTAGCCATGTCTGCAGTGGCTAAAAGAAAACCGAAGGACCCACATTCAGCTTCCTGGAGTAGTTTACCTTCACCCCTGTACCTACTCCCACTCCCATTTTTACAGTACAGTACTAGGCAACAGTTTAGGGCATGGGAATTTTCCCCTGTAGAGTTGTATCAGTTTGGCTTCAAGTTTTTTTTCTCGTCCTACTACTCTGCAAAGCAAGATTGAGGGTATGTTTCAATTCTCTTCATGACAATTTACATAAATTAGGCATGGAAAAAACTCAAAACCAGCAGGAAAAATGTGGGTAAAATGAGGTTTAACGAGGCATCAAATGTTGGTGAGCACACTAAAGAATCAGAGTATGAAGAGGCTAACAGATCAGTCCTCTAGGATTCTGGTTACAGTGAAACCTGCAACTGAATGGGCTTGGGGGAGGGGAGGGGAGTGTTAAGGCCTCACTTGGCACATTTGAATTCCAGCTGTGACAACCTATAAGTCAACATAACCACTGATGGCTTCCAAACAGCAGCCTCCACTGATAAGGCCGGGGGCCAATCTTTGCTGCTCTGGAAGGAGGAGGAGACAGAGCATTTCCATGGTATCTGGGTCTCAGGCTGGGGGGCAGAGACAGGAACCTCATGAGGCAGCTCCACCCAGCCAGCTGGCAGTTGCTCTGTGTGCTCGGACTGAGCAGAGTTCATCTCAAGCTCTCTCAGCCAAGCTCCTCTGAGGCTGTTTTACTGAAGGCTTGCATAGTTATGCAGCGATAGCTACCTTAGAGAAACAGTGATATTCCCCTGCTTGCTACCTTTAAACTCCAGGAGAAGAGCCAGGGCCCAGTGCTAGGCTTATTGGTTTGGCAGAGACTTTTTCTTATTTGCATTTGGGACATGTTTTTTATCAGTCAGGAGGGCTAAAGCAGTGTTATACCCAGCCCTTGCAGGCGTCTGGCCTCCCCCTCCCCCATTTTACTTTGTTGGGAGAGAGTACTTCCAGCAGCAGCAGCAGCAATAGGCTTTGCTGTAGGCCCACAGGGATGAATTGCAGCCATCTGACAGGTGGATTGATTCATACATTACTGCTACTGGCCTAGCAGGGTGGATGCTGGTAGGCCTCCCCTCCCTGTTTAGCCCCTCCATTTACACTTTCTTGGGAGGGAGTATTTCCAGCAGCAATAGCTTGGCATAAGGCCTTCAGGCAGGAGGGGACAGTTTGTGGGAGGGCTTGGCAGTTTACTCAGTTGGGTATGGCCATTTTGAGAGTGGCACCCAGTGGCCTGCTTAGCCTCTTGGCAGTGGCGGCCATGTTGTGAAGGCATCTACAATATGCACAGCTCTGGGGTGGCCATTTTGAGTGTTATATTTGTGTGGCATGATTTACGTCCTGCTTACTGGCAGTAGCAGCCATTTTGGTTGGGGGTTTGCAGCTTATCCTGTGCTAGGGTGGCCATTTTGAGAGTGGCACCCAGTGGTCTGCTTAGCTTTCTGGCAATGGCATCCATGTTGTGAAGGCATGTACAATATGCACAGCACCAGGGGTGGCCATTTTGAGTGTGGGCTTTGTGTGGCCTGATCTGCCTCCTGCTTACTGGCAGTAGTGGCCATTTTTGTGGGGCTTTTTGCAACTTATCTTGTGTTGGGGGTGACCATTTTGAGTGTGTCTCACAGTGGCCTGCTTAGCCTCCTTGCACTGGTGGCCATTTTATAGAGGCCTCTGCGGCCTACACAGTGTTTGGACTGCCATTTTGGGGGTGCTGTGTTCCTATTGGTATTTGAAACTCTAAAAGCAGTCATTTTACATTACATTACTGTACGTTTCCATCATGCCATTCAAAAAGGGTAGTAGCCCTACTAAGGGCAGCCAGCCAGCAAATAGGCCTCCTGCAAAGCAGCCCTGCAGACTCATCCTTTGAGGAGGATGAAGTGGCCAAGAGGAGGAGGGAAATACTGGGCTATCACTGTCTATCAGTCAGGAGGGCTGAAGCAGGGTTAGGCCCAGCCCCTGCAGGCCCCCAGCCTATTTAGGCCTCCCTCATGTTGGCTTACATGAACAGCAGTCCATGTAGTAAACATTTAATAGCATGTATCACTTACAGGTGGGATGAGGATTTGTATAAAAGCTCTTACACAGAGATAAAAGGACAGCAGGGCCATAATTAATCTCCTGAATATTTCTAAGTTGCTCATGTACCGTGAAATTTTTATATGACAGAACATTCAGTGAAGCAAGTGGTTTTGTACAAACAGAGAATAGTTTACCATGTTACCTTCTATTTATTCAGATCAAGAATATGTACAACCCTATGTGGAAATTCTAACAATGCGTGTTGCAGAAAGTTGACTATCAGAGCTGAGGTATACAAGAATTTCTTGTATTCACTGGCCTCTCAATCACAGTTGTTTTACAGATGAAGTTTGAGAGGAAAAAATAGATATCAATATTAGTTTCAGGTATTCAACAGTTTGGAATCACTTGGTTTAAAAGAAAACACTTTGCATTCATCTTGGTATTTTTGCATATATTTCCACCCGCCAAAAGATTTAATCATTAATAATTGATGCAATGGTTGATACAATTTACACCTTAGGATACACTGTGATCAACTGAAAAAAACCACCACCAAACATAAAACTGGAATATTTTAGTTCTCTAAAATTTATCAGAACAGCCAAACTAATTTTTAAAAAGAACAAAAAAAGAAATTAGAGTCGAATCCTTCAATATGGAAGCAATGTTTTGCTCTTGGGATATAACTTTTATGCCTCCCTTCCACCTGTAGCACCTTGCAGCCTTTAAAATGTTGTCTCCATGGTTCAGCAGATACTCAGGTATACACTGAAAGTTATGCTGTAAAAATTGACTTCTGCATTCAGATGCACATCTGAGGGAAGTTCCATTCAGATGCACATCTGAGGGAAAACCATTACTTTTTAATAGGCTGTACAAAAAGATACATGTCCAAAGGTACAGCCTTAATTTGTATCCAACAAGTCTACAGGCAAGAGGGGTGGGCCCAGAGGAGCAAAAGACAGAGAGGATACATTTACTCTTCCTTTTAACTACTACCTTTTGTGAAAAGTTTGTCACTATTTTCTAACACATTACCAAAAAGAGGGACAAACATGTCCTGCAGGTGTTGAAAATATTCACCAAATGCATACACATCTCATTTCAGTTCAGCTTTACAATCTAAAATCCATAGCCCTATACAGCTGTCCAAGTGATGTAGAATCAGATTTTTCTGTCTGGATGAAAAAGACCCAACAACAAAGTATCTTGGTATTGATTCACAGCCTGTATGGCCAAAAGACTCATGTCTGCTCTATTTATTATCTCTGTTAATCACCTTGGGACTTCCTGCAGTTTCTGCCCAAGGATAGGCAAAGTGATTTGGAAATCACAAACATTACAGAAGTCCAGGAAATTACTTTCACATGCTCCTTGATATATGACTTTTCACCTTCAGAACTGCTGCCTTCATAAATAGTTCTGGCTGCCTTCTTAAGACAGAAGAGCAACTTAAGACCATCCTTGAGTCTGTGGCCTTTTCTGCACTGATAATTTACTCCTCTCTTTTTTGGTGTTTGATCCTCAAGGATCAGATTTGTTTTGGCCACCTACCTTTCTGCACGCTATTTTTAATCTCAGCATGGGTGCTCTCTTTTTTTTTTACAGTGCCACCATGAAATAAAGAGGGTTATGTGGGGCAGTGTAGATGTCATCATTGGTGTCACTGCTGGCGTTAGTGGTGCCATCACATCACTATCATTTCTTTTTAAATTTTTTGTGTATGTGTAAGGATTTGCCAAGTAACTCTCAAAAAGTCTCCATTATGAGCCGTAAAAGCATTTCATTGAACAGCTGCCAGTTTCAGGATCTTACTCCATCTTTGCCAGGAATAACATCCACATGCAAGTATCAAGCATTTATAGGCTTTCACAGCATGGGCAAATTCTAAGATCCTCCCCCCTCCCCCCTGTAAGTGTCTAACAGACAGCTAGCCTCCGCAGGAAAACATCGAAGCGGGGAAACAGCAGAACTGATTTCCAATGTCATGGTGTCTGGGAACTACTGGGTGCAATTCAGAGAAGCATACAGGTAACAGCCAGAACTAACACCTCCCTCGCATAGTTTCAGATCATGGGTCTGAAAGGCAAGGCAATAAGCAAATGCAGTCCAGTCAAAGAACAGCCTCAGCACTTAAACATAATCATAGCATGTGGGAAAAACAGGGTGTTGCTGGGTATGGCAGGTGATGCTGAGCACCTGATAGTATGTCCAATCATGTTATTATGTTATTGCATTACGACTAAGGCATTAGCAGTGTGGGGGGGGGAGTGGAAGAGACATGAAAGTGAAAGGAAACTCAACATAGTATGCATGCAATGTTGGCCCAGAACAATCCAAAATACAGAAGTTTTTAACTAAAAAAAAAAAGTTAGTTAATCTGTGAAAACATAAAAGAGATCCATGTAACCACACCACAAATTAATCCTGTTATTAAATTATTATGACATGCCTTTTTTGGGGGGGGGGATTTTGTAATATTGTAATTCATTGTTATTTCATTGTGTTGGTTTACCCTGCCCCTGGTGTTGGCTTCTGCCTCGCAGCTCTGGTTCAGCCCAGGCAGGGGGTCTCCAATTTGAACCGCTGGGGAGAGAGGGGTTGATCCTAAACAAAAATGTCTACTTGGAGCATGGCTATCATCTATTAGAGATTTTTTTTAAAAAAACAAGCCTAATGACATTATAATGTTATACAGCATATTTGTATATGCATTAAGTTTTCCTCCCAAAATGAAGGTGGGTCTTGGAAGGGGGAAGGGAGGAGCTAAGAGGAGGATGGAAAGACCCAGGGCTCATTTGGAGCTGGAACACACAGGAACGGCATTCCGGTAAGTCTAAAAAGAGGTCACGTAGGTTTTGGCCCCGCCCACGTGATTTCCTCCAAGTGCAGGCCGAGTGGTGCTGGGCTCCAAAGGAACAGTAAGCTGCTTGGATTCCTTCTGCTCTTTTACTTTCATTTGGGGGGCGGGGGGGGGGAGAGAGAAAATGAGTGAATGCCGAGTGGTGCTGGGCTCCAAAGGAACGCAAGCTGCTTGGATTCATTCTGCTCTGCTCCTTTACTTTCATTTGCCACTGGGGGGGGAGAGAAAATAAGTGAGTGAGTGCAAGCCGAGTGGTGCTGAGCTCCAAAGGAACACAAGCTGCTTGGAATTCATGCTGCTTTATTTTCATTTGTGACTTGAGAGAGTGAGTGAGTGGGTGCAAGCAGGGCTGGCTCTCCAGAGGAGGGTAAGCTGCTTTGAGTTCATTCTACTTTAAGGAAATACCTGGAGACTTTTGCAGAAAGGGGCCTGAGGGGTGGATGTTGCCTTCTGACACACTTCCGGTGATGTCAGGGGGTGTGGCATATGCTAATGAGTTATGCTAATGAGTTATGCTAATAAGTTCCTGTAGTTCTTTTTATAGGAAATGACCCCTGGAAAGCCCAATCAGTTAGAAGTGGCCTGCAGAGGGGCAAGGGAGGGTGGAACAGAGGACAGAGGGGAAAAAACCAAAAGGACAATTCTGCATGATTGAAAAGGCTGGCAAAACCACATTAAGAAAAACATCTAGGAATAAGTGCAGGAAGAAAAATTGAAGAGAAAACATGAAAACACAGCATTGAAATCTGGAGGGGGACTTAATTGTGTGGGATTCAGAGGCAAACCCAAAGTGGTATGGGGCCAGAACCAGTGAAAATTGTCCTTGCAGAGAAAAAAAAGGCCTAGCTCTGAATTTGCAACCCATGGGAATGGGCAAGAGTCCAGTAGCACCTATAAAACCAGCAAAATTTGTGGTAGGGTATGAGCTTTCATGAGTCATAGCTCACTTCTTCAGATACAACTAGAATGTGAGTCCATCTGTCATTATATCTAGAAAAGTGGAGTGATTACAGAAGCCAAATGATAACAGCCAATGAATGACAATAGCAAGTGTGATTGAATAGGGTGATTGAATAGCCTGCGATTGTCATTCATTGGCTGTTATCATTTGGCTTCTATAATCACTCCACTCTCCTAGATAAAACAACAACAACTGTGCTTATATACACTTCTTTTAGACAGATTAGTGCCTCACCCAGAACGGTGAACAAGTTAATGTTATTATTATCCCCACAATACAGCTGGGGAGCTGGGGCTAGGGGAGTGGCTTACCCAAGACCTGAGCTCACAGCAGTAGTAGGATTCGAACCTGTAGAGTGCTGATTTGCAGCCAAACTACTTAACCACTGTGCTACAGCAGCTCTCTATAAGGCTAGATGGACTCACATTCTTTCTGTATCTGAAGAAGTGAGCTGTGACTCACAAAAGCTCATACCCTATCACAAACTTTGTTAGTCTTATAGGTGCTACTGGACTTTTGCTCTTTTCTACTTTTACAGACAGACTAACATGGCTACTAATGGTGGACATGAACCAGAAAAATACCGAACCATACGGTTCGTGGTTTCATGCACCACAAACCACGAACTTTCACAAACTTACCCCAAACGAACCAGTTTGTCTGGTTTGTGAAACTGTCACTTCCTCAGTGCTAACTGAGGAAGAAGGTTATTTCAGGGGCTGCAGAAAGCCCATCCTCCTGTTGCCTAGACAACTGATTGATCAGTGCCAGGCTGTCTGCAGTGATGAACCGAAAAATGAACCAAATGAATCAGCCTAAAGTCAGAAATGGGCTGTGATGAACTGCCGATTCACGAACTACAAACCTACCCGGTTCGTGATGAATTTTGGTTCATATTTCAGTTCATGCCCACCTCTAATGGCTACCCAACTTGATCTGGTGGTGGTGAGTGCCCTCAAGTCATAGTTGACTTATGGTGACCCCTGGTGGAATTTTCATGGCAGGAGACTAACAGAGGTGGTTTGCCATTGCCTGCTTCTACAACCCTGGTCTTCCTTGGAGGTCTCCCATCCAACTACTAACCAAGGCTGACCCTGCTTAGCTTCTGAGATCCGATGAGTTCTGGGCTGGCTCACCTGGTCTACCCAGGTCAGGGGTAACCTGACCTGGGTAACCTAATCAAGATCTAGTCCATGGGAATGTATGTTTGCTAGTTCAAATCAACCTTTGGTGGAACAAGTGGGTTCTTTTAAACAGAAGGATGACACTGCAGCTGCCACTTTAACGGAGGATGAAATTGCAGATCTGAGCATAATTGAATTCCAAACTTCAACAGGAAAAGTTGACAATCAGTATTTCAAATAGTTGATCAGGGTTTGGAGAGCAGGTTGCCAACTATCTAGAGAAAAAAATGTCCTGCTCATTTAATAGAGATTTAATGTGTGGAACTGGTTAGTTGAAGATTTTTGTGTCACGAGGTAAATAAAATCACCTTGTAAATAACGTCTCATTAAGCCTCTATAAAATGATCCAAGACAGGCTGTTTGCAACACTATTTGAAGATTTGTGTGTGTGTATTTCCCCCCCAGGCTTGTGGATCATTCTTTTGTTATGCTGATGACTCGGAACAATCAGCTGATATTTACTCAATTGTCATAAATTAGGGAAGAAGAATTGCAGGTTACAGGAAGCAGAGGGATTCTTTCCCCAATCGGAAATGTTAGATTTAAAGGAAAACACTACTGTCAGCTTGGACCATTACATGTATCCCCCCCAAACTTTCATTATTAATCATGAAATAGTTGATGTATTTTATACATAAGATATTACAATCAACTGGAAAAGCACTCAGCACTAAAAGTGACAGATGTAAAACAAGAACGAAAGGATAAAATCTTCAACAGACATTCTGCAGAATAGATGAACTGAGAATTTTTGGGGAAAGAACTTCAAAAGGGAAGAATTTGAGTTCTATAAATATTAAAGAACCAATCATAGACAGGTCCACGCATCCCTAGAACTGGCAGGGAGTGAATCAAGATGAGAGTTCACATCCAGAGCCACCTATTTATTCACTAGTTCTCCCTGGCAGCCAATGGACTGGGGCAACTATTATTACAGTACCATCATTGGCTCTTAGAGTTAAATAAGCAAGACTGAGCAATTAGTTTCCTAATCTATCAAACCCATCTCTCCACAATGCCTTCATATACACTGGAAAATATTTCCTATTTTTCAGTATAAATGTTTCTGCAGTTTCTATCTAACCCAATTATATAACCACAGAGACAACAATAGTGTTAAATAGATAGCTTGAAGATACATATGACAGATTCTTCTATTTTACACTTTTGTACACATTACAACAAGCTTGCCCTATCTCAACTTTATGGAAGGCAAACCTGGGAAAAGAGGTCATTATCATATTATCCAACAAATCAGATCATAAAAAAATACAATGGTCTCCAGGGTTCACAGATGGTGTTCTTTCAAAGATTTATTTTGTAAGAGTCGGGGCCAATAAGTCATGCTTTATAAATGTCGACATAGTGATCTTTTTAACTGAAAGGCAGACTGCCTGTAAAATATACTCTACACATGGGATCATCTCTATATTAGATTATTTGTTTTCTTGATGTTTTCCCAATCATTAAGTTCAGCCGAGAAACAGAAATGTAATTTTGTTCTTGGCAGCAGGGTACTACTTTTGACCAATTGACCATCTTTTTTTCTTTCAAGGGAAGGAACTTTAATTTAACTTCAATATCTTGTCAACTGTTCAATAGAAAATATCATGAGTAAGCGGCTTTGCAGGAGAAAATAGGTACTGTATATATTACTATAAGAAGCATTTCCTATAAAGTTATGATTTGTGCGAAGTCCTTCTTATGGCTTGTGTGAAGTCCCTGAAATGTGTGGGAAGGGGGGCAAAAGTTCAGAATACAAATTCTATCCTGTTCATAATTCTCATGCATCTAACCATCCATGAGCCGTTCTCTCAATAGTGCTTCTCTGCTTGAATTGCATTTCAAAGTGGCCAAGAGAGCCCCAGCTCCTCCCCCTACTTGCCTCACTGAAGCTGTAGGAATCGTAGGACACCAAGGTAGGAACTGACTCTTCCCCCCCCCATCACCTGGAATACATCTTTAATAGCATTCAAGGTGCAGGGGAAGGGGACAGAAAGAAGGAGAGTAAGAAAGAGAGTCCTCTCTACTTCTTTGTTGCTCCCACAGAAACAACAGGAACTATCACATAATGATTCCCCCCCCCCGTCAGAATAAAGAGGCAGACACAAGGTTTGGAACTAAAGGGCCACTTTATTAATATAACATCAACCATTAAATATGGCAAGGGCCAACTAGCAGTACAGTTCAAGCCACGGGGTCATCCCTGGACCACCGCCTTGATCTGTCTGGGCGAGCCCTACAGCCCCAGGTGGGAGCCATCAATATAATGGCTTTACCCCAGGATTTGGTTTCATTTTCTTGGCCATGTCAGACGCTCCTCTCCGCAGGTCCGGGAGGAAGCGCCTGAGCAGCCTGACCGGGCGGCTGACCTGCGAAGGTTAGTCCCCAAGACTCCCAGTGAGGGTGTCTGGGTCCGGAGCGCGATGGGAAGAACCCCCCGAAGTCGATGCGGGGGGGTAAATTGCCCGTTTGCTCCTATGGAGGCCGGCAGACTTGCGCAGCACATCGCGTGCTGCTGGGCCATGGAGAACGGCAAAAAGCAGATCTAAGGTGAAAACCTGTAAGTAGCGAATCCCTTCTGTTACTACAAGCGTATGCGAAGGATTGGTGGGATTTGAAGTTAAGAAGGCTCGGATTTCTTCCCCCTCACTGAGTTTCGAAACTTGGCTGGTGGATTCCCCCCCCCCTAAGATGGCGACGAAAAAGCAGAGCCCCGCTATGGGCAAATCCATCTCGGCTGCTTTGCAGGGGAAACGAGAGTCTCTTCAGGAGCTAGTAAAGCGGTCGGTCGTCGAAGCCATAAAGCCCTTTGTTGACAAGTTAAACGAAACTGATCAAAGGGTTGACTTAATTGAGAGTGAAGTGAAAACCATTAAGGAAGCAGTGGTGGGGGCGGAAAAGTCTGCTCGGGAAAACGCAGCACTCATGAGGGCAACAAACAAAGAACTAAAGCTGTTGGAGAACCAACTGATCGGGTTGCAAGTGGATCGTGCTCAGACAATATTGCGTCTCCAGAATGTGAAGGAGGAGGAAAATGAGAATTTAAAGGATCTGGCGTCGGAACTTTTGGCGATACCCGCGAAGGCAACTAAAGAAGAGTTAAAAAGCGCCATTTTGGAAGTCCGTCGGGCTTCTTCAAAATATGCAACGAAGCGTCAGCTGCCTCGAGAGATTATTATTGACTTTTCATCTAAGAAGATTCGGGACACCATCCTATATAATTCATACAATGCGGACTTGGCCTTTCTGGGCAATAAGGTGAAGATATTGAAGGACGTTCCATTTTTAGCTCGGAAAAGAAGATTTAAATATAAAAGGTTTGCAGCTCTTCTGAGGAAACGTGAAATAAAATACAGATGGTTATTTCCGGAAGGTATCTGGTTTAGCTATAAAGATCAAGCTTACAAGATAACATCGGAAGACCAGCTAAGGGACTTTGTGTGTAAACATCAAGAGTTTCAGCAAGAAGAAGAGGATTTCAAGCCTGAAGGGGGAGGGGAGGATGGAACGAGCACAGTGACTGTAGCTGTTCAGAGAGAATTGTGACCGAGACACAGAGGGGGGAAGAAGACCTAATCCTGATTGTAGTCTGTATTTTATAAGATATACCAATCTAACAGCATTTTACAAGGTTCTAATGTTAAATAATTGCAGTATGAAGGGAATTCGTTACTTGTAGATGTAGTGTTTGTGTTGTTATGTGTTGTTTCTTCCCCTTCTCCCTGTTCCCACTTTTTCCTTTCTGTAGTACTAGTAATTAAAAAAATAAAAAAACTTTCAAAAAAAATATAATGGCTTTTACCAGGCAAAATGGTTTCTCCCTTCAAGCTCCTAAAGCCTCAGCCATACTGCATGAGGGAAGGACTTGCACATGGGGTTCACTGCAGGCAGACTACAGGGGGTGATAGCCGTCACAAGCATAACATCCGCTCCTGGTAGACCCCGCTTCCCCACCAATAGGGAATTGCCAAGGGGTGCTCACCATCCCACTCCTGACTTACAATGATGCACCACCATTGCCAATTACCTTAAACCTCTGCTTGCAGTGCAAGGTAAGCAAAAAACCCTCTTCCTCCTTGCCAATATGGGGAGAGGAGAAAAAATTCCTACTTGGCTCTGGGAACAGCAGCTGGCTAATCCTGCACTACTACAGGGTGAGGTGGGTGAGCCAAGCACTCAGAGAAACTGCTAGCCAGGAGCGTGGAGCCTCCTTCTAAAGGCTCTGTCTCCTCCCCCTAGCCAAATCCCCATATACTCAGGAGATGCCTCTGCCTCATCCTCTTTCTGAGGGGGCAAAATATGGTCCCCAGCTCAAGCTGCTGCACGGCAGCCAGGAGTGCCACAATCTTGGAGCTCATGGAGAGGAATTTGGAAAATCCACTGTGTTCCTAATTGCAGTGTCAGGAGCACAATGGTGGTCAAAGCAAGGAATTATGCTCATTTAAAAACAGAGTTCAACAAGCCCAATTCCAAATTGGGAGGGGGGGGTGTTTGACCATTGTGACTCTAGAATATGTTGTTCAGAGTGTCTTCTCAGATTTTAGTTGGTAAGACATGCAGTCTACCCATTACCTCTCCAGGTTAATTCATCTAAAACACAGTATGATATTTCCAACCTCAATCAAAAGGAAGATTTGGTGACTGAGGATTAACATTACTAAGGGAAACTTTACCACAGTGAATTTGGTATGCTGACTGTTTCAATCCCTTCAGGTGTACACCTGATGGTATGGAAGTTTCCCATTCAGTTATCAAGAGGCTTGAGCTGAATGTTCATTGATGAACTTTTTTGGTTCTAAATAGGGTTGAGGTGAGAGGAAGTTTGTACAAGAGCTGTCTCCTTGCTCATCTATTTTGACCATTTTATCATTTTGCTGTGCAGCTGTGTGCCACTGTTGCTATCATTCTTTCATATCCTCGATTCGGTTTCATTTTCCCGGCCATGTCGGACGTTCCTCTCCGCAGGTCCGGGGGGAACTGTCTGAGCAGGCTGACTGGGTGGTTGACCCATGAGGGTTAACCTCCAGGACTCCCAGGGAGGGAGCCTGGATCCGGGGCGCCGCGGGAAGAACCCTCTGGAAGTAATGCAGGGGGTAAATTGCCCGCTTGCTCCAATGGAGGCCGGCAGACTTGCGCAGCACCGTGTGTGCTGCCGGGCCATGGAGAACGGCAATAAGCAGATTTAAGGTGAAGACCTGTAAGTAAGCGAATCTCTTCTGATTTTTAAGCGTATGCGAAGGATCGGTGGGAACTGAAGCTAAAAAAGCGCAGAATTCTTCCCCTGCACCGAGTTTCGGAACTTAGTTGGCGCCCCCCCTTAAGATGGCGATGAGAAAGCAGAGCCCAGCAATGAGTAAATCGGTGATGGCGACGTTACAGGGGAAGGGGGAAACTTTGGAAGAGCTGGTGAGACGAGCAGTTTTCGATGCTGTGCAGCCCTTTGTAGAAAAATTGAATGAAATGGGGCAAAAGGTTGATTCAGTGGAGAGCGAGGTGAAAGCCATTAAAGAAACAGCGACCGGAGCACAGCAGTCTGCGCACGAGAACGCAGTACTCATGAAAGCAACAAGTAAGGAAGTGAAGCTTTTGGAGAATCAAATAATAGGATTACAAGTGGACCGTGCCCAAACGGTATTGCGTCTTCAAAATGTAAAAGAAGAGCAAAGTGAAAATTTAAAAGATTTGGTGCCTGGACTTTTGGCGCCATTCGCAAAGGCAACTAAAGAAGAGATAAAAAATGATATTTTGGAAGTCCGGCGGACATCTTCAAAGTATGCAATGAAGCGGCAGCTGCCTCGCGAGATTATTATTGACTTTTCATCTAAGAAGACTCGGGACACCATCTTAGACAATTCGTATAATGTGGACTTGGACTATTTGGGCAATAAGGTTAAAATATTGAAGGATGTTCCATTTTTGGCTCGTAAAAGAAGACTCAAATATAAAGGACTTGCGGCTTTCTTGAGGAAATGTGATATAAAATATAAGTGGCTGTTTCCAGAAGGTGTCTGGTTCAGATATAAAGATCAAACTTACAAGATTACATCGGACGCGCAGCTGACAGACTTTTTGTTCAACCATCAGGAGTTTCAGCAGGAAGAAAGTTCGAAGTCTGAAGGGGAAAGTGGGGGGGAGGAAAGAGCGGGCGCAGCTGCTCCAGCTGCGCAGAGAGAATTAAGACCGAGACACAAGGGGGGGGGGAAGAAGTTCTGATCCTGAATATAATCTGTATTGTATAAGACCTACCAATCTGACAGCATATTAGAAAGTTAATTTTTAAGAAAAATTGCAGTATGAAGGGAATACAAGACATGTAGTGTAGTGTTTGTTGTTTGTATGTTGATTTTCCCTTTCCCCAGTTCTCCCTTCCCCCCTTTTTTTCTCTCCCCTCCCCTTTATACTTTTGTAGTCTTCTGTAGTTTTTTATGTTAGATATTAAAAAATAAAAAACTTTATATGAAAAAAAAATTCTTTCATATCCTCTTTGACAAAAAAACCCAAGCCAGAGTGAGAGCAGGAAGTATTACTATCACCTTGTCGTGGTTTTCATCATGTAGCCACATCTTACTGGCCACAAGGTATTGTCATGAGGCTAACAGAGTGGGGACACTTCTTCAGATTGAGCCAAACAACTCCCTTTTATGGATACAATTAATCTGATCATGCAAATTAACATTTAGCAATAACGAGGAAAGATTTAATCCACTGTCTTTCTATTTTATGATACATGAGATAATGAAGGAGAGAGGGGAGACTTAACTCCACAAATATGTGCCTGACACTGAATTTGCCAATGTTCCTATCAAAATGGAAATTTCTGGTTGGTGTTTCTATGTACAATTTTAAAAACAAAGCTGGAGTGTCTAAGTGAGGAGAACTTAACCCTGTTCCTTCCTGCGCTTTTCTCCAACAGACACTGACTGTTGAATTCAGCTGGGTGCAAGAAACAAGCTAAAGTCAATAGAACACAGTATAATAAGATGGAAAGTAGCATTGAGCTCCCCTATCCTCATGCTCTGGTTTTGTTTATCAGAAGGGAAAAACCACATGGGGATTCTGATAGAGAGGAAAAATCCCACTCACATGCCAATTCATGCTCTCCAATGCAAATGAGGATCTTAATGCCCTCTAAAATAGAAATAATTTCTTATATCTCCCTGAAATTTGTGAAGGAAATTCCTTAGGTGATTCTCTGACATTTTGTCCCAGTTGTATGGGATTGAAACAGAAAATGTATTGTGCTGTTTAAAGTCCCATCCAAACAGGCAGGTCTCCTATCTCCTTTTACATATCTGCCTGTAATTTACCATATGATATTGCATAGGTGTAGAGATTCAGCCCCTGAGAATTTTATCCCAGTTGCACAGAAAGCCAAAAAAGATGTATGTATAAATCTCTCTCCTCTCCAAATGAAACCAAATGGAATAAATTATCTGAACATGTTCATTAATCATAGTAAATAATGTAAAATAGACACTATGAACAAATAAATCTAAAAACAAATTCTGTACAAACTTGTAATGGATTGCAGAGGATACAGAGTATTATTATTATTATTATTATTATTATTATTATTATTATTATTATTATTATTATTATTATTATTATTATTATTATGCTTGAACTGCTTTTGATTACTTATATTAGAAAACTACAAAAATCATCATAGGTGGGGTATAGGTTGAATAAGGTCTTGTGTATTGCTAAGATATGTGTGAGATGCAACACATTTCTCTGAATTCTGGATACACACATTACAAGGATTGCCAGCCTACAGGTGGGGCCTGTAGATCACCCAGAATTACAACTGATTTCTAGATGACAGAGATCAGTTCTCCTGAAGAAAATGATGGCTTTGGAGGGTGGACTCATGGCTTTATACCCCACTGAGGTCCCTCCCCTCTCCCCAAACTTTGTCCTCCTCAGGCTCCACACTCAAAATCTCCAAGAATTTCTCAGCCTTCATTAGCTACTCTTCACATTGCTCTGGCCTCCCCTGGAACCCTGTCAATGATGGCCAGTCCACCCTGAGTAAGGATAGAAAGTAATTCTTACACTCATTCCAACAAGTTCCAGAAGTTCAGCTCCTCCATTTTCTACAGATGTTAAAGACAAATATTCACTTTTATGAGGAAAATAAAACAGTGCATTCAAGGACACAAGATGTGTGGGTGGTAAACCAACTACCTGTTCCTGATGACCTCAATGGCACCAGCCACTAACAACAACAATAACATTCAATTTATATACCACCCTTCAGGACAACTTAACACTCATTCAGAGCAGTTTATAAAGTGTATTATTATCCCCACAACAATCACCCTGTGAGGTGGGTGGGTCTGAGAGAGCTCCTAGAAGCTATGACTGACCAAGGACACCCAGCTGGCTTCAAGCAAAGGAACTGGGAATCAAACCTGGTTCTCCAGATTAGGGTCCTGCCTAGAGATGGGCATGAACTGGAAAAAAACCAAACCATGTGGTTCGTGGTTCATCAAATTTCACAAACCACGAACTTTCATGAACCTGCACCTGGTTCATGAACTGGTTTGTTTGGTTCGTGAAAATGGCACATCCGGGCCAGAAAATCATCACTTCTGGGTCAGCAGAAGGTCTCTTCCGGGTCAGCAGAAGTTCACTTCTGGGTCAGCAGAAGGTCTGCAGGAAGTCCATCCCCTGTTGCCTAAGAAACGGATTGATTGGCACCAGGCTGTCTGCAGTGATGAACCAAACGAACCAGCCTAAAAGTTCGTGGAGGTTCGTCAGTAATGGGATCTAACAAACCATGGTTCGTGAACCACGAACTGACCTGGTTCGTGCTTAATTTTGGTTCGTATTTCGGTTCGTGCCCATCTCTAGTCCTGCCGCTCTTAACCACTACACTTAACTGGCACTAAGAACCAAGCTTCTTTCTGTCTGTATAGTCCATCTGGGGTTTTATTTCTTGGTTACTTTGGGACCTGGGATAGATGAAAGAAGAGCAGCACAGACAAGCTTGCAGGCACAATCTATGTATAATAAAATACCAAGAGCTGAAGGTTCCTGAAAAGCCCTGAAGACGCATAATCCAATCACCTGATATAAAATCAGATGCTTCACATATCACTTAATATACTTAAGTGGAAATTAAAGCTGTAATGCAAGTCAGGTGTCTACCAGCATGACATATGCAGCCACTACCACATGTAAAATTAAGCTTTGTATGTGCAGCAATTTCCAGCTGCAGCCCTAAGCTCAATGGTTGAACCATTCGTCATTAGCCTTAGGATGGGGCAAAATGCACCTGATATTCTGGAGAGTCACCCCTAGTCCATATTCACGCCACATATTAATGTCCTTATGCATTATCATCAAGATTGTTGTTTGCCAAAGAATAGGAACAAACAAGGCACTGCTTGCCAGAGATGTCTGCACAATTTACTTTGTTTTCAGTTTTGCTTATTTCAAAGTCTTATCATGCATTCTACAGGAGAGACTATCTATGAATAATGCAATTTCTTGTGCATGATTGATAATAGGTTTATTGCTCAGGCACTCCTAACATGCTATTTGATATCCTATCAGCCTTATTTTCCAAAGCAAAACAACTGCTGTCGAAACCTGACATGTTTATCATTGCAAAGCCAAGCCAAGCCAGTTATCAAAATAGAATAGCTCTTGGTATTACAATCTGCTGTCAAGCCTTAGGTAGTTCATACAGATTACATGCTATAATAGCAGTACATTTTTTTTAAAAAAAATGCATTTTGCGGGGCTGCCAAGAACTGCCACGGCCCTAGTCAAAGATTCCTACTAGGCTCCCATCATAGTAACCAAACCCAAGCAAGACTCACCCTGCTCTGTAGGCCCCCTGGAGAAAGGCCCCCAGAATGTTGTTCCTGACGTCCCCCTCCCTCCCAGGAGCCCTGGCATTTGACAACTGCCTCTGTTTGGAGTGCTTCATTGCTTACTTTTGAAGAGTGCTTTCCTAAAAGGATATAAAATTGTTTGTCTTCTTCGTAGATTAAGGTATGATGACTACTCTGCCCTTGGAGGCCTCTCAGAAGATGTTTGCCAATAATGCAGAGGAGCAAGGTAGGTCCAATAATGATATTAGTCAACTGTATCAGAACACTGAACATGTATATAAATCCCAACACTGGATCATCAGTGTAATGAGCTAGAAGTGAACTTCCTATGTATAACAGGAGACATACTGTACCAGCATGAGCCTTAAGCAACCTTCACGAATAGTCTTACATGGATGTGTAATTCAGATTGAGAAATAATGGTAATTTGCCAAAAAAAATGCCATGTTTGGAATATTCCAAGTACTTTTGTATCTGAATTTTATAATTCTGGATATATAGAATAATATTCGTTATTCATAATCCTGCCAACTCCTTTTCTGCTTGGAAAATAAAACATATTCCCCAGACAGTCTGACACCAAAGGTGGGGTGGGGACAGGAAACCAATTATCCCCTGACCGGTGTTGCCATGGTTGTACCAAGTAGGGTTGCCAGATCCCTTTACCCTCCCAGCAGAAGAGGGGGAACCCAGTGCTTATCTTTTTGGTGCTTGCATGCAGCTTCATGCCGCCAGGAAGTGGGCCCCCATCTGGGACCCAAATTGGCCTGCTAGAGAGTGTGGAAGCACCCTTGGGGCGATGCGATAACATCAGTGATGTCATTGCACCAGCCATGGGAGCATGCCCAGGAGGCCCATTAGCCGCCTCTCCCCCGCCTGCCAGGAAAGAGGTGGCAGGGGGCAAAAGGTGGGAGTGGGGGATCCCGCACCCCCACCAGGGGAATGGGATCCCTAATACCAAGGAAGGTGGGACTGAGGAAGCAACAAACATTCAGTTTAAGTCTGTCTGCATTTATGGAATCCTGAAGCAAGCACAGACAACAGAAAGTGCTTTTTTGTCGGTCCTTTCTAAGTGAAAGGCAGGCATAGCTGCTTTGTAATCCCCTAGCAGTCTCCCGACCATTTGTGGTTGATTAATGCTCTGCATGCTGAAACTGTCCACTTTGTGCCCCTTCCAGGCATTTCATTCTCCATCTGATTCCTAATTTACCCCTTGGTGTACAGATTTATATACTATTTTGAAATAAGATGTAGGATTAGTAGATTCTTAGATTAATTAATTATACACACAGATTAATTAATTATAAATTAATAGGTTAATTTTATATTAGTTAAGGCCTCTCTGGGGATATATTAGGCACAAGGTTTGTCAGACATATTTAGAGAAGATCTAGATAACAGATGTGTAGACTGTGTGTCCTCTGTAAACGAGAGAGAATTTTTCTGTGTTTTGCTCTCATGCACACCAGCTTCTCCCAGGACTGTTAGCAAGGCAAGTAGCAGGATTTTGCTGTGGCAAGTCCAGTTCTTTGGAATGGCTTACCATAATCCGGTGCATTTTGTAAAGGAAGAATTTTTATAGAAGACCAAGTTGTGCTGTTTTGTCTTGTGTGTTGTAGCTTTTGATGGATTGTTTTATTGTATTTTGTGTGTTTGTAACTTGTTCCTTTGGTAGTCATACAGAATCCAAGGAGATAAGGTGGGACATAAATATTTTTAAATTAATGAACTGATGTTGCTTGTAGGGGAGAGTGTGCTTCTCTGCCAGAAGTGTGAAACACAGGAAACGTAAAGGAGGATGTTGCATGGAGAAAGCTGCAGGAAGCAACGGTGCCCGGACTTACCCGGGCGCTGGTTTGCTGCCCGCGGGGCCGCCGGGGGAGGCTGGGGGTGAGCGGGAGCGCTGCTGCGCGGCTGCCTCCGCGCCAGCCAATCATTTCAAACGGCGCCCAGCCAATCAGGTCGGGGCGGACTGGAGGGCGGAAGTCTTCCCTCTGGTCCGCCTGGCTGGTACTTACAGGAGGCAGCCGCGCTGGAGCCCCACTTCCTTCCAGGCGACGCGAAGCGAGCGGTTGGCCGTGCGGTGCAGCAAAGGAGCTGAAATCACCGAGGCAGCACGCAGCACGGCCAGCTGGAAGCCTCGCAGCGGGAGGAAGAGTCGACGGTTCCGGCAGCGGCGACCCAGCGGAGCAAGGAAGAAGGACGCCGCGGCCCGGGCAACGAGGCACGAGGAGCCCGGGCACTTAGACGACGGAGAGCATGGCACCGGGAGCAAGCAGGAGAAGAGCGGTCGGCCATTCGGCCCCTGCACAGAGGAGCGGCAAGGCGACTGGGGGGGGCCAGGAGGGGCCGCGGGGGGGGAGCAGCTCCCGCCCCCCAGGTCTCGGCGGCAGCAGCCCCCAGGAAGGCCGCTAGGGGAGGGGGGCGCTCTAAAGGTGCGGCTGGGGCCCGAGGGAGCTCCGCGGCAGCAGGACCCGCACTCAGCCCAGCGCGGCAACCACGTGGCTCAGCCAATCTAGAGCCGGGCTCCCCTCCGCGGCCCAGCAGGAGGAGGCCCACGGAGGCGGGGCGGTCTGGGACTGGGCCGGGGAAGCGGGGTGCGCAGACGACCAGGTGCCTGCCTGGGCCTGGCAGGCGCAGGCACAAGACCACAAGCCCATCTCGGCGCACATCCAGCGGGCGCAGCTCCGGCGGGGGTGGAGGGTCAGGCTCGGGGGAAGAGGGCCCCCTGCACAACATCACGAAGGCCCTGGAAACCCTGACCTCAAAGGTGGAAAGGATAGAGTCCTCCAGCCTCATGCTTGCCCCAGTCCCGGCTGCCAAGGGACAGGCCCACAGCCGGGTCCCCAGAGGTCATGGAAGAGGCACCAGAAGGGGCAGGGGTGGGGATGGCGATTCCCCATCAAGCTCCAGTGAGGAGACATCCAGGAGCCAGGAGCATCGGAGAAAGGGAAAGAGGAGGAGACTGGGGCACAAGGCTCGGCGAGCACATCGGAGGAGGGATGAGACAGACAGCGGGGGATCCTCAGGTACGTCCTCTTCTTCAGACAGTGAGTCAGCAGGGGAGGATTATTGGGGGGTGGCCACACAAGTCCCGGGGTTACCTAAGTGGGCTATCAAGCGCAGGAGGGGGGCGGCCGCGGACAACAGGAGCGGTTGTGAGGTGTGGACTGACAGCCAGCCCCTGCACCCCGTGCGGGCTGTCTCATCCTTCACGGATGACGAGGACCTCCCGGGCATCCACCTTTCTCGTAAAGTCAGGGAACGTATTCTGGACGGCTACTACGTAGACGTCTTTGCCCTCATTAGGCCAGAGGCGGAGGATGGGAAGTCCGCCCCCTCATCTAAGAGGGACGGGAGGGCCTCAAAAGGGCCGGCCGTGGAGCGGACATTCAGCAACTGGCTGGAGGGTTACACGGTCTACATGGGGGTGGTTCAGGCAGCCTACCCTGAGAGGGGATGGCACCTGACCAACCACGAGGGCAACGTTCTCAGGGCAAAGGCCTTAGCGGGGGAGGTGGCCGCCATAGAGTACGACGAGGCATTCCGCAAGAGGGCATCTCATAACCCAAGAGCCAGATGGGATTTAATTAGCCAGAAGCTTTGGCTATGGCTGGTGGGGCCACACATGAGGGGCCGGGGCGAGGCGCCCCGAGGGTGGAAGGGATCGAGTCGGAAGGACAGAAGCAAGGGGCTTTGCTGGGAGTACAACCAAGGCAGGTGCCAGCGGTCCAGGTGCAAATATGACCACAGCTGTGATTCCTGCCTCGGCCCGCACCCTCGCCCTTCGTGCCCACGCGGGAACGCACCCAGCCAGCCCTTTCGATCAGGCAGGTCCTCCCAGGGCGGCCCCCGCAAGGAGGGAGGATCCAGCGCGGCCGCTGCCCAGCCCGCCGCCACAAGCAAGTAGTCCGGCGGGGGGCATTGGGGGGCTGGCCCCCACCCCAGTTAAGCTCAGGGCCCTGCTCCCCCTCCTACTGCATTACCCAAACAGACGGGCCGCCCGCTACTTGTTAGAGGGATTTTCGGAGGGGTTCCATATTCCGTTCACGGGCCCCCGGGTGGCCACGGCGGCAGGCAACTTGAAGTCCGCTAGGGAAATGCCTGACGCGGTGGCTGCCAAGCTAGAGAAGGAGGTGTCGGCCGGGCGGGTTGCGGGCCCCTTTCCGGTTCCCCCCCTCCCCAATCTGAGGGTTTCCCCTCTAGGCGTGGTCCCTAAGAAGACCCCCGGGGAATTTCGGCTTATCCATCACCTGTCGTACCCACGGGGCGCATCGGTCAACGACGCCATACCCCAAGAGTTCTGTTCGGTCAGGTACGCCTCCTTCGATCATGCGGTCAGGCTGGTCCAGTCCTGTGGGCCAGGTGCCCTTATGGCAAAGTGCGATATACAATCGGCCTTCCGGCTGCTGCCTGTCCACCCCGCTGACTTCTGCTTGCTAGGGATTAATTTTCGGGGACAATGGTTTGTGGACAAGTCCATGCCCATGGGCTGCTCTGTGGCCTGCGCGGCATTCGAGGCCTTTAGCACTTTCCTGGAATGGGCCGCCAAGGACCGCATGGGGGCCCCCCACGTCACGCACTATTTGGACGATTTTTTGATATCAGCCCCGCCAGGGGGGTCGGCTTGCGCCGACCGGCTCCGCACTTTCCAGGCCTTGGCCGCGGAGCTGGGGGTCCCGCTAGCCGGAAAAAAAACCGAGGGCCCTTCATCCCGGTTGACTTACCTGGGTATAGAACTGGATTCAGTGGCAGGGTTGTCCCGTTTACCAGCCGACAAAGTCACCGCCCTGCGCTCCATGCTGTCCATGGTTTCAGGGCGCAGGAAGTGCACGCTCAGGGAGTTGCAGTCGGTGATCGGCCACCTTAACTTCGCGTGCAGGGTCGTGTCCCCGGGGAGGGCTTTTTGCGCCAGGCTGGCCCACGCCACCAGGGGGGTCCCCTCCCCCCATCATCACATCCGCCTCACCAAGGGCATGAGGGAAGACCTCAAGGTTTGGCTCCACTTCCTGGAAAACTTCAACGGGGTCTCCATGTGGCAGGACTCCCTTGACCTGGGGTCCGCCTTGCAGGTTCACTCGGATGCCGCCGGCAGCCTCGTCTTCGGGGTCTATTTCAAGGGAAGGTGGTGTGCCCAGCGGTGGCCGCCAGCCTGGGAGGGGGAGGGCATCCTCAGGGATCTCACCTTCCTGGAGCTGTTCCCCATCATGGTCGCCGTGGTTATATGGAAGGACCAGCTCAGGGACAGCAGGGTCGTGTTCTGGTGTGACAACCAGGCAGTTGTCAGGGTCATCAACAGGCAGTCCTCTCGCTCAGAGCGGGTAATGCGTTTGGTACGCCGTTTGGTGCTCTCTTGTCTATCCGCTAACATAACCTTCTCAGCGCGCCACGTAGCGGGAGTGGATAATGGCATTGCAGACGCCTTGTCTCGGTTCCAGATGGAGAGGTTCTTCAGCCTGGCCCCGGCCGCTCAACGCACCCCAGAGGAGTTCCCAGAGGACCTGTGGAGGGTTGGCAGCAAGCAGTGATGGAGGGAGTATTCGGCTCCATAGCCCCTGCAACCCTGCGGGCCTATGAGGCGGCGGTGGGGCGGTTCTGGGCTTTCGTCTGGGGGGGCGGGGGCCCCCAATCATGGCCAGTGTCCTCAGATTGGGTTTTGCGCTACCTGGTGCACCTGCGGGAGCTGGGGCGGGCTCCCAGCACCATGCGCCGGGACCTGGCCGCGGTTTCCTTTTTCAGCAAGGCCTGGGGCTTCGGGGACCCGTGCGACTGCTTCGCTGCCAAGCGGGCAGTGGAGGGGTGGAAACGCATGCCCCCCCCTCCCTGACCAGAGGAGACCCATCACAGTGGCCATCTTACGTGACATCATGGCCATCACCCCACGGGTTTGCCACTCCGGTTTTGAGGCAACCGTATTCCGGACAGCGTTTTCCCTGGCCTTCTTCGGGGCGCTCAGGGTGGGGGAACTGGTCTGTGGCTCCCGAGACGACTCCTCGGGCCGGGCCCTGCAGCGGGGGGACATCAGCTTCCCCCGGGGGGCCTTGCGGATCAGGATCCGACGCTCAAAGACAGATCAGTTAGGAAAAGGGGCAAGCGTGCTCCTCCACCCCGCCAACACGGCCTCGGTGTGCCCGGTCAGGAACGCGCGGGCTTACCTCGGGGTCCGCCCCCGGTCCCCGGGTCCCCTCTTCATCCACGGGAATGCCACCCCAGTGTCGCGGTTCCAGTTCGCAGCCGTGCTCCGGGCCTGCTTGGCGGGCGTCGGCCTTTCCCCTTCGGAGTTTGGGACACATTCCTTTCGGATCGGGGCGGCCACGGCGGCTGCCAGTGGGGGGCTTCGCCCCTCTGAGATCCAATCGATTGGGCGTTGGAGGTCCTCTGCCTTTCGCTCCTATGTTCGCCCCGCACGGGCTTCCCCTCAGTAACGGTGTCGCTGTTTGCATTGCCTTCGCAGGTTGCCACAAGCAAGTTTGGATCTGCGGGCACAGCATTGTGCACTGGGCTGGGGAGTACGCGGCCAGGTCTGGATGGGGACGGCACCTCGGCTTGGACAGCAGCGTCAAGGTCACCTGGATCGGAGTAAGAGGCATGCGCTGGGAGAATCTAGTTCCATTGCTTCAGCGACACGCCGTGGGGCGTGGACCTCCGGATGCACTGGTGATCCAGCTGGGAGAAAACGACCTGGGCCTCCGGGAGGGCCCTGAGCTGAAGCGCGCAATGATGAGGGACCTGGAGCAGCTCAGGGGGCTCTTCCCGGGGGCACACGTGTTCTGGTCGGACTTGCTACAGCGGCGGTGCTGGCGCTGGGCGAGGAGCGCTGAGAAGGTGGACAGGATTAGGCAGCGGCTGGCCAGGGCCATGGAGCTCCACATCACGGAGGTCGGGGGCACCACTATCCTCCACCCGGACATTACCTTCAGGATCGAGGCTCTGTTCCGCCCGGACGGGGTGCACCTGTCCAGCTGGGGTCAGGACCTGTGGCTACAGGACATCCGGGACAGCCTACGGGGATGGTTGCAGTGCTAGGAGCTTTGGCGGGGAGCCATTTTGGGGCTCCAGTGGCGGTTTGGCATTGGGATCCGATCCCTCTGGGGGGAGATGGGGCCAGAGGCCACATCAGACCCCCCCTTTTAAAGGGGATTCCCTTAAGGAATTCAGGGAGAGAAGCCAAAAGGCGGGGCCCAGCTCGGGGGCCCGGCCCACGATGGCGCTCCCTGGTGGCCGGGGGGACAGCAAGGGGTGTACACCCATCTGCCCCCACTAACGGCCATCCCTCGGTTTCCCCCCCACAGCCTGGGCCTGTGGGGGCCGGAGGGATTGACTGGCAGGCGGGTCAGTCAATGTCGGGATCCGATCCCCATGCGGGCCATTGCTCCTTGTCACTGTAACCAATAAAGTTGTGGCCTTGTTAACTCCAGTAATTTGTCTCTGTGTTTTGATTCGCGCCGCTCCGGGCCTCGGCCGGTGGGCCTTAGCGCTGGGCTGCAACACCACGCTCACAATCAAGAAGAATGACTCCTTGGCATACTGGGAAAAGAAGGGGTTTATTTGGATAGGTTCAGCCAACAGGGAAGTGGGAGTGATATCATGTCCACCTACTAGTGTGTCCAATTAGTGGATGCCGCCCTAGGCAGCAGACATTGTCAAATCATTTAAGTTTTACGGTAAAATACCAGCATCTCAAGAACAAGAAATTGGTGCTAACTGCTTAGGTAATGTATTTATTCCAAGTACAGGATAACTTTCATTCTGGCCCATCTCAGTGTTCTCCCTTCTGCTTTATTAGAAGGGGGATATCATGGTATCTTGTTTCATGAGCATCTGTGTTCATGTACTACCAAGGAAATCAAAATACTTGGACATATTTTGCTACAGTGCCCTTTTTTATGACAAATTTTAGACATTTTGCCCATCCTCCAAAAATTTCCAGGAAAATTGAAGGAGTAGTATACCTCCTTCCTTGTAGCTGACCTTGATCCTGGAACCTTAGACATAGTTGCGAGATTCTCTGCAGCTGCCAGAATCTACTGAGGAACAGTATTAAGTTAGTGAATTATATTTCTTATTCCTATGTATTTTTATTGTACTTTTTTTCTCAAACTGCTCTGTTAATGTACATTTAATGCTGCTGATCTTTGATCATAAAAAATGAAATGCAATGAAATTCAACTGACTGTCTCTCCACACTGCTCTTTCCTAGAACCTGAGTCACTGAAAAGCTGGATTTTCTTAACATCAATCACACACTGCTGACAAGCACACCTCAGTCCCTACTCATAGGGCAGGGCATGCCACAGAGCCCAGGAAGCCAATCTCCAACTTAAGGGACCCTTCTGTTGAAAGAAGAGCACTTGTTGGAGGTGGTGTCCTTATGCTTCAAACTTGTTCAGTGAAACAGTAGGATACAGGCTACTCTTTTTTCATCAAAAATAGAGATTGAACAGAAGGATGATTGTGTGGCTTTAACCACATATATACTTAACACACACACTGATCCAGGGCCCTGTCTGTTCTGCAGTGCACATAACTGCATTGTGAAATGTAAAAGCAACCTCATTCCTTTCAATATATGGAAAAGTGTTATGCATACGTTCCTTTGCATATGTAGAATTTATTGATTTATTTATTTGAGATTTTATAACCACATGAATTCTCAAAGTGGAAAACAATATTAAACATTTAAGAGATGTTTTAAGCCTTCAAGCAAACAATAATAATCTCAACGAGAAGCATTATTTTATCAGCAAGGCAAATGAAACAAAACCTAGTAGACTTCATCGCAGAAGTAAAAAGCTCTTTTGAAAGGAGCAGCACTTTTAAATGATCAGGTTCTTTGATTTTCTATAAATCCAGCCTCAGAAAAGGGACTGCAAGAGTCTCAATAATGAACTGAATGAAGGGGGGGAAGCATGGGATTGGTGCTCCCAGATCCAGGCAGTATCAGGCTTTAAAAGTAAGATCGGGCCCCTTGGAATTAGCCTGGAAACAACCATTCTTGCAGTGTTTGTGATGTATGTTCCAAGTGCTAATCCTCATCAAACAATCTTGCTGCCACATTCTGATCTCCATCCTTCCAATAAACCCTATGCAGAATCCTTTGAAAGTGCAAGAATTAAACATGTGAATGGAAGCTGTTCATCACCCCCTCTAGATACTGGTCTCATTCCATTCTCTTTGTGAAATGAACTGAATTATGCATTGATTCTCTAAGAATATACTAGAATGATGTCCTGATTTTGTGATGTTGCAGCTAAAGAATGTTTTACCAAACGAGTTGCTTATTTCCCCCCACACATTCTCACCCTCTCCCCCAAATCATTTGTTTTCACAACTTCTTGGCACACCTTTCTGCACCATTGTTGGCAGCAACTTTCATAACGTGATAACATGGATTGCCACACTTTCGGAATTCAAAAACATATGTCAACACTTCCAGTATACAAGATACAAAAACAGAGACTTCCAGTATGACACCACACAACACTGAATTCTGTTTGTCACATGATGCCAAGGTATCATTTCAACTATTGTCAAGCTATCATTGAAGGCCACTTTGTTCAGGCAACTGAAGAAAGTAAATGGATATTGCAAAAGAGGATCTAACACAAGTCCTCAAAACGGGTAGAAATGAAAAGGGCAGGGATTAAAAGGTGCATGCAAAAATATTACTTTCTATTAAGTGAACAAGTCAGAGAAATATTGTACCAGGACCTATCCATGTCATTTTCACCTTCTGACCTCAAAGATGAAGCCTCTTTAAAGTGTTCTTCACTGATCCTACCTTCCATCACTGTTAATTTGGAGATTCACACCAGCAACTCTCTCATCAGCAGTTTGTTTTGGGAAGCACAGAGATAAAACTGTAAAGTTCTATGAGTCAATAGGCAGGCACTTACCTGGGAAAGGGGATGTCAACACTGGTATTTTGATTGGTGACAAAGTGAGCACATGGCATGGCTGGACACTGGCTGTGGATGGTCCCTGAGGGGCTTCTGCATCTACGGACACCATGGCTGCTGCAAATGCAATTGTCTGGTTACTGCCAGCATGTTTAAGGCAAGCACCTATGGAAAAATCAAGTAGGATTTGTGTTATTAATCAGCGAATGGTACAAAACTCTGCCAGTCACATAAATTGGTTACTCAATGACCTAACATTAAAATAATGACAACAATGACATTCTATTTATATACCGCCTTTCAGAACAACTTAATGCCCACTCAGAGTGCTTTACAAACTATGCCATTATTATCCTCAATAATACCAAAGCATTCTTATCTTCCATCTCATTGGCATGAATAAAACACATCAGTATTTATATATCTTGGGACACAAATATGGACAAAACCATGTGCTGCTACATCTCCTTTGCTGTGTATGGAGAATGTGGTTTAAGAAAGTTTGTTGAACAGTGGATGAGCTTGGTTCTGCATTAAAAAAATTAAATGTCAAACTCCCGGCCATATAGCTAACTGAAGATATTAGGCTTTTCTGCACATGTGATTTATTCCTGATTTTCTTAGCAGTTGATTCCAAAGCAATGGAATTGACTTGGGTTGGGTTCTTCTGCACATCTTACCTCCCTTTGCATTTTCAGTTGTAGAGTTGGTTTATTTTGTTCTGCATATGTCTTAAATAATCAGAATGTTCAAGCAAGGGTGGCAAAGTACCGCCCCTCCTTTTTATTTTAGTTTTTTGTGTGCATGCTTGTAATTGATAGATTGATAGATCAATATAAGAGCTGAATTTTTAAAAAAAAGATTGAGAATGAACACAGAAAGAAGACTTTGCATGGGGAAGTCTAAAAGGGGAGCAGCTCCATCACCCATACCTAAGTTCTTCTCCATCCAAACCAGAGAGCTTTGCCTAGGCTGACCCAGTGATAGGAGGCAGAAGCCAGCACCAGCAGGGAAAACCAACCTCTGTTGGGACAGAGCTACAAGCAGCAGTGGCTATGTGCTTTTCAAACTGTGCTCCTTTTTCTGGCATCAAAAGTGGTCACTAACACCTTCCCTTGAGTCACCAGGGCATTTGCCTTTATTGTTAAATTGTCAATTACATATAAATAGATTGACCTAACATTGTGATAAAAAGTGCAGCGAGTTCTCTGAATTCCCAGCTTTCATTTTTAAAAAGAAGCATCTAGCCCTTTCCCTTATGGAGATATAAGGGGAAAGTTGTATATCCACAATGTAAGGTGCTAGAGACTTAACTTTTTTCAAAATGTAAGCTGAGAATTCAAAGAAATTGCTGCAACTATTATTACAATGGTAGATCAATATACCACCATGAAATTGACGATTAGGAAAGATGAGAACAAAACCAGGAAGGGAGGGGGAAGGGAGGTGGGCAGAAGGGCAGTTCAACAATGATGAACATCCGGTCATCAAAAAGTGCATTGAAAGTGTGTGGGAATAGGTGAGAAAAACAAGAAATATTATGCAGAGGAAAAAATTGATTCAAAATCATCTTTCAGAAAAAGATTGGAGTAAAAGTGGTCTCAAAAGAAATGGAAAAAATCCGGGGGGGGGCAGGGGGGGACTAAAAAGCTTGAAGCAAAAACTAAAGGCAAAAAAAATGTATGCAGATAAATTGAAGCACTATGAGAGCAGAACTGATGAAAAAAACCCGTGTGGAAAACCCTGCTGTCAGAAGATTTGTGGTCCATCACAGCCAGATAATGAGAATTGCACATTTGTTGTTCCTGAAAGAACTCTGAAAGGCAAGATAAATTAGTTAAAGAATGAGGAGCAATCTCGCAACATCACTCTCTGTACTTCAACTTTTAGTCTGTCTATAATTACTGTCTGTCTACTTCAGAGAGCTGCTTTGAGAATAAAATGAAATGGCGATATATTGCATATTTTCAGCCTCAGAGAAAGAAATCTCCAATAATAATCACAATCATTACATAGCTGGGAAGATAACCCAATTGGGCAGGGCTGGATCTACGGTTGCCAGTGCCCAGGGCAACCGTAGTCAGGCTAGTTGCGTGCGCACGCTCCTGGCACTGAGCCCCCGCTCCACCCCTGCTGCAAGCCAGCTGTCCCTGCGCACCGTGGAGATGGTGGCGGCGGCAGCGCAAGTGGCTCGGAGGCTGCCTGCACCGTTCACCTGCCCCGCAGGACAAGGGGCAGCCGGCTTGCCATGCACCCCTTGTCCTGGGGAAAGGCGAATGGTGTGGGCGGGCTCCCAGCCACCTGTGCTGCCTTTTGCCTTTCCCGCAGGACAAGGGGTGGCTGGCTTGCTGCATGCCCCTTGTCCTGAGGAAATGCGAATGGCGGCCTCCAAGCCACTCGCACTGCTGCCGCTGCCAGCTCTGCAGCACGCCAGGACAGCCAGCTTGCCACGGGGATGGGGGGGGAAGGCGAATGGTGCGGGCAGCCTCCCAGCCTTCCAAGGCAGGCAAAAGGCAGTGCAGGTGGCTGGGAGGCCGCCCACACCATTCGCCTTTCCCCAGGACAAGGGGCGTGCAGCAAGCTGGCTGCCCCTTGTCCTGTGGGAAAGGCAAAAGACAGCACGGGTGGCTGGGAGCCTGCCCACGCCATTCACCTTTCCCCAGGCGTGCTCCCAGGGCTGGCAGCATGCTCCCGGGGCTGGCAGCTGCGCCCGGCGCCCCCTCTTTGGCGGTGCCGGGGGCAGACTACCCCCCTGCCCCCCCTGTTGATCCAGCCCTGCAATTGGGTGACTTTCAGGAATGTAGGTGGTTGCCCAAAACACTTGACAATGGTATGTCAAAGCTAAGTTTTTAAGCAATTTATCTTGTAATTAAATGTGTGTACCTTATTTGTGAGTTTGTTTAAAATATTAAGACCGAGCTCTCCAAAGGTTTTCAGAAAGCTTATAAACAATTAAAGTAATAAAAATCATAAAGAGACAGTATCAAAGTCCACAGGAGTTAAAAAGGAATATAGAAATCTGGGCCGTCGTCACACGGGCATCTCTTCCGTTAAATTTACAGCATATAGCGTCCTACCTGTTATCGGCACAGTAACGTTTCTTTGGGTCACCTAATGGCTCTTCGCGCCACCAGCTGTCCACACCGAAGCACTCTGTTCTGTTCTCTCCTCTCTAACCGCGCAGAAGCAGCTCCTCCCCCCCTTTTTTTTATTATTCTGGCGTTTAATTCCGCTATAACGGAATAACAGCATATAAACATTCCGTTAGAGCAAAACATTAAGACCCTTTTGTTTTTCCAACTTTGAAATTATATAAATAGCCCTTTGCCCGCAGAAAACTCCCTGTCTGACGTGATCCCCATCGCTGAAGACTCTGCCATGGCGACTGAGTCATTTTTACTTCAGCAGAAAGTTTGCATTGTGTTATGTCGTTATGGCGTTATAAGGACATAGTAAAATAAAAAAAAGGGGAGTCGCAGGAAGAAATGGATTCTGGGATTGAAGGGAGGGCATAGGATGTTGTGAGGCGAAATACATCGATGTGAGACATTCACACTGAGGCGCAAAATATCGCAACTATCAAGCAAAAAACAGCAATGAGGAAATCGCATCAGTGTTGGAATAAGGTGGGTGTTTGCCGGGAAATAGCGCCATTTTAGAGCTAAAAAAAAGCCCGTGTGACGACGGCCAAAGTATGCCATTATCCCCACAACAAAGCACCCTGTGAGGTGGGTGGGGCTGAGAGAGCTCCTAGAAGCTGTGACTGACCCAAGGTCACCCAGCTGACTTCAAGTGGCATGGGGTTCTCCAAGTGCTCTTAACCACTACACCAAACTGGCGTTTAAACCTATTCAGTCTATTATATGTATTCCAAAACTTTACAAAGGGAGAATAGTTTTTTAATACATTTATTCTGTGTCCAACTTTTTGTTGCTCACATGTATTTTTAAGTTGTAAACTTCTCCATTAGCATTACATCACAAACTCTTAGTAACTAACGTACTTTTTCTTGAGTTATTTGCATTCCTGTACTAACATCATTCTCACTGAAGTAATTAAATTTCTGACCAGGGCCGTCGTCACACGGGCTTTTTTTTAGCGCTAAAATGGCGCTAAAATGCCAACCTCTAGTCTGTACATATATAAATAGATATCTGTTTGATTGTCTGGATGATAAAGCAATGAAAAAATAAGGTTATAATAAAAGTAGTCGACAATATAATTCATGATAACATAGAACAACAAAGCAGATGGAAACAGTTAATTTGTACCAATACATATTGCACCAGTACAAATCAGGACCTCAAAACAAATTAAATAACTGAGTCTAAGGAACATTTAACACATACCATTTCTTGATGTCAATATATGAATACAAACTGCATATGGGATAAATAGGAATTTGCAAATGTGTATACAATCCAGACACACTGGCCTAGAAGCTGTGGCTTCCCTCAGCTCTTGCTGAGTGTATTCTCCATGGATGGATGGGTTGGCCTTTGTATTGCTGCATGAAATGTAATAAACAGGGGCAATGTCAAGGGTTTTATCTTTCATGTAAAGTAATATGGCTAATTGAAATGAGAGCCCTATAAAAAGAAAACAGTGCTGCTGAAATAAAGAAGAATGAGTCTCTTCCTTCCTAACTTGCACCTCTATAGGAAACTGGTTTCAGGGGAGACCTTTGGCATTCAATCATGGCTAAGTATGTTAACTAAACAAGGAAATGGATAGTAAAAATCTTAAGGAAAGCTAATTTGACAATCACCAGCTGTTACCTTCTCTGTACTGAGCTGTGCATTCAAAAATTAAGCAATCATTAGCTTATTATGCTGTTAAGCAAATGTTTCCAGTTCAGACAGAAATCCTTCAAGGCACTAAGAGGCAACAAATTATTCTGCAAAGAGCTCTGTTTGTACTGAGTCATGACTTTGGGCACTTTGGTGCCTCCTTTCCAGTATCTTTGTTCAGTTTTATTTTGCATGCTAAATAGACCCTGGATTCTGCTCTTCGTTCCCCACACTGGTTCACTGGGAACACAAGTGCCATTAGCCGACAAATAATATTGAACTGGCCTAGATGAAGGGACAAAACAATCAAACCTGCCCTGTTTCATTTTCTTTTGTATTCATTTATTTTTATTAGTATTAATTTATTCATTTATTTCAGTTCTCTGTCCTTCCTTGCTGTTGGTTTTGCAGAATCATCACTGATGGTGTATACATATGTAATGTATATCACAGATTTACATATTTTATATGCCATTTATATATATGATGTATATATTACATATAATACTAATGACTGATGCACAAATAATTTCAAAAGATGTGTGCATCTGACAAGAAAAAATCAGGGTGAGGATACAGAAAATGGCACAAAAATAAAGAATCAAATAAAGGCCGATTCCACACTACCTTAGCTCCCGCTTTTCTTGTGCAATGATTGCTCCATCTGTTATTGCGCATTCTTCGCTTGTTTGTCCACATCACCCTTAGAATAGCACTTCTCCTGCACAATCCATTGATCACATCCCCTTTCAAAAAGACGGGTAAAGGGGCGGGAAAAACCCGAACGGCCCCGCAGTTTTTTTTTTTTTTAAAGGACAAATTGACGCTATATCGACGAGTAAGCATCCTGGTTCAATGGTACAACGACACCATTAATATAATATATTTTAAAAAATCACCCGAGACACTTACGATGAGTGCTCGGAACATCACAGCCTGCATGCTGGTTGAAATCATCCGGGAATGGGTGAGCAGTCACTATCACCTACAGCAGCATCCCACAGCAGAGCTTCATTTTGTCTTTGGAATATTGACATCTGTGCCTAACTCATCGGCACAGTCCGTGTCGGGGCGTAACATGAGCCATGATTTCAGTATCATGTGGATGCCCCCCCCCCAAATATATAAATTGAGTTAACATATGAAATTGTATTGTCGAAGGCTTTCACGGCCGGAGAACGATGGTTGTTGGGGGTTTTCCGGGCTGTATTGCCGTGGTCTTGGCATTGTAGTTCCTGACGTTTCGCCAGCAGCTGTGGCTGGCATCTTCAGAGGTGTCGGGACCACAAAGCGTAGCATCCAGACAAGAATAAAAGAACATGAATCCTGGCTGTCTCTCCTCTTATTTCCTCAGCTTCCTCTTCAGGTAGATGACGGATGGCAGCTTCTACATTTGCAATGATGTCTTCCACAGAAATTCTGGTGGGGGTGACTGCAAAGTTTCCTCCCTTAGCCAAGATGGAGGTTTCTTCTGGTGAGAGTTGACGGTCTGTCAGATTGATGACAATGCGTGCATTGTCGAGCATTGGGCTTGTCTGTCTTTTTTCCTGTAGTTTGTTAAACTTCTGCTTCTGTCTGGATGTGTGGTTGGTAAACACTTGTTCCATCTTCCTGTAGGTGAGATTATCGACCTTGTCCCAATCCTGACTTCTCATTTTATGGCTGGTGTTGATATGCAAGCAAAATAGCTCCTTGTCTGTGGCAGCAAGTTCTCTGTGGGTAGTGTGGATTCTCTCACGTAAGAGGGCCTGTTCTAGACGGTCATAAATGCGGTTCGCCTGTGTGGTTTTGAAGATTCTTTTAGTTGTGAGAAAAGATGGAATGGTTCTTGTGTCCCTGCAGCGTAGAAGAAAGGTCAAAGAACAGAGTAGATGTGCTTTCTTGTTCCGAAGTGTTTCCAATCTTCGGGTCTGTTGGAATGTTTCCTCCCCGTAGAGGTGTTCGATGTATTGTCGAAGGCTTTCACGGCCGGAGAACGATGGTTGTTGGGGGTTTTCCGGGCTGTATTGCCGTGGTCTTGGCATTGTAGTTCCTGACGTTTCGCCAGCAGTGTATGGTTCCGGTTTGTGGATGATACATTCATCATTTGGAGCCATGGGGAGGAAGAATTGATGGAGTTTTTGAATCATCTCAACAACATCCACCTGAACATACAATTCACAATGGAGAAAGAAAGTGAGGGAAAACTCTCATTCCTGGATACCTTGGTCATCCGCAAAGAAAACTTTCAGTTAGGTCACAAGGTCTACAGGAAACCAACTCATACTGATTGGTACTTACACAAAAACTCCAATCACCACCCCCGACAGAAAAGAGGCATAATGAAAACATTAGTGGATCGTGCAAGACGGATATGTGAGCCGCGCTTTCTCAATGAGGAAATTAATCATCTAAACCACGCACTTCAGGCAAATGGCTACTCCAGTAATGAAATCCGAAGAGCAATCAAACCCAGGATGAATCAAACAACCAAGGAAAAACAGTCACCTACAGGAAAAGTGTTTTTGCCATATATCAAAGGAATTACTGATCAGATGGGAAAGCTTATGAAAAAGCACAACCTTCAAGCAGTATTCAGACCCACCCGAAAAATACAACAGATGCTACGATCAGCAAAAGACAGCAGAGACCCCCTCACCTCTGCAGGAGTATACCGTATACCCTGCAGCTGTGGACAAGTTTACATCGGGACCACAAAGCGTAGCATCCAGACAAGAATAAAAGAACATGAAAGACACTGCAGACTTGGACAGCCTGAAAAATCAGCAGTGGCTGAACATAGCCTAACTCAAACAGGGCACAGTATCTTATTCCAGGACACCAAAATACTGGACAACACTTCCAACTACTTTGTCAGACTGCACAGGGAAGCCATTGAAATTCACAAGCATAAGCAAAACTTCAACAGGAAAGAAGAAACCTTAAGAATGAACAGAGCATGGGCTCCAGTTCTGAAAAACACCAGGCCAACAAAACACTCCACACCCGACAATAGCCCTGCAGAGAAGATTAGCACATCAAGCACCAATCCATATGCAAAAGAACCGCCTCAGGATACAGTGAAGCCTCCCGCCATTAGCATTCCACACCCTGGGAAACTCTTACAGAATGACTCAGCTCAACCCCACCCCTCCTGAGTAGATACAAATGACCTACATCTTTTCCACACTGTGACACTGAGAGATCTCTGTCTTTTGGTGCTACACCTCTGAAGATGCCAGCCACAGCTGCTGGCGAAACGTCAGGAACTACAATGCCAAGACCACGGCAATACAGCCCGGAAAACCCCCAACAACCAACATATGAAATTGTTCCTCTGATATTTGAGGTCTGCCTGCTTTTTTAAAATGTGATTAATATGATGAGATGTCACCATATCGACACGGTACTCTTTTATTTTTTTAAAAAAGGGGTGGGGACAAAGGCGAAGAATTACTCCTTAATTGGGAGGCAGGTCAAGAGAGGCTCGGAATTCAATGGAGGGCAGTTATTTGTCAAAAGATAACCTGCGGCGAAAGTGCAATGGGCTGTAGCGACACCATGCCGAGTTAATGACAGATTCGGAGACGATGCATGTGAACAGATGAAGGAATGGTGCTGCGGAAGCGAAAAACTGCTGCGAGAACGATGGTAGTGTGGATTCTGCCAAAGAATATGCCCAAGGGATGTGAAAAATCCAAATGGGGATTTTCTGGCTAAAACAGCAGGGACAACAAAAACTTCCCAACCAAGCTGTTATTTAGAGACTGCAAAGGGAATAATACTGTACTGTCCCAGGTTCCCTAGAGAGCCATGTCATACACCAGATTTAGTTTAAATCAAAATCCTGCCCCTGACAGAGCCTTTCTCACAATCTTATTTGGATTATTTAATTTACTTATTTAAGCATTTTGCCCCACTTTTCTCTCCAGTGAGGACCCAAATTGGCTTACACAATATAGAAATACAATTTAAATAAACAAAAGGTAAAAAAAAAAAAGTACATCACATCCTGAGCTTGTGGATATACCAGCCTTGCTCACTCAGGTGACAAGGCAATGGAGAGCCAAGGCCTAGGAGCACTTTGACTTTGACCCTTTTGCTCCTCCTCTGACCAAGCCCAGGCTACCTACAACAAAGAAGGAACAAACAGATGTCATTCAGCTGGCAAAACGATGTCATGTTTCCAACCTTCTTGGAAACATGAGGAAGATTATCTAAATAAATAAACCTATATGTCCCCACTCCACGTGGCAAATAACAACTGGGTGTGTATGCTATTTAAACTGAGAAAACAGTAGGGTAAGGAAGGGTTAACCCCACTTCCCCCATTCCACGGCCCAGACACAGATTGTCCTTCTTTCCCCCTGGCAGCTATTAAGCCTAAAAAATAATTCTACAGGAAATTGTCTACTGTCACATCTACTTTGGCCCATAATTGCTGTCTACAAACTAGTGCTCTAGAACAGCTGTACTGAAAATAACTGTCTTAGCAATTTCAATTTAACTGCTTTTATAATGACAGTGTAAACTGATGTTACTGGATTAAGGAAAATGTAGAATACTGCAGTATATTTCAACAAGGAAATAGCTGTAAATCACTATCAGCTATTTGGAAAAAGTGCATAAATACAAACAAGATTCCCCTACTTTTAATAAAAATGGAATTTTGACACATTAACTTTCTTTGCAACATGATAAGCAACACCAGCACAAATAACACATCCACTGTCAAACTAAATGGTGGGTTTGCCCCTCCAAAATGGGCTATTACTGCCCTTAACTTCCATCTATTATATATAGCCCTTTGTTGTCCTATTCCCATATTCAAAATGGCTTTCTACTTAGATTATAGATAATAGCACAAAAAGATACCTTGGTAAGGGACAGGGATTTTAGGCTTCTGAATCTGCTGGTATAGATATATTCCTTCCTACTGGGTAATTAGATGTTGCTAAAGATGTCATGTTAGTTACTTATGCTTTAATTCAGAAAGGTTTCATCTGTGTTTGGCTTTATGCTTGTTTTCAGCTACTATAACCTATTGTGTCTGTTTCCATAGACTGTCCTAACTGTTGATTATATCATATTTTTGCTCTGTGATTGGCCTAGATATTGATTATATTGTATTCACGTGTAGTATGCAGATCTGCCTTAGGTCTCAGTGAAAAAAGCAGACTATAAATAAACAACCACAACAATAATGTAAAATAAGGGGGATAATAATACTGACTTACCCGGACCTGGATAGCCCAGGCAAGCCCAATTTCGTCACATCTTAGAAGCTAAGCAAGGTCAGCCTTGGTTAGTAATTGTATGAGAAACCTCCAATGAAGACCATGGTTGCAAAGGCAGGCAATGACAAACCATCTCTGGTAATCTCTTGCCATGAAAATCCCACCAGGGGTTGCCGTAAGTCAGCTATGACTTGACGACACTTTCCACCAATACTTACTTATGATACAAGGTTGTTACTGAACTTATGTATGTGATGTACTTTGAACATCTGGACTCTCTGTATACCAAAAAGGACCATTAAATCATTTTTTGGTACCTACTGGTACAGTGTCATGTATTTGGTCTAAGGAAGTCCTGGTGGGACTACAGAAATAATAGTCCACCCAATGATGCAACTTCTCAGTTACAGCCAGGCAGACTGTTGAGGATTAAACAAAAATTGGCTGAGCATGAGCAAATTAACACAAAAAGCAGTTACAGTCAGAGATGATTGACTACCCCTCCGTTCAGAATACAATTTGTTTGCAATTGCAAGAAACTCTAAAAAAAATGTTCACTTTTCCCAAACATGAAATTGGATCACAAATGCTCTGCAGATGCACATTCCTAAACAGATCTCCTCATCTTGGACCCTCAGCCATCATCTTTGTTATGTGTTGAAAAAAACCACCCAATAATATAAAAAGAGATATTTCAATCTGGCTGGGGTAGGGGGGAGCTGAGTGGTATCTATTTTGCCTTGTACATTTTTCCTGGTTGGTTCAATGTTCATTCAAGGGAACATTCAGATCCAAAAGCAAATACTTTCTACATGGCATTCTTGCACAGCTTCCCTCATCCTTCAATGGCCATATATTTTTTATATATATATATATATATAGTTGCAGTATCTGATCAGAACAAAATAAAGGAAAGATGAAAACAATATACTGAAGAACTATACAGAAGAGATGGAAGGATGACACATATTTTTGAAGAAGTGTCCTTTGATGAAGGACCAGAAATCTTAGAATATGAAGTAAAAGGTGCGCTCAAAGCAGTTGGGAGAAACAAAGCACCTGGAGTAGATGGAATACTAATAGAGCTACTTCAAGCTGCAGAAATAGAGTCCATCACAATCGTAAGAATCTGTCAACAAATAGGGAAAACAAAAGAATGGCCCACAGACTGGAAACAGTCTACATTCTAATGCCAAAATGGAGATGTCAAAGAGTGCAGCAAGTCTATCGCGTTAATTTTCCATGCAAGCAAAGTGATGCTCAAAATTCTACAGCAAAGACTCTTACCATATATGGAACAAGAAATGCCAGATGTTCGAGCTGGATTCAGGAAAGGAAGAGGCACCAGAGATCTCATCGCAAGTTTACAATGGCTAATGATACGCACCAAGGAATTTCAGAAGACAATCAGCCTGTATTTTATAGATCACAGCAAAGCTTTTGAATGTGTGGAATGAAAAGCTATGGGTAATGTTAAAAGAAATGGGGGTGCCACAACATCTGATTGTTTTAATGCGCAACCTGTACTCTGGACAAGAAGCTACGGTTAGGACAGAATATGGGGAAACAGAATGGTTTACAAACGGCAAGGGTGTCAGACAAGGATGCGTGTTATCTCCCTACCTGTTCAACCTCTATGCAGAGCATATAATAAGGAAAGCTGGATTAGATCTAGAAGAATCTGGAGTAAAAACTGGAGGAAAGAACTGTGAGTTTCTCCGTCAGCAGGGGGCGCCGTGTCCGTCGGGTCCGTTGTGGCGGGGGTGCGGTCAGCGCAGCCGGCGGGTCCGGGGGGTTGTCCCGCTGCTACCTAGGCCAGGCAGGCGGCCTGTCTGCTGGCTCCAGGGGTCTCAGCTTCCCTTTTGATTGGCCTCAGATGGCCCCAGGGCTGTTAAACCGTGTCTGGCAACAGGTAAGCACAGCCTCTGGGCCCAGGGATGGTCCTTCCCTCAGGACAGCCTCCCTGTTTCTCCTCCCCGGCCAGGGAGCCTCTGACCCCTTTTATCCCCTCCCTCGCTAGGGGCAGCCCCGCCCCGCTCCCCAATTGCCAGCGCCCCAGGTGAGGCTCATTATCTGTCCCAATGCCGGCAGCAACACCTGCCTCCAGCCTTTCCGGGGTGGGAAGCCTGGTGCTCCTTCCTCCCGCCTCCCAGCTGCCATTGGGCGCCCTTCCCCCGTCTCCCTGGTGGGCGGGCGGGCCGGCCTATCGCCTGCCGACGCCGGGGCCGGTTCCCACCCCCTCGCTGCCTCGCGGCCCCGGGCGAGGCTCGGCCTCGCAAGCGCGGGCCTCGCGGCTGCGCCGCCTCGCCTCTGCCATCGTCGCCGCCACCGCATTGGGGCCATCTGCCCTGGAGGCGTCCGCTCCGGCGGCCGCCCAGCCTGCCGGTTTGCTTCCCCCGGGTCGCTTCCTCCCGCCCGGGTTGCTGCCGCCGCCGCCTCCTCCGCGGCGCCGCGACAGCGCTTCGCCCGGCCGCCGGGCCGGCTGCCGCGGCCGCGCCCGTCCGCCGCCGCGCCTGCCCCGGCTAGGTGAGTTGTGGGGCCCCTGGAGGCGGGGGGGGGCGGCGGCGAGGAGGGAGGGGAGGCTCATCCCCGGACACGCCCTCCCCCTTTCGCTCCCAGATGCAGGTGGGTCTTCCTCGTGCATTCTTGACAGGAAGTCGGCGTTCCGGTGCAGGTGCCCTGGTCGGTGTCTCGTCACAAAACTGAAAGGTAAGAGCGACATATACCATCTAAGTATGCGGGCATTGTGGTCCTTCATCCGTGCCATCCACAAGAGGGGGGCATGGTCCGTAACCAGGGTGAAGGGGTTATTGGTGAGGTAATACTGGAGGGCCCCCACCGCCCACTTGACGGCCAAGGCCTCCTTCTCCACCGTGGCATACTGCCGCTCGGCCTTCTGCAACTTGCGACTTAGGAAGAGGACTGGCCGCTCCACCCCGTCGATTTCCTGAGAGAGCACGGCTCCGAGCCCCGTGTCCGAGGCATCAGTGTGGACGACGAAAGGCTCATTGAAGTTGGGATTGTGGAGGACCGGGGCGTTGGACAGGGCCCCCCGGAGCGCCCGGAAGGCCTCATCGGCCGTTGCCGTCCAGGGGAGCTTGGTAGGCAGTCCTTTCCGGAGGAGATCTGTCAGGGGGCTGGCCCGGGATGCGAAGTTCGGAATGAACTTGCTGTAATATCCGACCAATCCCAGGAAGCGTCGGAGCTGCTTCTTGGTGGTCGGACGGGGACAGTCCTCCAGCGTGGCCACCTTCTCGGGGACCGGCCTCAGCACGCCGCGGCCAACTATAAATCCCAGGTATTTGACCTCCTGGAAGCCCACCCGGCTCTTCTGCGGGTTTGCCCGTAGGCCGGCAGCGTCCAGGGCTTGCAGAACCCGGCGAAGGTGTTGCATGTGGGAGGGCCAGTCGGGGCTGAAGACGAGAATATCGTCGATGTAGGCGGCGGTAAACCCCTGGCACTGGGCTAATGCCGTGTCTACCAGCCGCTGGAAGGTGGCGGCCGCCCCGTGTAGCCCGAAGGGCATCATGCGAAATTGGAACAGCCCCTGGGGCGTGGCGAAGGCTGTCTTCTCCTTGTCACCTTCCGCCATGGGCACTTGCCAATAGCCCTTCGTCAGATCCAGGGCTGTCAGATATCGGGCGGTGCCCAGTTGGTCGATGAGGGTTTCCGCCCGCGGCATGGGGTAGGCGTCAAACTGCGCGATGCGGTTGACCTCCCGGAAGTCAATGCAGAAGCGGACGGATCCGTCGGGCTTCGGCACTAGCACCACAGGGCTCCTCCATGGGCTGCGGGAGGGCTCGATAACCCCGAGCTGGAGCATGTCAGCTACCTCGCGGTCCACTTCATCCCACTGCTTCCGGGGCAAGGGCCGCCAGGGTGCCCGGACCACCCGCCCCGGCGGGGTAGGTATGGCATGGGTCACCGTCGTGGTGCATCCCGGGATCCGTGAGAAGCTGTGGGGGAAGTCCCTCAGCAACTGTTCCACCTGCTCACGCTGTTCCGGGAGGAGCGCCGGGTCTAGCGTGGGGGCCTCCGGGGGGCCCCCCCGGGGGGTCCAGGGCAGGTTTCCATCGGCGGGCTCCAGGGGGTCGGCAGCGAGTTGACACGCCTGCGGCTCCCGCTCCCGCCACGCCTTGATGTCGTTGACGTGCAGCCTCTTGGCTTGTCGCCGCGAGGGGCCCCACTGGACCAGATATGTCAGAGGGCCCAGCACCCGGGTGATTGTAAAGGGGCCCCTCCAGGGGTCCCCGGCTTGTTGCGGGCCAAAGACTCGCCGGTTGACCAGGACCTTGTTGCCTTCCTGGAAGGTGCGTAGCCGGGCTCCCTTGTCATAGCGCTCTTTTTGGGCCTCCTGGGCCTCAGCCAGATTGCGCTGAGCCGTCTCCCGGGCGAGCTGGAGGCGTTCCTTCAACTCCCGCACGTAGTCCGGCGCCGCTGTTGCGGGGTCGTCTCGGGGGGTCGCCCATTGCTCCTCGACCACCCCCAAGATGCCTCGTGGCCGCCGGCCGTACAACAGCTCGAAGGGGGCGTAGCCGGTGGATGCCTGAGGGGTTTCCCGTAGGGCGAAGAGGAGGGGATCGACCAGAAGATCCCATTGGTTTGGCTTGTCCCGTGCCAGCTTCCGCAACATGGCTTTGATGGTCTGGTTGAGGCGCTCCACCAGGCCGTCGGTCTGCGGGTGATAGATGGACGTAAAGATCTGGCGGATGCCTAGGGTTGAGCAGAGCTGTCGTGTCAAGGAGGCCGTGAAGGGTGTCCCACAGTCGGTGAGGATTTCCCGGGGCAACCCCACGTGGGCGAAGAACCGCATCAGTGCTCTAGCGACGCCGGCCGCCTGCATGGACCGCAGGGGAATCGCCTCGGGATAGCGGGTGGCGTAGTCAACCAAGACCAGTAGGAACCGGCAGCCGCGGGCCGTACGTGGCAGTGGTCCCACGAAGTCCATGGCCAGGCGGTCGAAGGGGGTCTGTACGAGCGGCAGGGGCATCAGTGGGGCTTTGGGGGCCGGTCGGGTGGATGCTCGCTGGCACACTGGGCAGGAGCGGCAGAAGGCCTTGACGTCAGCAGCCACGGACGGCCAGAAGAAGTGGGCCAGGACCCGGGCCAGCGTATTATTGGCCCCCTGATGGCCGGCCCAGGCGTGGTCGTGGGCGTAGGAGAGGATGGAGGCCCGGAAGGCCTGCGGGACCAGCAACTGCCGGGTCTCAACCCCCCGACTGGCAGTCAGCCTGTACCAGAGGCCCATTTCCTTGACAATTCGGGGGTAGCGGCCAGCCCTCCGCCCGTCCCGGATGCACCCCTCACTTACCGCCACGGCGTCCCGGAGGGACTCGAGGGTAACATCAGTCGCCTGGGCCTCCCGGAAGGCGGGATCGGCACCCCAGGAGGGTGGCGAGGGATCATCAGGCGATGCCGAGGTCCCGGCACGGGGCTCGGGGTCAGTGGTGGCGGGGAGGGCCTCCGCTGGCGAGGTCTGCAACCGCACCTCCAGGCCTGGCGCATCTCGGCCCAGCAGTACCGGGTAGGGGAGCGCAGGCACTCGGGCGAGCTCCAACTCCCACTCCTGTCCTTGGTAGCGCACCGGAACTCTCACCACCGGGTACTCTTCTGCGTGTCCGTGGAGGCACGCGACGGACGTGCGCCGCACGACGGGCAGGCCCTCGGGCAAGAGCCTGGTCCGTATCATTGAGACGGAACTGCCGCTATCTAGGAGTGCCGACAGCCGCCGGCCCGCAATTTCAACGATGACCAGTAGGGGCGGGGGCCGGACCGCGCGGGTGGCCAGTGGTAGGGCTTCCTCCCACCCTGCATCGCACTCCATTAGGGGGCAGTCCCTCATCAGGTGGCCCCGCTGTCCGCAGCGAAAGCAGGGCCCTCGGTCAGCAGTGCTGGCAGGGGCCGGGCCGCCGGGGGCCTTCACGTTGGGTGGTGGTGGTCACGGCCAGCGGGGCGGGATTCCGCTGCTGCTAGGTTTGGCCCCGGTGGGGGGGAGGGCAGCGGAATCAGCCCCCAGGGGTCCACGGGGCCCTACCCGGGCCCTCCCGGTGGGTCGGCCGTCGCGCCCTGGTGTAGCTCCGTCCTTGTTGGGCTCCCTTGGCTCTGCCGCCATGAAGTTTTCCAGCAGGGCCGTGGCCTCCTTGAGATCGGCCGGCTTGCTACAGGCCACCCAGTATCGTGCCTTGGCTGGCAGAACGTTCAGGAGCTGCTCCAGGACGACCTGATCCGTGATGGCCTTTTCGCCCGGCGTCTCTGGCTTGAGCCATCGGTAGGCCAGGTCCCGGAGGGTGCTTACGAACCCCCGCGGCCGATCACCCTTGTTATAGCTCAGGGCCCGGAACCTCTGGCGGTACGTGTCGGGGGTGATGGCGTAGCGGTCCAGAATGGCCTCTTTCAGCCTCGCGTAGTCGGCCGCCTCCTCCTTTGGGAGGGCCTTGAGCGCGGCCTGCGCTTCCCCGGTCAGGTAGGGTCCGAGAATGAAGGCCCACTGGGCGGGGGGCCACTGGGCAGCCTCCGCGGTGCGCTCAAAGGTTTCCAGGAACGCGTCCACATCATCCTCTGGCCCCAGCTTGGTGAGTTGGAACGGGGCGGCCCTGTGGGGGCCCCCCGGGCCAGCTGGGGCTCCGGCGCCGCCTTGGGCGTCCCTTAAGGTGCGGCAGACATCCCGGAGGAGGGCTGCCTGGGCGTCGCGCTGTTGGGCCACGATGTCTTGCAGAATCCGCCCCTGCTGCTCCGTCTGCTGCGAGGTTATGTCGCGCAACAGGCGCCCCTGTTGCTCGGCCATCCACTGCCCGAACTGGGCAAAGTCAAACGAGCCGCTGGGGTTGGCAGGCGCTGCCCCTCCGCCTCCTCCTCCCTGGTCCATAGCTGTCGGGGGTGTAGGCGGTGTGGTGGTGGGTCCCGGAAACGTTGGCGGACGGAGGAAAGACCGGCTGCTGGCCCACCCCGCAGGCGTGGGTAGGTAGGGGAGGCGCTTCACTAGCGGTCGAAGGCCTGCATTCTCCACCACGTTGTGAGTTTCTCCGTCAGCAGGGGGCGCCGCGTCCGTCGGGTCCGTTGTGGCGGGGGTGCGGTCAGCGCAGCCGGCGGGTCTGGGGGGTTGTCCCGCTGCTACCTAGGCCAGGCAGGCGGCCTGTCTGCTGGCTCCAGGGGTCTCAGCTTCCCTTTTGATTGGCCTCAGATGGCCCCAGGGCTGTTAAACCGTGTCTGGCAACAGGTAAGCACAGCCTCTGGGCCCAGGGATGGTCCTTCCCTCAGGACAGCCTCCCTGTTTCTCCTCCCCGGCCAGGGAGCCTCTGACCCCTTTTATCCCCTCCCTCGCTAGGGGCAGCCCCGCCCCGCTCCCCAATCGCCAGCGCCCCAGGTGAGGCTCATTATCTGTCCCAATGCCGGCAGCAACACCTGCCTCCAGCCTTTCCAGGGTGGGAAGCCTGGTGCTCCTTCCTCCCGCCTCCCAGCTGCCATTGGGCGCCCTTCCCCCGTCTCCCTGGTGGGCGGGCGGGCCGGCCTATCGCCTGCCGACGCCGGGGCCGGTTCCCACCCCCTCGCTGCCTCGCAGCCCCGGGCGAGGCTCGGCCTCGCAAGCGCGGGCCTCGCGGCTGCGCCGCCTCGCCTCTGCCATCGTTGCCGCCACCGCATTGGGGCCGTCTGCCCTGGAGGCGTCCGCTCCGGCGGCCGCCCAGCCTGCTGGTTTGCTTCCCCCAGGTCGCTTCCTCCCGCCCGGGTTGCTGCCGCCGCCGCCTCCTCCGCGGCGCCGCGACAGCGCTTCGCCCGGCCGCCGGGCCGGCTGCCGCGGCCGCGCCCGTCCGCCGCCACGCCTGCCCCAGCTAGGTGAGTTGTGGGGCCCCTGGAGGCGGGGGGGGGGGGGCGGCGGCGAGGAGGGAGGGGAGGCTCATCCCCGGACACGAACATTAACAATTTGTGATATGCAGATGACACCATGTTACTGGCAGATCATAGTGAAGTCTTGAAACAAATACAAATGAAGGTTAAAGGAGAAAGCGCCAAGGCAGGATTACATCTGAACATCAAGAAGACAAAAGTCCATCTGTATTGAATCTTTGCTTTCTGAAGTGCTTCCAGATATCACTTGATCAAATCTTTTTTACTTCCCAAAATGATTTTTTTATTTCGCACCATCCCTATATCAATACCACAAAAAACGCTGAGACAATGGCAAACAATTTTCAATAACTTTTTATGGAATCACAAATGACCCAGAATTGCATTTCACATACTGCGACAATGTCCTCATAACGGGGGCTTTAAATATCCAGACATTGAATTGTATGCACATTCAATCCATCTTTCCATCATACTACAAATTCTAAGATGTAAGGAGGAGACAATCTGGTCACAGGTATTAGAGACATTACACTCTCCTATGTCAATCCACGAAATATTATGGTGCAAAAAGCGTCTCAGACCAATTCAAACTGACAACAACATATTTTGGACAGGCCTACTAAAATTATGGGATCATTACAAAGATAAACTGTTCCCAACCATTGTCACGGTACTCAACTATTCTTTTTCAAGAATGGTTTCCACCAGGCTGTAACTTTTTAAATAGTACGCAATGGACATTCTTAAAAAACATACACCTTTTAGATATAACATCAACATGGGCCTTGTAACAAAAACTGAGGAAGGGCGAAGCTACAAATGACGAATGACACTTGAACGGCAAGTGTATTTCTCCCTGTTCACTTGCGCTCCACTCAATCTACTTGCTGTTCAAGTGTCATTCGTCACTTGTAGCTTGGCCCATAGAAAAGAAATTGAATACTACCATCCCCTGGTTTACATACCTACAACTGACCAACATGGACCCAACCAGCTTCAAGCAGAGGAGTCGGGAATAGAGATGGGCACAAACCACAAAAAAACCAAACCATGAGGTTTGTGGTTTGTGGATTTTCATGAACCAGGAACCACGAACTGGCACGGATTGGGGCAAGTTCATGAACCAGTTTGTGGTTCGTGCGGTTTAAATGCCCCTTTCCGGCCACTTAGCAGTGGCAGGGAAAGGGGCTTTTGACAGTTTAAAGGGCCCTTTCCTGCCTTGCAAGGGGCAGGTCCCTTTAAACTATTAGCTGTTAGGTGGGGGAATCCCGCCCGCCACCTGCCAGCTGATAGTTTAAAGGGACCTGCCGCTAGCAAGCGGCAGGGCCCTTTAAATGGCCCAAACCACAGCCCCCAGCCACAGCCCCACACTTACCTTGCCCAGCTGCCCTGCAGGCCTGTGGCGTCCTCCCCCTTCTCCCACGAGGGGTGGGAAGGCCCTTTTTGGCCTCTTCCACTGCTGCGCAGGCCCACAGAGCAGTGGAGGTGGCCCAAAACGGCCTTCCTGCCCCTCAAATGGTGTCAGTTGGTAAATGGGGGAATGTGTACCCAAAGCCAATCTGAAAAAAGGGTAAGATGGCAACTGGTACAAAGCAGATACATTGTACATCCCAGCCAGCCTGAGAGGGGAAGTGCTGAAACAATGTCAGGATTCCAAATTGGCTGGGCATTTTGGATATCTAAAGACTTTGCACTTAGTACAAAGACAATTCTGGTGGCCAATCATGAGAAAATACATTTCTCAATATGTATCTTCATGCCCAGTGTGTATAATGGGAAAATCTAGAAAGGGAAAGCCGCCTAGATCACTACAGCCATTGGAAATTCCTTCTAGACCATGGGCTGTGATCTCAATGGACTTTATCACTGATCTTCCTCCCTCCACAGAATGTACTGTAATCTTAGTGGTAGTGGATTTGTTTTCTAAACAAGCTCATTTTATTCCATGTGCTCCCATTCCTACAGCAAAGAAGCTGGCCAGCCTCTTCATGCAACACGTGATAAGGCTTCATTCCTTTCCTGATAAGGTAATCTCCGACAGGGGAACACAATTCATTGCCAACTTCTGGCAGGAGCTTCTTAAAGTTGCAGAGATTGAACAAGGTCTTGGCTCCACCCATAATCCACAGACAGATGGACAATCAGAACAAACTAATCAAGTGTTAGAACAATTTTTAAGATGTTACATCAATTATCAACAAGATAATTGGACAGACTTCCTGCCTTTCACAGAATATGCATACAACAATGCAGAACACAGTTCCACAGGTGCAGCCCCTTTTAAAATAGCCCAAGGCTATGAAGGAACAGCAGTACCTTTCATTACAACCCTTGGCTCTCAACAACCAGGAGACCTATGGGAATGGTGAACTAACTTAACAAATCAATGGAAACTTATACAGGAGACTTTGAGCAAAGCCAAAGAAGATTATAAAAATTTGCTGACAGAAAACGTTCTGAACAATGGAAACTGCAACCAGGGGACTTTGTGTATATCTCCACAAAAACATTAAAACAGAACAACCTAGTTAAAAACTGGGCTGGAAATTCTAAGGACCCTTTCCCGTGAAAAAAGTAATAAACGAAGTGACTGTAGAAGTAGAACTTCCAAAGAACTTAAGACAAATCCACTCAGTATTCCACTTCAGCCTACTGAAAAATGCTCCCCCCTGAAAAATGGCACCCGAAAAGGGGAGCTCCTTAACCACTTTTAATAGATGGCCAAGTGCACCATGAAATAGAGGACATCTGGGACGCTAAGATAAAACAAAATGAACTTTTCTACCTGGTGCACTGGAAGTATTTTGCGGAATCGCACAGGGAGTGAGTAGAAAGTTCACATTTGAATGCTCCCAAGCTCATTGCTAAATTCCATAGACTGCACCCTGACAAACCTGGACCCCTGTAAAGAGGAGGGGCCCGCTTAAGGGGGGCAGTAAAGCCATGTCTCCACCCATCCGTGCTATTTATATTTCTTTGATCTAATATATTAAACTCATGCATTGCTCATATGATTGTGTTTTGTTCATATGATTGTGCTTTGTACTGTAGTCACATAATTAAGCACCAATGTGGACCTGCTTGAAAATGAAAGTGCCTTACTCCCAGAATAAGCAACTGTTATCTCTGAAAGTATGCTCAGGGACCTTGCAGCTGTAATGTAACTCTTCACAGGGGAAAAAGGGAGTTTTGATTCCGTGTAATCTTCTGCCTTTCTCTGTCCAGGCTAAGCTATTGTGTTCTCATGGAACTTTTTAGGATTTTCGCGCCTAAATGCTAACTGCTCAAAGGGAATAGTGCCTTTATGGGGGGAATAGTGCTCCTTATATCAATAGTGCATATGCTTGTATACTCATTCCTGCCAACCTATCCCATCTATGGATGTACCCATTAACTTAATGGATCTCTGAATAAAGACCTTTTCAACCAATGCACTGGAGTGCTTGCTGTGAGGGGTCTGGGGGTTTATCTGCCATGGACTGCCATCCCTAGAACTGACAAATGGCCACCATGGTGGCCATTTGAAGGGTGGGCAGGCTGTTTTTTGTCTTCTTTGCTGGGCAAAGGGCCCGCAGGGCAGCAGAGGAGGCTATTTTCGGCCTTCTTGCTCCTCAAATGGCTGCTGCGGTGCCCATTTGAGGGGTAGGAAGGCTGTCTTTGGCCTCCTCCGCTGCCTTGCGGGCCCACGCAATGGCAGAAGAGGCCAAAAATGGCCTTCCTGCCCCTCACAGGAGGAGGGGGAGGAGGCCATGGGCCCGCAGGGCAGCTGAGCAAGGTAAGTGTGGGGATAGTGATGGAGATGGGGGTGGGGGGTGGGGGTGGAGTTTGGGCTGTTTAAAGGGCCCTGCCACTTGCAAGTGGCAGGTCCCTTTAAACTATCAGCTGGTAGGCGGCAAGGTGGGGACCTGAGGGGGGATCCCCCCTGCTGCCTGCCAGCTGATAGTTTAAAGGGACCTGCCGCTTGCAAGCAGCAAGAAAAGTTTTTAACTTCCCCTTTAATACGAATCAAATGAACCAGTAGACCAGTTCATGGAAGTTTGTGGAAACGAGCTTCCACAAACCACTGGTTCACGAACCATGAACCAAGCTAGTTCATGGGTTTTTTTGGTTCTTATTTGCCTTTATGCCCATCTCTAGTCAGGAATCAAACCTTGTTCTCCAGTTTAGTCTTGCTGTGCTCTTTTTTTTCTTATTTTCTAAACAATAAAGGGGATATAGAAAATAAAATAAAGCAGGAACAGAAATACACACTAAGGGAGATTGAGATAGATTATTTGGAATATAATAACTGTGTAATCCACCTTGAGTCTCAGTGAGAAAGGCGGACTATAAATGACATAAATAAATATCATTTGTATATCATATTCAAGTTTATAAGAACCATTCTCAGAGACATTTCCTCTCTCTCTTTTACTATAGCTCACTATTAAATCAAATATTAAAAATATTATATTGTATTATAAACTATTTAACAATATTTGCTGTTATATTTTTCCTACGTCTAAACTAATTGTATAAAACATATTATGATCTGTACATTTTTAATACTAGTAATAATATACTATAATACACCAAATTATGCTAACTATACGAAATGATTGAAATTAAATAAAATATGTTTCTATAGATTATTTTGGAAAATTTGAGACTTAAAATAAACTATATTTCTATAACCTTTGTTAATCTGAGCTCCTATCAAAATTTACATTGTTTATTCATAGCTTTTATTTCTCATCTTTATAATAGGCAAAGTAATTTTCCCATTTCTTTTCAAATTATTTGATGGGTCTTCTAATCATATAATTCATTAATTTTGCCATTGCCACATATTTTGTCATTTTATCTTTCCAATTTTCTCTTGTTGGACATTCATTGTCTTTCCACTTTCTTGCCATTACTACCCTTGCTGCTGTTAACATATACCTCAAAGTTTCATGTCTTGCCACTCTTAACCAGCAGCACCTTTTTATCTCCCTCTCTTGATTACTAGAATCCCCAGCTCACACTTATCATTTTTAACTTAACCTGAGCGCAAAATCCCTCTCTCAGGTTATCACACTATAAAAAGAGAAATGTGTACACTTGTACAAATATAAGCTCAGCTATCACGAGGAAGAGGGATAGTCAACTCAAACCAAACAGCTTTTGAAATTAGAGACCAGTTGCCATGTACCAATAACTTTTTGGTTTGCTTAAGCTTTAGGGATATTTCTGGGCAAAACAAAAGAACTCCCAAAGATCCTGATATATTTTTGCCATAATTTAAATGACGTTCTACAAAACCAGGTTATTTTTGTCATTATAAGAAACTAACTTCTCAAAACAGTGTCTCCTTATGTTCAAAGAAGTTTGAACTGATTTGAGCAAAAGAGAGTTGCTCCCTTCTCAGCGCTGCTGCTTATTTCCTCCCTATTCAGCACCTTCCAGGATTCAGACTACAACCAGCAAAGTTAGAAAACTGGGAAAGGTCAGTTCAAGTATGGAGAGGAGAGGTCAATGAGGAGTCAGAGTTAACACCACTGTGGCCAAAAAAAGGACAGAGCTGGCTTAAGCTTTGGCACAGCCACTTCCAAAAGGGATAGTACAACATAACTATAATGTCTGGACAGAAGAAGAAGAGCAGCAGAAGACTGTCTTCCCAGTTCATACAGTGGGCATGGTTGAAAGGTCATCTTCTGTATAAGGCCTGTGTACCTACAAAAGTTATGTGAGTGTGAAAACTTTTCTAATGAGACACCAGGTGGTCGGTGGACAGTACTAGGCATCCTGGGGAACTGAGTCTAGGCAACCACCACCAATTTTTGTGGCAGTGTTTTTTTGGTGCACCATTTTCCAACAATTTCCCCCTCCCTCTCCAGTTTTCTACTAGGCTGTTCCTGAGGGTCCATTCTCTTTCTTTGGCTGAGTGAGGCAGGGCTTAGGAGAGCCTCCCCCCCTCCAAGGTGTAAGTACTCATCACATACACACACACACATAAAATCTTGGGTGGGGGCTATGTTGGTGAGGAAATGAAAATATGCCACACAGAAAAGACTTGAAGACTGGGGCTTTAAGGCTGTACATCTGTAGCAGGCTTTTAAAAGGAGCAGTTACTTAACTCGTTCATTTGAACACCGGGATTGCATTATGAGGATAATATTTACAAAGAAATTGGAGAAATTCTGCTCTTCCAATAAATATGTAGCTGTTGGGGATATCACTCCAGTTTATTAAACATGCACACACATGTACAGAAGATGGTATAAATTTTGCTGTGTGTGAAGAAAAAATGACACCTTTATATCCTGGTTATACTGCATACTGCTTTCTTTCCAAGAGGTAGAAGGAATATAAATATTGGGTAAGATACACAACCTGCAAACATGGGGCTCCCAGCCTTTTATAAGAGTTTCCCCTCTTGTGAGAGGTCAAGATATCCTGGCTGCTGCCACAGTCCCCCCCCCCAGCCTGTGTCTCACTCAGCACCTGACCAAGCCTCGTAATGGGAATAGGACCTGTATCTCCTGTGTATTTATTTTTTTATATAACTAAATTAGGAAGTGTTAAATTAGAAACTTACCAAATGATGACCAATATTCTATACATTTTGAATCAAATATTGTAATCATGGACTCTGAAAGGTGATATTAAATTAAAAATTCAGGAACCCTAAATGGAAGCCTACAGACTCATTCATAATGTTAAAAAAGACTAGCAATATATAAAGTGAACTATTACTTTCATTTCCTAGCCATATTTATTTCTATGATTATTTCATAGTATGTTGGAAATGATAGCAGTATTAGTTATGTATTGGTTTACCTGAAACTGTATTTTAAATCTTTCCAGACATTTTGCTTTTGATTCCTTGTGCAAAGATTTTATCATTAGGCAAACTGAAACTGTCATGAATGATTCAAAAATATATTTCTAAAAACAAGCAGATTGCAATATGATTGGGGAAGCCAATGGTAGAGGACTCGCTTTTCCCATTGAGGGTTCTGTATTCAATTATTTTCATTTTCATAAATCTATAGTTTTATGTAACAAATGAATGGAACTACTTTGTACATTATCACTCCAATCGGTGATTTCATCCAGTCAGATTAGGAGCATGTCATCAAGGTTTCAGATATATATTTTTTTCATTCATATCGTTAAAAATAACGTTTAAATGGAAATGCCAGTATTTGAATCTGGGATGTTCTAAAAGCAACGCATTGTTCTGTTACTGAGTGGTAGCCTCTCTTCAGAAATATAAAACTAAGTGCCTGACTAGAGCCAGACATAGCATCTATCCCTTGTCTGGGGGTGGAAAATTCCTGATCTCCAAGTGGTGGTTCCCCAAGCAAGGGGAGAGGGACATTAAGATACCATGTCCAATATCTCTAAATTTCAGTGTACACTGGAGAGAGCAATTATTATTGCTTTACAGTGGAATAACTCCTCAGTATCACCAATGTCAATGATAATGAAATTTAGAACAGTGCCCCTGACTCTCTCTGGTTACTTTTTCTTCCCTGAAAATTTTCACCCTACTGATGCAAAGGTTTGGACTAAGAGGGACCAGCCAATGTGTGGATGTAGCAGGTGTAATGATGCATGAACTAACAACAATAAATATTTTTAAAGACATACATACCAACACTGCATGCAGTTGTGGGTTACTGGTGCATCTCACATGCTTTACCCAATACATATTTGACTCCTCATTCAGTGGGAGAAGAGACCCAGGGAAGGGAGGGGGAAGGGGGTGTTCTGTAGCCATGGGCATTCCAAACGTTGTTTTGCTTTTTAAAAAAATGGGGCTTTGTAGGAGGAATGGGTGTTTTTCTGTCTGTCACTCTCTGTTTTTAACCTGCTTTTAAGACACTGTATTTTGTGGGAAAACCTCATTCACGGCTCTGTGTGTGTGTTTAAAATATGCTTTTGGAAGACTGGCTGCTTGCTTTTAAAATCGGGTGGGGAGGAATGGAGGATTCTGTCCCTGCTTTTTTTTAAAAGCTGGCTGAAACATGTTGACAGGGTCTCTCTCTCTATTTGGAGAGGCAGGGATGGGTTAAAAACGTTCTCCCCCTCTGCTCTAAGTGTGTGTGTGTGTGTGTGTGAACGTCCCCTCCCTGAGGGGAGGCTACTCATCGCCAGGTTAAAAACTTTCCCCCCTCTGCGCTAAGTGTGTGTGAACGTCCCCTCCCTGAGGGGAGGTGGCTCGTCGCCATGTTAAAAACTCCCCCCCCCTCTGATCTAAGTGTGTGTGTGTGAACGTCCCCTTCCTGAGGGGAGGTGGCTCATCGCCGTCTCCCCGTGCCTGCCATGCCCAGTGGTTGCTGCCACCACCCACCTTCCCACATAGCTGGGAACAGCTGGGCACCCCTCCGCTTTGGCCTCCCTGATCCGATCCATGGATCAGAAACGGGAGATGATCGGTGTGGATCAGTGATTTGGGGTCATTGCCAGAGCCAATCCCCGATCAGCTTGATCAGTAATATTTTTTTGGATCATGCCCACCTCTAGCTACAACAACCAAGGATGTTGACAAGCAGTGACACCCACAAACTCATCTAACAATAAGTATTTTTCAAGTTTCACATCTATACCTTAAGATAGCTATGTAAAGTATCTGACAAAGGGAGCTCTGAGTCTCAGAAGCTCATACCCTGGAAATCTAGTTGGTCTTTAAGGTGCTACTGGACCCAAATCTTGCTCTTCTACTAGCGATCAACATGGCTACCCACCTGAAACTATGTAAAGTATATAAATAACAATAACTCCTTCAGCTTATGGGAGCTGACAGTAGTAGATATTAGTTTGTCTACTTAAGCAGACTAGGTGGTCTGGGGCATCAGAACAACATTGTCTTTCTTTTTAATGGTCTAGGAAACCATTTCACATCTACCTCTGCTCATCACACAAAGCATGTGGATACAGCAATATGCAGATATAGCTAACCAGTGGTACAAAGGGATATATATTCATTAAAGAAGATATTGAAATTGAAATTACTTAATCATCTTTATTGTGGATACCATCAAAATAACCATATAAATAATTATTCTTCTCATTTTGCGTGTAAGTAATAGAAACTAAGAGACAGCTGACAGCATAGGGAGAGGTGGGCTTTGTGTGTGATAGTCAAAACCTTCAATTGAGCTTGGTAACTGATCAGCAGCTAATGGAGTAACTGCAGAATGGAGGTAACATTCATGCTCTACCTAGTTCCTGATAATAATCGAGCTGTGGCATTATTCATCAACTGGAGTCTCCAACTTGACTTTGAGGAGAGACCTATATAGAGTGCATTTACAATAGTCTAGTTTTGATGTTACCATGGCATGGATCCAAGTGGCCAGATCAGCTGTGTAAGGGTAGGAAAGCTAGATTTAGATGGAAGAAGGCCTTTTTTGCAGCTGCATTAACTTGCTTTTCTAGCAGCCGCACAGGATCCAGTATAACCTCTAGGAAGCTGAATCTGCAAGAGTCAGCTGAATCCCTTCAAAAGTGGGGAGCACAATAGCCTTCAGTGTCTTTGCCTTCCCAAGCAGTATCACTTCCAACTTATCTGGGTTTACTTCCAATTTGTTTGCTTTCAGCCACTTGACCACAGCAATCAGACCATGACTCGAGAGTTCAACTGCATTTAGAGAGAGTTTAGATAGAGAGATAAAGAGCTGGGTGTTATCTGCATACTGCTGACATCCAATTCCATAGTTACGCATTATTTCTACTAAAGGCTTTACATACAGGCTGAATGACATGGGAGATAAGAATGTGCCCCATGGAACCCTGTAAGATAATTTCCAGACTGAAGATAGCTGGTCTCCCTCAGCAACCCTTTGAGTCTGATCCATGAGGAACTATTTAAACCAGTCCAAAGCACATCCTCTGATACTTTTGCCTCCAAGTGCCTCAACAGGATGGCATGATCTACTGTGTCAAAAGTTGCAGATAGATCCAGGAGGAGCAACAAAGAAGCATGGCCTTTGTCTACATTCAGATGGAGGTCATCCACTAAAACCACCAGAACCATCTCCATCCCATAGCCTAGCCTGAAACCAGACTGAAAAGGGTCCAGAACACCAGAGTTATCTAAGAAGGCTTGTAAGTTGTCCTGCTACTGGTCTCTCTCAATCATGTTGCCTAGAAAGGGCAGATTAGAGACTGGGCAATAACTGGCCACATCATTTTTGTCTATGTATTTTTTTAAAGTAGTGGGCAGATAGCCATCTTTTTGAGTGGTCAAGGGAAGACACTTTGGATTAGGGAGTGATTTATGATAGACATCAAGGGTTCATTTATGTGGTCCTCTCCTTACATGATTTTAGCCTGTAAGTAACTGGTAGGAGAATGGAAATCACATCCCTCTGCTTTCTCTTCTCTTTCTTCATCACCAACTTCTCTTTTTCTTCTTCTTTCTCCTTCTGCCATCTTTTTATCCCTCCCTTACCTTCCCGCCCCTGCTGCCACCCGTGCCATATCCTCTTCCTCTCTCTCCCCCATTGCCTCATTTTTCCTCCCTCCAATATCTCTGCCCTCGTAGATGCTTTCTTTCCCACTGCTACATTTTGCAGAATTGTTTATTGGTGTTGCTAGGCAACCCTCCGGAGGGATCTGGGATAACACAATGTAGCTGCTGCAAAATTTCACTTTTTTTCTTTAGACCGCGGTGTTTGCCAAATCTCTGGAACTTCTTCAGCAGTTGAAGTTTTTTTCTTTTCTTTTCAATTTGCCTTTTCTCTCCATTGTTCTATTTTTTCTGGAAACCTGGGAGTTTTGTTGATGTTTGTAGGGGGGGGGGGAATCATTGGTGACTCCCTTGATGATTCTTGTAACAACATAGGGGGCATGATCAGAATTATATAGAGAGATGCTTGCTATTATTTTGATTCTTTGAGTGTATTAATTTTCTAACCCAGATTTTTGTATTATTCCCTTTAATATTTATTCCAGATTTCACTCTATCTGGTTTCTCAGTTTTTCTCCTAAACTCGTAGCACCACATCACCACTTTGTCTGCAGATCTCTTTATAACAGCCTAGATTCAGGGTGTTCCTTTATGCTAGATATAGAACCTAAGCCAGCCACTCCTTTGGCAGAGCTGTAAGAGGCAGAGGAAGAAGGATTTTCTTCCTTACACACAGATTACTTTAAGTGGATTTGGGCCAAATTGGAAAGTATAATAAAAATAACAACAACAACAACAACAACAACAACATTTGTTTTATATACCGCCCTTCAGGATGACTTAACAGCCACTCAGAGTGGTTTACAAAGTATGTTATCATTATCCCCACAACAACAATCACCCTGTGAGGTGGGTGGATGGGGCTGAGAGAGCTCCTAGAAGCTGTGACTGACCCAAGGTCACTCAGCTGGCTTCAAGTGGAGGAGTAGGGAATCAAACCCAGTTCTCCAGATCAGAGTCCCACGCTCTTAACCACTATACCAAACTGGCTCTCCAGTATCTAAACCTGTACCTTTCTGACTACACACAGGACTTATTTCCATCCTTCCACTGTTTTTAAAAATTCAACAGCTTTATCAGAATTTTTTAAGTATAAAAAGCTAGGGGAATTATGTATTCTCATTCCTTATTAGCCCTTCCTAAATACTGAAAACACAGTGAATAATACTGACCACTTTGTACTACGTGCCTGTTTCTCTTCACCCATTCCTCAGGCTAAGTAAACAACCTGATCAAAGCATCTTCCTCCAGCCCTCTTTATGCTTCATCTCCTCCTGTTCCCTAGCTCTATTCTCTGCAGTTATTTTGCATTCAGACCAAGTACCTGCTGGTAATAGCCCAATGCTGAAATTCTAGGCATAATGTGTTCTTGCCTCTTGTGGATTGATAGCATAAGTACTCACTGCAAAGCACGGAACTTATTTCCATCTGACACAAATATATAGTGATCCTGTGCCACTGTTGACATTGCCCTACAGTTACTCTGCTCTAGCACATCTGAATGTACAAATCATTTAAACTGGCATCCTTGCTCTTCAAAGCAGTTCATACTGAGATCAACTTAAACTGGAGTACATGCCTTTAAATCAGCTTTGCTCTATGGAAGTATGTGAAGATATTTCAGTTTACCCTGTGCAATCATTTCCCATTGAGCTGAGTGGAACAAATTCCATTTTAGGCTTCATTCTAAGCATACACCCCACTTGCATCAATGTCTCTTCTTTCTCAGTAAAGTTATCTAGGAATGCATTGCAAGGCTATGGGCTAATTCATAGGCCAGAAGTGACTCTATACCCTCACCATGCAAAGATCCCTACCACTTTATATGTATGTTGATGGCTATAAAGTAATCTGTGAAACCAGTGTGTCTGGTGGAGCATTTATTTGTACTCCACTCTATCTAGTGGTATTAGTGGTTGACCCCGGCCCCCAAGCTAATAGAGAATCTTATGAATATGGTTATATCATAAGCCTCTATCCTCATGTGTTGCAAACACATGCTGCCTGGCAAGACAGGAAAACGACTGCCAACCCCCAGCAGGGCAAGTTCAAGTGCTACTATAACCATTCAATAAATATTTAACAGTTCATTCTCATGCAACTACATACACATCACTTATTATACAAAACATTGAACTCTACAATCACAATAGGTACTGCATCGACAAATTTTGCCAGGTACAACCGAAAATCCTGAAGATACGACAGTTCTTTTAAATATATTTCTTCAATCCTGAAGATACGACAGTTCTTTTAAATATATTTCTTCAATTTCTCAATTAACACTCCTTCAGTGTGTCATCCTCTCCATTCAGATGAAAATGGATGTGCAGGTAAGGAACAAGCCCTTCCTCACGCTCAATCTGGGGCCGGCTACAAACATCAGATTTTGTGCCCACTTCGTCAGGAGCGTGTTTCACATCACATCAGAGGTACATTTTCGTAATACAAATTGGCAAACAGTCGACCCAAAGAAAGGCGGCCGTGCATTCTCTGGCGCGCATTTTCATCTGAATGGAGAGGATGACACACTGAAGGAGTGTTAATTGAGAAATTGAAGAAATATATTTAAAAGAACTGTCGTATCTTCAGGATTGAAGAAATATATTTAAAAGAACTGTCGTATCTTCAGGATTTTCGGTTGTACCTGGCAAAATTTGTCGATGCAGTACCTATTGTGATTGTAGAGTTCAATGTTTTGTATAATAAGTGATGTGTATGTAGTTGTATGAGAATGAACTGTTAAATATTTATTGAATGGTTATAGTAGCACTTGCACTTGCACTTTAAAGAATTTTTCACTTGACTTAGTATTTGGCGTGGACCATAAGTTCTGTCAGTTACCCGTGGGGTTTCTCCCTCCTTGTGTATCTTTTGAAGTGATTACGGGTACAGCCATTGTTACCAGTATTGTGAACCCCCAGCAGGGAGCTGGAAAAGTACTGAACTGTGAGTCATGGAAAAGACTAACTACTGGCCCTGCATACCACCCAGAGATGGGCAAAGTTGTAAATCTTCCCAAGTTCCTGTGTTAATCCCTCTGATCTTTCCTTTACCCTCTTCCCAATCAAGGCCACTCAGGGATCTGATAGCCCTTCCTGTCCCACAATTGCGGGTCATGAATTGACCATTTGATACCTAGAGTTTTCTTAGATATACCCAATCAAGCCTTCTCCAGTTTTATTGTCTTACCCCTGGAGACAGTCATTGCATTATTGTGATGGGAAAAGGTGTCATCCTGCCCTAGGATGGATTGGTTTTTACCCTATAAAAAGGGCTGTTTTCCAAGCCCCACATGTGCATGTTCCTATACCCACCCTCAGACCCATGTCTGAGCTGCTCTCTTCCCCTGAGCACTGGGCACTCAAGCTGCTTTCCTACAGGCCTCCTCCTCCCTTCAAGACTGGTATCTATCACTAGACATGAGCACGAACCCAAAAAATTTAATGAACCAGCAGATCGCGGTTCAGTGCCGACAACGATCCCGAGATCGTGAACCGCAACAAACATTTTCCGTTGCCAAACTGGTTCGTGGTTCACGGTTTGTGGGGTGCGGAATGGCCCTTGTGGCACTTAGAGAGCCCATATTCCCGGGGAGTGTTTTGCAAGCTCTCCTACAGCCATCACCCAAGTTTGGAAAAGATTGTAAAAGGGATCTTGGAGTTAAACCCTCTCCAATCCAAGGCCCCCAGGAAACTCCCACAAAAATCCAAGCTCAATTATACTCTCAGTCTCTCTCCCCAAAGGCTAACAAGTGGCAAGCAAGAGCTCTGTCCCACTCCACTGCTCACTGAAAGTGAAACCCAGCCTGGGAGCTCACGGCTATTTATAAGCACAGGTCCCATTGAGCAATGGTTCGGCCGTCAAAGCTGCCTATCAGGGTTTGCAGGGATGAGATTGGAGTGCCCATGGCTACAGAACACACCCTTTCCCCTCCCTCCCCTGGGTGTCTTCTCCCAACTTGTAACCGCTTTGCAGCTCCGAGGTTGGAAGGAAGACCTGCCAATCAAGGTAAGCTGGGCTTCCATTCGGGTTTCCAGGGCGACAGAAGGAGCGCAGACAGAATTCAGGCATTCCCCCAGCTTTGTTGCCAGGGAAATTGATTGCTGGCGCCTGAGTGTCTGGCTTCCCGAACCGCAGCCAAATGCACTGAACCAGGCATCTCCCGAACGCTAGTTCATTGGCCGTGGACAATCACGAACCGCTGGATCACGATCACACGATCGCCAATTTCGTGGGTTTTTGAAGTTCGTAATGCGGTTCGTGCCCATCTCTAACTATCACCCTTCTCCTGAATTACTTTTCCACCTCCTCCCTGTTTTCTGGTTAGCTCTGTGTGTATGCTGTACGTATTCTCTATGTAGTCACCTTATTTTTTATTTTTAATAAAAAAACACTCCTGTGGAACATCTGCCTGGTTTGTTTAAGAGTTCTCTAAAGGAATGATCCCTGTATACATTGCTGGAAGAATCTTGTTAGTTACCCCCTCTCACTGCTTCTTTTATGCTAATTCCTCCAACATACAAGCAGACCACCTATTACGGTAACAGTGGGATAACTGGCATTAGGGATGTATAGACCCCACCTGAGAACTTGCACTAATTTTATCAAAATTTGTTTTGTTTCTTTTTGAACTCATCTGATGGTTTTTCTGTGCAACAATCCCAGATGTACCTCAATTTTGGTTTAAGCAAACTAAGAGGTATCTAACTGAAACCTCATGGTGGTGAGTGGCATTGCTGCTAGATTAAACCAGCATATGTGGCATTGTAGGGGAGAAAAACTTGCTCGTGATCATTAGTGATATCTACCAGAAAAGGTTACAGCTCTCTATCACTATTATTGCACTGAAGGTATTTCCCAGCAAGTAATACCACAGCAACACATGTCATCATAAAGAAAATCTATCAGTCTTCATCAGGGGAAAAAAACTGCTCCAAAAGATCAATGACAACTGCAGATGCCTTTATGGGTCCTAAGCTGTAGGAGAAAGAAGCACTATATTTGATGGCAGAGGCAAGGGCATAAAGGTTGAGAAAGTTTTCCAATATCAATTTGATCCAACCAATAAATTACTTATGGAACTCTAAACTTACTGAGAAGTAGCACAACAAAAAAATTCATCTGTAGGTATTTTTAAATCCTGGAACTTCTAACCTGCAAACATATACACTTTGGACTTTAAGCCTGAAACATTTCAAAACTGAGAGACTTATGAGCTCATGGAGAAGAAAAGGACATTTTTAGAGCCAGTCTACCCTTATCAGAATAGTTACATGGTAAAGCTTTGTTGGGACTGTACCACATCACAGTAACTATACATATAAGGATTGGATGCTGGAAAGTTCCGCATATTAAAAAAAACACTTTAGTTATTTCGAAATCTAATACATAAAAGTGGGGATGGAAGTTTGAGTCTATTCATAAGAACCTGATTGGCTTTAAAAGTTGGATCCAAAGGAGCCCTTCCATATGGGGAAGTGACTTCTATTCTCCAAATGATTGCCTTACACACAGAACTAGAGTGCTGCATAAAAAGTGAAACTAAATCCAAATTTGTATTTCTGTTTATTCAATATCTTGTACAGTTTCTTGCATTAGCAAAAACCTACAAACTGCTACAGAATGTACCAGTTATGGTACTGACTAAAATCTTGTGCAAACATTAGAACAATGCTAGCAACTCTGTCCATGTTTTTTTAGATCCAAACCCTAATCTGTTTTATTAAAATATGTACTGCCTACAAGCTTTTAATTAATACTAGGGCTGCCATTGACTCCAGAAAATAGGTCAATCTACACTACAGGTCACATCCAAAGAACGGAGACTGAGAATTTCTGGACTGAGAAATTTCTCAGGAAGTTTTTTTTTTCTCTCCTTCCCCCTACATTTCCTAGCAAGCTGCTCCTGAGGATCTTGATAATCAGGGCATCAGGCTGTTATATCATGTGAGGGCTGCAAGCAGCAGAAGGAATCAGCAGAAGGCCACTCTGGTTACCTCCTTCTACCAAAGTGGGAGGAAGGGATGGGATTTATCAGCAGCCTGAGAAGAGGTGGTGGACAAGTGTCAAGATGCAGTGAGTACTGCTGCATTGAGGGAGGAAGGCAAAGGCTACCTAAGAGCCAGTGGTTGCCGTTGCCCTTGCCTCCCCCTTTGATTGGTAGCACAACCTTTGAAAAGCTTGCACAAAAGTGTTTTCCAAGGGTGATTTCTGTGGAATCCCCTCAAGCTGTGCCCCCCGCCCCCCGCTGCATCTTACATTGTTCCTCAGTGTCCTCAGATCCTTTGGAGTAGCTTTTGAAGGCACAAGAAAAAGGAGTAAAGAGCATAGAACAATTCTGTGAATGGATTCCATTCAGAGTTCAATGCACCCAGTGTATTGAAGCATGATGCAGCTCAAGAAAAGGGATAGTGTGGTGTAGTGATTAGAGTGTGGGACTAGGGTCTGGGAGATCCAGGTTCAAATCCCTGCTCTACCACTGAAGCTTGCTGACTAACCTTGGGCCAGTCACCCTCTCAGCCTAGCCTACCTGACAGGGTTGTGTGAGGATAAAATGAAGGGAAGGAGAATGATGTATGCCACTTTGGGTGCCCATTGGGGAGAAAAGGCAGGGCATAAATAAAGCAAAACAAGCAAGCAAATATCCTTGGATATTCTTGGATTCAATATTACTTCTAGCTGGGTTTTAGAAATGAAACTGCCCCGACCTTCATCAGGAGAGAGACAAGGAGAATGCAACCCTTTTGATTTTTCCTAGACCTCTTGGACATTTTTGATGCCATCAGTCATAGTATTCGAGATGAGCTGGCTAGAAAGGTTATTGGAAACACTGTGTATCAGTGGACTCAGTCATACCTGGCTGATCAGATACTGAAAGACAGCTGATCGGCTCAATGGCATGTGTACTAGAGAATCCCAAAGCGCTTTCCTATATCCCTAATACTATTTTAAGATCTACATAAAATTTTTGGGAAACATTATCCAGGGATTTGGAGCAAGGCAAAATCAGTATAAAGAGCATACCAATCTTTATTCTCCTTGCCTACAGAGTTAGTGAGCCAATCAGTGTTCTAAACAAGTGTCTGGAGGTGGTAATGGGCTGAATGAATGTCAACAAAATCCAGGCAAGACTGAGGGCCAAGCTACACATGACGAATGACACTTGAACAGCAAGTGTATTTCTCCCTGTTCACTTGCCCTCCACTCAATCCACTTGCCGTTCAAGTGTCATTCATCATGTGTAGCTTGGCCCTGAGGTGATGGTCAATTATGCAGCTAATCAGAGTTTAAGGAGTCCATCTGTTCTGGATAGGGTTGCACTCTCCCTTAGGAAGCAAGGTCACAAATTCTTGGTGCTTTTAGATCTACATATACATATAAGGGAAAGTGCAAGATCATAATTATCCATGCTTTGATTATACACAAATAGATTACTGTATGCACCCTACATACAGCTGCCTTTGATGACTGTTCAGAAACTTCAGTTCTGACACAGAATGTGGCAAGAAAGGAGCCTACTGATGTAGACACACATCATATCCAGCTGGTACTTAAATAGCCATATTGGGTGCCAGTTCATTTCCAGGCACAAATGCTGATTCTTATATTTAAGGAACCACTCCTAAGCAGCCTGGGAGCAGGCTACGCGAAAAACTGCCTAGTCCATATGAACCTGTCTGTCACTAAAGATCAGCACTCGATGTCCCACTGGTTGTCCCTCCATGTACTGAAGATGAGCGGCAGCCAGCAATAGGGCAGCACAAGGGGGATGCACAAAGAACTTTTAGGAACAGCCATCCTATCCCACCACCTTTGCTTCCTCCTCTCTCCTTCCACCTCTGCTCTCTCTCTCTCTCTCTCTCTCTCTCTCTCTCTCTCTCTCTCTCTCTCTCTCTCTCTCTCTCTCTTTCTCCCCCAACATCTACTGTCATTCCTTCGCCCCCCCCGCCCCCAGCATGGTCCTGCCTCTCTTCTCTCTCTCTTTTTCTCCCTTTCTCCCATGTCATTCCTTCTCTTTTTTTCTCTCTCTCCCACCCCTACCCCATAACTCTCTCTATCTCCCCTCCCCATCACTTACTTGGATCACACTTTAAAATATTATAGAACTGTTGCTGGAGACCATTTCTTCTGTGGGCACAAGCCCACAAAAGGTTCTGCTGGAATAAAATATCGTTAGTGTCTGATGGGTTTGGGGGGCGAGATAGGATCATAACTCATAATTATGGGGTATAATCTAAACTATACTAAACTCAGACAATGGGCATCACATTGAACAGTGTTTGGTCAGGTCTAAATCACCAGTGGTCTTCTCTAACCTTGATCACATGGTAGGGTGTAAAAAAACAGGGCAAGCAGCAGGAAGAAGCAACCGATCTGCCAAAAGAGACAGGTAGATTTCAAGCCCTTTTATTGGAAAAAATGAAAAAAAAAAATGAATCGCCTCCCTGATATGGTCAAAAGGATTGAGCTGGTCATGGCCACTGTTCTCCCCTCACCCAGCAGCAGCAGAGGGAATACAGTGAGTATTGTAGTGGAAGGTGGAGGCAGGTCTAGAGGCGGAGGTAGCTCCCCTTCTGGCAGCATGGCAAGTAGCCATTCCTCCTCCCTGCCATACTACCAAGTCCTTCTCCTCTGCCCACAGGCCCACTGTCTCTGAGGCTTTTGAGGAGACAACAATGGTGGGGCTCATGGTAGCAGCAGTTCCTCCACACACACTCGCACTGATGAGCCAGTCTGGTGTAGTGGTTAAGAGCAGCAGAACTCTAATCTGGAAAACCAGGTTGGCTTCCCCACTCCTCCACTTGAAGCCAGCGAGGTGACCTTGGGTCAGTCACAGCTCTTCCAGAGCTCTCTCAGCCCCACCTGCCTCACAGGGTGATTGTTGTAGAGATAATAATAACATACTTTGTAAACTGCTTTGAGTAGGTGTTAAGTTGTCCTGCTGTTGTTGTGGTTGTTGTTGCTGTTATGACACTGTGTTCCCGACCTGTACCCTCACTGCCTCAGAGACTGGTAAGAAGAGGCAGCAGTGATGGGGCTTGCAGTAGTTCCATCCTCCACCACCCTCAGCATTGCTGCCTCACTGCCTTAGAGCCTGCTGAGGAGAGATGGGGCTGGCAGCGATGGTGGCTTTTCTGTGCAAGTGCAGAGAAGTTCATTGTGGTGGGAGTAGGGTAAAAAACCCATCAATTTTGGGTAAGTTTTCAGATTTTTCAGCAAACCTCAGGCATGTCCCACATTTGTAGGGAAAATTTCCATCTCTCCAACTAACCCCTGTGCACAGACTGAAATATCCACAAATAGAGCAGGTTGAGAATTAGATATATTGATATTGGTTTTAAATGCCAGCAGGAATGCCTCAGCTGTGTCATACCTCAGCTCTGTCATACAAACTTTAGGTGCTAAGTAAATACTTTTTTTATTTGACTGGGCACTTGATTAACTTTAGTGCCTCCTCACTTTCTGTGTGCATTTAAAAGTATTTGGGCTCCTACTGAATTGTTCTTCTCACATCCCCATTTAGCAGCTTCCAATATGTTTTCTAAAATCATTTTCACTGCCTTGGAAGATGGCTAGACGAAAACTGTGACAGATCACAGTTTTCCCAAATGTTAAAGAATGGCAGAATCAGATTAAACCCCGGGTCACAGCTTCTTGCACCTACACTATACCAGTTCTGTAACATTCAATAAAATTCAGTGTTAGAGTCCCAAATCCTACATAATCTATTTAGAGATTATGATCTGTTATACAATCATGATTTAACAGACTGATTCTATCAAGATATTCCTCGAAAGACCTCACACTCTAATCCTTACTGCTTGAGCTCCGCAGTTTCCTTTGATTCACTGCCGTATTACTCCTTCAACTTTAAAATAAATCAGATTTTGAGAACCATAATAAATGTTCCAAGGAAGGAAAGGGCACTAGCTGTAGCTGCTCATCTTGAAATATTCAATTAAATATAGTTTTACTTGAAAATTAAAGATAAGTTAAAGAAAATAATTCTTAAAAAATTTAGAGAGTTGTGATGAATGTCAAAGTAACTTTGTAGGCCATGACCTCTGAAGAGTTATCTAATGGACGGTGGGTTTTTCTTCTGGATACATTCTTTTTAAATAACACACAGTGCCATCCTAACTTTTGATGGACTTAGAAGGGTGTAACTCTTCTTAGGATGGCGTTGGCAATCTTTGTGAGTAGAAAGAAGTTTAATAGAAAATACATCAAATGCATTGTTCATTAACTTGGCTCCATATTGCACTCTGTGGTCCCAAGAGCTTTCTAAAAAATCTCTTAGTCTTAGATAAAGGTTTAACATCTCCCCCATATAAAGAAAATGTATTGGCTGGGACTGGGGAAAAGCAAGAAGATAAACTATAATTTCAGGATGATAAAGCAGTCATTATTATTTTATTTTTATTTTTAAATACACAAACTTGTAAGGATTTATAATCCAGGTTTTGCAATCCACTTTTATCTGCCAAAGTAATGACCCATTATTCCTTCTTACAGCCAATAAAACTTTCTGTTCCTGGGTACTTACAACTGCCAAATCAGGCCTGTTAGTATTTGCCAACCTTCAATAGTTCATAATGAATGAGCAGTCTTTTCTCATTCACTCAGCTGCCACTCCAGTGGAGGGGGGAGGGAATGCTAATTATGGACAGGGATATGCTTTATATCAATATTCTCAGCTTCTCACCAGGAATCCATATAAACAGAACCATTGTGGTGAAAATATTGCACTTAGGAAAATTAAATAGCATTCCCTAAGTATCTGAATTAACAGCATCTGTATTATTATCTGTATTAACCACAGCAACATATAGAAATTCTAGATCTAAATTTACCCAGTGTAGAAGGCCAAATGAAAGGAACAGAAGCTGCACACCAGCGGTTATTGGAGGGTTGTCTGGTTTTACACATAAAGTAATTCAAGTTGCCAGAAGTTAGCCATTCGTCTTCCTTTAGCCTTTGTAGAGCATCACTGTCATCAGACACTGCTCTTTAGAAGGCACCATTACAAATGCCCTCCAGGCCTCTGTACCTCATGCACACATTCCTATAGCCATCTTCCAGAAAACTCCACTGCTCATACATGATGGAGCAAACGGGTTTAATTGGTGGACTTGCACAAAATCTACAGACATAACATCTGGAACAGCGACAACCAGGAACTATGCCAGTTGGTGCCATCTTGAGTATGCAAGTGTAAGACTTGAACTTCTGTTTCTTCTGCCTAGAGAACTTTTATGGACATGAACAATTCAAAACCTTTGGATTATTCTCTAAGATTTATATGCATCTTGTGAGATTCTTCGACCTCCACTTCTTTCTTTTTTCTTGCTCTCTAGAGCATAAACCTTGATGTTCATCATAGTTCAAAAGAATCCACAAAAGAATGCATGAGGAGTTGCTTAATGAAACATGAGCTAACGCCAGCATAATACAAAGGAAGTCCTATCCTGTCCATCTTTCTGCATCTGAACGTCTAGGTAAAAGACAGAACAGTTGTTGAGCCTCTGTTGCTCCAAAGGAGTAGCACTGGCATTAAAGACAGGCTGAACAAGACGGTCATTTCAGTTCCTTCTTAGGCAGCATGCTCAGAGATACAGTCGTCTTCCGACGTTATGGTGACTGCAGTCCCGAACTCCCGAGCTCAAGCGATCCGCCGGCCTCTGAAATTTTAAAATTAGACCCGGACTGGTGGGCTGCCCCCCTTGCATCTCTGTTTACAATAGTAGACAGAACAGGCATAATTCCTATGGTGTGGCTGAACACAATAGTGGTCCCGTTATATAAAAAGGGCGACCATACTAACCCTGCCAATTATAGGCCAATTAGCCTACTCTCAATAATGGGCAAGCTATATACTAAGCACTTATTGGCGAAACTTAATTTCTGGATGACACAGAAGCGTATTTTAGGCCCTGAACAGCTGGGCTTCTGTAAAGGGAAGACCATGTTTGACCACTGTATCACCTTATCCCATTTAATTAATAAGTACACCGTGAGAACTAATCTGAAATTATTTGTGGCCTTTCTGGACTTAAAGGGAGCATTTGACTCAGTTAACAGGGATCTTCTTTGGACCAAATTAGATCAGTTAAATATGGACAAAAGACTTCTTATGCTTATTAAGAAATTATATACCTCAAACACCTGCCAGATTAAGTGCTCATTAGCAGGCACACTGACTCCAAAGATTCCTGTTGACAAGGGTGTCAAACAAGGTTGTATTTTAGCTCCCTTTTTATTTAATCTTTTTCTCAGTGACCTTGCTGGACACCTCTCTGATGCTGACTGTCATAGCCCAAAACTTGGTGTGACCCACGTGCCTCTGCTTCTATACGCTGATGATACAGTTTTGATGTCTTGCTCTAGAATTGGCTTAAGACGCTTGCTGACTCCCTGTATCAACTTCTTTTCTAAAAACAAGTTTCAGCTGAACTATGACAAGTCAAAAGTCATAGTCTTCTCTAAAACTTGGAGACCATATAAATGGGCCATGGATGGGAAGGAGATAGAACAAGTTAAATATTACAAATACCTAGGTATCTATTTTCAATATAATGCGACTTGGTCCACCCTCCGCAAGTCTGCAGCAAAGACAGCTGACATTAGTACTTCAGCTATAGCACGTTTTTTTTCTCCAGAGGTAATCAATTTGTACCAGCTGCTTCCAAAATTTTTAAGTCCAAAGTGATTCCACAACTATTGTATGGCATTTCAATTTGGATTAGGGCCTTTGACCGGGTCATTGAATGTGTCCATTCTAAATTTCTGCAAAAAATCCTGGGCCTACCGAAGTGTGTTCTATATGCAGTTATTTGCTTAGAAACTGGCTTAATTTTAGTGGAAACGAGGGCATGGCTTATGACATTTAAATACTGGCTATGGTTACATTATAATTCTGACCCTGGGAGCTTTATATATCAAATGCTTTCAGAGTCCAATGTGTCAAACTGGTCAGCGTATATCATGGAAAAAATGGAAGGCATGGGTATATCTGTGGACTCACTGTCTATGTTAACATCAAATGCCGCATTTCATCAAATTAAGAGTAGGTTGCTAGATATTGAGCGCCAGAAGTTATATAGCCTAGCTACTAAAACCTGCTCCCCCCTAAGCTTTGAAGTCCCCCTCACTGTAGGGAGGATGGCTCCATATTTATCCTCCCTCCAGGTGCCACAACTTCGTAGAGCCTTTTCTTTGGCCAGGTGCAATGCTATGCCTTCGGCCATTCTACATGGCAGATTTAACAGGATAGACTATTCAGCTAGATGCTGTTTATGTGAACAAAAATGTGTCGAGTCAGTTACTCATGTCCTTTTGCACTGTCATTTGTACGCTGGTATACGTCAAACATACTTAAAAGCTGTCTTAACTAGTATGATGGATTTTTCTGACTCGCTCAAAGTCTATAGACTGTTGAACGATTCCTTTCATGATGTCACCGAGAAGGTGGCTGAGTTTCTCCATTCTGCCTTGAAGTTGCATTAAAGGATATCACAGAGTTAAGCTCTAAATGTATTTTTGTATTTGTAATACAGCATTCTTTTAACTTTGTTCTTTCTTTTTTGTAAGTGGATAACTTGAATTGCTGCTATATGCCAATAAAGGCTAACTTGACTTGACTTAGGCAGCATGCCTGCATGCATCTCCCATCACCTCTCATCCACAATTCAGACTGGAGCTTGATATTACAGTTGCTCATCTTGTCCAGTGATTAGCAGATTTCCCTCATTGTATTCATCTGTTGTTCCATTTTTTCCTCTACATTGCATTCCACTCTTTCTTAATTCTTAACACTAGATCATGCACAGAGCTTTCCATTCTTTCATTTCTTTGTATTTCCTTCTATGTCACCAATGCTCATGTGCACACTGAAAAAACACTGCAAAAAAAAGCAACTTTGATGTGAATTCAGCAAAACCTATTTTATATAGTGTTTTCCTGATGGGCAGATGTGATTCTGCATATTGGCAGAACATCATACAAAAGCAAGCCTTACAGACAACTTTATGCACAATCACATCAAACGTGTTGTTCTGCAGTATTTTGGCAATGCAATGTGCACTGGTAAAAGAATGAGGGGAAAAATACTCATGATGACCTGAAGGAACTGAAAGCTTCAGGAAACTGCTATGTATGGCACTCTTAATGCATTATTTCCTATTCAAAAAGAAACCAAGTAAGTCAAAATCAGGAACCAGGAACAAATTCAAGTGAAGAAAATTATGGAAGCAGCCCTAATCTTGTCCCTCCTTCCAATTTCTCCTCCAGTACTGCAACACATAGGAAATTTATATCAAATCAGTCAATATCTCAAGTGTGTTAATCTCAGGGCTGGGATCTCATCAACTTAATTCAAGTGAAGATGCTGCTGTTAGTCAAACATAACCCATAATTCCTCTAAAATACTCCCCAAATTATCCTACCCTAAAATATTCCCCAAATTACTCCAAGAGATTCCTCCATTTAGTAATGTACCCAGTTCAGTTTTGGAGTTAGTTGAGTTTCCTCAAGAAATTAGTACCAAAAGAATGACACCTCCCTTTAATTTCTGTGTTAGGTTTCTTTGTTACAGGGGAAAAAAACTGTAGTAGGAGGAGGACGACAACAACAACAACAATAACAGCACTCAATTTATATACCGTCCTTCAGGACAAATTAATGCCCACTCAGAGTGGTTTACAAAGTGTGTTATTATTATCCTCACGGCAATCACCCTGTGAGGTGGGTGGGGTAGAGAGAGCTCTGAGAAGCTATGACTGACCCAAGATCACCTAGCTGGCTTCAAGAGGAGCAGTGGGGAATCAACCCCGGTTCTTCAGATTAGAGTCCGACCGCTCTTAACCACTACACCAAACCACTACACCAAACTGGCACTAGTAGGATCAATTGCACCTACTGGTCCAAGAAAACAGAAGTGAAATGTTACTTCTGCAAATGCCACAATAGATTTCAGTCTTTTATTCTTGTGAAATCTGCCCATTTGCTGAAATAATTAGCAAGAATAGATTTTTGTTGATATATAGTCCACAATTCTCTTTCTCATCCAGATACAGATGTATATTCAACCTTTTTATTTTATCCATCAGCATGCTAGTTTATGGTTTTCATAATCCACAGTAGAGGTCTGGGCAGCACAATAGCAGATCAATAGTTAATAGTGGAAAGAAGAGAAGACAGCTTATTGTGAGTTATCTAAAAAAGCCATTGAACTCCAAGAATTATCTGCCTAGTTCTACATGTATCAATGCAAAATAAGAATGGTAGCTAATTAAAATAAATAAGTCTTGCTAACTTGCCAAGGAACTGAATTTTCCCAAACAATGAAGCCCTGGGCTGCATGAGAAAATTATCTGATCTCATTGTGTAAAACTACCCCAAGAAAATACAAGAAAGAAGAACACAGTAATGGAACAATACAGATTCTAATTAAGAAAAAAGTTGTAAAACGAAGACAGGGCAATTACCATCTGGTTATTGTTTGAAATACAATAATTTTTGATGTTAGCAAAGAATGAAAGAAGCTATAAAATCTTTTAAAATCCAAGAGGTTTGCTACACATTATTTTCCATACATATTTGTTCAGATGCCTTTTTATTAGTATTGCCAAAATTATACTTGGGGATCAATAAAATACAAATAAAAACTCAGTGTTCTGAATGATACATCTTCTAGTTGTTTCTAGACACAAAAAGCAGGAAAGAGCATGTAAATAAAGAATTGCATGGCTTCATCCTGTACCTGAGATATGCAGATTTATGGAACTGATTTCATGCATATTGTGGTGTGTAAGTTAACTTTAATGAGCTGATGGATTAATTAACAGACCCTGTTAATAACTGTCTACCAAGGCTAACTTGACTTCTAAAAATTAGTGTCTGTCATTAACATTATGCAGAAAATCAGGTCAGCATTTCTGCTCAATTTTTAACAACAAACTAAGCCATTTAGCAAACCCATGCAGAGTCTGAAGCTCAAGTCTACTGTGCATAAACCATAGGTCACCAGAAGCGATGCTGGGTTTGACATATGGTAAAACAGGCACATGATGATCTCGGTTTTCAGCTCAACATACCTAAAATGTGCCATAGCGAATGATGCAGCTAAATAGGAGAGGGCAGATAATGGGTTAGATCCTGGGGAAAATCTCCACTAATGCAAGAGATTCCTGTCAGTGGAACAGGACTTCCTTGCCTCCTTCTCTCCTTGCAGGGTAATCTCAGAAAAAGCATGCAGATGTCTACAACAGAAAGGCAGAAATTAGCACATTTCTGCTGGATCCAAACCACCAGATTTTTGGAAGGCCAATGTGGATTTGTTTTATGTATGACTGTGGGAGCTAATTTCTCATGGTTCTCAGAATCTCTGATGTGTAAGTTTTTCAGAAGATCCTTTGGCCCAAGTATTACTTTTATACTAGTACTGCGTGACCTTTTCATTATTTATTGTATATGGCTGGAAACTACTGCGGGAGTTTTAGGGAAAGTGGCACCAAAACAATGTTAAGCACGTGCAGTGGCATCCAATGTAAGCATGTGCAGTGGCATCCATTATATTGGAACATATGCTGGTTGCTGTAAAAATGGTGCTGTGGCAGCAAGAAGGGCACCAAGGTGCTCTGTGGCAAGGATTGAAGTCCACATTTCCCTGATTTCCAGTAATACTGCGCTCTGCATGCTGCAAAGCCTAGGGAACCAGCCTGGCCCTGAATCATTCTGGAGTGTAAGTGAATTGCACGCCAAATTCTTGTTTGTATTACTGCAGGATAGGCTGTAGTTTCCTGTGTTTGCCCATGCATAATGATACTAATGTGGTTACTCCCCCACCCACCCCCCAAAGTCTTTCTTATTTATCTCTTCCTTACTCAAAGGAGCTCAAATTAGCATCACAGCATTTGCATTCCAACAGCCTGTATGGCGGGGGCGGGGGGGAGGTCACCCCAGAGAGAAAGTGATATGCCCCAAAGCATCCAGTGAACTTTAGGGCCGAGCAGGGGTTTGATCAAGCCTGACATCCACCAGGCCTAATGTGGTGACTGATGCACCTTATAAAGAGCCTCACTCCAGTCAGCTGATCAATGCCAGCTGGTCCTTCAAGAGTCAGACAGCTGGTTCTTTGACAGTCTGCTGTCTAACAACCAGCTATTGAGAAGCTCCACCATGGGGACAGGGAAGGGAAATAACAAGGCCAAAATTACTCAGGAAGCACTATTGGTCCCTCACAGGTTGAGCCACACCCCCATAAGGCTTCTGGGTATAGGGAGGCCACTGGGCATGCCTAGACCCGGCCGGGGTGTTCAAAAGGCTCAAGAAAGGAGGCCAAGGAGGACTAACCAGCACTGGCTCCCAACTTAGGTAACAGGAGGTGGATTAGGGTGGTACCTAATCTCTGCCCTTCTCTGTCTGAGGCCAAGTGTAGGCACTTCAGCCAAGTTAGGCCCTGGTGCATGATAGGTAGAGCCAGGATTTCTACATATGCCTTGCTACAGAATTGGGACATGGCTTCCACATTGTGTTAACAGGCCTCTTTGGTTTTAAAAAAGCTGTAACAGACCTTTAAGTATGAGTTTGTTTTTAAGTAACCCAGTAGTACAATTCAGACGAGCCCCGTGGCACAGAGTGGTAAGCGGCAGTACTGCAGCCCAAGCTCTGCTCATGACCTGAGTTCAATCCTGGCGTAAGCTGGGTTCAGGTAGCCGGCTCAAGGCTGACTCAGCCTTCCATCCTTCCAAGGTCTGTAAAATGAGTGCCCAGTTTCCTGGGGGTAAAGTGTAGATGACTGGGGAAGGCAATGGCAAACCACCCTATAACAAAAGTCTGCCAAGAAAATGTTGTGACGCAACATCTTCCCCATAGGTCAGTAATGACTCGGTGCTTGCACAGGGAAATACCTTTACTTTTTTACCTAGTACAATCCTGTCAAGTGTCAATGGCATCTCAAAATACACACAGAGGACTATTTACTGAAAAGTTTCAACACCTCTTAGGGAGCAATCCTAAGCAGGTTTTCTTAGTATGACAGTCTAAATCTTCTTGCATATTTAGGCAAATGTTCATCCTGATGTGTACATCTTTCATGTGAAGATTTTTGTGTGGGGTGCATTCAAACAAGCACTGCAATGATACTTGGTGTCAGTGCAATCCTAAGCAGAGTTATACAGTCATTTGAGAGGACTGTACCACTTAACAACGGGCATCTTTTAAATTCATTCTTATAATACCATAAATAAGATGGAAAATGTACAGCTCAAGAGGAGGCTAATGTGATTATTTATTTATAACTAACCTGAAATAGGCTGGGGGGTTAACACCACTGCAGGAAGAGGCCTGGGGGCAGCAGCTGGCCTAGATAAAGCCACGGAGACTTGATTCGTCATAACAAGAGGCTTTTCATGTCCTTGGTAGATCCGTACTTCCTCAGGATGTATCCATGCTGAATCCAAAGCAAATGCATTGTTTAAATAGATCTGTCCAGAAAGGGAGAAGAAGGGGGAGAAGTATACTTATGAAAGAGAACACAATTCCACTGACTGCTATTAGTTTCTTTAACATTCATTAGAACCTTCCATTATCAGACTGCTCTTGGCAGTCTAATTATCTGAATTCTCTGTGATTCCCCAAATTATCTGATGTCTGTACAACCCATTGTCAATTAGACTGTCAAGACAAATATATCTTTTAATGTTATAATATAGAAGAGAAAATAATTGCACTGATAGAAAAAAAAATTAAGCTAGGTTACAATTTACAGTGAATGTATGCTTGCCTTTGGTAATGCATAGGAAAATCTGTTCAATTTCAGTAAAGAACCTAGGGAGAGTGACTCACCTATTTTTACCATATTTCTTGCTTCCCTTAACTGAAATAAAACCATTCACTTGTAGGAAGCACTCAATAAAGTTTGAAAGCATTATAGGGTGCATTTTTGAAGCCATAATGGTTTAAAAGTAAATTCTGTTTTTGCTAGTTCTGATGTCGGTACTGGGGTAGATCCTACCACTATTTTACCACTTCACCAAGCAAAGTTTGAAGCCTTCCTTCAGCCTCAAAAGAAGAGTCACTTAAGTTGGAAGGATTCTTAGGCTGGATGGATCCTCCCCATTATAGCGAACAATCAAAGCAAAATTTAAGCCTGTTTTATATAAACAAGGGTCAAAGGTGCTGGCTGCCCATATGCTCAATTAAAACCAACTGGAGTTTTGCTTCCATCTTCTGTTGACACAAGACAGTCACCTCTAACTGCCCTCTTTACATGTTACAAAGTATTTTTGTTTGTTGAGTGACATCACAAGGGCTTTGAAGCAAACGTTCAGTGGCGGGACGTTTTGTGTCTTCGAGACTCACACATGCCACTTGCTCCTTCTGACAAAGGTATATAAGCAGAAGTGGCAGCAGCACACTTCTGCATGCTGCTTGTCCTCATCCAAACCACCTAATGGAACCACTATTGACTCTTTTTGTGAAATCACATTACTTACATGGCTGCCCTCAAGTTCTCCAGTGGAGCCAGTAGCTGTTCCATAGGGAGGTACTAGGAGAAGAAAACAGTCTCTTCTGCCCATGCTTCCCAGAGAAAAGGGCTCCTGTGAGTCTGGGAGGCACAAAACTCCCAGAGAACATATGCTTCAAAACCTTTGTGTTGTTGCTCAACAAACATATTGACTATATAACATATAGTAACACATAAAGAGGCCCTTCAAAAACTCCTGGTATATCTAAAGAACTACACAACTGTTTACATGTACCCAAGGGCATCTTGGCTTGTGTCACTCTAGTCACAACCTCTCACGCAAGACTGTTTTTAATTAAAATGGAGGGGGGGCATTCAAAAACCATTGTAATATGTCACACAGGTCTGCCATTTGAAGATGAAAAATCAAAAATCCCACTAGGTATTCTCAAGCTCTGGATTCACCAAGTTCACTGTGTCCCATTCATAAAACATAGAATATTCAGCAACACTTTCTTTTGGGAACAGGGTTACTTATTATTTATTTATTAAAACATTTTCCATATAGTTCAAGGCCGCTTGAACTATATGCATCTGTCTGGATCTTAATATCAGATGTTTAATGCTAAAACAAAGCATATAAAACCCTTACATTCTCTCAATCAATTTTAGTAAGTCAGATAGCTGAATCACATGTCAAGATGGACACATGGTGATACTTCAATAGGACTAAGTCAACTCCACACATGGAAGATTGCTAGCTTGAAAATATCGCTATTTCAAAAGCTTTTTGCCCATTCATAACTAACTAGAGAACAGAGTCAGAAATATGTAGGAAAGAAGGTCGTTTTCCATATTCAAATACTTGACCCTGGTGCACTTTCAAAGAAGCAGTTAGGTGCATAGCTGTGTTGGTCTGCAGTAGAACAGCAAGATTTGCATCCAGTGGCACCTTCGAGACCAACAGGATTTTCAGAGAGTCAGAGCTCTCTTCTTCAGACACTCTGAAAATTGTGTTGGTCTATAAGGTGCCATTGGACTTAAATCCTGCTGCTTCAAAAAGCATTTTACCAAGGACATCTCAAGATGACAGAGACCTCTGCTGTGAGAGGACTGTACAAACAAAACCGAATAGTTTCTAATGGCTGAATAGGAACTTTTACAATTCTCACATAACACCTGAAGTGTCATTAGAGTCCATCTAGGCTTAAGTTCAACTGCAGTTGAGCTGCCATCACTGAGGCCATCAGAGTAAAAGGAAATCACAGCCAAGCTTCTATCCATTACTTGTCCTCCAGGAATATTTTAAATTTAACTTTATATATCATTTGTATCAGGTTTTCATTCTTGTGAGCCATTCTGACGCCAATTTTTGTTGAAAAGCAGAATAAAATATTTTGGAATAGAGTGGGGGCGAGGAAGATCTTGATGACTTCCTGGGCAGCTATGATACCATCTTTCAGGTACTAAATATCTTGAGTGTGGCCACAGACACAAGCCTTTGTGCATGTGGAGCATTCTTTTTGAATAGATACATGGAAACGAAGAGTCTCTTTGTCTATTTCAAAGGAACACACTAACCACAAAACCACAGGGCTGTATTGAAATGGTTGTTCTCTCCCACAGCCTCTTTCTTACAGAATGACAGCCCTCTGACTGAAGAGAAGTCAGAAGTTTGTTTTTATTTTCCAGGCACCAAGTGAAAGCCATGGATCCCAGCCAAAAATTACTCAATGTTGCCTTTTAAGACTTTTATTTAAAATCAATCTTGAAACAGGAAAATATACAAAGATCACAAAGATACAAAAGACAGTCCCATATGTCAAAGATGTCAGAAGGAGATAAGTGTACATCTCATTCCTTATCCTATCTATCTTAAATCTAAAAGATAAAATACATTTTTAAGAATCTCATGAAAGCACTTTCCAAAAGATTATACAACCCAAGTCTGAGAGTTTAAGGGTTTTTGAGGTGTGACTTCCTAATATAGGCTTAATTATATGAAATCTACATGACAAAAATCCTCCAATGTGTCACTTCTGATGGCAAGACAGAAGTTCCCCTCTGAGCTATAGAAGACCTTTCTCATGAAGTAAACGTCATAAACTTTGTACTTGTTCAGACTGAGTTGCTTCTCAGCACCCACCCAAGTACTGTAACTTATCTCTTTCCAAGGGTGCAACAGAACTTAGCTCAGCAAATACGAAACTAAAACAGATTAGGCCTGCTTCTTTGGTTCACCAATACCTGATTCATACCAGGGTCTATAACATTTTGGTGCAAGTTAAAAAGCAACAGTAAAACCTTTGGCCCCTCACTTGCAGTTGGTGTCCCTTGGATGAGTCAGCTATGAAGTCCCAATTATTTATTTTTATTTCCTTTATTCATATCCCGTTTTCTCCTTAACAGGGACCCAAAGTGGCTTACAACAGTCTTCCCTTACCCATGTTAACTTCAGAACAACCCTGTGAGGTGGGTTAGGCCAAAAGCGTGTGACCTGGCCAAGGTCATCCAGCAAGCTTCTATGACAGAGCAGGAATTCGAACGAGGGTCTCCCAGATCCTAATCTGGCAGTCTACCCACATCTCAACCAATTTTAGATGTTCTGTTCTCTTTAATGTGTGTGTGTGCGTGCATGTGCGTGTGTGTGTGTGTGCACGTGCGTGCGTGCGTATGTGTGGATAATTAGACAGACAGACGGACAGATATAAATGTGTGTGTGTTTGTGTGTGATTACTGCAGCTCCTTGCACCACTACTAAGACATACTAAGGTTTGATTTTTAGAAGTTTTATTTTCAAAGCTTAGCTGAAAAAAATGAAAAAGGAATGAGGCAAACTTTAAACTTACCTTGCAGTTTGGTAACCTCTTTTCTATCCAACTTTTTCCAGAATGAGGTGGCCCAGTAGTTGTATATACATGTGGAAAAAGAGGGACGAATTCCACGTTTGATGAAGGTGAAAATCCAATGACTGGGGAACGCGTGCCAAACATCCACTAAAATAAAGATTTTAAAATTTAAGAATATGCTACAATAAATCAACCTATAAAAGTTTGCCTAACCTTTTCATTGTTCAGGTTTTAATTTATATTGCCAATATATGTATTTGCAAGTATACAATATGGAATTCTCCTGCATGCTGATGTATTGCTTATTTATCAGATCTGTACTAGAATACTCATAACGTGGCTTGTCTGTGAATAAAATGAACATGCACAAAATCTTCCACATAAAATAAATATAGCAATCATTGTAGTTCAGTGGAGATCAGCCACAGTCTAACTAAACTGGTGTAGATATAAATAGTGCAATTGTATGCAAGTATACTCATAAATAAGTCTCACAGTATTCAATAGGGCTTACTCCAATATAAGCGTGCATAGAATTGCACTGTTAATTTGTCTGTGACTTCAGATTCTACCTTACTGAAGTATCAAATTATACTTTGAATTCTGTTTTAGGTGGTATCTGGTGAGAAACCTAGTGATAGAGGAGTCATCTTCATACATTTCCCCATCACAGCTCTATCATGGCCCACTGTCCATCCCATTTTGAGCTACACAACACCTTGCTTAGTGCTGCTGATGCATTTGAAAATATTAGTTGTTGTATCTGTAACCATCATAGCAGTACTGGTCTGACATCCTAAGACAGCTAGACCTCAGTGCTAGCAGGAAGCTACAGGTCATGCCCCTTCATAGGTTCAGCAGTGGCTGTGGCTGCATCACATTCTAAACTTGCTGTTTTTCTGCATAGTGACTCATAGAACAAGACTGTTAGAAAGCAATTCCATAAATCAATCCTATATTTTTAAACTCATCCAGGTAAATTACAGATAACAGCAACAGATTGTAAGATTTCTTTTAAGATTCCAAGAAATCTCACTTTCACAAGCAAAAAAATTTTTGCACAGCAAAACAGAGACTAATTACTCCCCCCAATCCTTGCTGTTTTAAAACACGTATGTATATCCATACTAGACGAACGTACCCACATTTCACCCTGATTTCACAATTCTCCCAATGAATAATTTTTCATTCAGTACTGGAGTACTTTCACCTACCACCAGGTTTTATTCCTACTGACTACAAAGTGCCAAGAAATGCTTCTAGCTTTGACATTTCAATAAAAAGCTGGAAATTATCCAAATAACTAAGAGCTCATAATTTTAAATAAAACAATATTAAATATCTGTCAAAGAATTAAACACAATCTGTAATTAACATAAAAATTAGCATAGTCAATGAAATCTAATGCATATGTTAACATACTTGAGGCTAATTTTCAAGCTGAACATCCACAGTTATTTTTAAATTTGCCTTATTACTCTGACAAATAATTGAAATATTCATATCAAAAAGTGCAGATGAGATTTATTGCTTAAATGAATATGTGATCAAGACATATCTGTTAAGGAACAGCAAAGAATATCGCAGCAGAACACACTGAATTTAATTGCTTATGTTAACATTTTCCTTATATATTCTGCAGACATTTATGGTAAAATCAAAATGATGGGAAGGGGCTAATCCTAATCAGCAGGCTCATAAACAGTCAGCCACCCTCTTCCATCATTAAAATTAATATTTTGTATATTTCCAAGCATGAAGGGAAACCTAAGTTTTTAGATGTTAAATACCTCTAGTGGCAGCATCCTGACACAACAGCAGGGAGAGAGGGATGTTGCGACGCATCTTGTTTTAAAACAACCCTTTTATACATCTAGACAAAATGTTTTGGTGCATGCACAAGTACTGTAAAAAATTATATGTATTTAATGAACACACCAGCTTCCCAATGTACTGATATGTTAAAAGAGCAACAGAGCTTTCGTCTTAAGATGATAATGAAAATTGGTTGTGATACCAGAACAGTTTTTTGTAGCTTTTATTTCAACAAAGGCTCCAGGTTACATGGAAGGTTATTTGCTTTAGGAAATAAATGCTTCATTGTGGATTTTTAAAAAATAGCCTTCAGATCACTTGCCAGTGTGTGGATTGGGATTCATCTGCAGTGGACTCAGGCACCTCAGTTCTTTTAATAGAGTTTTCCACAGTAAACACTTCTAAATGTGTTCTGAATGTTGAAACTGAACACTGCACTGCTACTTTAAAAGATATGATCCCACTGTTCATGCCAGTATTAAGATATCTACAGGAATTGGCAGCAAGGGATATGAAGAGCACACGAGTGTAGTCCAATGAAGTCAGTGGATGTGCATTAGTGTAAATGAGCCGAGCATAACCTCTAACATGTCAGTAAACTGCAATCTTGTTACAGAAGCAGGGTGTTGTGGAGAAGGGAGCATTTTGTAGATACTTGTGCACCTTTCGCTCATGGATTGAGCGTTTTGTTTAAGAGTGGAAAGGAAAGAGCTCAGTATGAGTGACAGATTCGTATTAATAATGAATGTAGTCTCCTGTCTGTCTTTCTCTCCCGCCTTGCCGTTAAAGTCTGGAGGAGCCGCGGTGCAGTTCTGAAGCCAGGCGCAGACACATGTCTGCCATCCCCGAAATATACAGGCTAACTTCAGCACCGCGGCGCGTCGGACAGCGACAGAAGTTGCTTCCCTCTCTCTCCCTTCCCCGCTGCCTTCCCAAAGAACTGTGAAGGGATTCTCCCGATGTCCTCTTCCCCATGAGCATTGCTTTTACCGATCACGAAAAGGACAGGTGCAAACAAGGGATCACGAAGTAAACGCATCCATCCATCCATCTATCCTACGCTTTCCCAACAGGACCCTCATTACAGCAGTCAGAAAGAAGCACAGGCAGGCAGTACGGAAAGCGGGGAGGTGGCAGAGGCAAGGGGAAAGGGAGCGCCCTTACCTGTCCGTTCAAAAAAGGAAGCTGGTGAACGGCGGAATGGTGCTCGGGTGCCATCAAAGGCAGGAAAGGATCGCAGGGAAGTTGCCAGCCTGAAACCCCCTGGAGCAGCGGGGCAGGCGGTGGCGGGGGAGGATGTGGCGGCGAAGAAAGCAACAGAGGAGGGGGCACCACGCCAGCGGCTCCTCCGATCCGAAAGAGCCCAGCCGCGCTCGGGACCATCCAAATCCACGGAGGCACTGGAGGCTCCGCATTCCCGGGCCAGAGGAGAGGCTGCTGCCGCTTGGCTCTCGGCACCGGGAGCATTCTACATTTTAGAGTACGATCCCACCGCTCGCAGGGGGCGCCTCCGGCGGAGGCAACCGACGGCCACAACGCAGGGGGCAGACCGGCAGCGAAGCAGCTGTGGCTGGGCTGCAATGCCCATCAGTCCGCCCAACTCTCCAAGGCGGCGCAGAGCAGCAGCGGCGGCGGAGAGGCTCCCGAGCCGGCTGGGGCGCCACTTCGTTCTCTTGCGCGGCTGCAAGCTCCGCCCCCGGCAGCCCCTCCCGCCTGGCCACGCCCCCGCCGCCACTGCCGGGAGCCCGGGACTGGGAAGGAGGCGCACCCTGCTGCAAGTGCCTTGGGGAAGGGCCCTCCAAGTTCGCTCTTCCTGCTGAGCGCGCAGGCGGCGGAAGAGAGAGAGCTCCGCAGACACGGCCAGCGCGGGAAGAAAAATGAATGGGAAAGGTGGAGGGGGGGGGGGACAATGCAGAGAGAAGGAAGAACCGCAAAGACGGGGAGGAGGGCGGAATAAGGGGAAGGGAAGCGAAAATGAAAGGCCTCATCGGAGACCTAATTTACCAGGGCTCAGCCTTGAAGTGCCCCTGAGCATGTGCAGGGTGCAATCACTGCATCCAGCCCGAAGTTATCGGGAGGAACGGAAAGAAAGAAGAGCAGGAGAGGGAGGGAGATGAAACAGCAGTTACAGAGGGAGGAAAACGTGGGGAAAGGAAGTTCGAAGAGAACAAATGTGAGTAGGTTTCTTATGAATTAAGCAGCAAACTAACACTGCTGTACAGACTTAGTTCATGAGTCGTTTTTGGATACCACTGAGAAGAAACCAAAGGGAACCTAAGAATGTTGGATGTGACAGATTACTTTGTCCTGCCATTCCATGGAGGTGTGTGTACTGGCCTCCTCTCTGGGGCTGGCACATTTTCCTGTGCAGAGCATGAGAAGAGTAGCTTTCACATTCAGATGTCTTAGCAAAAGCATGAAAGCATTTACCACTTCTCTGTATGCTCATATCTATGCTACCACTTATTTTCGATTAAGCACAGCTTTTTCACACATGATATTTTGAGACGCCTAGTCTCTGGCAAGAGCAATGCACTGTGTCTCTCCTATAGCAGGTTCACACTATTAGTTACATCCTTTTGGAATTTCCCACCAGCCCTCAAGAGGTGAGGATCAGATGGGAAAACTGAAGGATTACTCCTGTGGCAAGCAAAATGAAGGCTGGGTAGACAGGGTTGTCCTGCAGTGGTGACTAGGTAGGAAGGGGTATGTGGGAAGTGAGATGAAGTTCTTGGCACCCTCTGAGTTATCAAAGAGATACCAAAATGCAAGCACACATATCACCACATGAATGCATCTCCATGGCAGCAAACTCTCTGGGTAAGAATGGAGAGACTTGCCTTACTAATAACTTCTAGATAACTTTATGCATGCAAAGGAATTTAAAAGCCTCATCACAGTCAACTACTGAAGAGCAAAAGAAGGTAGGCCGTGGCTACTCCTTCCCATTTCACAGCTACAGAACTAACAAATACTCTCAGACCCAACACCACTCAAAGTGAGGCCAAGGATGAACTGGCATTATTTCACTTCTGTGTTCAAGTTTCTCAAGTCCTAGTTCAAGGCTACTCATTTTAACTTTTGTTGGGATACCAAACATGTCACAAAGGAGCAATTCACACAATAATAATAATAGCAGCAGCAACAACAACAGCAACATTTGATTTATATACTGCCCTTCAGGACAACTTAACACCCACTCAAAGCAGTTTACAAAGTATATTGTTATTATCCCACAACAATTACCCGATGAGGTGGGTGGGGCTGAGAGAGCTGTGACTGATCCAAGGTCATCCAGATGGCTTCAAGTGAATCAAACCTGGTTCTCCAGATTAGAGTCTCACTGCTCTTAACCACTACACCAAACTTTGCATCCACATAAGGACCCTCTCCCCCCACCAGCACATATTTGTATATGTGAAGTAGATAATCTTGCATATTATCCAGTTGCAAAGATTGTGGCAATGGGGAAAGTACTGCAATTATCATGGGAACTTCTGTATACACACACATATTCACATGTGAGCTCTTCTGAGTATCATTGTTTTCAATAGGACTTAAACCCCAATGTTTTCCATTTTTTCATTTCTAAGCCTCATTGAATCCAATAGAATGTACTCTACAGTAAGCATGCATGAGATTTCAGTCATAGTTCCAAATGAAACCTGTGAGTGCAATCCAAATCCTGCTTTCATTGAAATGTATTAATGTAGAGGGAAACATTATGTTGCTTCTCTGGGGAGCTTGCCCAAGGCAACTTATAAAATAAAACATTAAAAACATAAAACATTAAAAGTTGTTAATTAAAAACCAGCATTAACAACCCAGCCAGAGCATGAAAAAGATCACTGAGAAATGGATACAAACTATGCAAACACCTCTGTGTTCCCATTTGTTTCAATGGTGGTGGTGCAGGTGAAATTCTGAGTGTGTTGTTCCCTAACACAATCTTCATTGGCAAGGAATACCAATACAAGTCTTTGGCATTAAGACCTGAACCCTCTGATTCTCTGATTGTACTTCCCATCAATTCACATTTCCAGAAAAAGCCTTCCTCCTCTAATATATGAACATAAAATGTATTTTATTCCACAATCTACTTACTTGTAAGTTAACCTGTGGATGCATATAGAAGAATTGCGATACAGGTTTCCCCACTCTTCTCTCTAGTAAACCATTCTGGGCAAGCAGCTCAAAAGGTCAGAGACAGCTAACCTTACCTGACACTTGCCAGAGGACTTCTTTTCTCAGCTACAATATCTAATTCAGAACACTACATTGAATACGATTGGGAGGATTATATTTTCCATTACATTGGATTTATTACTTCTGACTTCCCTCTTTGCTTTCTGCTTTGAACTTCTTTTAAAAATTGAACTTCTTAACTTCTGCCCTCTTTTGACAAACCATTGGAGAATACAGATCTGGGTCATATCTTTTAGGCTTCTCGCATTTCAATATGCCCCAGGAAAGGACGAGTCATTAGAACTTTAGGCAGGGGAGTAGATAACGCGAGGAAAGCAAAGTTAGGTGTTATGTGATGGAGGGGCTCATAGGGCTCATAATCATGTGTGGTCAGGTAGGCATGCATACTCTACATATGTCTGTGTGAATGGGGCATTTTGTATCTTAGGGCCAAGCTACAAGTGACGAATGACACTTGAACGGCAAGTGGATTGAGTGGAGGGCAAGTGAACAGGGAGAAATACACTTGCCATTCAAGTGTCATTCGTCACTTGTAGCTTGGCCCTTAGTTTCACATTCTCAATAGGGTAGCTTGAACAGAAGGAAGAAAAACTTTCTGCTGCTGTTTCTCACTACTAGTAGCTGCTAGCATGTGTTTTATATCTAGCTCAAGACAGAGTATGCACCATACTGGATCCAAATATTGGCTAGTTCCACACAGGAAAGATTTTCCATGTTCATCATGTTTCCAGTGCAATTGTTGGTCTATTATGATAGATCATAAGCTGTGTTTGTCTGTAGCAGAGGAAAAGAGCGAGAGTCCAGTAGCACCTATAAAGACTAACAAAATTAGTGGTGAGGTATGAGCTTTCATGAGTCACAGCTCACTTCTTCAGCTCACTTCACTTCTTATAGGTGCTACTGGACTCCTGCTCTTTTCCACGGGTCCGTTATGTTTGCAATAAAGATTACATATGGTACAGGCTAACAGATTTTTTTGTTTTCTATTGATGTCCCAATTCACTAGCTTTTGGCTAGTGGGAATCAGTGTATCAATTACATTCTTATATGTGCAGCTACCACTGATGATACATATGTCTATCATTCTTAAGATTGTGTTATATGAGTATATTTTTACATATACCACTGATGAAGCATGTATGTGTAAAACACATAGGGACTCAGACTGAATAGTTTTTCTCACTGCTACTTTTTTCTTCTTGTTCTACTGTGGGTTGCCCTTTCATACAAGATGCAGATTGCACCAGTTCTCTGGTTCTGTTGTCATGCCAGGGGTTGAACCTGGGACCATCTGCAAGCACTGAGTTGTGGCCCTTCCAAGAAAGTGCACAGCAGATGGGAGTTTAAAGCACTATATCAACACTAGTGGGTGGTTTGGAGTGCGTTAGAACTAGAAGCCACTTGATCTGAATTCTGACTCCAAATACAGGGTGAGAGGATTGAGTTAAAAACAAAAGATTATTTTCTCTCCATGCTTGGGGAACAGTGAGCAGCCCAAGTGAGCTAATAAATGGCTCAACTGATTAGCCCAAGGTAAAGAAATCTGTGTTCCTGAGAATATTTCCAAATACGAAAAGTGAGGAAAAGTCTTTGTACAGGGAGGAGACATATTGGAGGCAGTCTCATTTACTGACTGAGTAGAAGAGATTCCAACTGTCCAAACTGGAACACTCATGATTTAGAATCTCTTAATCGGGGATGCTAATATGAGCTTAGTTCTTTATAAATGCTTTAGCTCTATGATGACCAGATTGTTTTTACTAGATGTATTCTGATGAACTAGTTAGCTATGTAAGGCCTAGGTGCAGGGTAAGGTTTGGTTTCTCTTTGGACTCATATTGGACTAATAATTTGGACTCAGCATGAATTAAAGTTATGCCTGATCATGCCTTCTCTCTGCTGGCTTTCAGCCTGTATCTTGGAGATGACCAGGGCTGTATTATCCTGTGGCCAGGCCCCTAGGCTTTCAGGTATTTCAGGACCCCTCTGGCACTTCGATCTTTCATCTCACTACAGTTGACAGTCTGACCCTGGTATAGTGTGTACTAGACTGCAGTGCATAGCCCTATATCCATTTTGAGGGTCTCCTGAAGAATTCTATTCACAATTTAAAAAATATTTTTGTGGCGCGAATAGAACTCTTCAGGAGAGCACATTTTGGGGGTATACTTGTTCAATACTGCAATATTTTGAAGTGAATAAAATTTGTATTATTTATTAAAAATATATAATTTATGGATAATTGTTTTGATACAAGGGACAATTTGTTTCATTTCAATACGGAGGCAGTTCATTGTCTTATTAATAGAGGTAATATATAAGAGAATCAATTAATTGTAAATTATGTGGGGGTATACCTCAGCAAAAAAAATTGACAGGCCCCTAGTCCCTACGGGGCCCCTAGGCTTCGGCCTGGTCAGCCTTATGAATAATACGGTCCTGGAGATGGCCTAAAACTTGCTTCTGGGCCTCATGTCATGACTGGCAGAGACTAGCGGATCTTGGTGCCAAGATGGAGGGGAGGGAAGAAGACATGTCAAATGAAGGATGGATGGCAACACCATCCCACTTTACTTTGTATTATGCATGTGTATCTGTCAGCCACCCAGAACCAAATGCTGGAACATAACAGACAGTCAGTCTGAAGGCACAGAGATATAGCCTCCAGGCTGACATAAATCATGTACTCATACTTTACCCATCATGTGCCAAATAACCCCTGATAAACTTTTGCTTTACTCTACTCAAGCTTCTCATTTTGGGATAGTTCCAGTCTTCACTGTGGGATAGATGCCAATGCGTGAACAAATTGGCATCCAGTATACCACAACTGAAAAACAGAATGAGAAAATAGGGATTTTACCTTGAAAGTAATATAGCCAGGAGCCTCAATACCATTTCCCAAAGAACTAATCTAAATCATCTTGTGCCCTTTGTATCGTACTCTATAAACAACAAACTCTCTCATCTGACAAAGTGAGCTTTAGCTCCCAAAAGCTTATACCCTGGTAAATTTTGTTGGTCTTTTAAGATGTTACAGGACTTGAATTTTGTTCTATTGCTACAGATTAACATGACTACCCACCTGAAACAAACTCTCCAATTTCCATTAACAAACTTAAAATATGGACACAATTTTTTTTTCAAGAGAAAAATATTCTTATAGTGAGAGAAAGACCAGGGAGGTTCTGGTTAGAGGGAAAGCATCAATTTCTTAATAGAACAGCAAGATTTGGGTCCAGTGGCATCTTGAAAACCAACAAGATTTTCAGAGTATAAGCTTTTGAGAATCAAACCTCTCATCTTCAGATACAAGTAGGAATGGAGTTCTCTGAGCTTTATATCCCAGCCAGAAAGTGGGTGGGTTGTTGCAAGGAAGGGCAATGCAGCTGATGAGGTGGGAGGGGTGTTGCCAAGAAGGGTGTCAGAATCAGGGGTCATTCCGTAGAAAAAGAGCTGCAGAAACTCATTAGCATATGCCATGCCCCTTGACAGCACCAGAAATGTGTTATTAGCATAACTGATTTGCATATGCCACACCCCCTGACCTCACCTATCCTGGCTGTTTTGGACCCAATCCTGGCCATTTAGGGTCCAAATTGGGCCCAAAATGGCAAAAGGGGGCTGAAAATGGCTGAAAATGGCCCCAAATGGTCAGGATTGTGCCACTGCTGAGTAGGAGAGTGATCCACCACCTGTCAGAGGCCCGATCCGGGCCATTTTGGGACCAATCCTAGCTGTCTTAGGCCCAATGCTGGCCATTTTGGGCCCAATCCAGGCCAAAACGGGTCCAAAATGGCCAAAAATCAGGTGGGCAGGGCCACCTGACGTGACCTCTTTGGAGAACTACTGGAACTGCGTTCCTGTGCATTCCCCCTCAAAATGAGCCCTGGTCAGAATGCAAAGTATAATGCAGCTTGATTATGGTATGGAAGAAAAGCTTAGGGGTAAGAAATGCAGAAAATTAGCATCTGTAGTGAGATAAGAGTTCTACGTCTCTATTCAGCCCTGGGTGAATAGTTCTCCAGGGTGTCAGGGTGTCATGTTACGTTACGTTATGAATTTCTGAATGAATTCAAGTTCAGCAATCTCACATTGTAATCTCCCCTTGAAGCTTCTCTGTCTTGAGTTCCAAACAAATCATAACAAACAAACCATTTGCGTACTCATATCTAATGTAAGGAGCTTGACTCTTGAAAACTTATGCCATGGAAAAATCTTATTGGTCTTTAAGGTGCCACTGGATTAGAATCTTGAGGTTCTATTGCAGACAAACCACCTGAAAATATTTTAGTATTAATAGTTTGACATAATATGATTATCATCATGTATGCATCTGGTCACAGAATATTAAGAAGACAAAACATACTTTGTAGTAGAAATACAGCACGTGTGTGTGTGTGTGTGTGTGCCTTTTGTTGAGTCTGAACAATCATCAAGGCCAATGCTATCTAATCTGACTTACTGAATTGTTCAAAGGTCACAAGAAAAGAAAGGTTATTCCTAGAATTTGTTTCCTGAGATCCTTTAACTGGAAGTAACAGGGACTGAGTCACAGACTTTCTACAGTTCTGCCACTGAAACATGGCCCATTGAACCATAGTTTCTTACAGTGATCGACAGGCCTGGAAGGTCAGAACTCAATCTCTATTACCTTCACAATAACAAGTGTTGAAAGATAAATACAGAAACTAGTTTGGACATGTAATAAAGAGCCCCCTTGCCCAGTTGTAGTTGGTGGAGGATGTTTGTTTTTCCTGTGTGCACTTGTGCCTTTACAATTTGTACTTGGTGAATAAGGATAAAATAATTACAAGGCTCTTGAGCTTTAATGTTTCTGGCATTTTTATTATTATTAAAGCCAAGCAGAATTGTTGACAGTACTCAAAGTTATTTTCTTACATGAGCAGCAAAAAAAAAAAGTTAAAAAGAACCATAACAGTCTTTGAACATATATTTTTTTCTTTTATACCCGAAGGAGATATTTTTACTTCAGAGAAATACTATTTTCCCTCTCTCTGTGAAGGATGCTGTTCCACTCCTAATTGCATGCATTTGTTGTTTCTTTTTTATCTTGGGGATCCACATTTTTCTTTAGAAATTAACTCATGGCAGTGGAAGTGGGGAGGGGACCTGATTGCTACCTGGTTTTACAACCTAATACTAGCCATCAACAAGAGAAAACCTGTTATTCAGGACACCTATAAATAAAACAGATTAATGAGGCACTTCCCTCAACATTGGGCCAAAGTATGCTTTGCTCGATGCATCAGAGGACCTACATTACACATTTTGCACTGTATGTTCCTAATTCTTACACAGAGATGTACAGATATGACCTTCTTCCTTTTTTTGCTTTCATATGTTATCTTCATGAGCCATTTTGCTGAGTCCATTCTTGTTGCGTTACTAATTTGTTTTTTTTTCCTTTTATGCTGTTTCCCCATAACAGATTTAGAAACAGGCATCAGTGTTAATAGTAATCATGCAAGGACCACATTAGCAAGTCATTGTTGTCCATTATAAATTAATCACTGACTCGGGGCACCTTCCTTAGGCCACTCAAAGAGGCAGTTATCCATCAACTACTTTTAAAAAAATCCCTAGACAAAAATGATGTTGCCAGTTATCAACCTGCCTCTATCTGCCCTTTCTGGACAAGGTGACTGAGACAGTGGTGGTGAGCCCACTTGAGGCCTTCTTGGATAACTGGTGTGCTCTGAATCTTTTTCAGTCTGGTTTCAGGCTTGACTATGGAACAGAGACAGCCCTGGTTTTAGTTGATGATCTATATTTGAATGTACACATAGACCAGAGGTTCCCAAACTTATTTGGCCTACTGTCCCCTTTTCAGAAAAAAAAATTACTCAGCGCCTTCTTGGAAATCTGCCTTCAAGAAGTGGACAAAAAGATGCAGTGACAAATGTGCACATAGCAAAGAAAGATGTTGTTGTAAATAAGGCACTTTGAAGCTCAAAATCATAAAGTATTTTATAAAATCAACCGTATAGTAACATTTGCAGCAACATCAGCCTTACAAGGGTCCACATGCATTTGCAATTTGCAAATGCATTGCTGTGATTGGCTGTGGGGACCCCTCTCCACCTCCACCTCCCTCCCTGATTCCAGGGAAGACCAGGAGAAGGCAGGAAAAGGCTGTTTTAAATAGGTTCTGGACTCTTCTTTCTTTATGCTTCCACTGCCCCCTTATTTTTACTCAACACCCCCCAATTGCACCCAAGGCTCCTACCACCCACCTGGATCATTCCAGCGCCCCCCAGGGGGTGGTATTGCCCACTTTGGGAACCACTGACATAGACCGTGCTTCTTTGCTGCCCCTGCAGGATTTATCTGCTACCTTCAATAAAATATTGTTGAAACATTTGGAAGTGGAAATACAGATAGGAGATGTGCTTGGAATGGTTTAAATCATTCCTTTTTTGGAGAACTCAAAAGGATTGCCACTGGAGACCAGTTATCATCAGTGTGGGATTTATCCTGTGGGGTACCACAGGGCACAATGTTATCCCCCACACTATTCAATCTCTCTAAAGCACTTAGGAGAAATTATTTGTAGGGTTGGAACTGGAGGATGCTTTCAATAAGCTGACAACACTCAACTCTATATATCTCTATAAAAACCTCCAGACAATTCAAGAGAGCTCTTGAGCCATTGCCTGACTGATGGTTAAATGGCTGAGAGTGAATAAATTGAAACTGTACCCTGACAAGATGGAAGTAATGCTGGCTGGAAAGCCTGAGGTCATGACAGAAATTGTGATTCAGGGACCATTGCTGACATAGTTAAGAGTATAGGGGGTTATCATGGATCCAAGATTACTGCTAGAGAAGCAAGTTAAAGCAGTCGCAAAAAATATGCTTTCTTCCAAGTTAGTTTAGCTTAGATGGTCCCCTACCTTGACATGGTCGATCTGGCCACCTGAATCCATGCCACAATAGCATCAAGACTAGATTACTGTAATATACTCTGTATTGGTCTCCCCTTGAAGTTAATTCAGAGAGTCCAGTTGGTAAAAAATACCGTCGCTCCATTATTATCAGGAGATAGCTGGAGCTAGCAGGAACATGCATGCCACACCCTTTCTGCATTCACTGCTTCGGCTTTGGGTCCAGTTCAAGGTACTGGCCCTTACACATGGCTCTTCATGGCCTTGGGCCCTCATACCTTCAGGATCATCTCTCCTATGTCCCACCATGACATAAACTGGAATTTTGAGAACCAAAACACTATGTTCACAAAATTCAGAAACATCCCTATTCTTAGAGAATTCTAAAAATATCATACACCCTGAAGATCTACTTGGAAATTGCCACCTTTTAAATCAATGTGATTCAAGTACAAACAGCATATCTAGGACAAACGGGTGGACATCTCCATCCTGTTCTACATTCCAGGTACATCTGTCTGCCCACCACTGATGACAGAGTATTCAACTACCTTCACTTTTGAGACTCAGCCTCCACATAATCAAGGTTGTAATCCACAATCAATGAGACTTACTTCTCAGTAAACAGCATTTGAATTGCAATATTCGAAAGCTCTACAGTAATAGAAAAGAGCCAGCTATTAGGTCTGGATATCCTCTACCTTCAGAGATACATGCCAAGTGAGAGGAATGATGCCTTCCTTCACAATTCCTTCCATAACATAAGAGTACGCTACAAGAAGTAAAAAATCACTATTGTATGAAAATGGGAGAGGATTGTGAAAATGCACAGATGAGCACTCAAAGAACAAGTTACCACCAGTAAGCAACCCGTTTTTACACATTTCTGGTCTCTGTGCATCACACTGATGGGTGAAGATTAGCAAGATTACCTACCTGGAAGTCAGTAGAGATTATTTTCAGAAAGGAAAAAGAACTGAGACCTGCTCTGCTAAAAGATACACCCACTCTGGCTCTGACTTTGAGGGCACAGTGCTTTATGACAATGAAAGGCTGAGCTCATGTGGTTGCTCTGCAGAATTTAAAAAAAAAACCTCCGCTGAAGATGGAGGACATAGCAGTGGCTCTGGTGGAGTAAGTTCTGAGGGCTCCAGTGAGAGGCTGGCAGACCAGCTTGTAAAAGAACTTGATGGTATCTATGATCCTGAAACCTCATCCTGGAACCCTTTTGTAATGTTTTGCCATATAAACAGCTTGCATTTTGTTTCTGTTGGTTAATGTGGAGTTTTTGAATATTTGTTACTGTGGTTAAAAATGTAGGCCTCTGAAGTAAGGAGGGGGACTGGATGGGTGAGTGAAGTGTGCTATGATTGGACAGCAGCTGTGCACTAAGGGTGGAGTAAACTGCAGCTGTTAGTCTGAGTGCTGAGGTAAAGTGGGTCTCCCTAGTTCAGTGAGTCTGTGTGGAAGTCTATGGAGCGGGAAGAGACTTATTCTGTTATTCTGTAAGTGAAGTGCTGAGGGAAATAAGTCTTTGTGACTGTTTATTATTTCTAGCCTAAGTGGCAATTGTTTGGAAAATTAGTCTTTGTGACTGGGTCTGTAAATAAACATTTAAGGATCTATACCTATTTTGAAACCTCCAAACTTATGAACCTATTCAAAAACCAATACGCTTATCAATACTCACTGCAACCATTATGTACCTATAAATAAATTCTGTTTTGGGTTAAGAAAAATGCGTGTTTCATCTGGAATATAGGAGCCCTTTGTAACCTCACAGCCATCCCTATGCGCTGACCATTCTGCAATTCTGCAAAAACCACTTAGAAACACGAAGCAAGAAGCAGGGAGGCAACATAATAAGGCTGTTTCAGAGCCTTATAGTGAAATGTCATTATAGGAGTCACAGTCTTGGGCCATGCACAAGCAAACTGCCCTTAGAGTGAGGTGCAGCCAAATTGGGCATTTGACTGACCCCATTTAAACTTACAAGGGAGTCAGGCAGGGTTGCCTTCTAGCCCCCTTTCTGTTTATCTTCTTCATCAACAATTTGGTAAACCTTTTGAATGACCCTGGATTGCACCCTCCCAAATTAGCAAATAGGCACATTCATGTACTGCTCTATGCAGATGATGCTGTATTACTTTCTAGGACCCCCATAGGGCTGAAACGAGCCCTAAAAAAATTCTCCCAATTCTGTGATACTGAACACCTTCTAATTAATTACCAAAAAACTAAGATCCTGGCTTTAGGTAAAAACTCAAAGATCAGATGATGGGAGCTTCAGGGGCATCAGTTAGATGCCAAACTGTGGCCAAACTGTGGCTCTGGAGCCACATGTGGCTCTTCTAGACATATTGTGTGGCTCCCAGAGGTCTCGGAGTATCGCCATGGCCATATATTTTATTTTATTTTCCTCTCTCCCTTCCCTCCCTTCCCTCCTTTCTTTCTGTGTCTTTTCCTTTCTCCTTTTTTCCCTTCTTTCCATGTCTTTCTCTCCCTTTTTCTTTTTTCTTCTTTCTTTCTTTGTCTATTTCTTTCCATGTCTTTCTTATTTTCAATAAAAATGTTGGGGTTGCCAGGTCTGACTCAGAAAATACCTGGGAACTTTGGGGGTGAAGCCTAGCAAGGATGTGACATCACTTTCATGATGTCACTTCCAAGTCAGAGGTCAAGTGATGGCTCTTCCCAAGCTCCACCACTTCTTATGATGTCACTTCCAGCATACTGCACCCAAACCCCACCCCTTCCTGTGATGTCACTTTCAGGACACTCCCCCAAACCCACCTCTTCATCTGAAGTCACTCCAGTGCATCATGTCTTGTGGCTCTCAAACATTTGACATTTATTCTGTGTGGCTCTTACATTAAGCAAGTTTGGCCACCCCTGAGTTAGAACAAGTTACCAGCTTCAAATATTTGGGTGTAGTTTTACAAGCCTCAGGTACCAAAACAACACATAGCAGCTTCGTTGCTGATGTGGGAGAAAAAACAGCAAACAGTATACTGAAATTCTATTGATCACAAGGGGGGCATTATGTACTAGCTGCACTCAATTAGTATACAGATCATTCTTGGGGCCGCCATCCTCCTCTTTCTCTCAACTTGAGAGAGTGCAGTCCAAATTCCTTAGAGCCCTATTACAAGTGCCCAAATGTGTCCCTAACTCATGGGTTAGACTGGAAACAGGAATGTTAAGGGTAGAGGCCAGAATCACCATCCTTTCAATTTTCAAATGGCTGTCAGGAAGTCTAAACCGGCAAGGTCTGCTCCCGTTGTTATTCCACGACAAATTTCAATCTAATTGGCAAAAGGTGACTCTGAAATCCCTGGGAAAATTGGGTCTTTCTCCTCAAAGTTTGCTAGTCATGGGGTTAGACGAGGCAAAATCACTCATTAAGCAGAGAGTGACAGACATTGAAAGACAAACAGATTTACTTAGAGCACCATGTTTTATTTCTTCAGATACTACTAAATATATTGCCGCTCTTGCAGCCTATTTATACTTTCTTGAATCCAGTAACTCCAGAAGGGCATTTACTTTAGCTAGAAGTTCGACTCTACCCTCTGCCATTCTGGAAGGAAAGTTTAAAGCTGTCCCTTACTCTCCTTGGCTTTGTTCCTGTCCTGTAAGAGAAATTGACTCAATGGAGCACATCTTCTTTAACTGCCCAAGTCATAGTAAAATTAGAGCAGAAACCATCAGTCCATTAGTAGAAAGATTCCCTGGAAGTTCAAATAAAATCAAACTTGATTATCTTTTGTCTGATCGGAATCACCAGACAACACGTCAAGTAGCAAGATTCTGTGCCCAGGTCTACAAGCAACGTAAATCTCATAAGGCAGACTGAATGTATTTTAACCTTTTAAACAACTAATTTATGATGATCTTATTTTTTTTACTCTTATATTTATTCATTGTTCTTCCCCTGTATCCAGTCTCAACTGTTTTTAAACTGATTTGCAAATGGTTTTATATGTACTGGTCGCAGACTGTAATAATAAACTTGACTTGAGTCACAGTATATAGATCACATAAAGAGGGCAAAACACCACACCTGTGTTACAGTAAGATGCCCTCCCCACCAGGGAGCACCAAGAGCTCCCCTTGATCCCAGAGCGATGTGCAGCTGAAAGTGCCAGGTAAGGGTGCTGCCATTGTGTCAGATTAGAGAATCACAATCATGCTATGTGCAATAAAATGTGATTGCAAGAAGAACAAACCTGGAAGGTTTTATAACAGCCTAATCAAGGATTTGTTCTGTGACTCTAAGACATTCAGGCCATGAGAAAGTCCAGTATTTGGCAAGAAAACTTTACATTTTTCTCTGATGAAGGGCTTCCCTCTCAATGCAGATGTACCAAATGAATTAATTAAATAATTGGGCAAGGTAACTTCATCTCCTGCCCCATTAGCATCTCCTTCAGCATAACAACAGCACTACGTTTTTTCGTTTTAGTGAGCTTGGCTATCCTAGCAGTAGTTGGAAATAGAGTATAAAAGATACTTCAGTGGTTCTTCTTTTCTGGACCTTCTTCCACCACTGGCTCAAGACAATGCTCTCACTTTAGGATAAGAAGAATATGATTAATCTTGTCTCTCTCTATGTTGTTTTCCCAAACCTCACTTCTATCTCATTCCTTCCGTTTCTTAGCTTCAACCTCCCCACCCTTCCTCCGAATTCTTAACTGGGTGGTTGACTCTCATGATCTCCCTTATCCCATAACCTCTCCTATCCCTTATCTCACTCTTCCTGTCTATCTTCTCTTCCATCCTTCTCCCAACTTCACCCCAATCTTCCACATCTATTTGGGAACATACACTTCCCAGGTGTTTTTTTTCCCTATGTTAACTTTGTGTTGGACATAATTTTTGGATAACTTAAACCAAAGTGGACACTAGGATGTTATTATCATATGTTTGCAGTGTCCTAAGTGAATTGTTATTGTGTTTTATTGAACTGCAAAGAACCACTATATCTAGAACTATTCCTGTATCTAGCTGCTTAGAACTGGCTTTGCCTTGAAAACTGCTTCAATCTCTTCTTTGTTACTCTGTATTCTTGTTAGGACAATAAAGTTACCATCTTGGTAAGCATCTTCCTCCCTCCCTTCCATTTGTAGGAGTATATTAAGCCTAGCAATGTCTGTGTATACAAGGGCTAAAAAATCCCCTTGGATTTAGGATCTGGGATTGACCATCTGTGGGGAATCTGCATGTATGCTCTCATACAGGTCTCCTTTTTGGTAATAAATCAGAGCGCATTTCAGTCTTCATAGATTCACTTACAAAGCTGTGTTTACAGTTCCATTTATAGAGCAGTACTTCAGGTGAGTGTGGTGTTACAGGGCAATGGGTAAAGGCCTTGAATCTGAAAGGGATAGATAAAAGCATGTTCCTGAAGATGGCTAACAGCTTCATCAGTCGAGAGCGCTTTGATGGTTTCCTCTTAGGAGGAGTCGAACTCACAGCAGAGGATTCTTAAAAGTAATTAAAACAATGGAATATATGAGACATAGCTGCAGCCCTTAGGAACAAGCTGCAGATGAAAACTGAGGTTCAAAATGGAACCAGAGGAACCCAGGAAAATGTCCTGGTGGATAGGTCCATACAGCCAACATCTATGAATAAAAGTCCATGTGAAGAAAGTTTAATAAAAGTCATGTCCATACTTATGGCTGCCCATTTTCTAGCAGCTACCGACAAGGAGATAGCTTCCAGTCCCCTGAATGCAGAGCCTGAGTCACACTTTCTCTGCATTGTATTGTACACATAGCTCATACGGAGGAAACTGACAGTGTGAATTACCCCTATTGGGAGACTGAGGGAAATGATGCCAACTTTCAAGTGTAACCTTTAAGTGGCATGGTAACAAGATAGATTTGCCATGCCTGATGGCTTCAGTGTACTACTACATCTATTCAGCACGTACCAACAATGTTCTAGGCATTTTTACAGCACATAAAAAGGGGCCAGGTCCACAGGGCTTACACTCTTTGTTATGCACAGGGATAAAAGGAAGAGAGAAAAGGGATAGTGCAGCAACTGGTGCAAATGGAAAACTGGAAATAGGCAAGCTGCATAAGTGGCAGGGTAAGGCCTGATTTAAAAGAAGGCCTCAGGCCTATAGCTGCAGGGGAGACATATAGGGTCCACACCCCCTATCTGAATTCTCAGCTTTTATTTTTCAAAAGGTGCTTCTTTTGTTCTTTCCATTATGAAGCTATAAGTGAAAATTAGCAAGCAGATTTTATCTGGATGTCCTGGAAAGAAATTGGGGAGAGGGTACCTCAAGATGCCTAGAGATGAATCAGTTAACCCCTTCCTAACTAAATGCCTCACTAAATTTGCTTTCTTTCATATTTTTCCCCTTGAACTCTTTCCTTCTTTCTTGTTTGTTTTTCTTCTCAAACATCTGTAACAAACAAGACCATCAAGCAGAAAACCTGAACAAAACTGATACTATTTTTAGTTGCCTTCTCTATTTGCAGCAGGGAATTTGCCATGAGACGATGGGTAGGGCAGAAAAATGAAGGCCCAGTATCAGTAGGCCTAGCATCTGCTTGTAATAATGAATTTCAAGCTTACTTGCTGTAGCTTACCCAGATCCCACTTATGACATCAGAACCCCAGAGTTTGGGTGATGGGCACCCAGCAAGAGAGAGAACTTGAACAGAATGGTGGTTTAGATCCAAACCATGTTTCCTGCTCATGGAAGGTACTTCCATCATAGGATAGGGGGTCTTTTGTTGACTTCTCCTTCCTACAGCTGACCCTCTCACTTGCCCCCCCCTTGCTGGTCCTGGGAATCCACTGTCCCCCATATGATTTTTGAGGAACATCAGGCTGCAGCAGAAATGAGATTCCAAAGATCACTTCCATGAACACTATCTCTTAATCCCTATTCAGTCATGTGCAGCGGTCAAATTACTAGGTAAATCAGATTTCCCAGCCAAGATGTTTTGTGGTTGAAGATGTAGAGAACTGCTGGCACTATGTCAGAAGAAAAGGACTGGGGGGAGGGATACACAGTCTCCCTACTACAATCTCATTTTCCAAATTATATATATATACTTTCCAGCTTTCTGAAATAATCATAGAATACCTTTGATCTCTTGGCTATTGATGTCTGTACATTATCACCTAATAGGGCACCAATGCCAAACAGCAACACATGGCATTTCCTCTTTATCTAAGGCTGAATATGAGTTTGTGTGTGCAGCTGCATGGGGGCAGGGCTAAGAGCCAGTAAAGGACCAGCAATATTGGCCAAGTCCCAGTGAATTCAAAGTTTGATCATTGCAGGAAAACAGGCTTTGAATTAGGATTTTGTTATGAGCCAACTACTGTCATATAACCAGGTCATAGCATTATCTTGTTTTTTAAAGAGCTTGGGAGTCTTAATTAGGCAATTGCCAGTGGCTCTTTGCATCCTTTCTTATGTGTTGTATTACAGCCCAAACTCATTATTATGAAGATGATTATGGCCATTTCTTGGATTTGAATTGCATACTAGAAGACCTTCTGTTTTTTCCTACCTAGCTAACAACTTTCCAAAATTTTTGCCCATTTGTATTATTATTACAAAAATGTGGCAGACCATTCATGTCTCCCCCACCCCCCACCCCCTTATATATCCTTTAACATCAAGGAAGCTTCCAGGTCACAATCACTTCATATGCTGTTGTCAGAAGTGTTTTCAAAATCCCAAACACATGATGGCATTCAAATGTTCAGCTTAAAGGCAGAGCACATACTGCACATGCAGAAGATCTTAAGTGCTATTCAGGACCTTCAATTAAAAGGGTCTTGGTGGCTGGGAAAGAACCTGAGACCTTGGTAAGAGGCTTCCAGTATAGATTGTACTGGATGGACCAATGTCTGACTCAGTATAAGGCAGCTTCAAGTTCAAATGTCCATTCTATTAGATGGGTAGCCATGTTGGTCTGCAATAGAACAGTAGGATTTGAGTCCAGTGGCCCCTTAGAGTCCAACAAGATTTTCAGGGTATAAGCTTTTGAGAGTCAAGGCTCCCTTCAGATATCTGTAGGGAGCTATGACTCTGAAAAGCTTATACCCTGAGTAACATTTTGGTCAGTAAGATGCCGCTGGACTCAAATTCTCCTGCATAACAAAGAAGCTGATCTATGTAAGAGTCATGGTTTTCTGAATTTTGAAAAGGTATTTACTTTCTCATCTAATGTTTCTACAGTATGAAGAAGTCACACGTGTGCATGTGATGCTATTGACATCTTGAATTTGTTTTCCAATTCAGCCTGAAGTTTACATTAAATAGTGGATCTCCCACCAATTTTTTTCCTAAGTGTGCAAGAAGCATGTAGCTGCATTGGGGTCATTGTGAACTCCTGCTGCTAAATTCAGCAGTACTCAGAAAATAACATTTTAACTGAGGAATTGCCCATCACTGTTCTTTTGACCCCAAAATCCTCAGGATGATCTCACTTCTCTCTTGCGTGAATCAAACTAGCGTTCCCATCATTTCCTATTCTTTGCACCAAACAGTTCCTGTGCAATACATACATTTTCTTCTATATTATTTCTGCATCAATAAATCACTGTTATACACTATACATATAAATAACCTATCAACTGTGTATGGAAAGCAAAACACCATGCATACACAATATAAACTAACCTACAAAATAAATGGCAACAAACAGAGAGCTTAAAAAAAAAACCCAATACAGAATGAAATGAAATAAGGATCATTTGCTCATCTCTAATTGAAACTGGTTGGAGAACACAATCTTTGCAAATCCAATCTCTCTCCTTTCTCCCTCACTTGTACAGTTTGTCTATCCCAGTACGCCAGCTGTGTTTTTCCTCCTTAGAAAGTGATGGTAGCATTCTGCAAACTAAACAAACTCCCATTGTTTGAATATTTTGATGCTTTTCTAATAAGTGCCTGGGAATAGCCACAAGGAAACAGACAATTAGTCTAGTCTGCTGAATTACAGTAATTTGTTTCCAACAATGGCAAACACAAGCTGCTTCATAGATTGACATAAAATAAACCAACAAAATCCTTAATTGTGCCAAGCTGCGGCATTAAAAAAACCAAAACTAAACATTCTGATTTTAGCATATACAGTGTAGCAGAAGGTTCAATTGCCTTTAAGCAATTTATCTTACTAATATAATTTTAATTGTATCTTTCACATACCTCCAGAATGTTTGATCTAATCATGCCACTCTTCCTTTTGGAACTCAGTACATGCTGATGCAGACCAAATGCTCTCTTTTAACTTCACTCTGAGTAGTCTTCAGATATTCCTCTTAAGTGTCTATTATAATAATATTTACATAGCATTTTTCAAAGTACTTCATACCAACCAAGGTGTAATCTAGACCAAGATTATTATTCACCAAATTTCAGATGAGGAGTGAAAACTGAAACAATAATGACTACTTCTTTCTAGGAAGGTACTGTGGCTCAGTGATAGAGAACATCTTAGGTTCAATCCCCAACATCTCCAGTTGAAAGGATCAGCTGAGAGGTGATGCAAAAGACCTCTGCCTGAGACCCTGGAGCATAAAATATTGACCTTGATGGACCAATGGTCTGATTTAGGAGACCTGTTCACACATTACACTGAACACACATACAGCCTGCATATACATATGCACACCTGTTTGTAAGAAAGAGCCAACGTTCATTTACTTCAAACATGAAATCAGGAACCAGAACCTGGATATATGTGGGGCTTCAATCACACATTCAGCTGCACATGCATTGAATGTAATGTAAGAATTACTCAATGCAAGTATACAGAGAAATCAAGTGTACGCTTTACATGGATTGTAAGATTCATGTGTTCACCTAGTGAGTTCATTTGTTCTGTTTGTTGTTTGTGACTTGTAATGGCCTATGGCTGTATACAATAAACCTTCTATCTATCTAGTGAGTTCATTTCTGACATAAGATTATCCCTGAACTCAAGGAGATTCATCTTGCCTCGACCAAGGTCAGGGCTTTTTTGACTCTGGCACCCACCTGATGGAACTCTCTGTCTCTGGAGACCAGACCACAGCAGGACTTACTGTTGTTCCTTCAGGATTGTAAGACAGAGATGATCCACCAGGCTTATGGGGGTTGAGGTGTGCAGGTTCTCCAACTGGCCTCCTGCCAAGGGGGGGGGCATATGACCTCCCATTGCCAACAGGAGGATGGCCACCCTGCCCCATGGGTCCCAATATTTGAAGAATTGGGATGCACTGTGTGCACTGATGTTTTATGGGGGCCAGCAGGCTCTCTTCCAACCGTCAAGATCCCTACTACACCACTCCCAGAAACCCTACCTGAGCAGGCAGCAGAAAAGGTACCAATAATAAATACTAGCTTGGCCCCAGAGCCTGGCAGCATCCCTGGAACTTGAAGGGGTAGATCCCTACCACACCACTTCCAGAAACCTTACCTGAACAGGCAGCAGGAAAAGTACCAATAATAAATAATAGCTTGGCTCCAGAGCCTGGCAGCAGCCCTGGAACCTGAAGGGGTAGATCCCTATCCCACCACACACAAAGAAAATTCAAGCTCCAATGCATTCACCCTGTCTCTCTAACAGCAGGCTGTCTCTCCCTGAAAGTCAGAGCTGAGAGCCCTCCTCCCCTCTGGTCTTTTCCTCTTGTAACAAATTTGGGGCTCCAGTCCACACTTGGAAGGAAGACCTGCCTATCAAGCTAAATTAGGCTTAGATTGGGGTTTCCAGGGTAACAACAGGAATTCAGACAGAGTTCAGACATTTTCTGCCTGAGTTGCCATGGGAATTGATTGCAGGTGCCAGGTTGTCTGGCTTGACGAACAGCAACGAACAGCAACAAACGAGGCTTGCAACGATCACCTGTTCATTTAGAATGGACAGCTTGTTCGCAAACAGCAGATTGGGCTGTTCGTGGGTTTTTTTTAGTTTGTATTGTTATGCGTGCCCATCTCTATTTAAGAGCAGCGGGGCTCTAATCTGGAGAACAAAGTTTGATTCCCACTCCTCTACTTGAAGCCAGCTGGGTGACCTTGGGTCAGTCAGTCACAGCTTCTAGGAGATCTCTTAGCCCCACCCACCTCAAAGGGTGATTATTGAGGGGATAATAACAACATACTTTGTAAAACTGCTCGGAGTAGGTGGTAAGTTGTTCTGAAGGGTGGTATATAAATTGAATATTATTATTATTATTATTATTATTATTATTATTATTATTATTATTATTATTATTATTATTACAAGTCAGTGCTAAAATCTTAGTTGGTGTTCTTCTTAATGTTGAACTTCATGTCTTGCTATGTCTTCTCCGGATATGGTGGTTTCTGGCTCCCTATCATAGGCTGAGGCACTTGATGTGCCCCAGGTCATAGAGGGGTCAAGGAAACAAGGGGCAGTTGTATGCTGACGGGTTGCTTGTCCATGGGGGCTCACTGCTGCCCATGGCCTTGCCTCTCTGGCTGGTTTTCTGGCATCAGGCTGCAGAAGGGTGGGGATGAGGCCAGGCCTACAGCAGTAAAATAGGTTTAAGCTTGCTTGCATTTCATTTTTTCACAAATTTTACATTAAAAAAACCAAGTTTTCCATCCATGGCTTCCAAATATACCAAAATTTTAAATATCTAGACCAAGCCCAAATGTGTATGTGATCTTTTGCGCGTTTAGATTATTAACATCAAAAACCACGGAAGCTGAATAATAACACTTTATTAAAAATGGGAAGCTTTCACCTGCTCATACTGAACACTTTTTCAAAAATAAATTAATTCATGTTAAAAAGGTGGAATTATGGATGAGCTCATGAAGGGGCAATATGAAAGTTGACTATAACAGAAAATTAATTATAAACACCTTGAACTAAATGACAGGTATATATTTGTTTCATGAGGACTAATGACTGTAATAATATGCAACGAGCAAGAGCTACCAAAAGGTGTAAAACAAACCAAATCGCTTACGCTATAATTAAAGAAGTGACAAAATAACTGCAACTTGGTTTTTTTTCTTTTTCAAACCTTTGCTTTTAAGTCAGACACCTGTATAAAAAAGTAGGTCAAGAAACAAAGAAAGAGAACAATCCAGGCAAAACTAAACTGTTCAGGTTCCCTTGTTTTTGGTGGTAGAGTGGTGCGGCGTACACACTTATCTTTCCCACTGAAATCAACAAGCCAGTTTCTTACAAGTTGCTGACCAGATTTTTCTGTCCAGTAATAGGGGAAAGCTTCAAGCTGCTGCCCAAACATTCTGGAAGATAACTGGAGGTAAGAGAGCAAACTAAAGGCCATAGCCAGGGGGCCGGGGCGGGGGCGCGACTAGCCCACGTGGTTCACACTACTTGAGGACTTGAAATCAATGGGTTTAGACTGGCATAACTCTGCTTGGGATTTCACTGTTAGTTTTAGGGAAAAAACAGGCTTTCACATTTATGACACAAGAGCTTCCATGTATATTAAAAAGAAGGAAATTGTCCTACTGAAAAAAATAAATCATTGCTAGTTGTATCCTCTAAACCCCACCCACTTGATCTACCAGGCTCTGCCTCCTAAAGATTCCTCTGCCTTAAGGTGGATTTTTCAACATCACAAACTAAAGATTCCTCTAGCTTAAGGTAGATTTTTCAACATCACAATCACTTTAATCCTTAAGTGTTCCTGGAAAAGTTCCTTTGAGCTACTGGAAGTAATCCCACACAGATATACTTGGAAGTAAGTTCCATATTATTATTTGGGGCACATTCCCAGGAAAGTATCATTAAGTTTGTAGCCTGAGAGTGGCAGGAAGCTAAGGGTCAACTTTGAGGCTAGGCATTTTTTAAAATCATTCCCACATTCCCTTCCTGCTAAACACAAAGCAGTCACACAGCAGCGTCATATGTTAGAAGAGAAAAGTGAGAATAAGCTAGTTGAATGGGAGAAGCACAGATTCACGAACACACAGAGACAAATGAGCACAGCCCGATATGCACACTGCACACAGAGAAAGAAAGAGATGTGGGCTCTACTCTCCCTACAAACAAACCTACATAAAGATCAGTCTCCTCCAAACATGAATGTTATACAAAATAAGGCATAGTGTTGTCTTAAAACTAAACAAAAGGCCTAAGGTGGTCATGAAACAAAAAAGTGCCAACTTCTCCATGTAGCCAGCTGAAATCAACAGAGCAGGTACAGAAGTATGGTGCTGTACACCATATCACACAACGGGGTAATATGGAAATGGGTTTACGAAGGCCCACCCTGCATCTTCAGTTAATGTTATATTTGAAATGGTGGAACTGAATGCATATTCAGTTTTAATCCGCCCTGAGCCTACTGATGCAGGGAGGGCGGAATATAAATTGAATTAAATAAATAAAGTAAATAAATTTTGTACAGAACATCCTGTCGTTCTTGCTGAGCCCAGGGCAACTTGGGAAAGCAGAACAAAACAGAATGCAGTTCTAATCTTAATAATAATTTCTCAAGCTTTTGAGGAATGCTTGACTTGTCTGCTAGCTATTTTTCCCAGTGATTTATAGAATAATAAGACCTTCAAAAATGTGTGAGTGACTAGGCGTTGCTCCAGGAGCAATTGCGCAATGTATGCAAGATCACACCGATAATTTAAGCATGGGAGAGAAAATCTAGCTATTATGACATTTCAATTTCTTGTAATCCTAATGAAGGGAGATGGAGGAGGGATGCAAACAGCCATTAACTCCACATATTAGACTGACTATCAAGTCTGTTTATTAAAATCCATAGCTCAGGCTAATCATATTGAATTGCAGAGTCAAGTGTTCTTGTTCTATTTCAAGAATACTTTTTTAAAAATCACATATGCAGTCTAGAACAGAGCAACTCACTGTTTTGCATGTAAGAAGTCCTGTTGGATTAAGTTATTCAAATTAATGTAGTTAAAGAAAGAAATGGCATGGGGCACAGAAACAAGAGGGGGGAAGACTTAAATTATTAAAATGGAAAACATACATATGCATTAACAGAATGTTTTACAGAGGCATTAACAGAATAGCAGAGTTCCAATCTAAACTGGGTGGGGGCCCCTAATAGGACTCAAAGGTAAAAGAACCAAATATTTATTATGCATTTGAAAAATGGGGGTTGGAAGAAGAAATCAGCCATGCATCAATATAGTTATGCAAAAACAGTTATGCTCTAATAGTTACACAATAACTATAACTCTATAGCTATGCTATACAGGATAAACTATAAATTATCCAATGAAAAAGTTAAGATGATGGCACGAAAATGCTTCATATACATGACACAGAATGATGCAAGCCACTTGTGTTCATCATAGTTGGCACTGATTTTTTTTTTGTCTAAAGTAACAATACTTGGCATTTATCATGGTTTAAAGCACTTTACATGTATTATCTTGTTACAAAGATTACAACAGCCCTGTAAGGTATGCCCTGCTATAAGGTATGCCATCTCCCAGTGCAGGTGGCAGGATGGGAAACACAGCTTGTCTAACAGAGGCAAAATTGGAAACAGGCCAACTACTTCGCCAGTAGGCTATACTAATAAGATAATACTTTGCTGCAAAGGAAGGAGAAACACCTGAAGAATTGCAAGTGAAAACAGAAACCAAAAGGAGTTTCTATAAGATTAATTAAATTTCTCAGTGGGGGTAGGAGGAGCTGAACACATTCCTGATCCATGCATATATAGCCCCATATCACCATTTAGCTACATGCAGTTCTTGTTTACTCAGTATCTGAAAGACATACTCATCACGAGAGACTGCAGACTGTTCTTTTCTGTCTAAGGCTCCCTCCTCCCCCATTGTCCTTCCTTCTTATTCTCCAAACCAGAATTTGTGCTCTGCAGATAACATCCTGAGGTATAGATGTTATTCTCAGGAAGTTATCAACAAAGCATGAATTTTGGCTTCAGATTACAGAAGGAAGGACATCTTTCTTTTTGAATAAAAAAGAAAACCTACACAGAATAGCATGCTGTCTCATTTATGATAGCACAGATACGTCTTTAAGACAGAGTATCAATAAAATACTGATATGCATTATAAAGCATTTCTACCTCTACACTTAAATCCTACAATAGCATATAAAGGACAAGAAACATTTAAAATATATGCATCTCAAGGTATGGTTGTTGTGGGTTTTCCGGGCTGTATTGCCGTGGTCTTGGCATTGTAGTTCCTGACGTTTCGCCAGCAGCTGTGGCTGGCATCTTCAGAGGTGTAGCACCAAAAGACAGAGATCCCTCAGTGTCACAGTGTGGAAAAGATGTTGGCAGGTCATTTATATCTACTCAGGAGGGGTGGGGTTGAGCTGAGTCATCCTGTAAGAGTTTCCCAGGGTGTGGAATGCTAATGGCGGGAGGCTTCACTGTATCCTGAGAAGGTTCTTTTGCATATGGATCTGGCCGATCTCCTGCAGGACCACATCAGGAAAACCTCGTCTTACATCAAAGATTCAGCAGATTTCATCAACAAAATCAGTTCTCTGAAACTCAATCCACAAGACATTCTTGTCAGTTTTGATGTTGTATCCCTGTTTACCAAGGTTCCAGTAAAAGACACTATTGCACTTATTAATCAGATTTTCCCAGAGGATGTAACAGCCTTATTCCATCATTGTCTGACAACCAGTTACTTCCAATGGGATAACGAATTCTATGAACAGATGGATGGGGTGGACATGGGGAGCCCTCTCAGCCCAGTTATAGCAAACTTCTACATGGAACATTTTGAAAAAACAGCTCTAGAATCAGCACCCCACAAACCTAGTGTATGGTTTCGGTTTGTGAATGATACATTTATCATTTGGAGACATGGGGAGGAAGAATTGATGGGGTTTTTGAATCATCTCAACAACATCCACCTGAACATACAATTCACAATGGAGAAAGAAATCGAGGGAAAACTCCCATTCCTGGATACCTCGGTCATCCGCAAAGCAAACTTTCAGTTAGGTCACAAGGTCTACAGGAAACCAACTCACACTGATCGGTACTTACACAAAAACTCCAATCACCACCCCCGGCAGAAAAGAGGCATAATGAAAACATTAGTGGATCGTGCAAGACGATGTGAGCCGCACTTTCTCAGTGAGGAAATTAATCATCTAAACCACGCACTTCAGGCAAATGGCTACTCCGGAAATGAAATCCGAAGAGCAATCAAACCCAGGATGAATCAAACAACCAAGGAAAAACAGTCTCCTACAGGAAAAGTGTTTTTGCCATATATCAAAGGAATTACTGATCAGATGGGAAAGCTTATGAAAAAGCATAACCTTCAAGCAGTATTCAGATCCACCCGAAAAATACAACAGATGCTACAATCAGCAAAAGACAGTAGAGACCCCCTCACCTCTGCAGGAGTATACCGTATACCCTGCAGCTGTGGACAAGTGTACATCGGGACCACAAAGCGTAGCATCCAGACAAGAATAAAAGAACATGAAAGACACTGCAGACTTGGACAACTTGAAAAATCAGCAGTGGCTGAACATAGCCTAACTCAAACAGGGCACAGTATCTTATTCCAGGACACCAAAATACTGGACAACACTTCCAACTACTTTGTCAGACTGCACAGGGAAGCCATTGAAATTCACAAGCATAAGCAAAACTTCAACAAGAAAGAAGAAACCTTAAGAATGAACAGAGCATGGTTTCCAGTTCTGAAAAACACCAGGCTAACAAAACACTCTACACCCGACAATAGCCCTGCGGAGAAGATTAGCACATCAAGCACCAATCCATATGCAAAAGAACCTCCTCAGGATACAGTGAAGCCTCCCGCCATTAGCATTCCACACCCTGGGAAACTCTTACAGGATGACTCAGCTCAACCCCACCCCTCCTGAGTAGATATAAATGACCTGCCAACATCTTTTCCACACTGTGACACTGAGGGATCTCTGTCTTTTGGTGCTACACCTCTGAAGATGCCAGCCACAGCTGCTGGCGAAACGTCAGGAACTACAATGCCAAGACCACGGCAATACAGCCCGGAAAACCCACAACAACCATCATTCTCCGGCCGTGAAAGCCTTCGACAATACATCTCAAGGTATCTTCATACAAATCCAACAACAAGGTCCTATTACAGATTTCATCTAGGGGGGCGTGGCTTCACAGCAAAAGCAAATGGCCGCCTAAAGCTGAGCTCTGTCTCACCCTGAGCCCTTTAAACAACCTAACAACTGTAAAATGAATGCTATGAACAAACAAACAACAGAAAAGAAGAAAGCAAACAGTAAGGCTGCTAAAAAGCTTCAAGATTTTTTCCTGGTCTCCCAAACACCAGCAGCAGAAATCAGAGCTGAAAAAGACACACTCAAAATGGCTGCCGAGGAAAGCAGAGTAAGTAACTCTTCATCAGACTTAAGCTTATCAGCCTTACTTCAAGCTATGGAGTCTAATATCCTTCAAAAAATTTCCAATTTAACAGAGCAAATTGCAGAAATTAAAATAGACATTAACAAAGCAGTGCTAAAAGCTGAAAATGCAATGGATCTTAGCATTGCCTTGCAAAGAGATGTGCAAGACTTACAAAAAGAGAATGACCACATGCAAAATAGAATTCAAACCCTTGAACTTGCAAACCGTCAGCAGAACTTAAAATTTAGAGGGATTGAAGAATCTGAAATAATAAATGCAGATTTAATCTCTTTCCTCTCTAACTGGCTAGCCACATGCCTTCAATTAGAAGAGGGCATCAGCCCTCTAATTTCCAAAGCGTATCGCCTTGGCTACCCTAATCATCCCAAAAGGAGAAGTCCCAGGGATGTTGTAGCAACATTTGCCGATTGGAGAACAAGAAAAAAAATCTTGGAGGTGGCAAGATCACAAAACACCTTTACATACAAAGGAGCTTCTTTACGTATTCTCTCTTGGAGAATAAAAGAAAAGAAGGTAGCAAAATTAATCAGGGTAATCCAAGACAAAAAAGGACAAATATACACTAAATCAAAAGACATAATTAATATCTTCAGAGATTACTATAATCAACTATATACATCAAAAAAACCAAAAATAGAAAACATATCCCATTTTTTGCAATCACTTAAAAATCTTAAAAAATTAGAAAAAGCACATCAGTCAAAACTGGAGAATCCAATCACCACACAAGAAATTGCAGTAGTCATACAAAAATCAAAAAACAACAAAGCATCAGGACCAGACGGATTTCCTGCAGAATTTTATAAAAAATTTGCCCCACTTCTGTTACAACCCCTTACTGAAACTTGTAACATGTTACTAACATCAGGAATACAGCCTCCTTCATGGTCGACTGCTTCTATTATAGTAATTCCGAAGCAAGGCAAAGATCATAAAACCCCAGCCTCATTTCGCCCAATTTCTCTCTTAAATCAAGATTACAAGATATTTACTTCAGTTATAGCCGAACGTCTTAATTCATTTATCACTCACTATATACACAAGGACCAAACCGGCTTCATGCCCGGCAGGGATTTAACACACAATATTTATAAAACTTTAAATTTAATGTCTATATGCAAAAATCAACATACTGAAGCTCTATTCTTATCATTAGATATCGAAAAAGCCTTCGATTCCTTAGAAATATGTTATTTAGATGAAACACTATACCATATGGGCTTTGGAGAAAATTTCCGACGTATAATAAAGACAATCTATTCACAACCCACAGTGCATGTCAAAATAAATGGAAACGCTTCAGACAAAATCTATCTACATAGAGGAACAAGACAAGGCTGCCCTTTGTCACCTGCTTTATTTGCAATTGCCTTAGAACCACTGACAATAGCAATCAGGGAGAACACCCAAATTCAAGGAATTGCAGTTAACTCTAAAACATATAAACTCAGTGCTTTTGCAGATGATATGCTGCTATACCTCACAAACCCAATCCTATCGCTTCAACACTTATCAAATCTTTTAAGTATATTTGGTCAAATTTCAGGATTAGAAGTAAACTACACCAAGTCGAACATACTTCCTTTAAACACAACAACTACAACTCAATTGAATATTAAACACATATATAAATTCCAGTGGGAACCAAAAAAACTACCATATCTGGGTATAATCCTACCATCTGACCTCAACCAGTTACTAAAGTTAAATCACATAGATAAAATGGCTAACATAAGAGCAGAATTAAGTGACTGGAATAAAAAACAATTATCATGGTATGATAGATACCATCTAATTAAATCATTTGCACTTCCCAAGTTAATTTTTCTCTTTCGAACAATTCCAATATTAATCCCACCAAAACTTTTAAAACAATGGCAAACCTTCTTCAATAAATTTTTGTGGCAAGATAAACATCCAAGAAGCGCGAGCGCCCGACTTACCGGGTGCTCGGTTTGCTGCCGGGAGGCGCGGGGGTCAGGACGGGTGCGGCGGCCGGCGGGCTGGCTGACCCGATATCAATCGGGCAGCCAGCAGCCAATCGGTTTAAATCCCGGCCGGCCAATCCGCGGCGCCCGGGAGGCAGGCCGGGGCGGGGCCAGCCACCGGACCTCGGGGAGGCAGTCTTCCCTCTGGTCCGCTGGCTGGGTATATATTCAGCCCTTGGCCCGGCCTCGCTTCACTCGTCTCGGGCGGCGGCATCGGAGAGGACGAGTACGACGACGGCGAAGCAGCACAGCGCAGCGCGAAGGCAGGCAGCGGCGAAGAGGTCTAGCTGAGCCTCTCTTTTCGCTGCGTGCCTCGGGGACTCGTGGACCGCGGCTCCCTGCCCCTCTTGTTAGCACAGGGCAGGTGGGAGCGCCGTCGTTGGGGCACGGGGCAGAGCTGAGCCCAGGCCCCACCACGGTGAAGATTCTCGGCATGAGAGAGAAGGCTTCGCTGCTCGAATCACACCCCCATTCACCAGCCGGGTTGCTCCCTGCCCCTCTGTTAGCACAGGGCAGGTGGGAGCAGTGGGCCACCTTCCCCCCAGCAGGAGGGCAGCTACAGCCGGGGCATGGCACCACCCAAGAGGGCAGGCGGGCCAGGAGGGAAGGCCCGGGGGGGGGCGCAAGGCCAGCGCCAGCCCCCCCCAGGGCCAGCAATAAGGGGGCTGCTGGTGGCAGGGGCAAGAAGGGCGCGGAGAGTGGCAAGCCGAAGCAAAACACCAGGGGCCGGGAGAAAGGGTCCCAAACGGGGACGGGCCGCCGACAGGCAGCCGCAAGGGGCCACACGCCCTCCCCACAGCCGCCCCCCACCTCAGTGCCCGCAGGGAGGAGCAAGGGGCGGGCGAGGGAAGCCCACCCCAGGGTCCCCCCCAGGAAGAAAGGCACTGAACTGGGAGGGAGGGCAGATAAAGATAATACAGCCACCTCACTCCAGAGTATTAGTCGGACCCTGGAGCTGCTCACAGCGAGGGTGGAGAGCCTGGGGAACTCCGGGCCTGGTGGAGCGGCGCCTCCTCCAGGGCCTGTCGAGGTCCCCATAAGCCGGCACCGCAAGAACAGGAGAAGCGGCTCGGCCAGAGGGGACCGGGGGGAGAGATCATCGAGCTCCAGCTCCAGGACCTCCAGCCGCAGACGGCGCCCGTCGGCCAAGAGAAGGAAGGCCCCCAGGAAGTCGAGCCGACGCCGCCGGCTCCAGGAGGACTCAGACAGCGGGGGATCCACAGGTGAGTCCTCAACAGAGGAGGAGTGCGGCGGGGCGGGCTACTGGGAGGCAGGGGCTGCCACCCCCGGGATCCCAGGCTGGGCCTCGCGGCGCAGGGTCGCATCTGGCAGTGGGGACACCCGGGAGGTGTGGGGGGCGGACGACAACGAAACACCCCCCCTCCCCTCTAGGTCCTTCACAGACGATGAGGATCCCCCAGGGATTCACTTATCCCGCAAGGCCCGGGAGAGAATCCTAAATGGGTTCTATGTAGACATTTTCTCCCTACTCAGGCCGGAGGCAGAGGATGGGAGGAGTGCCCCGTCCAGCAAGCGGGATAAAAAGACGCCACAAAAGGAGACAGCTGAACGCACTTTTAATAACTGGCTGGAAGGGTTCACTGTCTACATGGGGGTGGTCCAGATAGCGTATCCGCAACGAGGGTGGCACTTGTCCAACCATTTGGGCAACGTCCTGCGGGCCCGGGCCCTGGCTGGGGACGCGGCGGCTATGGATTATGATGAGGCCTTTCGGAAGAGGGCTTCCCACAACCCCAGGGCCAGGTGGGACCTCATCAGCCAGAAGCTCTGGCTCTGGCTGGTGGGCCCCCAAATGAAAGGGCGGGCCGAGCCTGCCCGGGGGGGACGCTGGTTCAGCCGGCGGGACAGGCCTCACGGGCTTTGCTGGGAATTCAACCAGGGCAAATGCCAGCGGTCCAAGTGTCGTTACGAACACAGTTGCGAGTCTTGTGGGGCCCCACACTCCCACCAGGCATGCCCGCGTGGATCCCAGACCACGGCTCCCTTTCGGGGGGGCCGGTCCTCCAATGGCGGTGCCCATAGGGATGGGGGGTCGAGTTCCACCGCTGCTCACCAGTCCAGCACCAGCAGCAAGTAGCCCGGTCTGCGTGGAGTTAGGGTTGGCTCACACACCTATCCGCTTGCAGGCCCTCCGCCCCCTCCTGGCACAATACCCTAACAGGCTAGCGGCCACCTTTCTGATGGAAGGCTTCTCCAAAGGCTTTCGGATTCCTTTCACGGGCCCCCGTGTGGCCACCTCCTCGGGCAACCTCAAGTCCGCAAGGGAGTTGCCCGAGGTGGTCGCGGCAAAAATTGCCAAGGAGGTGGGGGCTGGCCGGGTCTCTGGCCCCTTCTCTTCCCCCCCGCTTCCTAACCTCAGGGTTTCCCCATTGGGGGTGGTCCCCAAGAAGGCACCAGGGGAATTCAGACTCATTCATCACCTGTCATACCCGCGGGGTTCTTCAGTCAATGACTGCATCCCCCAGGAGCTTTGCTCTGTTAGATATGCCTCCTTTGACCAGGCGGTCCGCTTGGTCCAATCCTGCGGGCGGGGGGCCCTCCTGGCCAAGTGTGATGTTCAATCCGCTTTTAGGCTACTTCCTGTTCACCCTGAGGATTTTTGCCTCCTGGGCTTCAAGTTCAGGGATCAATGGTACGTGGACAGGGCCATGCCCATGGGGTGCTCCGTTGCCTGCGCCGCCTTTGAGGCATTCAGCACCTTCCTGGAGTGGGCCGCCAAGGATCGCATGGGTTCCCCCCACATCACTCATTACCTCGATGATTTCCTGATCATGGTGCCCCCTGGTGGTCACACTTGTGCCATTTGGCTTAGGATCTTCCAGGACTTGGCTGATGAGCTGGGGGTCCCACTCGCGCCGGAAAAGACGGAGGGCCCCTCCTCCCGTCTCACTTACCTGGGGATTGAGCTTGACTCCGAGGCAGGCCTTTCTCGCCTCCCCCCGGACAAGTTAGCCCGGCTGCGGGCCATCATTGAGTCCACGCTCCCTCGGGAGAAGTGCACCTTAAGGGACCTCCAGTCCATCATAGGTCATCTTACCTTTGCCTGCCGAGTGGTTTCCCCGGGCCGAGCCTTCTGTGCTCGCCTGTCCAGGGCGTGCAGAGGGGCATCAGCACCACAACATCACATACGGCTCACAAAGGGTATAAAGGAAGATCTCAGGGTTTGGGGGGAGTTCCTCGCCAATTACAATGGGGTTTCACTGTGGCAAGGGGCCCTCTCCCCAGGCTCCGACTTGCAGGTGCAGTCAGATGCAGCGGGCAGCCTGGGGTTTGGGGTCTTCTTCAAAGGGAGGTGGTGCGCGCAGCGATGGCCTCCATCCTGGGCCGGCTCCGGGATCCTCAGGGACCTCACATTCCTTGAGCTATTTCCCATCTTGGTCGCTGTCTCAATCTGGCGGGAGGAGTTCAGGGACAAGCGGGTCCTCTTTTGGTGCGACAACCAAGCGTCGGTCCGGGTGATTAACAAGCAGTCCTCTCGCTCTGAGCGGGTCATGCGACTTATGCGGCAGTTTGTTCTATGCTGTCTTTCTGCTAACATCTCATTTTCAGCCCGGCACGTAGCAGGTTTGGATAACTGTTTGGCAGATGCGCTGTCTCGCTTCCAGATGGAGAGGTTCTTCTCGCTGGCCCCTCAAGCGGCGCGTACTCCCGACCCATTCCCGGTGAACCTGTGGCGGATTGGCGAGACACCGTGACACAAGGAATTCTCAGCTCAGTGGCTCCTGCCACCCTGCGGGCCTATGCCAAGTCAGTGGCACGCTTCTTCACCTTTGCCGGAAAAAGAGGGGGCCGGGTTCCCTGGCCGCCATCCAAGACCACGGTGCTGCGATACCTGGCCCACCTGCGAGGATCCGGCCGCGCGCCAGGAACCATGCGGCGCGAGTTGTCGGCCATCTCTTTCGTCTGCAAGGCAGAGGGATTCCCTGACCCATGTGACAGTTTCCAGGCTCGCAGGGCCATTGAGGGGTGGGGCAGGGTCTCCCTGCGGGCTCCTGACCAGCGCAGGCCCATCACCCTGCCCATCCTGCGGGCGATTGTGCAGGCGCTCCCCGGCATCTGCTGGTCTTCGTACGAGGAACGGCTTGTACGCGTGGCCTTCACCCTGGCCTTTTTCGGGGCCTTCAGGGTCAGTGAACTGGTGGCAGGGTCCCGCCAGGATGCCTCAGGCAGGGCCCTGGGAGTAGGGGACGTGGTTCTTTCCAGGCGCAGGGTCACCATCTCGGTCCGGCAATCCAAAACCGACCAACGGGGCCGGGGGGTCTCTGTCATCCTGCGAGCCTCCCGGGAGCAGTCTATCTGTCCAGTCAGGGACGTCCAGTCTTTCCTAGCAGTCCGGCCTCCCCTCCCTGCCCCCTTCTTGGTGCACAGGGGCGGCGCCCCGTTTACACGCTACCAGTTCGCGGCCCTCCTGCGGGCATGCTTACAGGCAGCTGGGTTCCCGCCAGCGGACTTCGCATCCCACTCCTTCCGCATTGGCGCAGCCACGGTGGCGGCAGGCCTTGGGCTCCCCTCAGCCGCTATCCAGCGGCTCGGCCGCTGGCGGTCCGGGGCCTTTCGCACCTACATCCGCCCGGCTCGGGCTCTTGCTCATTGAGTTTGTTTATGCTTCTTGTTTCAGGGCAGCAGAGGATCGTTTGGATTTGCGGCCACAGCATCGTGCATTGGGCCGGGAAGTATGCGGCGTCCTTGGGATGGGGAAGACACCTCGGGTTGGACGATCGCCTCGAGATTCGCTGGATCGGCTCCCGGGGCATGCTGTGGGAGGCTCTGGCTCCCACCTTGATCCGGCAGGCTCGCCGGGAGGGCCCGCCCGACGCCGTGATCATCCAGCTGGGAGAAAACGACCTGGGCAGGCGGGAGGCGCCGGAGCTGAAGAGAGTGATGTGCAGCGACCTGGACTATCTAAGGGGGTTGTTTCCACGGACTTTCTTCCTGTGGTCAGACTTGCTCCAGAGGCGCTACTGGCGCTTCGCGCGCCACCCTGAGAAGGTGGACGGAATCCGGCAAAGGGTGGCCCGCGCCATGGGACATTACATCTCCGCTGCCGGGGGCCTGCTCATTCAGCATTCGGACATTTCGTTCCGCATGGAGCCATTGTTCCGCCCAGATGGGGTTCATCTGTCCAGCTGGGGGCAAGACATCTGGCTGCAGGACCTCAGGGATGGTCTGCTGGAGTGGTTGCGGCGGTAGGAGCTTTGGCGGGAGCCCCCCTGGGGGGGGCTCTGGTGGCGGTTGGTCATTGGATTGGATCTCCTTTGGAGGAATCAGGGTCTCCGCCCTGGTTCCTGTAAGGGGATTCCCATAAGGAATCTTGGGGGTGAGTCACGGAGGTGCATGCCCAGCTCGGGGGCTGCCAGGTCAGACTCACCACCAGGCGGCAGGGGAATCATGCAGGGGTGTACACCCAGATGATCTCCCCCCTTAATGCCGCTCCTTGGGTGCCCCCCCTCAGCGGGGTCTGAGGGGGGAGGGTTTATCGGCTGGCAGGCGGGCCAGCCGATGCTTTGGGATCCGATCCATATGACTGCCTTCGCTCCTTTACCTGCTGTTCGCAATAAAGTTGTGGCCTGTTTTCACCCAGCCATTGTGTGGTCTCAGTTTGTCGCCAGCGCCTGTCATCCTCCGCGCCATCAGCCTAGGCTGCAAGCGCGAGCGCCCGACTTACCGGGCGCTCGGTTTTCTGCCGGGAGGCGCGGGGGTCAGGACGGGTGTGGCGGCCGGCGGGCTGGCTGACCCGATATCAATCGGGCAGCCAGCAGCCAATCGGTTTAAATCCCGGCCGGCCAATCTGCGGCGCCCGGGAGGCAGGCCGGGGCGGGGCCAGCCACCGGACCTCGGGGAGGCAGTCTTCCCTCTGGTCCGCTGGCTGGGTATATATTCAGCCCTCGGCCCGGCCTCGCTTCACTCGTCTCGGGCGGCGGCATCCCACCCACCGCTCCCTATCGTTCAGTGGTTTGTGGGGGTTTCTTCTTTGTCACAACTTGTTTGGCGGTTGGTCATTGGATCGGATCTCCTTTGGAGGAATCAGGGTCTCCGCCCTGGTTCCTGTAAGGGGATTCCCATAAGGAATCTTGGGGGTGAGTCACGGAGGTGCATGCCCAGCTCGGGGGCTGCCAGGTTGGACTCACCACCAGGCGGCAGGGGAATCATGCAGGGGTGTACACCCAGATGATCTCCCCCCTTAATGCCGCTCCTTGGGTGCCCCCCCTCAGCGGGGTCTGAGGGGGGAGGGTTTATCGGCTGGCAGGCGGGCCAGCCGATGCTTTGGGATCCGATCCATATGACTGCCTTCGCTCCTTTACCTGCTGTTCGCAATAAAGTTGTGGCCTGTTTTCACCCAGCCATTGTGTGGTCTCAGTTTGTCGCCAGCGCCTGTCATCCTCCGCGCCATCAGCCTAGGCTGCAATTGCATTTACAACACTAAGATTAAAAAACACACAAGGAGGCTTTAATTTCCCAGATATTGATCTCTATCAAAAAGCTGCACGATTAAAAGATGTAATTTCTATAATACAGAAGGAAGATCATATGGATTGGATCAACCTTTTACAAAACACACAACAAAATGAATCCATTCAGGATCTTCTATGGAATAAACAACACGTCTGCCCAACAAACACTAAACAAAACATCTTTTTGACAGCTATCCTAAAAGTATGGGATGCTTATAGAAATAAAATCACCCCCAAATATTCCAGGTTCTCTTCTTTTCTTTTTCAGGATTGGTTTCCACCGGGTCTCTCACCCGCATTCACTAAAAAATGGAACCAAAACAACATAACAAGGCTAACTGATATTGCCTCCCGAGAAGGCTTACTAGATAAACCAGAATTGGAGCAAAAAATTAATAGTAATATATCATGGTTTATTTATTTTCAATTAAAGAATCTAGCCTCTTCTATAAACTTAAAGGACATTATGAAACAACCAAAGACTGCATTTGAACAAATTATAGATAGGAAAGGCCTTTCAAATAAAGGAGTAATCTCCAAAATTTATAATATTTTGCTACAAAACCTTAAACTTAAAACCTTAACATATCAGTCAAAATGGCACCAAGACTGTGACAAAATATTATCAAAAGAACAATGGGAAATATTATGGTCCTCTAAAATATTTAATTCATCAACAATTAATATTAAACTACAGTCCTATAAGATATTAACAAGATGGTATCTTACACCCAAAAAATTAGCAGCTATTTACTCTCACAGTTCATCTTTATGTTGGAAAGGATGTGGGGATACAGGATCATATATACATTGCTGGTGGAAATGTCATTACATAGAAGAATTCTGGAATACAATCTTGCACCAAATCTTTTTGTTAACTGGCTACAAAATACCAAAGAAACCTGAGCTGATATTTCTGAATCAATGGGACGATATAGAGATCCCACCAATTCGACGAGACCTCATCAATGTCTTCTTAATGGCAGCAAAAAATTTAATTGCTTTAAAATGGAAATCACATACTGTACCAACAATTACCAGTTGGTATTCTAAAATATGGGACCATTTTTTATTTGAAAAAATCAATGATGGAATCTATCAAGCTGAAAATTTCCCCCAAACAACAAATTTTATGGAAAAATGGTTCCCTTTTTTTGAATACATTTCTAAAGAAAATCTATATCCTCCCAATAAAATATACCAAACAATCCTGAATCTATAATCCAAAATATATCAGATCATTCAACTTGAATTTGTCTTTCCATGTTTTACCCTTCTCTGTTATGTAGTTTTTAACAATTTACCCATGTTGTATTTCATATTGTAAACAGTTTTGTTAATAATTGAAATAAAATATATATATATTAAAAAAAAAAACAGATTTCATCTAGGGAAGAAGCAAAACTGGAATCTACCAGGAGCAAGGGATTTTTGAATAATCATCCTGGTGTTGCAGACAGGTAGGTGGTGGCCTCAGGCACGGGGTGCCAGAGGGAGCGCCGAAGGAGGCGCGGGGAGCGGGAGTGCGCGCCACAGAGCTCTCCTATCCCTCCCGCCCCACGCCGCCCCCTTCCAACTCCGTCTCTTTTTTCCAACCGTGGTGGAGGTGGACGGAGCCCCGCTGAGGCTACAGCTCTGTGACACCGCAGGGCAGGTACAGGGGGGATATGTGTGTGTTGGGGGGGGAGGCCGTCGGCTGCCCTTGCCCTTTGCTTTGCCCGCAGGAGGAATTAGATGGGCTGCGCTGGCTGTGCTACCCGTGCGCCATCAGAGCTGCCCACTGCAGCGATCGGGCTGCCAGCGGTGCATGCGCGCACTCCCGTAATGACGTCATGCATGACATCATCCCTCAGGGCAGAGCACGCGGGGGGGGGGGGTGCCCGGCCAGCCGGCTGCAATAGCCGAAAAACCTTGCGCCGCCCCTGGTTGCAGAACTTATTTGGAGTGGCAGGTGGGTGAAATGATAGACAGAAACTAATATATCTTTGCTTCCATTTTAAAAAATATATGTAGTCATTGCAACACTGCAAGGGAAATCCAGAAAACTAAGCATTCTGGGATGTCATCTGGATAACATAGGGACTGACATATGGGATGTGCTAAATGAGAGTTTCATGTAGAAAATCATATGAATAACTGCACACAAGAAGTTCAGAAGACAACAATAGGAGGCCTCACACAAAGTGAATATGAGTAAAAATGAAAACACGAAGGGTGATGTTCAGCCACCTCCTTCATTTGGCTTTTCATTAAGTATACGACACTTCTTTATAAACAAGGACAGATACACTCTTTAACCTCATCAAGTTAAAAATGAAAGGCCTAAGAGATAGCAAAATAGAATTTTAAATCAACACATCTCCTCAGCAAAGCTACCTCACTGGATAGAGCACCAACATTTGCAGAGCTGCAGACCCTCCCGTGCCAGTTTGTGGAGGCAGAGGGTGGGGACCATGGCATCCAGCTGGGAGAGCCCAGCCCTCAGACTGCTAGGCTAGGGAGGACTCTGTTGCCATGCGGAAGAATATGTGCTGAATCAGACAATTGGTCCATTTTAGTCAGTATCCTCTATTCAGATGAGCAGCAGGGTCTCAGGTAGAGGTATTTCACATAACCTACCACCTGGTCCTTTAAACTGGAGGAGCTGGGGATTGGATCTGGGACCTTCTGCATGCCAAGCAGGTGCTCTACCACTGAACCACAGCCCCTCCCCATCCCTGTCTTCTTGGCATCAAAGTCACCCCTGAACCCGTTAAGCACATTGCCTGGTGTAGAATAATAATAGCTATAGGGGATTTTTAAAAAGAAAGCAATGCACCTGAAAATTCACATTCTTCAAATGCAGGTTTTCACGCCACAAATTATAAGCCTAGTTTTTTTGGGGGGGAGGGAGTTGGAGCAAGATAGTGCTCCGTATGGGGTCAATGTATCCTCTGGCTTTACTCTGGCTCTGAAAGAACCATTGAAAGAATTTAGAACAGAATAAAATAGCGATGATGTCTGAATTTTGAAATATGGGCTTTTTATAAAAGAGATGTCATGCATTCCTTTTTAAATGACCTCATTGAAGATAAGATTTGAAAAACAAGTGTGGTAGCCCTAGACATTAAAATGACATAACTGAGGCTATCACTTTGCTCACATTATGAGAAGACAAGACTCACTAGAAAAGACAATTATGCTAGGAAAGAGGGAAGGCAGTACAGAAAGAGGAAGACTCAAAATGAAGCCATGGCCTTTAGTTTGCAAGACTGGAGGAAGGCTGTCAAAGACAGGAGGTTTGGAAAATCATTAATTCATGGGGTCACCATAAGTTGGAAGCACCTTGACAGCATATATCTCTAATATCAAATATTAAGCATTGCATGTTATATTTTAATACATATGGAGTATTTTCATGGTAATGGATAATGAGGATTTTTAAATAAATAAATAAATAAATAAATAAATAAATAAATAAATAAATAAATAAATAAATAAATAAATAAAAGCACTCCTCTATTTTTGTATTTCCTTGAACAGCCCCTTGAGACTTGAAATGCATTGGATGCTTAAGCGTAAAGCTTAACATAATTTGTAAGTACCTTTGAGTTAGACCCTTCCTTGAGTCTTTTTTTTAAAGTAAAATCTCAAATTGGCCAAAAAGGCAGGCTGAGATTAAAGATGGGTCCAAGCTTTGAATAGTTAGAAGATTGCTGGATTAGTTCATCTTGCCTTTTAATCATATTTTTTAGCCAACATGAACGAGATAGTAAAAAAGCACTGCTAACAGGAGAACTCTCTTTCTATGTCAATAAGACTCTCTCTTTTGAAGTAATTAACATGAAGTGCTAGATCCTAATCACATCTGCACATTATTCTCCCCCATTCCTCACTTGGGCTACTCTAGTTGTATGGATAAAAGAATGGTTAAAGGATGTTAAAGGGCAGCAAATCTGATAAAAGTGATGCATCTTTCTGTTGGCTAAAGAGGGCTTTGTCCAATTCCAGCTGAGCAATAAAAGTGACATGCCACAGTGTCAAGACACATGCTGAGAAGAGCAATCTTCTGTACTCCGTGGGTGGTACATCATGCGAGCCCAGCTCTCAATTTCATTTTGCACATTTGTATTCCATGCATGGATGAGCACATACAGTAGGGTGATGTGCTGATTTTCCAAATTAACTTACTCTTCGTATCTGTAGCAAACCTTAGGAAATTAACTGATACGCATACAAATCCTTGCTTCCCAGTAATTCTGAATGTTCTTGTCATCATACAAGGAAATGAGTTTGACATTTGTGTGTGCCACCAATGAGAAAACCCTGTTCTGCTCCAACATCAGCTGAGAAACAGGAGAGGCACAGATGGGATCTCCTGCTGATGTGATTGGTTTGTAGCACATCTCAAATAATCTAATTGTAAATTTCTCCAACATGCTGAGATCAGGATTGAGCAATGGCTGTCATCCTGGAAGAATCTAGTTGGTTAGTACATGAAATAGGATGCTTCACTAGATCACCCTTTGGTTTCATCCAGCAGGTCTGTTATTATGCACTCACAATATTTCTGTTATGTATTAAAGCCCCTCCTGCCACATCTATTGAAGATGTTACAACAGTATTTCATAGCAATTATAGGCTTTTCCCAAAGGCATTTAACTACCACTTGCCCACATTAGAGAGAGAGAGAGAGAGAGAGAGAGAGAGAGAGAGAGAGAGAGAGTGTAACAAATTGATTACTTAAAGAGGCTGTCAGCATTAGGAGAAAAGCTGACCTACCAAACTTTGGAATATATCATGGAGATAAAATAATAAAGAGTCCAGTAGCACAAAGAGAACCACAACTCTCTTCGTCAGATGAGAGCTTCGTCAGATCTCTTCCTCTGTGCATTTGATAAAGAGAGTTGTGGTTCTCCAAAGCTTATGCTACAATAAAGCTGGTTAGTCTTAAAGGTGCTACTGGACTCTGCTGTTTTGTTACTGTACAGACTAACATGGCTAACTCCTCTGGTATTATGAAGATAGAAGATGATGCTTCTTCTCTGCCTCCCCATCCATGTTTGTATCAAAATGAGAGGCAATTAAAACAATGCTAATTTGCAAAAGAAAAAGAATTTTACCAGCTCTTTATCTAAATTTCATCAAATCTTCAATGGTTCTTGAATGAACTGAGATGTATCCAATTTCTTATGAAAACTCAAAATGGTTTGTGCAGGGTTTTTTATATTGCAATTGGCAATGTTCTGTCCTCTCTAATCCAAAATGTGTTTTTTTTTCCTTATATTATATCAAGTTCAGCAGACCTTGAATTAGGAGACTTTTTTATGAATAGTTTTTTTATTATTTTTTACTAAGAAAAGGGGAATACAGAGTAAAGAGGGATGGGGGAAAGAAGTTCATGTTATATCGCTCTAATACATTGCACCGCACAATCTATTTCTTGTCACATCAATCTGTTCTGCAGCTCAGCTACTTAATTGCAAATTTTTCCATTCTTTTTAAATAATGTCCATAAAAGTCTTCATCCTAACTGACAGCTAGGTTTCTTCAGATTTCCTCTGTATCCAGCTATAAAATGAATCCCAAATGTCATTATATATTGTATTGTCCATCTCTTTCAATAAACTCGACAGTTTATCCATTTCAGCTGTCTCAAGAATCCTTTCAATCAGATTTTCTTGCATTGGGATGGCTGTCATTTTCCAATGTTTCGCTTATAATATCCTGGCTGTTGTGATTATATTCAAAATCAAATGTCTGGTTTCAAAGGCAATGAAATCTTAAGTATCTGTTGAGTCATTTTGTGGACCATCTTCCAGAACTCTGCTGCTTTTTTACATGTCCACCACATATGATAATATGGGCTCGTATTAGGAGACTTCTAAAATGTACATTAGTGACTCTCACGCAAGGCTAAAAAATGAAAGACGGAGGCAGAATTCTGTTGCTGTCTCAGGACCTAGTGTGGTTCCCTCCCCCCTCTATATGTGAATACAGGTCACACTTTATTCCTGAATCCTCCTGACCCGAGTGGCAGCTCCATTCTTCCAGCAAGCTCCCTGTCCCTGCTGAACATGGCTACCACCCATATAGGACACATCCCAACGGTGGCCCCTGTGTTATGAAAAAACTTCCCAGAGCAAATAAGGAAGACTCCCAACTTGTGTTTCAGGGAGGTTGTAAAACAGTTCTTTAAGAGAGTTGAGGAAGGGCGCTCTCTGAGATGATATCTGAATGTTTTGTAGGGCAGCAATAGAAGTATATTTTAATAGAAGGGCTCAGTTGGAATTACTGGATTTTATTTTGTTGGTTTTGATGTTTATGTTTGAATTTTTGTTTTATTATTTTTACTCAGCCCCACCTTGTGCCCCAGTTTAGTAATGAGGAAAGGTGGGATGAATTTAAGTAATAAATCCAGATTAGTCCTGGGCAACAGCCAAATTGCAGCCTTGCTCTTGAGCCTTCTCAGTCTTACGCCAGGTATTTCTGCCTGTCAAGTTGACAGTCTTGTCTTTCCCCCCTTTCTATTCTGTCTACTTCCTATCTGCTTGCCTGTCCTGCTGCATGACTGCATCCTTGTCCACACTGTCTTCTGGAGAGATTTCACCATTCAGTTTCTCTTGCTTCCAACACTACTAATTTTGCCTTTTTGGTAAACCTCCCAAGGATCACCCTAGGATCCCATCCAGTCTTCTGCCTGGGACCGTTCCTGCATACACAGCTCTCTGTAGCCCAGAGAATTACACCAAACCACTAGCCATTCAAAGCATCCTGTCTGAGATTCTCCAATGTGAACGTACCCTCTCCACAAAAACCATTTTTACACCTATCTACTATGTATTAATAATATTCAGTTTCTTTGGAATTAATGAAAGGTAAGATTAGGAAGTAAAATGAAGTCATTTAGATAAAACTCTTCCACTTAAAAAGGCTTTACTCATTTTCACAAGTTTTTAAAAACATTTTAAATATTTTAAATATTTATAACCTCCTTTTCTTCCTCCAGACCAAAGCAATTTTGCGCTGGATCTCACAATTTAGCACTTAGCTGCAAAAGTCATTCAACTATTATACATGCTTGGCTCTTTAAACTTTAACACTATATGAAATGGTGTATTAATTGATGTAACACTATTAATTTTTTATTTCTGTACAAATAATAGATTTTAAAGAGGCTCTTTAAAAGTTGTTCCATTAAAACTTTTAGAATGAGGAGTATTTCAAAGCACTCATGCATTCAATGTTTTCTCCAACAACTCTGGAGTTCAGCATTGAGCAGCTGCCTGAAGTGAATGCATAAGGCTCAGAGTGGGCCTGAACCCCGGACCACAACTTGACATGCCTTATCTTCAACACACTGAGCTATTATAAGCAGAACTTCCCTTAGATAAGGGTTGATATCCTTTAGAAAAAGTGCTTTCCAACTTTCCCATCTTCTTGTCCTACTGCCTGCCTTGTCCAAGTTCCTTCACTGAATCTCCAAAATCATATCATTTTCCCTTGCCCCTTACCAATTATACAATTCTATGGAAGGAAATTGAGATTTGAATGAGACATCACTACAGTCTGATCCTTCAGTCTGCTGGATAAGTCAAAGCAGATTTGACCAAATGGCAAGACTGCTACATCAGTGCAACAAAGACAATTGCATCAGTCCTAGGACACTGCTTAATCTAGTTGCCTGAAGGGCCAAGATGGAAGTTAAAGGTAATACAAAGTATATTTCTTTTTTTTCCTGAGAATTTTTATTGAAAAGTTTTTCCAAGTTTCAATGAAAAAAAAAGAAAAAGAAAGAAAAAGAAAGAAAAAACAATTAGAATTAGGAATAGATACCAATTTTCTCTGTGAAAAGTTGTACACATAATTACAAAGTTCTCTTTGTCAGATGCATGTGATGAAGAGAGCTGTGGTTCTCAAAAACTTATGCAACAAAGTTGGTTGGTCTTAAAGGTGCTAATGAACACTTTACTATTTTGCAACTACAGACTAACACGGCTAACTCCTCTGGATCTACTCCATGCAAGGTCATTTTATTCTGCGTTGATTCTAATGAAGGTTTCCAGTATTTTTGCTTATGGAATTATTACACACCCATCTGGTATGCTTGGGGGAGTCTGCAGTTCACTAAACTGAGGAAAGGGAGAAGAAAATGAGTGCCAGTATGGTTGCTGCCGATGCAAACGTGGGCAGCCACCCATAGTCTAATCCAAGGCCTCTAGATGCTAGATTATTTGACATTGAGTCTCCATCTTTGGGCACTACAATTTTGCTGCTGTTCGTAGAACAATAAAAAAAATCTTTTCCTATGTGAACAATTCTCTTTTCAAAGCAGCTTGTGAAGCAACCTCTCTCTTAATGAGCCTTCCTACTATTAACTGCTACTGCTATTAACTGACATCAGGCAACCTTCTCCAGTTTGCTTCTTTTTCAGAAGAATCAATTTTCCAGGCAAAAGTCAGCTGTCAGGTATTGAAGGAAGTAAAGCTGCTCATGTTAGGCTGCATTAAAAGGTGAACATAATGAAAGCATATTGTGAGTTCATACAGCAAAATCCTCTTAAAGGAGTATTTCTCCTATTCCAAGTGAAAAATGGCTCTACAAAGAGTGTTGGCAAATCCTCTATTACATCTTTTATATTTATCTGCATTGAAATATTGATTCTCAATCCAGCTATATGTTCACAGATTTTTAAGACCACAAGGCTTTGGAGATACTTTTATGTACTAGTTTGCTGTACATATAACACAACTCTTTGAAAGAACAAGACGCAAAGGCTAGCACAAATGAGGATTATCATGAATAACTTACATCACTTTAAAGGAAGTGGACCATGGCAAAAATGAATGTGATATTATACACTCATTTCAAGGTTCACAGCTGATATACAATAGAATATACAGGATTCTTACTTGGTCAAATGTTTTCCAGACCATGGTGCTGTTGCCACTGGAACAGTCCTTGAGCCAGAGAGATGCTTCGCATTAGTGCTGTGCTAGCTGAAACAGGAGGTTCGTTTCAGGATCAGTTTTACCCCTTGCCAAATGGCCCTGTTGCTCTTTGCCATTTTTTTTAACCCCTTGGTGATACAACACAAACTTTTTTGCAAATGGTGGAAACAAGAAGAACAGGGAAAACATTCCCAATGTGGCAGAGCTTTGAGTTTAAATCACTACTTGGCTATCAGCCTCACTGGGTAACCTGACCTCCATTTATTTATTTAAATATGTATAGCCTACCTTTCCCATATTTTAAGGCATCTTACAAATTTAAATTTGAGTGCCCCCCAGCACTCAAATGCCTGCAGCCAGCACTCCAGTAAAAGCCCGCATAAACTAAGCAGACTTACAGTGTCTCCTTAACACTTCTAACTGAGCCCGGCCTACACTTTATGGAATGGCCTGCCTGAAGAGGTCAGGAAAGCACCCATTTCCCTGTCTTTCCACAAACTGTGCAAAACTGAATTATTCAGGAGGGCTTTCATACACAAGGAACAGGGCTATGCTGTAAGTAAATGGTTCAAGGAGATAGTCTGATAAAGGGATAGGTACTATACTGTGCACTGTCTGTTACTGTAGTTAATTATGTCATGTCAAATTGCTTATGTTTTGTTCAACATCGTTTCAGCCCTGCATGAGATTTTTGCTTGCTTTCAAATTTCTGCAATTTATACCCTGTTATATTGTTTATTGAATGCCCCAGCAACCAATTGTATTGAATTACACTGTATAATCACCTTGAGTCTCAGTGAGGAAGGTGGACTATAAATAATGTAAATAAACAAATGTGGCAGCTATAATGGAACATGTACAGATTCTAGTTGATGACAGGTGGGTTATCCTAACAGTGAGAATAACTAGCAAGTGGGGACTTTAGCTGAGGACCTCATGCTTGTGCTAGACACTTTGTCTCAGTTTAATCTGTTCTGGTAAAAAAGAGGAGGGCAGAAACTTGTATGCTGGCTCAAGATCCTTGGAAAAAGAGAAGACAAACATTTGACAGAGAGATTGCAGAGGCAAATGGGCTTATTCTCTTGGGTATCTGAATGTAAATCTGAGTGTGAATGTAATTTCCCTGAAATGCATCAATTCCAAAAGGGAATAGATGTAGATGTGTATCTCTTCCCAATATCAGAGGGCAGCCTGTTTCCTTCCAGCTCCAACTAACTCAAGCACCTGCAGACTGGAGGAATAATGGCTGGCACAGCTACCAAAAATGTGCAAATGTTAGACGTGAAAATTTTTGAGGGAAAATCACTCCTTATGGATATTCAGCAAAGAACTAATTTACAGAAAGAAATTAGCATGAGATAAATCTGGACTGAATGGATTGAAATAGTGTCTGGCAAGTTCAGAAAGGATCATACGATTGCTTCAGCTTCAACTCCATCTTGAAATGCAGTCAATAATTACCCTTAATCCTTTGCTTAAATGAATTTGTTCTTTCAATGTAGTCTCTTTTACCCTTAGCCTCAGTCAACATTGGCCTCAACCTTATTGCCTGTTTCCAGTTATAAAACCATTGTGCTAGCTTCCCCTGGGCCTTAATGCCCATGAAATCATCTAATGTCATAGAACCATCCAGGGCTGGATCGAGGGGGGGAGGGGGGTAGTCTGCCCCCAGCGCCGCCAGTGAGGGGGCGCCAGGAGCAGCTGCCAGCTGGCAGAGCATGCAGGCGGCAGCGTGGGCAGCCTCACAGCCCCCCGAGCTGCCTTTCGCCTGTCCCGTAGGACAGGGGAGCGGCTTGCAGCGCGCCCCCTGTCCTGCAGGGCAGGCAAAAGGCAGTGTGGCCACCCACACCATTCACCCCTGTCCTGCAGGGCAGGCAAAAGGCAGCACAGTCGCCTGCGCCATTCGCCTGCCCCGCAGGACAGGGGGTGGCTGGCTGCCCTGTGTCCTGTGGGGCAGGCGAATGGCACACGTGGCCTTGCAGCCCCCCACACTGCCTTTTGCCTGCCCGGCAGAACAGGGGGTGCGTGGCAAGCCAGTCACTCCCTGTCCCACTGAGCAGGTGAAAGGCAGCACGGGGGGCTGCGAGGCCGCCTACGCCATTTGCCTGTGGGGAGGCGAATGGCGCGGGTGGCTTCCCAGCCCTGCATGCTGCCTCTACTGCTCCGCCTGCATGATAACGTCAACAAAATGACATTATCACTCGGTGACGGGAGCACGCGCGTGCTGTGCGCGCGCGTGAGGGCATCAGACTAGGGTTGTCCTGGGCACCAGCAACCCTAGATCCAGCCCTGGAACCATCTACTTGCCCAAGTCTCCCTATCAAGTGACACTCCGCCAGTAGCAGTTAAGTTGTGACAAGTTTATAAACTGCCACCACAGGCAGGAAAGATGGTACATCCAGCCTCTTATTTTTAAGGGACAGACTTAGGAAAGTGAGCATGAGAAGAATTTCCCAAAGTACCTTAAAAATCAATTTCTTGCAGCTCTTCTGTATGTAAATATACCTGCTGATCTTGACTGCTCTCATTTTTCAATGGCAATGTTGAGTATTTTCCTGAGCAACACATATGCCTTCACCAGCTAAAGTTAAAAGCAGTGCAGTACATTGCAAATAAGTGCCCAGAGCTGGGTGTGCAAAGCAGTGGAGAACCCTAGGCCATCCTCTCAGGCCCATACATTCAAATTCCTCTCAAATTCCACACTTCTACCTAAACAGAAGTATAATGAAGAAGCTAGTTTTCCCCCAGCCTGCATATGTAAAACTGTAGGATTAATGCTATTTAGCTGTGTGATTCATAAAGGAAAGGAATCAAAGCCTGAGAGCAGAAAGATAAACCAAAATGTAGTATTTGACTTCATTTTTTTCTAAAATACAAGCCTGCAACTCTAAGTTCATATATACAGGTGACAGCACAAATCCGTACAAGCAAATTTAATTCAACAGACAGTAACAGATAGAAGAATTTGTTTGTATCCAATTTCCCTAATGCTAAATTCTGTGTGGTTTACTGGGATACCCCACCATGTTTTTAGACAAGAAAAATGCAGACAAATGCAACCACCATGTTGTGACTCATTACATACATTTATTGGGAAACTCTCAAGTGATTTTACCTCAAACAATGGAAGTTTTTTTCAACAATATCAGCTTAAACCTATTTTTTAAAAAAAAACACCTGAAAAACTCATTTTTCTAACTGTTTAAAAAGTTCTTCCTCTAGATCAGCTCCAGAGTAAAATACTTCAAATTAAAATTTAATCTTTGTATTGATACTGTGATTTTGTAGTTTCATAGGAGCATCAAACAGATGTGATGAGGTAAAAAAAATCGGATGTGCATTTTATCTGGGAATATCTGTCTAACATTAGTGGTCCACATTTACAATCAATCTGAAGAAAGAATAGGAGCACACTGTTATGGGGAAGGGTGCCGTTTGAAATTTCTGCCATGAGCAAACTGTGATACATGCATTTTTCCTCTTTCCAGTCCCTTCAACTCTCACAGGTTGTTTAGGCCAGGTTAGAGTCATAGATAAGAGCATCCAAATAGATTATTTTATGCAGAGTCTCCAAGATCAATGGCTGGTATGGGTGGTGACCAGACAAAGGAAGAAAACCTGGTTATTAGTATTTATACTAGGTCTCACTTGCTAGTCACGAATAGACATAGGCATGAACAGCATTACAAACAGAAAAAACCCATGGACAGCCCATTTGTCTGTTCACGAACAAGCTGTTTGTGAGGCCCCATTCTAAACGAACAAGTGGTCGTTGCAAGCCTTGTTTATTGCCTTCGTCAGCCGTTTGTCAAGCCAGACAGTCTGGCACCTGCAATTCCCTTGGCAACCAGAGGCAGGGACTGAACTCTGTCTGAACTCCTTTTGGCTTCCCCTCTGGCTTTAACCCTTCAAAGTACTTCCAGAAGAGAGTCCCGTTTTTGCCACTGTGAAGAGAAAATGACAGTCAAGGGGAGGACCCATGGATCATGCCTTTCCCGGGGTGCAGTCTTTCTGAAACTTGGGGGGTCTTCGGAGGACAGTGAGGACTATGTCCCCTGCAAATTTGGTGGGTATTGGACATTGTGGGGTGTTTGTAGGGTGTTTAAAGGGCTCTGCCCCTTGCATGTGGCAGGAAAGGGCCCTTGAAACTATCAGCTGGCCGGCGGCAGGGGGGAATCCAGCCTGATGATAGTTTAAAGGGATCTTTAAAGGCCACGAACAATGAACAACAAATATGTTTGTGAACAGGGTCATGTTCATTACTGTTTGTTGTTCGTTGTTGGCAACGAACAACGAACAGCTTGTCCAGGTTTTTTTTCCCATTCATGCCCATGTCTAGTCATGAAGCCCAAAGTTGCCTGGCATGCAGTGCATGCCCAATTCCTTCTGCCCTCTGAGTTCTGAGTCCAAGTTGCACACTACATCCCACTAGGCTATATCTCAGCCTCAGAGAATTATGTTCCTAAATCAAATCCAGAATTTGAAGACAACCTGTTCCATAAAACATAAAAAATATGCATCCCCTTTTCCCTCCTGAACCAGCTGGGCCTTGCTGCTTTGCTAGACATTCTTCTACTTCAGTAGGAAAGAGAAGGTCTTATGAAGTTTCTTGCGAGCTAGGTTTGAACCAAAAGTTCACTACTTGGATGGTTCTATATATATGTATATATGATTTGTTTATGTCAGCTGTGAAAAACAAGCTATTCTTCTCACATTTTCTGTTCTTCATACATTGAACCACAGGATTCCACCCACATGTTCTGTTCCTGTGCTTTCCATAATCATTTTCTTCCTTGTTTTATACTTTAAAACCAAGAAACCAAAGGGAGTAGCTGAGCATCCCTCCAGGGGAGGCATCTCAAATGCATTTCTTCCAGAATTTGTAAGCAGTTTTCAAAGGGAAAGACAATATGAAAGTGCATGCACAAAGTGACTAAGGGATTTGGTTATTATCCCTGTCTCCTCTTGAGCATATTTTCTCTATGAACATGAGATACAGTACAGTTCCAAGTTGCCTGATAGGATAGATCTTTGTAGATGTTGTAGAATATGTGTCTATGCTTTTAAATACATTCTGAAAATCAGTCAAATGTAAAATTCCCTTAATTAAATTAAATTAATGTTAAGTTCGTAAGAGACATTTTTGTTTAATTGACATATAGTATTGCTAGTATCACCATCAAGCTGCTGTTGGATACTTTACAGTTTTTGTATATGAATACAGATACTTGGTTGCAAAATACAGATGCCATTCTTCAAGTCCATTTGACCAAAATTTGGTACATGGCCCTTTAAAATTTTTAGACACCACATGTCATATCTCTCTCTCTCTCTCTCTCTCTCTCTCTCTCTCTCTCTCTCACCCAGCTGCCTATATTGTAAGGTGGCTTACAATATAGGTAAAACAGAAATCATAAAATGAATAAAATAAAGTTTAAAACACAGTTTAGAATTGCTAATAAACATAAAAACAAAGTTTTTGAAACTTGAAATAAGAGGCACTTGAAACAAGGGGGATAAAAGTGGACCCTCACAGCATTTTAAATGATTTTTAAAAGGTGGTGGCCGCCTCATGGCAACCACTGGGACACCATCACATCTAATCTGGCCTTTAGACTCAAAAAGATCTGAGAAGTCTAAGAAAGAAATGGAAATGAGATTTCCAGTTATATAAAAAGAAGTGGGTTGAAATAATGTGAGGGAAGGGCCTCATCAGCCACATAAACAGGGAAAAATAATTTCCAAAATTTGTTACCTGTATCTATTTTTATCTTCATGGCTGAGCAGGAATTTGAACCATGGTCCTACTCTGATAACACTCACCACTATAATTTCCATAGAACTTAACATAACATCATGGCGTTCAATGCAATCAGTTACCAAGGGTCTTGTTTTTAGAGTCTCAAAACTGAATGTGTGATCTGTTTGTACACTGAACTCCTTAACATGGAATATGTCATAGTAGAGGTGAGACTTGTCCTGGTAACCTGTCAGATCACAACTAATTTTCGAATAGCCCAATCGAACCCAGTTCTATTAAAAAATAAATACAGATGGTTTCAAAGAAATATACTTCCAAGTAGAGGTGGGCACAGTCCACAAAAAGGACCTAAATTTGACACAGTCCGGCCCAGTTCATGGTTCGCGAACACATGGTTCATGGGACTCAACTTTTTCATGAACTTTGGTCTGTTTGGGCTGGTCCATCAGTCATGGTCCGTGAGTACAGACATCCTGGCTATGAGCTATCAATCCCTAAGCAACGGAAGGGATGTCCGCAGACTTTCTGCAGCCTTTAAAAACTTGATAGGCAGCTCTGCCAGAGAGCTCTCATTCTGCTCTATGCAAGCAAGGAGCAAGAATTAATTCCCTAGGCATTCCCTCTATTGAGGGGTGGATCATCTGCAGCCATGGGAACACCAATCTTAGCCCTCAAAACCTTGATAGGCAGCTCTGCCTGCCAACCAGAGAGCTTCTCTTCTGCTCTATGAGAGTAAGAAGCAAGAATTAATTCCCTACGAAATGGCTGGAAAGGTGTCTGTGCAGTGAGTGAGGGGGCTTTCCCCCCCACCCTTTTCTGTTTAATTTTGCTTCATTGCAGCTTTTTGCTGCTGCAAGCCAATGCAAGTCTATTGGCATTTGCGACTCCTTGTATCTACTGGAAGTTTCCTGGGGGCAACTGCTTTGGGGGTCTGTAACTCGGACCTCCGAAATGCAATCTTGGCCAAACTTGGAGGATGGCTGGAGGAGAGCTTACTGAAGCTTTGCAATGAGTTTGATATCTCTGACTGTGAAGGGGGTGGTCCTAGCCCCCCAGAAGTAAAGGACCATGGACAGACAAACCGGTCCATGAAAGGACTGGTCCGTGAAAAGTTCATGGTCCGTGAAAATCAACAGGCCACAGGCCAGCAGTCCATAGTGGTGTCCACCTCTATTTCCAAGTAAACTTGCTTAGAATTCTAGTTGTACACTGCAACACTAAGCAAAGCTACATGCTTTTAAGTCCATGTGTGTAACTCTGTTTAGGATGGTACTGAAAGTCACTGTGCTGCACAGTTTCCCATGATTCCATGCAAACCAAAATCATTCTCACTGTAATAACCAAGAGCTAATGAGCCCACCCAATGATCCAATGATTTCACTCTCCTTCTCTTAAATAGCAGCCACTCTAGTACACATTTAAAATTTCTAGAGGCCCAGAGAGGGTGTTAGGAGAAGGGCAGTCTCAAAACTTAAGCCCCTTTCCTGCCCATCTGAGCCTCTGAGCCAGGGGCAGAGCCAGACTCCTTAAAAGGTGGCTCCACCCCTCAGGTTCCACAGTTTGCCTCGTGCTTGGCCCACCCACCCACCCTGTTGTAGTACAGATTTAGCCGGTCACTGATTATTAGGGCCAGGTAGGATTTTTTTCTCCTCTCTCCAATTGGCTCATGGGGAGAGGTGTTTTTCGCCTACCTTGTACTGCTTACATGGATGGTGGTAACTGGTTATGGTGGAGCTTTAAATAGATCATTGCTGGCAGAATAGAATAAGGGTTAAGTGGGCAGGCCAGTAAGCATCCTTGGCACATCCCCATTGTTGGGGGAATTAGGATCTATCAGAATTAGCTGGCATGTTTGATGGCTGCCAGCTGAGAGGGCAGACTGCCGGATGGGACCTCCTGTACAAGTCCTTCCCTCATGTTGGGGGTAGTAGGAGGTTGTAGAGGGTACTCCCTTTTGCCTGGCAAGCCAGGTCCCATCCATGCATATGGATGGCTCACTCCCAGGGTAGGGGGCTCACCCAGGCAAGTCAGGGAAGAGGTCCAGGGGATGACCCCAGGCCTGACCTGTACAACTAGTTAGGCCCTTGCCAGGTTTGAATTAATGTTGGATGTTAATGTCATTGCCAAATAAAACTGGCCCTTTAGTTTCCAAATACCATGTCTGCCTCTTTATTCCTCCTGGGGGAGCAAAAGAGCTCTCCTGGCAAGTGCACTTTTTAAACATTACTGCCTCTGCTTGTTTTGAGGTTTTGCAAAACAATGTGATGATGGTTTGCATTCAGTATTAAGCTTTAACCATGAACAAGAAATGATGTACAAATAGGATCCTTCCATAGCAGGTTGCACAAACATATACCTGATCGATGCTGCAGCTTAATTTGTCTATGCAAATGTGATATTTACATAGTCCAGTTGTCTTTGGGTAGTGGATTTGTTTTTTTGCAAAGTTAAGACAGTTTTTCAGACAGAAGCCTCTAATTCAAAGAGAAGAAACGAGCTATTCAAAAGTATTTCTGCTAATTGTGACTTCCAAACCTGTTGCTTCATTCGTACTGAATGACACGACAAGCTCCAGGCAAATCCAAATGGGTCCAACAATGCTTATTTGCAGCTGAGCCAGATTCCCACCAGGCTATATTTCTTATTTTATAGGGACAAATTATCTTGCACAACATCTCTGCTTCACATGGCTGCCTGCATCATTTGCTCATAAGCAGAAATATAGCTGGATGGTAGCTGCAAAAAAACATGTAAATTAAGACTGAAGAATACACAACCCACAAATTCCAGAGCAAGCCTACTCAAATCAATGGGATTGATCCAGTTTTTAGGGTAGCAGAGCAGCCTGGGATTAAGCCCTTATCTCAATCAGCAGGTTATTGTCATTGTCATGTATTGTGAAAATGAAACTTTAATTTCTTGTGGATTAACACAGGTCATATGATGTTCTGCTATAATTTTAACACAGAAAAAATATTTTTTTTAGTTTTTAGATAGCATAGAATTTCATGGAATAACTGGTTTGTATCCATATATGAGGAAAAGCCCCCCTTAAGTGTGAGCAAGTAAGATTAAATAAGAAGTGTTTTCTGTTAGCAAACATTTTGAATTCAACGTTTACTCACCAATTGGCTCTCACTTCATTTTACCACTCAGTACCCAAGTGGTGAGCAGACTTTCTGTGATTTGCATTAACTTTTGGCTGTGACTAAGTAGGTTGCAAAGATGTGATCTCTGATCAAGAGGGTGGGCTTTATACATAGGAGCGAAACTAACAACTTTTTTAGGTCATCCTAATGATAATATTATAGCTTATTATGAAGCTATTCTAGAACATCATCTCAGGGCTAAATTAGATGTTACAGCATCCACGGGTGTGACCTTGTGGACATGGATGCCATTTTAGAGCTAAACTTTGCCATTTAAAATGCTGTGAAGGCCTGATCATGATCAGGTTGGCGGTGCAGCGGAACCAAGTGATCTTGTTCCCCCCGTGTGCCTTTTCAAGTGCCAAAACAGCCCCCCCCCAATATTTCAGCACTTGGAAAAAACACTGGGGGGATGACTAGTTCACTTGGTCTAGTTTGGAAATCAGCCTCCTACACACATTGGCTAAACCAGTGTGATTACATGGAATATCTTGGAACAAAAGCTGTGAACATTATGGTCAGAAAGGGCCATGCACTTAGGTGGGTAGCAAGAGTACTGGAGAGGCTTACCAAAGATAGAGTGGCAGAAATACAGACAGAAAAGCATTAAGCAGAATACAGACAGAAAAGCATTAAGCGGAAAATGACTGGAAGAGGCATGAAGAAAGGAGCAGCCAAAGAAAAAAGCTTATGGGCTGTGCTATGAATAAAGGAGTGGATTGCTAGATGGTGGGAGAGAGTGCCTCAAGTCATAGCTCTCACTTTATACATAGGAGCGAAACTAACAACTTTTTTAGGTCATCCTAATGATAATATTATAGATTATTATAGCCCTCCAGGGGTCAATGGTGACCCCTGGAGGGGTTTTCATGGCAAGAGACTAACATTGCTTGGCAAGAGCTTGCCATTGCTTGCCTCTGCAACCTTGGTCTTCATTGGAGGTCTCTCATCCAATAACTAACCAAGGTTGACCCTGCTTAGTTTCTGAGAACTCATGAGATCAGGCTCACCTAGGCTACCCAGGACAGGGGAGATTGCTAGGTATAGAGCTCATATCCTGACAGGTTTACTGTACCTTTAGGAATTGTTCCAGTTGCGGCTTCTACCAGTACAAAAGCTTTGTGACACAGCAATCCTACGGAACAATGTGAACTAAGGAGATTAGGAAGGAGCTGAATTTCCTATATTATTTTGAACTAACCAGCCAGTTCTTTGGCTTCCAAAAATGTCTAATTCTACATTGATCCTACTCATCTGAAGTTTATTTGGACTCTACAATTGTAATCTCATCTGGGACTAAAACTATTTATCAATCATCTAGAGGTAAAGCAGGCTGTAGGAGCCTCTGTGGAATCAAAGCTGATAAAACAATCCTAACTGATGAAAAAATCCTAACAATTTCAGTTGGACCCTAACTTAATTTGCATGGGTAGTAGCAAAATCAAAAGTATAGCAGCAAATTCAGAATCAATTCAAATAGCACGTTTTGTTTTATTGCCAGCCTATATTTATTATATTGCTGAATCAATATGATGTTCCTGATCTCTAATCTTGACCTGATTCTTTGTATTGCTCTATTTTTTTTTCAATTGCAAGCCCTTTAGAGTTTGCTTAGAGCTTTTCAGTGGTTGTCTATAGCAAAACCCTTATCTAAATCAAGTCAAATATATCTCATATATATAATATATAATGTCTGATAAGGCCAGACATTAGTAATGGTATGCTAAAAGGCAATCAATAGAGGATGGCACATGCCAGCAACAGTCATGTTGCTCCATCAGCAAAACCTGCTATTGCTAGAACTCAGTGTGGGCTTAATCAGTGGCTCCCACATCCCGAGAAGCTTGTGTGATTTTGCCTCTATGTGTATTCTTTGTAGTGTCTCCTTGATGAACTTGCAAATAGCTACTAAAAATTATTACAGCCTGAAAGAAGATGTACAGCATAGTCCTGTACACAGTTATTCCAGTCTAATCTCATTGACCTCACCAGAGTAACTCTGCATAGGACATATTGTTAATCACCCTACAACGAATGAGTAAGACGTGTACCTCACATTCATTCCCAATTGCTGCCATTGCATGCAAGCAGAACTGGTTGCCACTGTGTCTTCCACTGCTATACCGCAGCAGCATTCGCCAGCATTCTTTTGATATATAAATAAATACAATAATTTCCTAAATTACCCCCATTAGCCTTCCAAACTGTACTACTTCCTTTTGGTTCTTTAACAGCTAGTGTTTTTTTTTTACAGTATTCCTAGATGTACGACTTTGAGAAGGGATTTAAAAGGCTGTCTGGGAGGATGAGAAAAGGCCAGGCACTTCTCAATTACAAAAGAGAGAGACAGAGAGGCAGAGGCAGAGAGAGAAAACATGAAAAGAAATTAAAGACACAAATGGATTCCAAAGAGGGCAAATCAAAACCGTCTGCCCCCCAAATAACTGAGAGAACTGGGATGTTCTACAGAGGAAACAGACTGGTTCTGAGAGTTGGGCTCCAGACTGTACACATTGGATTATTGAAGATAACTCTTCTGAGACTCACTCCAACCCAACACACACTCATGAACTAACAGTTCCAACAGCTTGAAATACTTATTTTAAACAAGGCAACGAGTAGTTACAAATTCCTGAAAATACTATAACAGTAAATCAGCCAGATAAATAACAGCTCACAAAATAAAAATAGCATGCAAGATAAAAATAGCACAGCCACCCGGCCAAAACAGGATGTCCTCTGGAATAAAACTATCTCGCTTGCCTTCTTGGATGTAATAAGTGATGGCCACAGCCACTCTGGTAGACCTTTCCAGAGGCCTGAGCCTATCACAGAAACATCCCATTATTTAACTGCTGCAATATAGAAAACCCTAAAAGAGGGCACCATAAGGAAAAGGATGTCTGAAGAACATAGTTGGCATGTGAGAGTTGGCATGTGAGAAATTTGGTTCAATAAGTATGAGAGGACTAACACCGTAATAGCTTTAAATGTAATGATGCAATAACCACTTGGTGCAGCACTAGAGAGATATGTTTCAAGTGCTTAACTCCAAACAGACGTCTCAGAGCCAAACTAATGAAATACCTGTCATGTGTTCTTCATGTGTTGGGTCCCGAAAGGTTCCCTGGGTAGTGTAGTCTTACAAAGAACAGCCACTCAATGCGATTCTCTGCTGGGGGAGGAGTGATGGGAGGGATTCTCTCTCTTGCAAAAAGCCTTGGCTCAGATTTTCCTCCGGGAGGTGGGGGGGGGACGTAACAGGAGACAGGAAATCCAGGGTGGTTTTTTGCAAGTGAGAGAGAGAATCCACCGAGGAGAAGAGTGGTGGAATTCTCTCCCCCACCCCCCACGCCTTTGAGCTCACAGAGGTAAACCCAAGCCGAGGCTTTTTGCAAGAGAGAGAATCTCTCCCATTGCTCTTCCCCTGGCAGAGATTCTCATCAAGCAGCTGTTCTTTGTAAGACTACATTATCCAGGGAGCCTTGCAGGACCTGACAGGCACCCAGGCATCTTGTGTAGTTTCCCTCTCAGTGCCGCATTTTGTACCAGCTGAAGCTTCTGAAACATCTTCAAAGGGCAGTCCTGTGTGTTACAGCAGTCCTGTTCAGTATTGGATTGTGATCCTGCTGTTTAAACTACCCCCAAAGTTGTTTCACAAAGTTGAAAGCCATTTGTTCAAGGAAGCTCTTGTACCAATTCATTTTCAGACGGAAAGACACAGGAGCACAGAACCTGGCCTTGCTATTTTAACCTGTGCTTTGGAAAGGACAGAAAACAGAAAAAACACTTTTTGAGCCTGTACTTATAATGAAGCCTTTCCTGTGACTGAATGAAAGAGACCTTCACACAACAGATCTGGTGAAACAGCATATATGACCTTCTCTAATAGACATTTTCATACCACCAAACTCAGGTAAGTTAAAATTAGGGATGAGCAGACTTGCACAGATCTGTTCATTTTTCATTTTGGAAATTCTATCTTGTATTCTGCTCTTCTTTAATTTGACTAAGAAAAATATCTAGAATTTACTCTCTTGTATTGATATGACAATATGGCATTGGTATGATAATTTGCCATAGCTTTAGTTAATTCTGTTCATTTGCAATGTGTGCATTGAGAAAACACCTCAAAACCAAACTTGATATGATCATACATATGTTTGCATGAAGGTCCTTTTTCTTTAGCATTTCGCTGATGTGCTCATTCAATCTTGCACACAGGTAAAATACTACACAAAATGAACTGATCACGCATAGAATCAAAAGATTGTTTTATTATGGTGTTTCATCAGTGCATACAAGTACACATGCACACTGGTTAAATATAGTACCAAGAAAATCTTGATGCAGTCATACAAATAACATAAAAATTGCTTTTATGCACTGTTTTATCTGCACACACATGCAGGTCTGTAATGTAAAGGAAAGAACAATACATGAAGGAATGGACAGATGTAGTAAACCATGCATGCACAGCACTGTGTGTAAAATCTGGAAATAAATCTATAACCTCAGGAGATTCCTATTTTACTGGTTCCAGTTTGGAAATAAAATTACAACTCCAAAATTCTGGAGGGAGAAATTGGAAGAGAAGAAATTCAGAAGTATGCACGATAAAAACCTGTTCGTTCATTAGCAGAGAAATCTAATTGTGTTTTAATGAAATGAAACTAGTAAGACTATTACACCCTGACTGCAATTCAATGTACAATTATTTAGAAGAAATAGTGGTGATTTCTAATTGAGTATTTTTAACTGACCTATACTTAATTTAAGATCTGTACTTAAATTTGGAGGAATGTTGTTTAAATGTTACATTAGGGGTGGGGATCAGGATCAGGATACACCCAAGCCAAAAACATACCTGAAATTAGCCCATTGTGGCTAAGCTATACGCTGTTGCTCTAGCATAGGGGTTAAGTGGTCAGACTACAAATTAGCCCTGTGCTGGTTCAAATCACACTACTGCTATGAGTTCAGAGGTGGCCTTGGGTAAGCCACTCTTCTCAGCCCCTGCTCCCCAGCTGTATTGTGGGGATAATAACATACTGACTGTCAGGCTATGGATGACAGGATATGGTAGACAGGTCTCTTTACCATTGCAACAAGAAATCCAAGCTCTTGGTTAAATGGTTTTTTTCCAGAAATCCAGGCCATTTCCGCACGGCTTACCTCAACCCGGAATGCTGCACAACATGCCGAAAAAAATGCGGAAGATCGCATTTTCTCACGTGAGTTTTGCGTGATGTTGCGCAACATTGCACAAAACTCGCGTGAGAAAACGCGAAAATAATTTTTGTGCCAGAAAACAGTTCCAAAAATGAAAGCACCCACTATCTCAAATTTGAGCATGCTAAAAGGCATACCCTGTATAAAACTCAAATTCAAAATTAAACCACAGTTTTTCCAGTGCACACCTTTATGCCACATATTATAATTATTCCTTTTTCTATACATTAATCTACAGCTGTTTCAATCACAAAAGCCACTCCTCTCATTTTACAAAATGCTAACTTGATAAAACTGCATCATTAATGAATATGGAAAGGATAATTTTGTTCATTTTAATCTTTCTCACTGCAGTGATGAATTATTTTTAAAAAAGTATTTTACTTCATTTATGCCTTTCATTTATGCCTTTCTTCCCAGTGGAGAGTCAAAGCAACTTACATCTTTCCCCTCTCCTCCATTTTACTCCCAATAGTACAGTACGTTGGCATTTGTATTTAAGCCAATTCATAATCATGATGTATTGGAAAGGCAATTGTAAAGTGACAGGCTGGTCCCCTAATAGACTGTATGTACTGTGCAGGGATTCTTTTTGATTTTTCATCTCTTTGATTGGATTCTTTGGATCCATTACTCTACTGGTGGCATTTTCCAGTACAAGAAGTTTCTTCCTCTGCTACTACAAGAGGGTCTTCTGTTGGCAACAGATTTTCTTGCACTGGAGGAAAACACCTTAAATAGCAGAATGGAGTTGTAAGGATTTGCTTCTTCCTTGTGCGAAATGAATCATATAAAAAGAAATGAAACACAGAAAATGTACTCATTCCTAGTAATATATAAGACAAGCTCTCTTTGCTGCCATTGAAGACAAAGCTTTCTTTGGTGTCATCACTGATGTTTTTTGTATGGCACTATCACTATTTTCTGTTTCTGCTACCTTTGTCATACCATTGCAACTCTATCATATAATGAAACCATCAGATCAAATTTATACTTAATCAGTTTGAATCCTGAATTCACACCATATTTGTTAGGAGAATTTTTTTTTTTTTTGGAAAAAAAAATAGGAATCTTCAAGATTTTCTAGAAGCCAAATAGGTTTTTAAAAAGCCTTAAGCTCTTAATCAAACACATGCTACTCCCTAATGGACACCTGCGTCCTTATACCTTAGTGTGTCATGGCTATCACATTAATTATTTGAAATGGCAGAGGCATAATCCACCAGAAACACTGGTATATTTTCAAACATCTAAACTTTCTTTGAAGAAAATTAGCATTACTATATTATTTTCCATATGCCGGCCTCTTTCTTTCTTTGTCGTCTTCCTTGTTTTTTTAAAAAATACACGCCAACATTTGAGCAGATCTATACTTGACTTCTAAAAATAGCACCCAGGCTATAATAAGATCTTATTATACTGATAATCATAACAGATGACAGCCAACATATGTTGGAAGCCTCTATCGGGGTGACTTTAAATTAGCTCTTAATGGCATGGAAAAAGGATTCTGAGTGCTGAACACTGCTGAAAATCTAAAAGGTATTCCAAGCTCATTGGCTGGAATCCAAAGAGGTCCTTTAAGTTTAAGCATGGACTTGAGCATGTACCAGTAGAGGTTTTTTTCTTTGAACAGCAATTCTCCATGCAGTAGTATAATTACTTTGGAAAGCCCCCTGAGTTTCAGCAGTATTTCTCTATGTGGCAATGGGAGGAGCCTGCTGTTCAAAGAACTTAAGCCCAAACTTCCTTAAATGAATGGAACTATCTTTGTGGCTGTTAGGATCACAGCCACTGTTGTTTCATAGCCGATCCCACTCCAGTGGTGAAATTTATCAACTTAAGTGCCCAATCATGAACAACCCTGACCTGGGTCATTTCCACATGTCCTGGCACAGTGCTAAACAAATGCAATGAGGGCATCTTCCTGATGCAATTTCTGACATCATTGCACCACAATCCCATTTTCGTGGCGTGATGACATCAGAAATCATGCCAGGAAGACGCCCTTGTTGCATTTGTTTAGCGCTATGTCAGGATGTATGAAAATGACTCTGGATGACTCAGACTAGCCAGATCTTTTCAGATTTTGGAAGCTAAGCAGGGTCAGCTCTGGTTAGCACTTGGATGGGAGAACAACAAGGAAGCCCTGGGTTGCTGCACTGCGGCAGGCAATGGCACTTTACGCCACCAATCATGAATGATCTATCCAGTAATAAGACATATTTAGAAAATAATTAAGTTGACTTTTTGATACTACTCTTGAAAGAGCATGGACAAATGGAAGGTATCCTTTCTCTTTCTCTTTCTTTCTTGGTACGCTTCTACATTCATTGGACTGCCAGTGCCAATATTTGCTTGGTAAGTATGAAGGAAGGCTATTTTAATATATGGAAGGCTTCAGTCATGACAAATGCTATCTGAAAACAACTCTGCTATTTGGGTAAGATGGCTTAAAGTCCTCCTACCACAGATCTACTATGCCCAGGTGACATTTGCGCAGGCCAGTGAATTAGATCATTACATGTTTCCTTCCTTATCCCTCTGACAATAACACAAGGCAAGAGGAAATTTGCTAACGCTTCTAAACTTTTCAATGCCATATCAGTGTAAACATAGTCCTGCTGACCACATTGAAAATGTGGTGAGTCTTTTAAATAACCTTTACCACAAACTGCAAATTAACTAGCTTTCTGAAACACCCTTAAGCTGTAATTTTAGAACTTGGCAGATTTATTTTTCCCACGACTTCTTCTACAATGACTGCTAATTAGCAGTTTTTAAAAGTTGTTAACACATTGGGTCCAATCCTTCCTCTTTGACAAAAGAATGTAAGCCTTACTTGTATACAAGCAGTGCTAATGAACTCAAATGAACTCAGCGCCACAATTTCAAGTTTAAAACAGCATTTTAACATTAATTTCTCCCTTAAGTCCAAATTCAGCCACACCTTACACTTTTAAAAAGTAGATTTAATTCCATATACCATGAGTAGCGTGGATCAAAGAATATCCCAGAGGCACAATTCACTGAAAGCATTTGTGAAGTTCAACAACACAGAAGCCAAAGCATATTTTTAAGTAGGTTTCAAAACTCACTTTCAGCATTCAATCTGAAATAGCCATGGGAACCTATGTAATTCAGAAGAAAGTGTTAGTTCCTTGGCTACCACAAAATTCTGGCCAAAAGAAATAACTAATAGAGAAGTGAGCCAACTAGCTAGGAAGCCCGTTAACTGCAACAGGTTAGGCAAGAAAGGGTCATACTTTGGCGATGTTCACACATCTCACCGGCTCCAGTACGTCGCGCAAACATCCCACAAGGACAGCATCTTCCTGGTGTGATTTTCTGGTTCTCGCGTGAAATCATGGCAGGAAGACACTGTCCTTGTGGGAGCTTTGCCTGACGTATTGGAGCCAGTAAGACATGTGCAAACAGCCTTTATCCATCTACAAATGTCCTTGTTGCCAGACTGATCAACACTTTCAAGTACTAGGTAGTTTGGGACCAGTGCATCTGAAGGATCACTTACTCCTGTATAGTCCCGACTAGACATGGGCATGAACCAAAAAAATTTAATGAACCAGGGGTTCGTGGTTCGGTGCTGACGACGATCCCAAAGTTGCGAACTGCAACCAACATTTTCCATTGCTGAACCAGTTTGCGGTTTGCGGTTCGTGGGGTGCAGAACGGCCCCCATGGCACTTAGAGAGCCCATATTCCCAGGGAGTGTTTTGCAGACTCTCCTACAGCCATCACCCAAGTTTGGACAAGATTGCAAAAGGGATCTTGGAGTTATACCCTCTCCAATCCAAGGCCCCCAGGAAACTCTCACAAAAATCCAAGCTCAATTATACTCTCAGTCTCTCTCCCCAAAGGCTAGCAAGTGGCAAGCAAGAGCTCTGTCCCACTCCACTGCTCGCTGAAAGTGAAACCCAGCCTGGGAGCCCATGGCTATTTATAAGCGCAGGTCCCATTGATCAACGCAGAAGGTCTGTGTTTGGCCATCAGAGCTGCCTATCAGGGTTTGCAGGGATGAGATTGGAGTGCCCATGGCTACAGAACACCCCCTTCCCCCTCCCTCTCCTGGGTGTCTTCTCTCAACTTGTAACTGCTTTGCAGCTCCGTGGTTGGAAGGAAGACCTGCTGATCAAAGTAAGCTGGGCTTCCATTCGGGTTTCCAGTGTGACAGAAGGAGCGCAGACAGAGTTCAGGCATTCCCCCAGCTCCATTGCCAGGGGAATTGATTGCTGGCGCCTGAGTGTCTGGCTTCCCGAACCGTGGCCGAACGCACCAAACTAGGCCTCTCCCGAACGCTGGTTTATTGGCCGTGGACAATCACGAACCGCCAGATCGCGATTGCGCGATCGCCAATTTCGTGGGTTTTTGAAGTTCGTAATGTGGTTCGTGCCCATCTCTAGTCCTGACTCCCGACCTAGCCTAAAGACCTTCAACAGATCTTGCTCTGAAAGCAGGGGGCTGCAGGTAGTACTACATGTAAGAATAGCATGCCTTGAGACATTTACCGCTATTATCCTTTTATTTGATTTCTTTATTTAACTTCATTTATACCCTGCCTTTCTTCCCAATGAGGACCCAAAGCAGCTTATATCATTCCCTTCTTCACTGTTTTTTCCTCACAATAACCCTGTGAGGTAGGTTAGGCTGAGAGTGTGTGATTAGCCCAAAGTCACCCAGCAAGCTTCCATGGTAGAGCAGGGAATTTATTCCGAGTCACTCAAATTCTAGTCTGTCACTCCAGCCACTACACCAGACTAGCTCTCCTTTTGGTTCTGGACTGAAGACATTTCATTTCAATTAGCTTTTCCTTACTTGTTGGATGGTTTTTTGGAAAGAATTATTGGCTTTTCTATGGATATAACCAAATTGGATGCTGCAGTTTGTACCTTACTATATCACCATTTGTGAATGTTTAGATTTGATTCTATTACTGTTGCTGCAAATATGGGTTAGTGTAGTGTTTTAATGTTTCTAGTATAACTTTTGATAACTTCTTATATATATTTTTAAATCAAAGATAGGTATGCTGAGAACATTGTGTGACCCAGATGAGTATACCTTCTTTAACAGCCACTCCTCATCCAGAAGTTCATCCTCAGACTGGTGCATCTGCCTCCTGCAGTTTTCTGCCTAATTTGAGCAGTGAACTGTACATCTTTGTAGCTATGTAGGAACCATGGTTGATAGGTATTGTCTATTTAAACCTTGTATGTATACAATACATAAAATATGTACTTTCCTTTTACTTTTTCCATTACTAAATAACAATACAGAAACAATCACTGTAATTCTAAATAGAGTTAATTAATAGGCTTAGCCTGGAGTAACTCTGTTTAGGATTGCACTGAATGACACCTAAATCCCTACATTTTCCAGTATGCTGTAACTTAAGGATTACATACCAGGGCAATGGTACCCCTCCTCAGGCCTTATAGCTTACTGCCACCGTTAAGGTTCTTAAGAACTTAAAAGGCAGACACAGCTGAGAGCAGAAGCTACCCCATGCAGGTTGCAAAACCAGTCTTGTTTATTATCAGTTGTACAAAAAGAACTCACAGGGGCACAGAGGAAAAGAGCAGTGCTGCCTGCCATCCTATCATCTTGCTATACCTGCAAGAGAAGAATTGTCTTCTCTTAGATGTAATCAAAAAGAGGACACCACAGAATCACCAGCAAACCACATAATGGCTGTGGTTGCATTGCATCAGCTGACAAGAAAAGCTATAAATAATGTGCATAAAGTGAATGAGCATGTAATGAACACCAATACTCCTACATCAAAATTATTTATACTTTCTCACAGATTGAGGCCATAGGAAGTCATTAATTGAGCTCTAAGCAATGGAACAAAAGGAAAACTCCACTGAGAAGGGGAGACAGAACCTTGAAAACATATATTAGGATCTTGCCCATGTGGTGGGCATTGCTGGATTTTAACAGGAAATATTCATTCATTCATTCATTCATTCATTCATTCATTCATTCATTCATTCATTCATTCATTCATTCATTCAATTTGTAGTCCACTCTCCCCACAAGCAGGTTCAGAGCAGATCACATCCAGTTAAAATACAATACAATATACAATATAGACAACATGGACAATTAAAGTTGGTAGCATTAAAAGAACAGTTGCAATTTCACAACCCAGCCTCAGCAGGGCATATTGCACAATCCTGCATGTAATCATTTGGGTCCACGGTAGTGGAAGGCAAACAAAAAAGAAAAGCCCTCCCCCCAGTGGGAGACAGGGAGGAGGCCTGCTCGCCTCAACCACCAAAGGCCTGGCGAAACATCTCCATCTTGCAGGCCTGGTGGAATGATAATAAATTTAGTTCTGTATTAAGTGCAATTAGGAGCTACACCAGCAATTAATTACAAAAAAAGCAATGACAGAGCAGCACAGAAGTGCCCTTGTGTGGAAGCACCCATGGTAAGTCTCCCTGTGTGGCTGGATCCTAGGGATGGCCAGCCAACTCCTCAGGTGCTTAGGGCCACAACTCCAAGCATATTTAAGCAGGAACTATGTGGTCTGTGGTTGTCTATTTTCAGCTTCCAAGATAGTATTAGTTTGAAGATTTGCCCAGTCATCATCTTTTATAAGAAAGATGATGTATACAAAGTTCAGCTTGCAATTACACTGAAGGCTACAAAAGGAGTGCAACAGAGGAGAAAATGGAGCTGTGCATTTGGAATTAAGTTAAAAGTCTGTTTGATGATGAATGAGCCAGAACAGAATATTGCTTATCTGCTCACAGCTGTGTTCACTTTGCATGGTAAAGGAATTTGAGAGGTATTTAAGCATTACTATTACTCCAAGGAAGCAGTGTTTGGATCACTGGTTTTTCTGACTTATAAAGGAAGCAACTCACAGACCAGTTAAGCCAGTGTAATTGAATTTGCTACTAATCTTAAGAACAATAACTTTGAGCTAACTTTAAACCACGTATAACTGGTTTTATCACCATCATCATCATCATCATTATTCGAATTATCTGAAACACAATCAACAATAAGCAGAGGTCACATGTTATTATTGATTGGCCTTACTAAGCTGATACAAGTTGTTGTTGTTGTTGTTGTTGTTATTCCAGTTCCAGTAACCTTTATTGGCATAGTAAAAGCATTGAGAAAGCAATGCCAATGGCAATACAGTACAATTTGCCAATTAGTCAAAATAAGAGCAAAATAAATTACAGGTGGTTGTAACTCTAACTACTAATGAAAATGAAGAGTGACAATAAACCCTCCCCTCAGGAACCCAACAATAATCACAGGTGTCACAAAACCTTCTCCCTCCTGCTTCCCCCTCCCTCTCCCTTCCGATCACCTTTTCCAATTTTTTCCCTTTTCTCTCACCCTCAGCACATTTGCCAGAAACTCTTCCACCTGTTCAGTAATTTCAGGAGATCTGTCTGCTGACAAAAATTCCATACCTCTAGTAGTCGCTGTCTTAAAGGTTTGAGGGCTAATCAATCGTGAGTGCAGCTGAATAAACAGTGGGCAGTATAAAAGTATATGCTGAATGGAGTCAGGTTCACGACGGTGACACCTGCAAAATCTTACCTCATGAGGAATACCCTTATATCTGCCGGTGACCACGACTGAGAGAAATATATTAAGTCTGACCGGCGTGAAAGCTCCGCGTTGAGAGGGAATTGCTAGAGTTGAAAAATACTGGGCCACAGCATTATGTGGATAGGGAAGACCTAAAAACCTGGGGGAGCAAGCCCCCTCTGCTCCAGCATTTATCACCTGTGAATCAGTGTCCCAAATTCTTGTACAAATTATTTGGAGTATATAAGTTTCACTAGAATTAGCCAGAGAATCTAAATCAATACCCAGAGTATTAATTTTTTTCAGATATTGATTGGGATCATTGAGAAACAAATATATTATTGTTATCATCATCATCATCGTTGTCATAATTATTATTATTATTGTTGTTATTGTTATTTTCTGCTCTCCTTGCTTGCATGGGCTCAGAGCACATAACAACTATGGATAAAATCACATTTAAAACCATAAATAAAAATATACAGATTGATGAACATCTCTTGATGGCAGACCCAGCCATAACCAACCATCCCATGGGAATTGAAGATGGAGAAGTAAGGATAATCAACTGATGACAAAGACTGGGAGGGAGAGCACAGCACACACACACACACCACAGGAGACTGGCAGTAAGAACTCATCTGAGCCCCAACCTCAACCATATCCCTGGCAGAACATCTCTATCTTACAGGCCTGGTGAAAAGATGACAAATCTGTCCAGGCCTCAGCACACAGAAAGTTCCACCAGGCTGGGGGCATGATCAAAAAGGCCCTAGATCTGATTGAGACTAAGTGGGCCTCTCTGGGGCGAGGGACCACCAGCAACTGTTTATCGGCAGATTATAGTACCCTCTGGGGCACATATGGTGAGAGGCGGTCCTGCAGATATATTGGTCCCAGTCTGCTAAGGGCTTTATAGGTTAAGACCAAAACATTGAATATGATCTGGAACTTCACGGGGAGCCAATGCAGCTGACACAGGACAGCTGTTATATGTGCCCTGTACATAGTATCCATGAGAACATGTGCAGCTGCATTCTGGACCAGCTGTAATTTCCAGATCAGACCCAAGGGTAGCCTAGCATAGAGCAAGTTACAGTAGTCCAATCTGGAGATGACTGTTGCTTGGATCACTGTTTTTAGGTCATGGGTCAAGAGGTAAGGGGCAAGCTGCCTGATCTGCTGCAGATGGGAAAAGGTAGACTTGGCAACTGCTGTGACCTGGGCCTCCATATACAAGAAGGCATCCAGAATCACCCCCAGACTCCTAACTAAAGATGGGCACAAACCAAAATATTAACCAAAATTAAGCACAAACCAGGGCAATTTGTGGTTCGCGAACCAGCGGTTCATCAGATTCCATTTCTGACAAACTGCCACGAACTTTAGGATGGTTCATTTTTTTATTCATCACTGCAGAGAGCCATGTGCCAATCAATCAGTTTCCTAGGCAACAGGGGATGGACTTCCTGCAGGCCTTCTGCTGATTTGGAAGTGACCTTCTGCTGGCCTGGAAGTGATGACTTTCTGACCTGGATGTGACATTTTCACGAACCAAACAAACCAGTTCATGAACCAGGGGCAGGTTCATGAAAGTTCATAGTTTGTGAAATTTGACGAACCACAAACCACATGGTTTGTTTTTTTTCGGTTCGTGCCCATCTCTGCTCCTGTCAAAATGGAAGCAAGTGACACCCCATCGAGAGTTGGGAGCCTGATCCCCAAGCCTGACAGCCCATGATCCAAGTGCAGGACCTCTATCTTCCTGGGATTTAGTTTCAATTTACTCTGTTTTAGCCATCCAGTCATGGCCTCAAAGGATCTAGCCAAGGCATCTGGGGTGGAGTCAAATGGGCCATCCATCAACAGATACAACTGGGTGTCATCAGTGTACTGCTGACATCCCAGTCTGAAACTTCGCACCAACTGGGCAAGGGGGTGCATGTAGATGTTAAACAACATTGGAGAGAGTATTGCCCCCTGTGGGATGCCACACAACAGTGGGTGATGGAATGACAACTCCTCTCCCAATGGGACTCAGTGCCACTCTGTGCACACAGCCTCATCTCATTCTACCATATTTTTTAGACAATTAGCACATGCATGGAAAGTAGTCACATTTGATTGCTTTCTCATAAAATGATTTCCTGATGCACTAAACTAGCACAACAGAGAGAAGGAATGCAGGCTAGCCCTCTTCCTGCTATGTTAATATTGAGGGACAGCACTGAGACGAGTAGTGGTATGGACCAGGAAAAGCTGCTAATCATGTGCTCTTCTGCATATAGAGATTGTCTGTTGCTTCCAGTTAATGCATTTGACTTGAAGGTGTTAGCCACTTTGTGTGTAGCTTTTTAATGGCTTTGTTCATAATGGTAGACTGTAGATTTCAAGCATCAGGAGAATGTTCAAAATGTCAAATATGAAATTAAGGAATAAATTACCCTTTTGACAAGGAAAGAACCACCACAGCAAATGCATTAATAGTATTTTTCCTGCCGTTTCTGTTTCACAAAAAGAAAATAATTGACTGCCTTCTGCTAAATATGTCATATTTCGCATCTCATTTATGTCTCCCTTACATGACTAGCCTGTCAGAAATGCCAGCTGAAAATAATCGGGCTGCCAACCAAGTATGCATCTTGAAGATATAAGCAAGTTTAAATTTGGAGGGGTTCTATGCTCAAGTTTTCAGGAGAAAACCAAGTTAAAAATACCTAGCATATTTTTGGAAGAAATATTCAATTACTAAAAATTTATTTATCCAATATGTACTCTCAATGTAGAGCTGGGAGAATCATATTACTGGGTTCCAGGTAGATGAGAGTAAAGAGAAAATTGAATTCTTATTAAATTTATTTTTAGGTATTTATATGCTGCTTTTCTCTGCAATGGAGACCTGAAGTGGTTAACAATATTGTTCTTCCATCCTCCATTTTCCCTTACAACAACCACTCTGTGAGCCAGCTTAGGTTGAGAATGGCTGGTCCAAGGCCACTTGGCAAGCATTCATTTATTTGTTTTATTTAAATATTTTAATCAAATTATTCTCAAGCAAAGGAGGACTCAAAGCGGTTTAAAAAACAAACAAAAAGAACAAAAATCTGAAATAAGAACACAATGATAAAACAAGAGCAGTAGCCACAAGGTGGGACTGAGCAAGTGGAAGACTATTTTTATTTTACTTCCTTTATACACCACCCTAACCCCAATGGGCACCCAAAGTGGCTTACATTGTTTTCTTCACCATTTTATCCTCGCAATAACCTTGAGGCTGAGAGTGAGCAACTGTCACTGACTAGTCCAAGGTAGACATGGGCACGAACGGAAAAAACCCCCAAACAAGCTGTCCATTGTTCGTTGCCACACACAAACAACGAACAGTAACGAACATGACCCTGTTCACAAACATGTTTGTTGTTCATGGACCCTTAAAGATCCCTTTAAACTATCAGCTGGCAGGGGGAATTCCCCCCTGCCACCCACTAGCTGATAGTTTAAAGGGCCCTTTCCTGCCATGTGCAAGGGGCAAGGCCCTTTAAACATTCCACAAACTGACCTTCTCAACGTCCAATACCCACCAAATTTGCAGAGGAAATAGTCTTCACTGTCCTCCAAAGACCCCCCAAGTTTCAAAGAGATTGCACCCTGGGAAAGGCATGATCCATTGGTCCTTCCCTTTGTTGTCATTTTCTCTTCACAGTGGCAAAACCGGGACTCTCTGGTGGAAGCTATTTTGAGGGGTTACAAACTGACCTTCTCAATGACCAATACCCACCAAATTTGCAGGGAACATTTTTCTCACTGTCCTCCGAACACCTCCAAGTTTCAGCGAGGTTGCACTCCAGGAAAGGCATGATCCACGTATGTCCCCCCACCTTTGCTGTCATTTTCTCTTCACAGTGACAAAAATGGAACTGCCTGTTGGAAGGCAGCTACTTTGAGGGGTTATAAACTGACCTTCCCAATGTCCAATACCCACCAAATTTGCAGGGGACATAGTCCTCAGTGTCCTCCAAAGACCCCCAAGTTTCAGAGAGATTGCAACCCTGGAAAGGCTTGATCCATGGGTCCTTCCCTTTGTTGTCATTTTCTCTTCACAGTGGAAAAACCAGGAGTCTCTGGTGGAAGCTACTTTGAGGGGTTACAAATTGACCTTCCCAATGTCCAATACCCTCAGTAACAACCCTCAGTGGATCATATCATGAGAGGTGGTCCTGTAGACAGGAAGGTCTTAGAACATTCTATTTTTATTTATTTACATCCCACTTTTCTCCCTAATGGGAACTCAAAGCATCTTATAATACAATACAAAAATACAACAGAAACAAGAGAAGAGGGCAGTACAGTTCAAGGCCCAGGACTTAAATACTGATGAGTAGAAGAAAAACAAACTTATTCAGCTGATCCTAGCCAGCTAGTGGGCTCTTCCCTGCTTCCTGTCCTGCCAGATGACCTCGAATTGAACCCAGAAGCTGATCAGTAGACAATGGAGTGACTGCTATTACTATTGTTCTTTTACATCATTTTTGCACCATTTGTATGCAGTAAATTTGTTACTGGTTCCAAGGTGAGTGCTTTGAGTTTATATTCAAGATTGGCATTTTGAATAAATCTGGGCAATACCTGCTTGCTTTTTTTTTAAAAGAAAAACATTAATACCGTGAAATTGGGAATCTGAGAAAAAAATTAACAATATAGCCATGAGGCAAACTTATGTGTAATTCAGTTTGTCTCTCTCTCAAAAAAAGGTAAACACAAGCAATTCTGCAGAGCTGGTTCAATCCCATAGCAACTGTGGGAACAGATGTGTTCTTTATTCTGAAAATCCTATGAAATCTAGATATGACAGGGAGCATCTCAAAGGACTTTTAGTCCTACCTGCATTTTCTTTTTCCACAGGTATTTTTAAATGTCTTCCAAACCTGCAAAATCCTTCCTTCTCTCCCTTTGGAACTAAAAAGATTTTTCTTTCATTGCAAAAACTTCAAACCATGAAGTACAGAAGTCCTTGCGGGCGTATTAGTTGTGGTAAGGATTAAGATGCAGGTTCCCATCCTGTAATTAGTACTTCAAAAGCAAGGTTTGAAAAGAATATGAATATTCAAAGATTGAAATCTTCATTTGACACCACAGTTCTTTATTTCACACTCCCGTGGTTGCCAAGGAAGTAGATAGGGCCCCAGTAGTTTCTCAAGGTCAACTGCCTGCACTGGAGACTCAAAGGGTGTTTTCTAATATCTATATTTATAAACATATATTGGCTAAGCAAGCAGTAAGGAAAAGGGTATGCAGAAGGCAGTGCTAGGCCCCAAGTAGCATCAGTCCAATACCTTAAGGCCTCAACTCAGCACTGCATGATCCTTTAAAAAACTGCTTCTGTGTAGATCAGAATGCACTTTGCACTCTCTGGCAGCCAGCTCCCGGGCTCTCTTTTTCTCTAATCAAATTCAAATTATACACATTTTTAATCTGAGTGTTCCACCAAGGCACATAGCTGCTGTGTGTTGGGAGAATTTAGTGGTTGGGGGGTGTCCTGGTTCCCCCCTTGGTAGCCCCTCGGTTCTTTCTGGCTTCTGTGACTACTCACTAAGGCCCGTGGGGAGTGAATCAAGAATAGCTGTAACCTCCCCTCACTTTCCCTTCGTTCACCGGTCCGTCACAGTGACGTGAGCAAACAACTCTGCACAGAAAAGTTCTTAACTATCCTCAAGGTTTATTTTGAATAACAAAATGATACAATGGAATGTTACATATGGTACTGAATTCTGATGGTATTTGGTCAAACTGCCCTTACAGATTACAGGCACCGGGCAGGACAGGCAATGGTTACAGAAATACAGTTACAGAGTCTTAACCTATAAACCTTATGACAGACAGAGAGAAAGGCCTAACGTAATAAAATACTTATACCTTAACACAGCAAACCCTTACATATAACTTAACACAGCAAAAAACCCTAAGATCTTAATTCTTAACTTACCCTTACACTTTATACTAAATCCCTAACACAAAAAGAACCTAACACCTTACCCTAGTAGCTAGCTTAGAAATCCCCTGCAGGTACCTGAATTTACCTTCTGGAAAGCCCCCCTCTGGACCAACTTGGGTCTCTTGTGGGCTTCCCAGAGACCACTTGTTGGCAGATGCCAACGCGTGTATCTCCCCAAGGAGTGGCAAAGGATTAGCTGCTTGGTTAGACTTTTTATAGATTGGTCCTCAGTTTTCTGATTGGTTGGTAGCTGATTGGCTAATACCTTTTTTGAGGATTGATTGGTTGATGTCACTTTAACACAGGTGTCACTCTAATTTTGCTGGATCTCAATTGGTCAGTGACTTTTCTGACCAGGTGACTCTTGTTAGCCAATGGGGTTGGCTCTGAAGTTCTTCAGGTGTGCTCGTCCTTGGGGGCTAAAAATAGCTCCTGGAGTCATTCCTAGTACCTAGTGGAATGCAGTACTCAGCATTTTGTGTAAAACCTAAAAATGAGTATCTTTCCCTGCTCAGCTAGAAAGGGAGGGGGAAGAGTGAACTTTTACAAAGATATCACAGTTCAAGTCTTTTTCTATCAGTCTTATATGTCAGAGCTGAATATCTTCTCCAGTTTAATACTCTTTATTAATTATGCCTAATTTATGCTAAAGCAAACTACTGCAGACTTCTACCAGCTCTCCCATAGGTTTTTAGTGCACATGAACCTAAAGTAAGAACTTTTGGAAGTTGCTTTTTTAATGCAGAGTTAATTTTGTTTGTGGGGTTTGGGTTCAAAACAAGCCAAACTCTAAAATTCTGTTTACACCGTGAACCTTGGAGTAGCCACCAGCCATCTGTCTTTTAGTGAATCTTACTGTTCACCATTCAAGGCCTGGCTATCCAAAATTTCTAATAGTATAGGAACTAGACACACATAGGAATCTGTTTTGGGTTTTTTTTTCTGCTTTCATGGTTTTCCATCCAAACTGGACAAAATTTGGGGGGTTGCAGTGAGGAAACCCACATAGTCTGATTTCAGAGCAAGAGAGAAAGGGACAAGTGGCCAGTGGCTCAAATGGTTTAGTCATCAGTTTTGCTAATACCAGCTGCAATGACCACTGAGATGCTATTTGAGATGCCATGTTCTGAAGACATTTCAGGAATAAACATATAATGTGAAAAAACTGTCTTTTTGTATACTAAGGCGTGAAATGCTTTCCTGGTATTAGGCTTTCCAGCATTTAATATGACTTCTGTCACCTCCTGAGGGAGCCCACCTACTGCAGAATCAACCATGCCATCAGTCTGTGTCTGTTTATGTTGTGATACCTCACCCCTCAAGATATTAGGAGGGCTGTTACCAATGGTAAGTGTTGAAATTTGCTCTTAACCAATAGAAACAAGCTGTGGAAACATGCTTGACATGGCCAGAATGGTACTATCACTGTACAATCCATCTTTTCCATCTATATTTTGCTGATGGTGAGAGCTATGAGTGGTATGGGTGGGAAGGCTTAAAACAGGTACCCCAACCAAGTTAGCTGGAAAGCATCTCCCAGGGACCCTGAGTCCATTCTCCCTCCAGAACAGTACAATGGGGCATTGCTGTTCTCCCTTGTCGCAAACAGATCTATGTCAGCGAATCCCCATTGTTGGAAAATTAGCCGAACACATGACTCCTTCAGTGACAACTCTTAAGTGGAAAAACCTAGTTTGCTCAGCCTGTCTGCTATGAGATTGGATGTCCCAGGAACATGAATGGCCTGGAGGGAGACATTGTGTCTCACTGTCCAATCCCAGATCAACATGAATTCCAGACAGAGAATTCTGAAAGCAGCGCCTCCCTGCTTGTTTATGTAGAACATGGTAGAACAATTGTCTGTAAGTATTTGGACGTGTTTGTTTTGCACAATATCTGAGAAGGAGATAATCATGTAACAAACTGCTCTCATTTCTAACAATTCCTCTCACTCTTCAACCAAATACTGTGGGTTGTGAGATGGTTACAGTGTGCTCTCCAGCCTTCCATTGAAGCATTGGTAGTAACCTTGGCTTCGATTTTTGGAGAACCAAACCAAACCCATCTAAATAGATGGGGATCTAGCAACCACCAGCATAGTGATTTAACCACTGCTCTGAGAATAGAGTATTTTCTGTTCTGTGAGTGTATCATGGGTTTGTGGATGGACAGAAACCATAGTTGTAATTAGAGATGGGCACGATCCAAAAAAAAAAACCCAATTAAGCCGTTCATGGATCCGGGCTGCTGCCGAACCCAGGCCACCGATTCTAACCGATCAAGTCCCATTTCTGATCCGGAATCGGGAAGGTCAAAGCGGGAGGGTGCCCTGCTGTTTCCAGCAATATAGGAATGGTGGTTGGTGGCAGCGGCCGCCAGGCCCGGTGGGTAGGGGGAGGCAGCGATGAGCTGCCTCCCTTCAGGGAGGGAGGGGACATTCACACACACACACACACACACACTTAGAGTAGAGGGGGGGGAGTTTTTAACCCAGCAACGAGCCGCCTCCCCTCAGGGAGGGGACATTCCCAGGGCCGGATCTACGGTTGCCAGCACCCAGGGCAACCGTAGTCAGGCTGTTGTGTGTGTGCGCACGCCTCCCGCGCTACCTTTTGCCTTTCCCCAGGACAAGGGGCAGCTGGCTTGCCCACGCGCCCCTTGTCCTGGGGAAAGATGAACAGCGCAGGCAGCCTCCCAGCCACCTGCAGTGCCTTTTGCCTTTCCCCAGGACAAGGGGCGGCTGGCTTGCCCACACGCCCCTTGTCCTGGGGAAAGACGAACAGCATGGGCGTCCTCCCAGCCTCCCACACTGCTTTTGCCTTTCCTTTGTGCCCATGGCTTCAGAGCACCCCCTTCCCCCTCCCTCCCCTGGGTTGCTGCTCCATGGTTGGAAGGAAGCCTGCTAATCAAGGAAAGCTGGGCTACCATTTGTGTTTTGAGGGTGAAAGAAGGAGGGCAAACACAGCTCATTCCCCTGGCTCCGTTGCCCTGGGAATAAATTACTGGCGCCAGAGTTACTGCAATTCCGAACAGAAACCGATACGTCCGATCAAGTCCCGAACAAGCAAACCCCCGACTGCTGGATCGGTTGCCATGGATGGAACCGATTAGCTGAGTCATGATGGCGCAAACGCCAAAATCGGGTTTTTTTTGAAATCGTAATTCAGATCATGCCCATGTCTAGTTGTAATCCCTTCATATGCAGTCTTGCTAGGGGAATCACCACAGTAGTTGCAGCCATCAGACCAAGAAGCATCTAATTTTTCAGAGCTAATTGGAATCTACAGTTTATCTCAGATTTGTCTAAGGTCTTGGGTTTTCACACTCTCCCCATTGGGAGAAAAGCCTTATTTGAAGAGGAGGCTAGTAATGACCCAATAAATATCACTCTTTTAGAGGCATTGAGGTTGGATTTTTTTAAAATGACCATTAACCCCAAGCATTGACATGTCTCTAGAAGCCCATTCTAAAAAGGCATGTGAGGCCACTTTAAAATGGGCAGAAATTGACCAATTGTCAAGATAAGGATAAATTGAACAGGTGAGCAACTACTACAGCTACACATTTGGTAAATACTCTCAGGGTTGTAACTAGACATGGGCACAAACAGCATTACAAACAGGAAAAACCCACGAACAACCTAATCTGCTGTTCTCGAACAAGCTGTTCGTGAGGCCCCATCCTAAACGAACAGGTGGTCGTTGCAAAGCCTCATTTGTTGCCTTTGGCAGCAGTTTGTCAAGTCAGACGGTCTGGCACAATCAATCCCCTTGGCAACTGGAGGCAGGGAGGGACTGAATTCTGTCTGAACTCCTTCTGGCTTTCCTTCTGGCTTTAACCCTTCAAAGTACTTCCAGCAGAGAGTCCCATTTTTGCCACTGTGAAGAGAAAATGACAGCCAATGGGGAGACCTGTGGAACATGCCTTTCCCGAGGTGCAATCTCTCTGAAACTTGGGGGGGGGGGTCTTCAGAGGACAGTGAGGACTATATCCCCTGCAAATTTGGTGGGTATTGGATATTGGGAAGGTCACTTCTGTAACCCCTCTAACTATCTGCCAGCAGACACTGCTGCTTTTGCCAGGACAGGGCGCTTTAAACTATCAGCTGGCAGGTGGCAGGTGGCAGGCGGCAGGGGGGAATGAACACGTTTGGGAACAGTTCATGTGTGTCCATGTTCATTGTTCGTTGTTCATGGATGGCAACGAACGATGAACAGGGTGTTCAGCGGGGGGGGGGGGGGGTCCATTCCTGCCCATGTCTAATTGTAACTAGTCCAAATGACAGAACTTGATACTGATGTGTGGTTTCCCCACACTGAAATCTTTTAAAAAATTCTGTGGGATGTAGGACAGAAATATGAAAATAGACGTCTTTAAGATCCAAGATTGCAAACCAAGAATTGTGGGATAGTAACTGCAACACCATATTGAGTGTTACCATTCTAAATTTTTGCATTTTTACCAACTTATTCAAATCCCTTAGGCCTAATATGGGTTGACAACTGCCTTCCTCCTTCTGGACTAGGAAGAACCTTGTGTAAAATCCCAGGTTTGGATATTGGTTCTCGTTATCCAGGTTTGGATGTTGGTTCTCATTGTACCGCTCCCTTCTCTAGCAGTGCTGACAACTCTTTTGCTACCCAGGTAACGGACCTCAAATATGTTTATGAGGAAGACTCAGACACAAGGAACGGTTTAAACTCAATTTTATAACAACTCTTGGTGACTTCTAACACTCAAACATCTGTGGTGATGGATGCCCAGGCTGCATAAAAGTGGGCTAGACTATCACCAAAAAGCATATTTCTCCTGTGGTAGTCAGAATTGTTTCTGACTTGGGCTCGGATCCTTGCCCCCTGTTAAAGAGACACCTTGTCTCGATTTGTGAGTGGGCTTATGCCTCTGATACTGCCTTTGACCGGAAGATGTCAGGCAATTGTGAGGATATGGATGCGGGTGGAGTTGGTATCTCAGGATAGCAACCTCTGTACAACGCTTGTTGCTGCTGCCTATAGAAAGTTCAAGAACTTGATTGCTGAGAAGGTGGTAACACTCTGTAGGACCTCACAGTCTGTCCATTTTTCTGCTTTGGGGATAAGTATTCATCTGTTTTTAAAGAGAATAATGTTTCTCCCTTAAATGGTAAATCTTCCACTCTGCCTCTCATCTCAAAAGGTAGAGCCATGGACCAGAGCCATGCATGCTTCCAAAGGTTTACTGCCAAAGCTAGGGCTCTGGTGGATGAATTGGCCATGTGCCTTCCAGCATCTATCTGCTGCTTAGAAAGCCTAATAGCCTCCTCTTCAATTACGTTGACCAGGAACTTCTGGTCCTCTGGCAGTTGTTTGTTATAGGCTGCCATCTTATTCCAGAGAAATATCTGATAAGCCCCCATAATAGCAGCATAAATTGCAATTTTTATGTTGAGGGCCACCAACGTATAGATCTTTCATCCTAGGCTATCCAACTTCTTTCCTTCTCTATCAGCATGCATCGAATGGTGACCTTGTCTGTGTCTTGATTGCTTTTCCTCTGTAACTAATGATGATGGAGGAGGGATGGGTAAATAGGAAGGGGCATTTGTCTTCCTTGATCTTACAAAGCCCTTCAGCTTTCTTAGATGTTGGGGGAATAGAAGCTGGCTTCTGGCATAGTGTGAGCCCTTCAGTCATGAGGAACATGTTATTGGCCAGGTTCCCAGAATACAGGTGTTGAAGTATTTTATCAGAAGTATTTTATCAGAAGAGGCCACATCAACATTCAAGGATTTTGCCATTCAAAGCAACTGTTAAGCATAAAGCAAGAAATCGTCTGTGGGAAAAGCAGGTTCCCTATCTCTCACAGCCTCTTCTGGAGATGGTTCAGATGGTAGACTTGGACTCTGCTCTCTCAAGTAGGGTTCTAGATCTCGGTCTGGTAAATGAAATGCCATGGATGATTTCGGAATGGTGTACTGTCAGTAGTACACTCTAGGCTGTGTAAGATTGGATGCGGATCTTACAGATTCTGCTCTGTAGGTTTCCCAGTCGACTCCCAAATGTGGAAGTACTCCCTGATACCATGCTGAACATTTGTATGTACAACAACTCTGGTATAAACTTTGTCCATGCCCTCTAAGGGTTCTGTGGATAACACTTCTTCCTTTTCTGAGGAGTAACTCAGATAAGAAACTGAGTGAGGAGAAAGGGTATGTGGGGTCTCCACTTCCTCTAGATTTCTGGATGCAAGAAAACTATGACTTGCATCCTGGGAGAATTCCTCTTATGTTTGGAGTACTTTGATTTAGATTTAGTTTTCAATTTGAGTGGTTCCAGAGACTCTGGAGGGAGCCTTTTAGTTTCCTTGGATATTGGCACTCTAGGCTGCAGCAACGCTGCATAAGCCGGGGGCCATTTGTTGCTGGCTTGCCCGGGAAGGAGACAGACCCCTTCCCGGGCATACGGGCATTTGGCCAGGGAGGCGGAGCTTGTGCCTTAGTAGGCTGCTCTGCTCTCCCGCCTTTCAGTCTGCCCTTTAGCTCGGCCCACCCACCGGCCCTGTCATAGTGCAGGATTAGCCAGCTGCTGTTCTCAGAGCCAGGTAGGAATTTTTTGCCTCTGTTACCTGATTGGCTATTGGTTCGGGGTTTTTTTCTGCCTACCTTGCACTGTGGCAGAGGTTGAGGGTTTTGGCCTGGGTGGCGCCATTTAGGTCCCCTTGGCAAGAGTTTTTGGGGAATAGGGAGCGGGCCGGTGAGCACCCACTGGCATTTCCCCCAGATGTGGGGGAACAGGGTCTGCCATCAGTGCGGTATGCTTGCGACAGCTACCACAGCACAGGCAGTCGCCTGCGGGGATCCCCAGGTACAAGTCCTCCCTCATGCTGTACGGCTGGGGCATTAGGAACTTGGTGGGGGGATCCGTTAGCCTGGCTGGCTGGGTTGCAGCTATTCAATGGATGGCCTACACCCGGGGCTTTGGGGCTTGCCCAGACAGGTCAAGGCGGTGGTCAGGTGTGACCCTGTGGCTTGACCTGTACTACAGAGTTGGCCCTTGCCATAGTTATGCAGTTTATATTGTTGTTATATTAATAAACGACAATTTATCTCCAAGCCTGTGTCTGTCTCTTTTTCTGGCAGCAACTACACCCTACTGAGCTTGAAGCCGGATGCTCATCTGTAAAGGTTGATGTCATAGAGAGGGTTCATACCATCTGATCTGGTGGCTGTCTAGATTTTGAGCATTGTTCAATCCAAGGAGCTGTTGAAGAATGAGGATTTCAGCAAGAGAGGCCAAACTGATGAAAGATCACCAAGAAGAACTTCTCCAACCAGCAGCAAAAGAGCAACTGAGGGTCAGGGCATTGCTCCTCCCAGAGAGCAGGCTATTTCAGTAGGAAACAAACTGCACTTGCAGTCTGGGAAAAGGCAGATGCCTCCTAGAAGATTTTTTAGATGTAGAACCTACTGATTGGCAGGCCTGCGCTTGCACAATCCCACATAGGAATGCACAGAAGATCAAAAGTGAACAGTTGGTTAGCCAGTGCAGATTTTTCAGCATAGAAGTGATACAATCCCTATAACTAACCTCTAACAACAGCCTGGTTGCCACATTTTGGACCAATTGAAATTTCTGGACTGTTTTCAAAGGCAGTCTCACATTAAGTATATTTCAGTTAATCTAATTTAGATGTCATCAGGCCATGGATCACATTTTTCAAGGCACAGTCATAGCTAGCATATCAGCTGACAAAAGGCACTATGTAGGTTGGAATTCAAGCTATGGATCTTCTCCTTTAGAAGAAGCACAAGCCCATCCAAAATAGGGTGACTCTGCAATCCCTGAAGAGCTTGATTCAGTTTTATCTGGAAGTAACTATTGGCTACCATCCATTCCATTACCTTCTTCAGGCACATATTCAGGACTTTCATCATCCCTCCTGACTCAGCTGTTAAAGAAAAGTAGAGTTGGATGCCATCTGCATATTGGTGCACCTCATTCTAAACTCCCAGATTTCCTTGCTCCAAATCTGTCATATAAAAGATAAACATCACGAAGGACAAGATGGAAACTTACATGACCCCATAACATAAATATCATTGTAAAGAGCAGCAGGCCCCCAGCACCTTCTAAAATCAGCCAAATAAGAGCAAAACCACCTAAGTATGGTGTCCCCACTCCTAACCCATCTAGCCTATCTAGAAGGGTACCATGGTGTGGTACTGCAAACTGCCAAGAGGTCCAGCAGAATCATCAGGGAGTACTCCACCTGTCACTTTCCCAGTGAAGGTCATCAGTCAAGGCGGCCAAGACTGTTTCCATCTCAGACCATCCAAATAGCACTTCAGGCCATTAATGGCCTGTGTCAAGGCCGCATTTTGTGGATAAAAATTTACTTTGGTTTATTAACCAGCAGTAATAACAGGTGGCTTATGAGACTTGAAAAGAACAAAAAGACGTGTACAAATAATATCCCAAGAAGTAATCGCATGATACAAATTAAAATGTTAAAATGTATAAATAGGATTTTATTAAATTTTTGAAATAGTCTCTTATCTTTAATCTTTCCTTAAAAAGCAAAACAGGATAGAAGATGAGTATGATAGAGTAATTTTATTCATAAGCATGTCTTATCATTCTCTATTCACCATGCATATTTTTGTATAGAATGAAATTCTTCTACCATTAAGATATTAGAAGCTCAAATGCCTCAACTCATTTCTAATACAAAATGGATTTATACCTCCTAAGCAGCTCATTTTTAATTGATTGTCATTCTTAAACCTGGATGATGTTGATGAAGTCTTACTTCTCCTGAAATCCTCACTGTGTGCACATCGATAACATTCAAGTGATTAAACTTCTCTAAGGAAGTAAAAATGTTGATTTAAGATGAAACCCTTCACAGAACTGCAAAGATAATTGATTGGGGAAAGGGTTATATCCCCCAGAACAAACTGCACCAATAAAGTTCCAAGATGTTGATGCATAGAAAAGGTGACTATGATTTTTTCACTCCTCCCCTGCTCCAACCCCATTCTTCAGCTTGTACTGCCATAGCTAATTTGGGGGGTGGGGAGGAAGAGGAGCATAAAGGCCAATCTTCTCTGAAAGTCATAACTTCTTATCTGGATGTTCAGTTTTCACATTTTGATATGATAGGACAGACATTCCAGGCACATGGAACTCTTACTCATGCAATCACCCACTGTTAGCAGTCGACCCTGACCCTCACGTTAATAAGGAAGCTTATGAATATAGCTATATCATAAGACACTCTCATGTCACAGAAATGATGCCTGGTGAGGCAGAAAATGGCCACTAACCCCGCTCAGGAGTTGAAAAATTACTGACATGTGAATCATGAGGCGAGACGAGCATCCAGCCCCTCCTCCCCAGAGATGTGCAAAGATCCTAAGACAATAGTCTTCCAGGAGTTTCTGAATCACTTACCTCCGCAGCCTGCCGATCTTCCCTTATCTGCTTTCCCATTACTGGCTATTCAGGGATCTCATATGCCCCACCTGTCCAGCCATCGCAAGTCATCAAGCACCTTCTTTGTTCTTAGTAACACCCAGGAAGGTTTAATCAAACCTTGCCCAATTTTATTGTCTCATCTCTGGAGATGGCCATCACCATATTGTTTTTGGGCAGAAGACGCCATCCTGCCCCAGGGTACATCCCACAGTGGGCTACCCTCTGCCATAGTTCCATGTGTGTGTTCTGGATCCATGCACCCTCATACTGCATGTCTGAGCCCCCTTCTTCTTGCCATGAAGCACTGTTCACTCAACACCTCTCTTCTCTACAGATGTCCTCCTCTCCTAGACTGGTAAATATAGCCCTTCTCCTTTTTTCATCCCTTTTTTTTCTAGTTAGCTCTGTATGCATGTCGTTTGCTATTTCCTCTGTGTTTGCTTTTGCTACCCCTTCATTAAAAACCATTTCTGTTTAACATCCACTTGGTTTTGTCCAGAGGAATGATCTCCATATACATTTGTGGAAGAATCTTGCTCATTACCCCCTCTCACTGCCTTTCCTTGCATGCTAATTCCCCCAACACTCAAGAAGAACCCCCCCCCCCAAATTTAGGGTAACAGCACCTAAACAGATAAACATCAAGAAAACTAAATTAATAACTACTGAGAAATTACACAATTTTAAGGTTGACAATGAAGAAACTGAGACTATTAATAGATTTCCTATTCCTTCCTTAGCTCAATCGTCGACCAAAGGGGGACTGAAACCAAGAAATTAGAAGATTGAGACTTGGAAGAACAGCCATGAGGGAACTAGAAAATATCTTTAAGGGTAAGGAACTGTTGCTGAGGACCAAGATCAAGATAATTCACACTATCACATTTCCTATTACTAAGTATGGATGTGAAAGTTGGACAGTGAAGGAAGCTGATAGGAAGAAAATTGATTCATTCAAAATGTGGTGCTGGAAAAGAGTTTTATGGATATCATTGACAGCCAAAAAGACAGAAAAGAGAGTTCTAAATAAAATCAAACCTGAATTCTTCCTAGAAGCTAAAATGAGGAAACTGTGATCACATCATGAGAAGACAAGATTCACTGGAAAGGACAATAATGCTAGGAAAAGTTGAAGGCAAAAGAAAAAGAGGAAGATCCAAAATGAGATAGTTTAATTCAATAAAGGAAGCCACAGCATGCAGTTTATAAGATCTGAACAAGGCTATTAATTATAGGATGTCTTGGAGGCTGTTAATTCATAGGGTTGCCATAAATCAGAAATGACTTGCTGGCACATAACACATACAAACACATCCAAATATTGGGTGGTTAAAATTATAGATACAGTGTAGTTTCATAAACACATGGCTCCATGGGGGCCAAGAAGTCTTTAGGGCAGGGCTCATTTCGAGAGAGAACGTACAGGCACACAGTTCCAGCAGTTCCCACAGTTCCCGAAAGAGGTCACATGTCAGGTGGCCCCACCCACCTGACAGCCATTTTGGGTCCGTTTTGGCCTGGTTTGGGGCTGAAACGGCCCAGATCGGGCTTCTGACGGGTGGTGGATCATTCTCCCGCTCATCAGTGGCCTGATGCTGACCATTTTGGGCCACTTTTCAGCCATTTTCAGCCCCTTTTTGCCATTTTGGGCCCAATTTTGGCCCTGAATAGCCAGGATTGGGTCCAAAACAACCAAAATAGGTGATGTCAGGGGTGTGTGGCATATGCAAATGTTATACTAATGACACACTTCTGGTGATGGCAAGAGGCATGGCATATGCTAATGAGCTATGCTAATGAGTTCCTCCAGCTCTTTTTCTACGAACTGACCCCTGCTTTAGGGTATGTACTTGTCTCACACTTTTGTCTCTACTTTGCCAAATCTCTACACAACTCTTTGTTTTATTTTGTTTTATTTTGGAACATTGTGTTGGGTGATCAAGGCTATTTACCAGTGTAGTGGCAATAACTTATACTGCAGCACTGCTCTACCACATTATCTTGGTTTCTGATGCTGATGCAATACTTGCATTTGTGATACTGTTCTATTGCAGCTGTGAATTCTATAATACCCCATCCTCAATGTTTACATAAAGTGCAGCACCTTAGGAAAGGAGTCGTACATTTTGATGAAATCATAGCAAACTGGAGACCAGATTGAAAAAAGGCATGCATCCGTAGCCAGTGAGTTCTTGGAGGCAGAGGAGCTCCAATACAGACAGCAGAGTTTTGGATACACCTAGGAATACTAACAAGTATTTCAATCGACTTCTTACAATTGTACATAAGAAAGTGTTCTTTCCCCAAGCACAAGTAATCATGGTGATGTTTTTTTTTTAACAGGGATTCTGTTTGTATATTTCCTGTCTGTATGACACCTTCCAAACCGTCAGGCTCAACAGTTACTGGAAACAAAAGTAAAGGGAAAGAACTGTGGATGATAAAGTATACTTCTCATAATTTTCCAGTTAACCCTTTCCTATCACTTTACTACAATTTCCCTACATGCTTGGGTTGCTTCATTGATTTTAATAGAGGAAAGAAATCTACATGCACATTGTCTTGTACTCCAGTGTCTTTAACTCAAAATAAATGAGGACATAGCCCATACATGCAAAGATATGTGCAATGAGGACAGATGCATTAGGGCAAAAGAGTTCTCTATCTCAGTTCTCAAGGGTTTCCCCTGACACATTAGCTGGATTGCAAAGGGATGTCTCCCAATGACATTGACAGGAGATTAGAGATAACTGATGCAGTGAATGACTGAAAGAAGAAAGCACAGGGAAAGTCAGAGATAAGTCAAATTCTAATCAATGAGTAACCAAATCACTGTACATCAGGCATTCTTCCTTGTTTTACAAAGGAAGGATGCCTGCTTCATGTTAAAAAGGAAGGATATGAGAATAAATTCTGAGCGTCATTTGAAGAATATGCTGGCACTCATATAAGTAGACTATTGGCTACAACTTTTGTTGCTTTAAAGGGGTGTCTAGATCTGTAGAAGGGTCCAAGCAGTGGTTTCGGGGCCAGATGTAACTCCAAGATGCCCTCAACAACATTCTTAGTATTGATAAAGTTTCTGCCTAGATCTTTTTTGAATAGAATAACTCACACTGCACTCCTAAGCAGAGTTACACCTCTGTAAGTCCACTGAAAGGTGAATGTGTCCTTGGGATGGATCTATGACCATAGGGTTGGAAGGTACCTCTAGGGTCAACTAGTCCAGCCCCCTGCACAATGCAGGAAATTCACAACTACATCCCCTCCAACTGCCCCAAATTCAGATTCAATATACAATCCAGTGTATGGTATGATGGAAACTCTCCACAATTAATCCAGTTGTAGCCACAATTAATCTAGTTGTAACCATGATGGGCAGCTAGTGGGGTTCTTTCATTTCCAAAAATAATCAAACAGTTCCTACAGGTTTTCCAAACATTCTGGGCATGCCCAGGGTCATCTAGTCCAACCCCCTGCACAAGGCAGGAAATTCATAACTACTTTCCCCCATCCCCAGTGACCCCTGCTCCATGCCCAGAAGATAGTAAAACACCTCCAGGATCTCTAGCCAAATTGGCCTGTAGAAAATTGCTACCTGACCCCAAGGTGGCTATCGGCATTACCCTGGGCATGTAAGAAGGACCACGAGAACTAAGCACTGATATAACCCATTTTTCTCTCCCCCTCATGATCTCCCTAGGTTCACAGAATAAACATTGCTGTCAGATGGCCATCTAGCCTCTGCTTAAAACCTCCAAAGAAGAAGAGAACCCACCACCTCCTAAGGAAGCCTGTTCCACTGAAGGACCACTCTAACTGTCACGAAGTTCTTCCTAATGTTTAGCCAAAAACTCTTTTGATTTAATTTCAACCCGTTGGTTCTGGTCCGACCTTCTGGGGCAGCCGAAAACAGCTCCGTGTCATCCTCTATATGACAGCCCTTCAAGTACTTGAAGATGGTTATCATATCACCTCCCAGTCGAATATTGCTGAATATTCAAATTATGACTGTTCCAGATACCTTTGTTTGTAGGTAGAGAAAAAACAGCTGGTTAACGGTCTACTTTCTTGTTTCCTTGATCTATTCAAATTTTCATAGTGCAAAAAATAAAAATGTTGAAGCAAATGGAACAGGAAGGTGACTTCTCTCTACAATTTCATTAAAATAATATATTTTTAAACAAAGTACCAAATTTATGATATTGTTATTATCATCTCATATATCTAAATTTCTAAAAGCAGACACTGGTGTTGCCATCTAGAGGAGAACAAATGAAACTGATTGTTTTGAAGAATGTTTTTTGTTTTTGAAAATGCAGTCATGAAATAGTTGTAAAAAAGGATTTATTTAAGTGTTTTCAATCAATCTGTTCCATGTTTATTGATTTTTAATTTATTCTGTCTGTTGATGCTTTCAAGTAGCTTTATGAATTATGCAAGGCACTGTTGAAATTTCCTTGGAAGCAGGCTACAGCAGCTGTGCTTAGACTGACCAGATGTACAGAAGAGGACCTGGCTCCTGTATATTTAATAGCTGCATAAAAGAAGACATTTTGGCCTGTGCAACTTGTCTTGCAGAGAGAGGGGAGAAACAGCAGCTGTTCTTCCTGATCATTCTCTGTTGTGGCTCCTACCTTATGGAATGGTCTGCCCGATAAGTCAGAGAAGTTCTGAATAAATGGGTAGAAATTGCTCTACCCCTTCTGTTAGTGGAAAATTTAGTCAGGATCCAAACCAGGGTTCCCAGAAAGTCAATGGGAACTTTGGCCTCTCCTTTGAACATCAAAAAGACTCCATTTTTGCTGGACCATTTTCAAAATCTGAGCACAGTCCTCTAATTTCCAAATAAATCTGAAAAGAATATTATTAGACTTTGGTGTTTTCTGTGTTTTAAATTCCACTCCATTCGCTTATTCTCTTACATTGTGTGTAGCTTATCAAATTCTGTAAAAAGGGATAATTAAAAGTATGGTGTTTGCTCAATCATGTACTTAGTTCATGCACGTAATCAGAGAGATCATATGAAAAATGTAGTCACAGATTCCCTATCAGATCACAGATTCCCTGTCCCACAAACTGAACAGAATTTCTCCACGCATGTCACCACAACATTTTGCAACATGAAGCGTTGTCTTCATAGACATCTCAACATTAGAAGGTTTGGGTATTCTGCAGTTCAGATTTCTTGTTTGGTATTCTAAAAGGGCACTTATGCAAGAACTTTAAGATATTTGCCTGGGGAACTAAAATTCATAACCATGCTGGATTAAACAGAGACCTTGATTTCTTATGCATTATCAGTAGGTGTTAGGTTTTGTGCTATTTAAAACTCTTTGATGTTCTAAAGGCAAAATGTTAAAATATTATCCACCTCTAGAGTGTGAAATATTTGCATTGTTATTGAGTTTTGTAGATATGTATGATCAGATTTCAGTTACTTTAATTCACTTCGCCTTCAATTTTCTGTTTCCTCCAGAAGAATCTCGTGAACATCAAATTTAGTTCAAATGCAATATCACTTTACCTACATTTGGCATCTCATTCTTTGAGATTAATAAAGCAGCAATAATTCTTTATAAAAATTGGCCCTTAAGACATTAACTGTTGCTGAACTAAATAAAAAAGCAATGATCAAACCAGAGATATGAACATGCTCTGTTATTACAAGTTAAATCCAAATTAAGACTACTTTGCCAAACAAAATGATTTGATTTTAAAAGAGAAACAGAGCCAGGTATGATCATCAGCATTTTGGTTGCATTAATCTCAGATTTCCTGACAACCTCTCCCAATGGTCTTGTGTAAATATTAAAAAGCATATTGATAGTAGTAGTAGTAGTAGTAGTAATAGTAGTAGTAGTAGTAGTAGTAGTAGTAGTAGTAGTAGTAACAACAATAATAACTAAGCTTATGCACTGCTCTTCTAGATTAGTGCCCCACTCACAGCAGTGAATGAGGTCAGTGTTATTGTTCCTACAATGCAGCTTGGGGAGCTGGGACTGTGAGGAATGGCTTGCCCAAGGCCACCTGCTGAGCTCATGGCAGTAGTGGGATTCGAACCAGCAGAGTGCTGATTCATAGCCCAATAAAACAGTCATAAGGGACTCCATGGCACAAAGGTCAGACAGCATCAAGTTTTGAAATCAACTTCTTAGACAGGAATGGAAACACCAGAGCACATTTCCTCACAATTCCTATCTACAAATGGTTTTTAGTGTATGAGCTGTATCTGCAAAATCTGGTTAAATGCCACAGCCATAAATAAAGGTCAACAGGAAGACAGGAAACAAACAAAAGACCTGTGTATATATTATGTGCTGTCAATTTATGGTGACCCTATGAATGAAAGACCTCCAAACAACATCCTATCATTAATAGGCTTGCTCAGATCTTGCAAACTGGTGGATGTGGCCTTCTTTACTGAGTCAAGGTATCTCATTTCGGGTATTTCTTTTTTCCTACTGCCTTCAACTTTTCCTAGCATTATTGTCTTTTCCAGTGAGCCTTGTCTTCTCATGATATGACCAAAGTATGATAACTTCAGTCTCATCATTTTAACTTCTAAGGACAATTAGTTACTTACCAATCTGAAATTGCTAGCCACCAGCATTATCTACCCATCCCACACAATTCCTAGTTATACACACTGTTGGTGTGATATAGAATCTGACTATTTGGAAGTGGCTCCTAGAAGTACAATATGAATTGGACCAAAAGATGTGTAAGGTACAATAGTGGTGATGCAAGTATTCGGGCTTCTACTGACATTAAGACAGCTGGAAGCTATGAATCTGAAGCTGAATGAGGTTCTGCACAAAGCAAATGGCCTTGGAACTCGGACTGTCACATAGAGGATGGATAAAATATCTGAGAAAGAATATTTGTTTTTCAGGTAGAGAATCAAGAAACAGTTATTCAGTGACATGTACAAGGATATACAGGAACCTTGGGAGAAAAATTAAGAAATGATATTCACAGCCAGTTTTAGCCCAAGGCCACATTTGCTGTCTGTTCAATCTTCTTAGTCTGTTAATAATGCCTTGAGCAGGCAGTTCTGTGGGAAAATGTCATTGTTCCATGGCTTTCTTCCTATGTGGGGCATAGAAAGCCGCCCTTGTAGAATAGTGAAGTAATGCTATTAGTGTTTTCAATAGTTATTAAGTAAAGAGTGTTTGATGTAGAATACATAGGCAAAAAAAAGTTGATTCTGTAATAATGCCATGAAATGCCAAAAAGATATACTAATCACTGGAAACCCGAAACCACCCTAAACAGATACTAGTAGCAGTGGCACAGATGGATCAAGGACGTTTTGAAAAACTAGTCATTGAAACTACCACATAGCCTAAATACAAGGTTGAGTCACCTCAAAGGACTGTCCTGGTCCAATCCCATAGGGAAATTATTGCATGATTAGGACATGCTGTTTGGCTATTGAGAATATTGCATAAGGCAACATTGTAGCTGGAGTAAAGAGCCCTGCTCCTGTTACAATGAGATTGGATTGGGCAGGGAGAAAGTTCTTAACAGAATTCATGAGTTCTAGCAGGTCTTTCCTCCATATTTGCAGATTTATAGATATGATGTTTCCTCCTCCTCTTTCCCTCTTCTTTCTTCTTAAACTGCAGAAATGGCAGTTTAGGTGTTTCTAAAATTCAAAAGTAACTAACTTTTGAAGGTCAGGTGAAATCAGGAGTTGAAAATTTGGGGGGTAATTCAACATAGAAATCTCTGAGGTAAAATCTTTACAGGCACAGACTTTAGTGCTCTTCACAGATACTTAAATTCTTATGCCAAGAGGCTTTCATTCCTGTGTTTTCCCCAAACATACTAGTACACTTTCTTTCAGTATTCTTTCTCTTTTGGGATTAAGAATGCTGGTACCCACTTTCTAGTATGCCAAATCTCTTCAAACACCAGTGCTTTCCTTCAGTTTTTAAAAAATGAATCTTAATGTATCCAAAGGCAGTTTCCAACCACACCATACCATGGATCTCTCCACTTTCCAGAGTTACCTCCCTGTTTAACTGGGTAGGGAAAGTCGCTTCTCCTATCTTTGGCTCAAATGGGGGTCTGCACCAACTGCCCAAACTTCCTTGCCAACTTTTCCCGTTTTCCTGTTGGTGTTAAACTGCTTTCAGTTAGGACTCCATCCAGGACTGGCTCGTCTATTGAGGCAGGTCCAGCAGCCACCTCGAGTGCTGAGGCGCTGGAGGCGGGAGCATGCACCGCAGAGCTGGCGGTGGCAGCACTGGTGGCTGAGCAGGAGGGATGGGAAGCCGCCCGCACACTGCCCAGGCTGCCTGCTGTGCCTGTCCCACAGCTGATGCGGACTCCAAACCTCCCGCCCCGCACTGCTGCCGCTACAGCCAGCACGCGCCCCTGGCTGGGCACAGCAGCCATGGTCCAGGAGCAGCAGGCATCTGGGACAGCACCAGAGCAATAGAGCAGGAGGGTTGGGAAGATGCATGCATGCCTCCCCAGCCATCCGCTGCACCTGGCCAGGAGTGCGAGCCAGTGGTGGCAGCATGGGGCAATTTAAGCAGGCAGCCTCCCAGCCCTCCTGCCCAGCCACCCCATGCTGCCATCAGTACACAGCTGTGGGCCAGATATGGCAGGCGGCCAGGGCGGTGCATGGCAACTGAGTGGGAGGGCTAGGAGGCCACCCATGCACAATCCCAGGCGCCTGCCACGCCAATGAGGTCGGCTCCAGCTGCATGCTGTGTGATGTCATCACATGCAGTGATGTCATCACGCAGTCCGGGTGTGCACGCATGTGCGTGGGTGGGAGCAGCAACAGACCTGAAACTGCCCTCGGCCTCAGGTGCCAGAAACCCTGCCACCGGCCCTGACTCCATCTCTCAACTCCTCATACTTGATTCTTCTCAGCTAGGGCTGAAAACAGACCCTCCTCTTTCCAGCTCCTGCTACCTAGTCAGATTCCTTGGAGTGGCCTGTCACTCAAAGCTGTCTCTGTCTCTGTGAAGGATTAAACCTTAACAGTCCTTCAGCTGTTTGTACAGCACTTCCAGGCTTTTAAAAGTGCAGGCCATCACAATAGGCTTTCCAGGTGCCTGCTTATGGCAGACAATATCATGACAATTGAGATCGATGCCCACTGGTACCTTGGGTACTGGCAGGAGAAACTGGGGAAGGGGAAATGGGGAAGGCATAGCATGCTCCTAGCATGCCAGTATTGTTCCCACTTTAAACCAGAATTCACTAGGGATGTTCTGGCATTTCACAAAGACTATAGTAAAACCACAGAGTTTTTGAGAAAAACCAGTGTGTCACTGGCAATGCACTGACATCATTTGGCGGTACATGGAAGTGATCTCAGGGTGTAACTGCAATGTGAGCATGTTGCAGGCACTGTGAGCATTTCCCCCACCAGCAGTGGGTAAGTTTTCTGCTGGTTACTGGAGGACCTGGAAACTCAAAACATGTGGTGCCTTTGCAGAGGCCTGTAGAATTAACAAGATTTATGTAACTGGATTCTATGAATGCTGTAATCCTCATTCCAGGCCCATCCAGGCGTAGGTTTGTAGCTGGTGAGAAGGAATGAGGGATGGGCCTGACAGACTGTCTCTTCTCAACAATGGTGAATGAACTTCACATTGGAGTTTGTAACACCATACAGTATTCACTCTCGGAGACATAACATGAGTACATGGAATACAATAGCCATGATGCTAGATGACTGTGTGAGTATCTAAGGCATGTACAATCACTATTGTGCACATGACAAATAGATAGTCTTACACATGCACAGTAGACTTGTTGGCTTATGGATGATGAAGAATAAGCAAATAGCCACCTTGAGAACTTTTTTCTTAGAAGGCAATATATAAATATCTTAAATAAATAACTGCTCTGTGAAATAGTCTAGATACACAGATATTTTTTACAGAATCTCTCTGGCAGTTTTTGCCCCATTCCATCTAAAATGCATCTGAATAACTGGAACAGCAATAATCAAATGAATTCATTGCTCAGCAATGAATTCATTGCTGAGAATTTATCACCAATAGGTCAAACTTCATGGTAAAATTTATAGATGAGTTTTCTAAAGTCTCATGGATTTTGTTTTACAAAGAAAGACATCATTATGTGAATTATGGTCACCGAGTCTGATTATAATCAGTATCATCCACCATTTAATTAGCTTGTAAAATATTCTGTGTACATAAACATCATTTCAGTTAATTGCTACCTTAGCCATCAGGCAAGGAATAGCTTACTGAGTGTTGTGGTTTATTGTATTGCTTTGCACATTGCGTTTCTGTAAAGAAGTAAGATCAGGAGACATATTTATCAATAGGACATGACTTGTGAGAAAAGTTATTTCTGGATGCACAGATTTGCAGAAATTGTATTTCTATGGTGCTTAGAAAAGTAGATGTTTGCTATGAGCCAATACAACTTATTAAACTACTTCCACTAAAATCTGCTTTGATTCCTAACCTATCTATCAACTGCATACAAAATCTATTTGTGGGCTGTCTGTGTTATACATATTTGTAAAATCTTTTCTTATTAGAATAGATGTATCCATTTTCTCCAATTTATTAGAATGGATGTGTCCCTTTTCTCCAACTTTCATACTCCAAAATCAGCCTTCAACTGGATCATGCAAAAATGCCATGAATCCCTAAGCTCTGAAACAGAATAATGGGTGTGATTGTCATTTAAGAATGTGTACTGTTACTCATTTTATGTCTTACTTTGAAGTGCTAAGAACATAAGAAGAACCTGTCGGAGCAGACTAGCAGTAAGTCTAGTTCTGCATCCCATTTAAAATGGTGGACAACAAGTTACCTTAGAATGTTTTATACCACCATTACTGGATTTGGCCAACTTTATAGCAGCTTTGCAGCACCATGACTGAGCAATATAACATTGCTTTCATGCAGTAGACAGTAACTGCTTTATTCCAAAGGATGCAGGAGCCAAGTCCAAAAGATCAGCTGGAATATGGTAAGTACATTGTTATTTGATTGCACTAATATAACATTTACCCTAGATATCCAAATTTTGTTTGAAAGTAAATTGTTTCTAGTTAAGCACAGATTAATCTCGGCCGAGGTGCTGATAAGTACATATGCAAAGGAATGCAAAGGCAAAGCACCTCTGCTTCTCACTTGCCTTGAAAGCCCCTTGCCAAAGACTTCCTTGGTGGTCCCCCATCTAAGTACTAATCCTGCTTAGCTTCTGAGATCTAGCGATATCGGGCTATATTATACTGCCTTCCCTCCGAGTTTGCTAATAATGAGCAATCGCTGACTCTCTTGTAGACAACTCAACAGCATTATCTTCTAAAACAGTTTGGTGTAGTGGTTAATAGCTCAGGACTCTAATCTGGAGAATCAAGTTTGATTCCCCACTCCTCCACTTGAAGCCAGCTGGGTGACCTTGGGCTGGTCACAGTTCTCTGGAGCTCTCTCAGCCCACCCACCTCACAGAGTGTTTGTTGTGGGCATAATAATAACATACTTTGTAAACTTCTCTGAGTGGGCATTAAGTTGTCCTGAAGGGTGGTATATAAACCAAATGGTGGTATTATTATTATTATTAATAATAATAATATTATTAAATAGATTCTACAGAAAGGGTTGTGTACACTGTTTTTTTTAAAAAAAAGACTCAATTCTGTGCCAAAATTATTTCAATTATGCACTCAGAAAATTTGAATTTTATTATTTGAATTAGGCAAATAAAGTACATTTACATGTTTGCTTATTGTGTCTAATATTCCCTTCTGCGAATCAGAGGAGATAGGGCTCTGTATTTTTGCCCCTGGCTCTGTCATTGTTCTCTGATAAAGTTCCACAGAACTTGTATCCACACTTTCATGCTGTCTTCGTGGTCCAATGCTGGATTCAAGTTGAATCCAGAGAGTTAGAAGACACCATCAGTCAGAGGATTTCATTCACAAGAAATGCAATAATTAGAAAAGTGCAATCATTAGAAAAGTTTTGTCCTTCTTAGTCCATTGAATTCAATGGACTTAGAAAGGTGTAACTCTGCTTAGCATAGCACTGTAAATTTCACCAGTTGTGTGAGGCTGATAGGAACTGAAGTATGATGCTTTGCCATCCTGCCCTTTTATAGTGACTTCAAGAGGTGGGCTATGGCTATACCACTCACTACTCTAATAAAAGTAATGTCCTTATTTCATAGACCTGTAACAAGAAAAGTGTAAAAGGGCCATTTGTTTAAGATAATAATCAAAACACTCTGCATTTTATACAATGCTGCAGTGATTTCTGCATTTTGTAATATAGTCACCAATATTTATTGGTATTTAAACCAATATTTATACCAATACTTATAGGCTAGAATGTATAAGTAAAATTGGCTGCATTTGTGACTTTGTATTTTGCACCAGCAACTTTCACATAAGGCTCAGATATTAGTGAGATTCTAAAAGGTGCATTCTGTGGCCCAACTAGATATGACATTGGGATAGTTATGAACAGTTCTGTGCTCTTATTCAGGCTTGATAGAAGGAATGGTAGGTTTCTGATCCAGACCAGAGCCATAGTGAAAAGTGAGGGGGGATTAACTCCTTTCCCCATATCTTTTTCGTGACCTCAGCTGCCCCTCCCAGTCCAAGAAACAGAGCCCAGTCCAAGAAACATACAGGTACCCTTGTAGTATAAAGCATGCCTGTACATTTTAACTTGGGAAGCACATGGACTTGGGAAAATTGCAGAGGGGAAAGTGTTAAATTCTCCTTACCCTGCATGACATACCCAATCTAATTTCCCTCTTTTCCAGCTGCTATTAAGACAATAGAGTACGTAAGATTAATGCTTTTATATTTCTATAAGGACTAATTAAAATATTTTTAAAGAATATTGTTATAATAGGAGTTGAGTAAACATGCAAAGTGAAGAACAAGTGACCAGAACATCCCTGTAAGAAAGTTTTAAAAATCCACCTGATTGCTGATTGATGCTTACTTAGTTTGCACAGCTTAAATAGCATAATCTCTTTTCCCACTGGATTCTACTGAGGGACAGAGATTGCAAACATTCTTGATGAACACATATTTGTTTAAGGTCGCTGTTTTAAAAACTAGCAAACACAAAAGACCATTTAGCTAATTATCTAAACATTTTGGTTGGAAAACATCACTGTAATGCCAAATTTGGTCAAATGTCTTCATTAAAAAGCCTTGAATATATATTTTATTAAAGCTCTTTGTTACATTCTGAGGACAGAAGTTCACCTGCCCCAAAGGGGGTGGGGGGAGCTGCCATGCCAGCTGAGGCAGGGCACACCACAACTGAAGTGCCCTGTCTTAAGAGGCCCTGCTTCTTGTAATGGCCCACTTTGCTTCTGCTAATGATGGGGAAAGAAGCAGGCCCCTTGGCTTTAGTTGATCATCAGGAAAATATGGAAGGAGATCTGAGAAATATTCTGATTAAGGCCAAAATTGACACCTAAAATTGAGTCTGTAAACAGAGTGGCAGCCACTGCAATTGTCTCAACATAATGGATCTAGTGAATTCTATAAATTCATTATATCAAATGGGGAAGCTGCAAGGACTTGGTGGGGGGATAGCTTCATCTCCCCCTGTATCCTAGAGTTGACAACTCCAGATTGGGAAATTAATGGAGATTTGGGGATGGAGCATGGAGAGGGACGATTTGAGGAAAAGATTTCAGCAGGGTATAATGCCACAGCGTTCACCCTCCAAAGCAGCCATTTTCTCCAGAGGAATTGATCTCTGTAGTTGAGAGATCAGTTGTAATTCAAAGAGATCTCACTCCACCCCCACTCTCCTCAGGCTGGTAACTCTACTGTATTCTCTTCCCCACTGTATTTTTACTTTCTCTCCTCTTGGCAAGCTCAATATCCCCTCCTTTCCCCATGCCCTTCCTGCCTTCCCACACACTTATTATTTATTTACATCATTTATTATAACCCACCTTTATTCCCAATGGGGACCCAGAGCAGCTTTCATTGTTCTCCAAAACTGTGACAGAGAGAAGGTTTACAGAGAGTGACCAGTTCAAGGTCACCCAGCAAGCTTCTGTGGCAGAGTGAGGATTTGAACCTGGGTCTCACAGATCCTAGTCTAACACTCTAACCAATATACCATGCCAGCTCTCTGTTTTCCCGCTTCCCTCCCCCTGGCAGCCTCCTCCTGGGAAAAATCTCACTAAGTTGCATAAGTTGCTCAGGTACGTTGTATGGTAACAACTTCCAGGCTCAGCCAAGTTTCACCAGTTTTGTAGAGGCTGCTGCTGGACCCAAGCAAGTGGTGTGTCATCAAGTCATCTGGTAGCTACTACTGCATCTGGATGAATTGTGCATATTCCATGATATCAGGTTTTCTATTCCTGCTGGAAGTCTTCCTTCCAAGGCAGGAGGGAGGGAAGCAGTGGTGGACCGGAAGCCCCAAATAGCCCTGGAAAGCCCTCCCTCCCTTTTACTGACAGAAACCAAGGACTGAAGGCAAGCAACATTGTTGTGGTTGGCTAGTGACCTCTGTATGATCCATTGAGATTTCAGAGGGCATTCATTTCAGGGAGATACAGGCAATGGTTTTGTTAAACCCCTCCCCCCATTTCTGAATTTTTTGCAAATCAAAGATTTTTCTCAGTTTTGTAGAAAGATCAGTCTTGTCTGTTCATGGCTCTACAGATGTGGTCATGTTGAGAATAATATGGTCAATTGAATTATTGTGTGAAGAGATACAAACAAATTAATATGCACTGATTTTTATTAAACTTTACCTGATCTTTTATTTCATTTGCATTCTGTCAAAATGATTTCTGTCTGCCTTCTGTTTAACTAAACCTGGGACTGCTTTAAATAAAATAGTTGTTCCATGGTAAGATTGCATGTAGGGATATGGAAAACTTGACACTTGCCAAAAAGATATGCACTGAATATTTTTTCAAACTGCACATTTGCCAAAATGCTGCCAGTCAAAACAGATCACTATTGACATTGCTAAGGAGGACTATATAAACTAACATCAAGGTATAGTTGTTTTTAAAATAACATTTATTTATGACTTATTTATTTGCTTTGTGGCTGAGTTAATTGTCTATTAAAACAATTGCTTGCTGAATGGAGCAGGGGTTAAGCAGGGGAGTAGAACTCAACTAGGTTCTGTGAGAATATACATGCACTTGCAGATTGCGCTGAACTTCACTGTTTGGAAGGAGTTCAGTGAAGCAATCTGTCAAAAAGCCATTAATGGTTTAATGAGCAGACAGTTGTTGAAAAATTGGGTTCCTGTTCGATACTGAGTGCTGCATTCTGAAACTGTTTTATTGTAATTGTAAATTAATAATTTTTAACCTTATATTCTGATTGTTTTAATCTTAGATGTTGTTATCCGCTCTGAGCCTACTTGCAGAGAAAGTGAGCTACAAATTTAACTAACTAAATAAATATACTTAAGGCAACTGCATGCACACATGAAGCTGCTTTATACTCAGGGGTTATTTCGTAGAAAAAGAGCTGGAGGAACTCATTAGCATAACTCATTAGCATATGCCACACCCCTGACATCACCTATCCTGGCTGTTTTGGACCCAATCCTGGCTATTCAGGGCTGAAATGGGGCCCAAAATGGCAAAAAGGGGCTGAAAATGGCTGAAAAGGGGCTCCAAATGGTCAGGATTGGGCCGCTGCTGAACAGGAGAGTGATCCACTACCCGTCAGAAGCCCGATACGGGCCGTTTCAGACCCAATCCAGGATGAAATTGGCCCAAAATGGCCGAGAGTCAGGTGGGCAGGGCCACCTGACATGTGACTTCTTTGGGGAACTCCTGGAACTGCGTTCCTGCGCGTTCCTCCTCAAAATGAGCCCTGTTTATACTGAATCAGACCATTAGTCCATCCAAGTCTGTCTACATTGATTGGCAAACAGCTCTCCAGGGTCTTCTGCAACACTGATGACTTGACTTTTTCTAACTGGAGATGCCAGAGATTGAACCTGGGATCTTCTGCACACAGATCAGATGCTCTTCTGCTGAGCCATGGCCCATCATGAGGGTGATCTGGCTGCAACATCTGTCAATCCATTGATCACCAGGGCTTGTCAGGCTGATCTGACTGCCTAAACAGGTGTCCCCTTCCCCCCTCATTGCTCTATGTGCATCCCTCCTGAAGCTGCACACTCGGTGGAAGAGAATGACCAGCCCAGATGGGGCCAGTTCTCGTGGCCCCTTCTTACATGCCCAGGGTAATGCTGATTGCCACTTTGGGGTCAGGAAGAAGTTTTCCCCAGGCCAGTTTGGCTAGGGATCCTGATGGGGTTTTGCCATTTTCTGGGCATAGAGCAGGGGTCACTGGGGGTGTGTGGGGTGGGAGGTAGATATAAATTCCCTGCATTGTGCAGGGATTTGGACTAATGACCCTGGAGGTCCCTTCCAACCCAATTATTCTAATAAATAAATAAATAAACAAACAAACGAATGAACGAACGAACGAACGAACGAACGAACGAACGAACGAACGAACGAACGAATGAATGAATGAATGAATGAGCATCCCTGATGGTATACCTGAAGCGCTACATCTACATTATTGGGGGGAACATGTCAAGCTATTGCTGGAGGAAATGAATTATGTCAAATTGCTTATCATCTTGAATAACACTTATAATAACATTTAGAAACAATTGTTAAGGTGGACTTCACGATGTCTGGTTAAGATAACAAACTAGGGAAAATGTGAGATATTGTCTCCCTGGACAGAATGGAGATCAGCAGAAGGGGCTAATTTAGTCATTCTCTGAATTACCAACCAGATAAACTCATGTTCAGAACCTCCCTGTTGCCGTAATGTGGTATGTTAATTCTCTGTGGGCAGTAAGCGGGGGAAGATTGGTCTGACTTGACACTTTGAATGAAATAATGTGAAGTCCCAGTGATGGTTTATAAGTATAAAGATATCCATAGGGGATTCTCTGCCATCAGGAGACAGAGTTTGGCTGGAAGCTTGTTAGTGCTAAGTATTCATAAGGCCACCTGCTTTGACTAGAGTTAAAGGTGCAGCTGCAGGAAATCATAAATTACACTCTCTCAAGTGAAGGATGGGAACACTGATAGATTCAAAGACAGAGGTCCTGGAGGTAAAACAAACCAGAAGCCAAGTGCAGCAACTGCTACTGGATTACAAAGAGGTTTGAAGCAGTGGGACTGGTTTCTTGATATCTGTTGTTTTATGGAGAAAAGAGATTATGCTATATTAGCCATATTCTCAGGACCTGAATAAAGTTTTTAGGTGCTTTGTATTGAATAGCAAAAAATCTCACCTCTAGTTATCTAAGAAGTGAACATGGCCATGGGGGGTGAGAGGTGGGGGTGGGGTACAAATATGTACAAATATGGCCATTACCCCATTCTTTTTGTTTTTGTATGTTGTCCGTTTCACTCATTTTAGTTTCTGGGGTTTCTGATTAGTTTGTTTCTTTTATGCCCTTCTGTTTTAATCCAATCATTTTTACCCAATATCTTTACACAACTGACCGCAGAACAGGCAGGTGACAATTTTAAAGCTAACTTTTCTATCTTTAATATAATTGGAAAGGAAAAGGCAACCGTAAGACCCCCCAAATCTGGAACTGGAATTTTCAAATCAAGAGAATGTATTCTCAAAATTCATTCCTTAGTCTCTAGGAGCTGTAGAAATTCTATAGACTTGGCAAATATAACTATTAACCAGTCAAACAGTACAAGCTTGTAAAATGTCCCCACACACCAACACCACAATAGCTCATCCTATCCATACAATCGCATGAAACATTAAAAAATGTGTTGTGAAATTACTGTTACATATTCTACGTTTCTGAAAAATAACTGTTTTTGCTACATTTGTTTAATAATAACACAGGCTGAGAGGCCTACAAGTTTGCTCTGTTAACTATTTTTAATTTTGTGGGTCACTAAAAAGTTATTATCCTGTTAATGTCTTTTAAAAAAATCTAATGTGGCTGCAAAGATTAGCCTAATTAAAGCTTTATTTTTCTGTACTTTTTTTCAATGTAAAATCATGAACTACCTTCCCCCTACCCTAAGTAAATATATCTTGCAAACTCACACTCAGTAGACAAGATGACTGCATGGCTTAACCATGCTTGCCCCATTGTAGAACACCTGCAGTTTTGGGTGAGCACTAGCTTTAGGGGTGTCACCCCCCCACACACACACACACTGGGGCAGTTGATCCCATGCTCTCAGTCCCTTCCCCCCTGCCTCCACTTCCCTGCCAATGGGAGGTAAGGCTCTAGCAGGGGTAGGTACACAAATGGAGCATGCGCACACTCTCCTATGGAGACAGAAAATGATGCCATTTTCCAGCACAACTGGGAAGCTATGAGTAGACATGGCCACGGACAGCAATAGGAACGAAAAAACCCACGAACAGCCCGTTCATCTGTTTGCGAACAGGCCGTTCATGATTCCCCATTCCAAATGAACAGGTGGTAGTCACAAGCCTCATTCATTGCATTCAGCAGCCGTTCATCAAGCCAGACAGTCTGGGGCCTTTCAATCACTCAGAAGAGAAATAGAGAGCAAAGGGGGGGAACCCATGGATCATACCTTTCCCAGGGTGCAATCTCTCTGAAACTTGGGGGGTCTTCAGAGGACACTGAGGACTATGTCCCCTGCAAATTTGGTGGGTATTGGACATTGGAAAGGTCAGTTTTGTAACCCCTCAAAGTACCTTTCAACAGGCAGTACAGTTTTGCCACTGTGAAGAGAAAATGACAGTAAGGTGGCAGCGCCGGCTTTCCTGGTGCAAGAGGGTCAGAGACAATCTCTCTGTTCTGCTGGCACCAGGAAGGAGCAGCCCCATGGAGCCAGCTCTGTCTGCTGTCAGAGGGACGAGGGGAGTCTCTCCTCATGCCTCTGACAGTGGGCAGAAGTGGCCCCACGGCGGCAGCGGCTCTGCCCACTGTCAGAGAGATGAGGAGATTCTCCTTGTCTCTCTGACAATGGGCAGAAGGAGCCCCACAGTGGCGGCAGTTCTGCTTGCTGTCAGAGGGATGAGGGGAATCTCTCCTCGTCCCTCTGACAGTGGACAGAAGCAGCCCTGTGGTGGCGCTGGCTGTGCCTGCTGTCAGAGGGATGAGGGGAGTCTCTCCTCATTCCTCTGACAGCAGGCAGAAGTGGCCCCGTGGTGGCAGCGGCTCTGCCCGCTGTCAGAGGGACAAGGGGAGTCTCTCCTCATCCCACTGACAGTGGGCAGAAGCAGCCCACGGCGCCGGCTCTGCCTGCTGTCAGAGGGATTGAGAGAATCTCTCCATCCTTCTGGCACCTGGCAGCAGCAGTCCGCCAGTGCTGGGGTGGGGCAGGGCAGTAGAGGCTTTTGGTTGTGTGGTGTTTAAAGGGCCCTGTCCCTTGCATGTGACAGGAAAGGGCCCTTTAAACTATCAGCTGGCAGGCAGCAAGGGCGAATCCCCCCTGCCACCTGCCAGCTAATAGTTTAAAGGGATCTTTAAAGGGCCACGAACACGAACACCGAACATGTTCGTTAAGGGGACATGTCGCTTCTGTTCGTTGTTCGTTGTTCGTGGATGTCAACGAACAATGAACAGGGTGTTAGTAATTTCCCCCGTTTGTGCTCATGTCTAGTTATGAGTCATGTGTGGGGGGTTGATTCAATAAAAAATGCCTAGAAACTTCATGTTTGAGGGTGATTTTAAATTAATCACTCCCTGAGTCCCTGGCATGACCTGTAGCTTCCCCCTTGTGCTGGAAATGACATCATTTTCTGATACAATGGGGGAGTGTGGGAGCACATATACATGCAAGAGTGAGTACTCCACTGCCCCCCACCCTAGTATCCCCCTGCCCCCTGGTTTGGACCCTACTGGACCTGGCAACTCTAGCTAGCTTTCTGAGATTTCTTTCAGTTTCTCTTACAGTCACTGACAGTGTGCAAAGAATCTGTAGGGTTATCCACATATCACCAAAACGACCAGGAGCGGGAGGGGGGAGCAGTTTTAAGAACTGCTGAAACACCATTCTGGAGTGTTCTGGCAGAAAAAAAAAGCCCTGGTGTGGACCCATCTGTAAAAAGGAGTAGTTGACTCTCAACTGTGTGAGCAGTGCAATTACAAGAGAAATAATTAATGACTGCAATAAATTATAACTGTTTGATAACATAGGTGTGAAAATACATGCTTGCTTCTAAGGCCATTTGGAGACTCTTATGCCTGTGTGAGTATAAGATGTGACATTTTTTAAAAAAACAAATTACAATAATAAATGTTTCCTAGCCTCTGGCACATCTTGAATTCTGTTTGCATCCAAACCCTGTTATCTAATTAAGTGTGTGATATCTCCTGTTCTCCATGTTAAGCAAGCTTTGGATTCTGCCTGTTGGAACAGAGGTGATTTAGCATGCCTAGACATTGAGGGAAGGGACGTTTTTTCCCCCTTTGCACTAGAAGCAGGCTGTGTATGTGTGATACTTCTCTTTGACTGAGCTAAAAGCTTCTCTCTGACCCCTCCTTCTCTTTATGTGCCTTTGTTCTTTCTCTCTCCTCCTTGTCTTGCAAGAAGCAAGAGAATTCTGAGGAGTTCAGTACAAGCATGCCAGAGGCACAACCACAATCTTATACTCTCACTCACATGCATCACATGCATCAAGATATGCTGGCCACTTGTAATAGTGAATAGTGCCATTTAGATTAGGTTTCTATTTTTCTTTCGCTATTACAAAAATGAAAGTGAATATGAATCAGCTTCAATAAAAGGATGTTTTATCTGTTGCAATATGCTGACTTGAAGAGTGTTTCACCACATGTGATTCCACACTTCCCTGCAATTTTGCTTCATTAGCTAACAAATATCCCCAATACTGCCATCATGTCCTTTTCTCCCTGCCCCATTTTGCCTCTTTAATGTCAATAGTCTGAGTCCTGAGGAGCTTGAAAGCTTGTTCTTACTATTTTGCGATATTGTTTTCCTAGTGGAAAGGTATTTACACTAATATTGCTTTGGATTTCTTTCCATGGCCCAACACGTCTACCTATACTTTTAGCACAGAAATACCCACCGTCTTGATGTGAATTCTGCTATTCACTGTAACAAGGATGTCAGCCTATCATTTTATTTCACAGTCATGTAGTTATAATAGGCTAGGGTGCAATATCATAATTATTTTTTGATCTCCAAAAACACCATATGTAAAGACAATGAGTCAACATAATAATAGTACTATAATTATTGCAGTGTATGTTTAAATGTAAGCGAATTTCATTTCAAAGTCATTGCATTTGGAAATAGAAATGGTCCACAGTTTTGTTATATTAAAGGAAAGAGAAAGAGAAAGCTACAAGCCAGCTTCTTCTTACTTAACAGATGCTCAAATTGCAACAGCCATTTATAGATAGCAAAAATACTTTAAAATACAGTAATTGAAATAGACTTGCGAAGCATGATATTCACTGGTTCGTGAACACAAAGGGCAATTTCATTCACTCTGCTTCTGTCTCCCACAATAAATTCAAATTCAATGTCTACTAGAGATGTGCCAAACCTACTCAGCGATAATTCAGATTCAAACAGTCCATTTAGTATTGGTTGCAATTGAATGGCTATTCTGGGACTGCATGCTGTTTCCCTGATGAGCTTCATTTGTTTTTTTGTTTTTTGTTTTTAAAAAGCCAAAGCAATAGAATGGACACACATGGTTTACTGTTACCCTGATATCGCTGGTGCTGAAGACGTGAAAAGGTCAGGCATCCAAGTGCAGTCTAATACTATGAAGGAAAACATTTATTGGAGTGTTATTACTACTCATGGTAGGAATGTCTATAAAGAATCAGAATACAGGAATCTTAGCCCTTTTCTCCCAATTTTTTCTCTATTCTACCCTCTGCCAAGAAGAGAGAGAGAGAGAGACTCCAGAAAAAGAAGGAGCTGTTTCCAGTGTTCTGGGAAGCTTACAAACAATATACAATAAATTTTTATTTGTATAATAATTATAATAAGAGCAACAACAACATGCGATTCATATACTGCCCTTTAGGACAACTTAACGCCCACTCAGAGCAGTTTACAAAATATGTTATTATTATCTCCACAACAATCACCCTGTGAGGTGGGTTGGACTGAGAGTGCTCTGGAAAAGCTATGACTGACCGAAGGCCACCCGGTTGGCTTCATGTGGAGGAGCGAGTCATCAAAACCTGTTCTTCAGATTAGAGTCCTGCTGCGTTTAACCACTACACCAAATGATTGTTGATACACAATAGACAAAGGCCATTGTCAGAGTCTCTCCAGACCCACTGAGGTGAAAGGAAGAGAAATAAAGAAGCCCTCTACACATGCCCTCCCACCACGCAGAGAGCAGGGCAGGCATGAGTATTCTGGCCCTGCTCCCTGCCTTCGTGTGATTTCCGACTTGTCAACATGGCATTTATCTGCTGAGGAAGTGTCCATATGCTCCCTCCATATAGTCAGGGATGATGTATTCCTGATTACATGGAGGGACCATACACATAGGCACTTCCTCTACATGTAGATGCTGTGCTTGCAAGCAAGCAACCATTCCAAAGTGGGGCAAAGTGTTTTTAGTCATGTGTGCAACTCCGCTCAGTGTATGGGAGTTCAATCAATGAGTGGAGTGGTCAGGTATAAAGGGCTAGATTATGACCTCACTAAAATCAAGGCTGTTGGAGGCCTGGACCATGAGCAACAGAGTCAGTTAACACAAGCTGAGTACCAGGAGGTGTAACACTTAAGGGGCAAGATATAGGTGAGAACTATGGAGAAATCCTCTCCAACACTGAGGGACCTTAGCTCACTCTCATACTTCAGGAAGTGTGGCACCCTTGCGCTCTTTGCATGCACACTTATTTTTTTTACACTGCACCATTTTTCATTAGCCAATTTATCCAGTTCTGCTTATCTTCCACACCCACTCTAAATGGATTTATGACTGAATGATTATTTATTCTTATTCTTTCTGTATCTGTGAGAATCTGGAACATCTGGCCTCTCTTGCCATTGATTAGGTGCAACAACCACATCCATCATAATCCCTTTCAAAAGGATTCACACTACAAACAGGATTCAAAACAAATCTCTCTCTCTGCTACAACTCTACCCCTTGGGAGGATTGTCCCCAAATGAAGTGATCTTTGGGAGAAAGTTACCAGGAATTTTATGTTTGCTAGGATGAAGTTGGGAGGGAGAGTTGGGAGTAGAGGTGGGCACGATCCCAAAAAATTAACGATCAAGCTGATCATGGATCGGCGCCTGTGACGATTCCGAATTAACGATCCACACTGATCATCTCCCATTTCTGATCGTGGATCATGGATCATGGATTGTGGATCGTGGAGGCCAAAGCGGGGCACGCTGCTATTCCCAGCTATGTGGGAAGGTGGGTGGTGACAGTGGCCGCCAGGCCCGGTGGGCACGGGGAGACGGCAATGAGCTGTCTCCCCTCAGGGGGCAGGGGGTCTGGCCGCTCGCCGGCAGCACCCCCCATGTGCCCGCCCGCCAGGCCAAAACGGAGCGCATTGGTATTCCCGGCACAGGCCGGAAAGTGTGTGCTGGCGGTGGCAGAACACCCCCTTCCCCCTCCCTCCCCTGGGTCTCTTCTCCCAGCTGGTGACAGCTTTGCTGCTCTGTGGTTGGAAGGAAGCCTTGCTGATCAAGGAAAGCTGGGCTTCCATTCGGGTTTCCAGGGAGACAGAAGGAGGGCAAACACAGCTCAGGCATTCCCCTGGCTCCGTTGCCAGGGGAATAGATTGCTGGTGCCTGAGTGTCAGGATCCCCAATCCGAGCCTGATCACCCCGATCTGGGCCCCTCCCAATTGCTGGATTGTTGGCTGTGGACGATCACAATCCGCCGGGTCACGATCGCACGATCGCTATTATCGTGGGTTTTTTTCGATCGTAATGCGGATCGTGCCCATCTCTAGTTGGGAGTGTTAGCTTGTCGTTATAGAGGTGTCTGTAAAATGACTATACGCTCCATATGCAGCTGAAGAAGTGAGGTGTGACTTAAGAAAGTTTGTGCTGGAATAAATTTTGTTAGTCTTTAAGGTGCTAGAATAAGTTTTGTTAGTCTTTAAGGTGCTGCTGGACTGTTTTATCTTACTGCAATGGAATAAGGCAAGAACTTGTTTAGAATAAAATTCACACTTAGTTTTTTTTTTACTTCATTTATACAAAACTTTTCTCCCCAATGGGGACACAAAGCAGCCTACATCACTCTCTTCTCCTCCATTTTTTCCTCACAACAAACCCTGTGATGTAGGTTACCCTAAGAATTTGTGACTGGCCTAAGGTCACCCAGCAAGCTTCCATGGCAGAATGGTGAACTGATCCTGGGTTGCCCAGATGCTAGTCAGTCACTCTAGCAACTACACTATAATACTACACTACACTACACAGCACTATCACAACTGTATGTGCAACAAATCAAGTATGCCTCGGACAAAAAGGGGTGTAACATGTATAAACTATGCAGATGAATAAAGCAGCTTTCAATTCAGTCCAACACTCCAATTTTCATAGGAAATTTGCAATAAAAGATAACTTGGTTGTGCACCCCATTGACCTCACTATATTCCTCAACATAACTGACCAACAAAAGGTGAGGGTGTCTTCCTATTGGGTACTTCTTAATAGGTTGTGCTATTTGAAAACACTTTTCTAATGGCTTGATTAAAGGAGTTGAAATTGAACTAGCCTAGAATGCAGTATTTTAGGGAGTGTCAGATAAGTTGCAGAGCCCCACCTAGTGGGTCACAAACCCTTACAGACCTGCCATTTTTTACTTCTTTTTGAAAAGTCCATGCTGCTTCTGTAGAGGGCTACAAGAAGATACAACATGATAATATGATTACAGTATGATGAAAAGGATCAATTAGTATCTCTAAAAGGTGGGTCCTGCTGAGTTATTAATAACTTAGTGAGTGAGGAAGCACAAGTCTCTGGGCCAAACAACACATTACAACATACATGAGTCTGCCGTGGGCACCTGAAGCCATATTGCTGCTGATGTTTCCCATTGGGAATTACATTTAAAAGCCTTGCCGGGGCCCAATTTAGATCAGGAGTATAGTGTGAGGGGTGGTGATCCTCTTCCCCCCTCCCTGTCATTTTCCCAAACCAAAATGTGACTAGAGGAACATTATTTGTTCCATCAGGTGGCTGTACATGCAAATATTCAGATGAACATGGAACATCTCTGATGAGGCAAATAATCTTCCATATGAACCTACTCATCCACACTGGCCATGTCCTGAGACCTTGCTGCAGATGCCCCTGAGTCAGGTGGCAACCTGAGAAGACTTCTTGGTCATGGTGCTGAAACTTTGGAACTCTCTCCCTTGGACAGCTTCCTCTGTCATTGTCTTCTGCCAGTGGGTTAAGACTTTTTTATTTCATATGGCCTCCTTCCTGGTTGTGTGTGGTTTTGGTTTTTTTATTGTCTAAATGTTTGTTATTGTAGTTTTACATATATTTTAAAGATTATTTTAATGTTTTAAATTATTTAATATCTGTTGTTCACTGTTTTGGGGACTCTATTCAGGTGGAAAGGCAGTATGTAAATGTTTTAAATAAATAAATAAATGCAATGAAATGCTCCTCTGGTGCCATTTAAGTTTGGGGAAATAGTGTGGAGGAGGTAGGAACGAATTGGAATTTTGGAGAATTTTTTATAAAATTGATAACATTTTATAAAATGGATAAAATCAATTTATTCATCTCAAACCGCACAAATATTTGTAAATGTTCAGTTGACCAAACCATGTGGAATACAAAGAGGTACCAGACAAAGGTGCTCACTGACATCATTGTTGTTTATTCTTGTTCTTGAAGTCCTAAACAGAGATATAAGGCAAAATGAAAGAATCCAAGGAATAAAGTTTTAAAAGGAGGCCTATAAACTAAGAGCCTTTCCTGATGATTTGGTATGGATTTTGGAGGACCCTATTAAGGGAACTGAAAGGTTGATGGTCAAACTGAAAGAATTTGGTAGCAAGATTTAAGGTTAACAAACAGAAGACTAAAATGTTAACAAAAACATGATAATTCCAAATAATTGAAATAGGAAAACAAATCAGGTTATAAAATTGAGAACAAAGTAAAATATTTGGGTATTGTTTTGAGAAATATGAATTGTATGTTGTATCAAAATAATTATATTAAGACCCAGAATGAAATTAAAAGAGATTTAGTAAGATGGGAGAAAATCCAATTGTCACTTTTGGGAAGAACAGCCACGATCAACATGAATGCTTTACCTAGAATGCTATTTCTATTCCAGACAATTCTGGTTTTGACAATGGAGGCACCATTTAAACAATGGCAGAAAAGATATATCTAGATTTATACGACAAGGGAAAAACCAAGGATTAAATTTAAGGTTCTGAAGGATGCCAAGAAAAGAGGAGGATTGATCTTACCTGATCTGAAATCATATTTTACTGCAAGTTGTTTTGTTTGGATGAAAGAATGGATCTTGTTGAAAAACAGAAGACTATTGGGTCTAGAAGGGCATCCATGATTTGAATGGCAAAGTTATTTGTGGTATGATAAAGCCAAGGTTAATGCAGATTTTAATAACTATTATCTTAGATGTGCTTTGTTGAGAATTTGGAACAAATATAAACCTAGATTCTGCCCAAAACTACCTATGTGGCTATCACCACAAGAAGTGTATCTTAGAAAAGAGATGGTAAGTCCTTTGAGTTGATTAACTTAGGGAGACATGTTAGTATTTTCACAGGGTGATGTCAAAATTAAATTGAGAGGACTTTTTAACAGAGGGATATACTTGTAATGGTTTACTTATATGCAAATGATGGAAAGATTTAAAGCAGATAAAAGACAATACAACTTTGAACAATTTAAGACTGAATTTGAGACAGAATTATGTATAAATGATGAACGTGTTATTGCAAAAATTTATAAACTTGTGTTAAAACTGGAGACAGAAGAAGAGCAAGTCAAAGAATGTGTGATTAAAAGGGCTAAAAACTTTGTGCATGATGTATTAAGATAACAACGGGAAAAACTGTGGTTAAAAGGATTGAAATTTACATTAAGTTCCAGAGTTAAGGAGAATTTTTATACAATGATGTATCAATGGTATGTCTCCTGAGAAATTGGCTAGAATGTATAAGTGTACATCGAATGTATGTTATAAATGTACTCAATATGAAGAATCATTCTTTCATACGTGGTGGTCTTGTAAGTTAGCAAAAACCTTTTGGAAACAAATACAATTATTGATACAGAAGATCTTAAGTTTAAACCTGAAACATTTTTATTGGGAATGATGGACTTTTGGTTGGAAAAAAGTGCTAGCATTCTCTTTCTATATATGATTACAGCCGCAAGACCATTAATGCTCAAAATTGGAAGAATTCGACTCTGCCTACAATGGAGGAATGGATAACAAAGATGATGGAAATGGCTAATATGGGAAAGCTTATTTCAATTATTACAAAAAAATCAGTAAGTTTGTTTGTTGATGAATGAAAGCCCTTCATAGACTATTTATATGAAATAGATAACAACAATTTGATGACTTTTGGATTTCTGGATTAAAGGATTTTGACATAAAAAAGGAGCTGTTAATGATTACTTAGAGAAAGTGTCGGTTACACTTGATACAAATATTTGTTTTGAAGAAAATTGGAAATCTTTTAGTTTAGATTGTTTGTTTTTGTTGTTTTTTCTGTATTCTGTATGTTTTTGTATGTTGATTAGTTGTTTTTGTTGGTTTTATTAGTATATGTGAAAATGTAGTTTTTTAAGGTTCATTTTTAATTATATAAAACTTTTAATTAAAAAAGGAGTTTCTGAATTGTTGCTCTGGGCAGGTACAAACCCAATCAGTGTGATACACAGAGACTACAAAGAAATAACTGTTCATTGTGTAGCCAGTCTCTATTGAATTCTAACTTCTAAGTTTCATTGAATCTTTGTAGTTGTTTTGGGTTTCATCTACTTTATGTTAAGGGCAAGAAATGCATTTTAACAAACATCATAATGTAGGTGCCAAATTCCAAAAAATGTAAGACTGTGGTTCATTATTTGCATCTAAGTAATTAATACAACCTCTTAAAAGGTAAATTTATATTATATCTGTATAATTTTTCTTCCATCATTTATTTATTTATTATATTAGATTTTTAGTCCACCCTCCCCGCCAGGCAGGCTCAGGGTGGAGTACAACATTTCAAATTACATAAATATAGTTAAAAACAGATAAAACAGTGTACAAATAACATTAAAACAACTTTATACAATACAGCTTCTCTTCAGATGGCAATGATAAAATACTGCTTTTCAAGCCCTGGTTCATATGTAGGGTGGTGGACAGATCTTTAGTGTGGCCAGTGGGGGCCCAACCTAGCCTCCACCATATGCCTGGTGGAACATCTCTGTCTTACAGGCCTGGCGGAAAGTTAATAAATCCCGCCGGGTCCTGGTTTCCTCAGACAAAGAGTTCCACAAGGTGCCAGGACCGAAACGGCCCTGGCTCTGGTTGAGGCTAGGCAGGCCTCCCTTGGGCCAGGGACCACCAACAGTTGTTTATTTGTTGAACGAAGCATCCCCTGGGGTACATATGGGGAGAGGTGGTCCTGCAGATATGCTGGGCCCAATCCGCATAGGGCTTTATAGGTCAACACCAAAACCTTGAACCGGACCCAGTACTCAACTGGTAACCAGTGCAGCTGGCGTAGTATATGTTCCCTAATTGGGACCCTTGCAATTACTTGTGCAGCTGCATTTTGGACCAGCTATAGCCTCCGGATCAGGCCCTGGGGAAGCCCTGCATAGAGCGAGTTGCAGTAGTCTAAGCTAGAGGTGACTGTTGCTTGGATCACTGCAGTTAAGTCATGGGTTGATAGGTAGGGGACAAGCTGCCCAGCCTGTCTTAGATAGAAAAATGAAGACCGGGCAACCACTGAGACCTGTGCCTCCATAGTCATGGAGGCATCCAGGATCACCCCAAGGCTCCTAACTCTCAAAACCGGCACAAGTAGCGCTCCATCAAGAGCAGGGAGCTGGAGTCCCATGCCCATGGCCCCCAGACCCACATGCAGGAACTCCATCTTTGTGGGATTTAATTTCAACTGACTCTGCTTTAACCATCCAGTCACAGCTTCAAAGGCATGCTCCAAGGGGCAGAGTCGGGCCAGCTGTCCATCATCAGATATAGTTGGGTGTCATCAGCATATTGATGACACCCAAGTCCAAAACTCCGCACCAACTGGGCGAGGGGGCACATATAAACATTAAACAGTAATGGGGAGAGTATTGCCCCCTGAGGGACACTGCACACCAATGGGTGGCAGGATGACAATTTCTCCCCAAGTGCCACCATCATGGGACTAGTTGCAGTGTTGAGGGATTTATTTGAGAAAATGGTATGTTTCTGCAAATGTGGAGAACAAAGCATCCTTTACCCACAGCTCCAAACAAACTCAGAGTCCTTCACACTTTTACTTTGACAGTCATTTTTACCTTAAATCCATCACTCCATTGAATCACAAGTCTTCCATATAACATATTTGCCTCAGGACAACTGGGTAAAGACCCCTTTAAAAGGTGTTTTCAATGTAACTTCTGAGTCTCATTTCTGGAGAGTTTTTGAATCATTTCCCACATAATGTGGCTCATTTGAATGTTAAATGTGCCTGGCATAGTTCATATTCTGTAAAATTATGTGGTATCAGATAATTAAGGGTGAAAGCTACAGATGAATATGACATAATATTTCCCAGGGCTATCTAAAAATAAATGACTGTTGTGAAAGAACGCTTATGTTTTTGTTTATGCCTGCCATAGCAACAGATTATTTGCTGTGGAACAAACTTGTAATTTCTCAGAGTTCCTGGGTAATAGGCCTTCAGTATGGTGTGATTAAAGCATATTTTGGTGCTAGACCAGCATCACAATCTTCTCAACTGGATCTACTTAAAGCTGGTGAAATAGAAGACAGTGTGCTCTCATGGTACAAGATACCAGCTCATGAAACTCTTTCAACCAGTTATGGATGATAGTTGACTGTCAAACAACACATCCATTGCAGGTGTTTCATTACAAGGCTACCATGTCATGGTTCAACATGGTGGATTGTGAGTTGTCATGATAGGTTGCAATTTGGGCACATAAACACACATTATATGCAAGCTGGAAATAGTGAAACAGTTAGGCTTCACTAATTATTTGATTGCATTAACCATGGACCCTTGTTACTCTACTCTGGATAACTTCTTAATCTTGTGACTAGAGGTGGGCACAGACCAAAAAATGGACCAAAATTTGACACATACCCGCGCGGTTCAGTGTTCGCAAACCAGTGAGTCATAGGACAGGTGTTTTTCTCAGACATGATGACTTTTGGGACGGTCCTTCGGTCCCTCGGTCTGTGAAACCAGACATCCTGGCACTGAGCAATCAATTCCCTAGGCAGACCTTCTCTGGCTGTCAAACAGAGAGCTCCCATTCTTCTCTATGAGAGTAGAAGCAGTAAATTGCACCCCCCCACACACACATCTCTCAGGCAAGTGGTTTCAGTTTCCAGCAGGCAGTAAAACCAGGAGAAACTGCGGGGTGGATTTTTCAGTCACAGAGGGAGGTATTTGAAGCGTTTGCTTGAGATTCTGGCTGTTTCTGCTCCACAGCCGGGCTCAGGGGCTAAGTCTGTGAGGACTCATAGAATACTTTTATATATTAGACTTATTAACAGTATCATTATTATTTAGAGCACTTGTCTCAGCTGGAAAGGTGCCTGGGTGGGTCAGGGCTCTGGACCACGCCCTGTCCTTGCCAGGTGCAAATGCACTCCGCCCCACAAGGGGAATTTTAACCTCCTTCCCCATGGGTCCTCCTGTCTCCATGTCCACCAGTGCCTGCCATCCTCTGGCTGCATCCCAGCATTCCTTGTTGTCCATAGTTGAGTTTGTTCCAGGAGGATCTGAACCCCCCCCCCCCAACTTTGGGAATTCCTTGCCATTAGACCATGAGGATTCATGGTTTTGAAACATGTTTTTGCACTGTAGTGGTTTAACTAAGTGCTGAGTGCATGGTTTTTGGGGTGCAATTTATGGCAGTAGACATGATAAGGGATTGTGTGGTGGATTTTGGGTGGCCCCATGTAAAAATCAAGAGGATCCATGAGGATCTATGCTTTTGAAGCATGTTTCTGTGCCATGGCAGCACCATAGATTGGTAGGTGCGTGATTGTTTCAGTGCTGTCTGTAGACTAGGACATGATCTATAATATGATGGCCTTTTTGCTTTGTTTTAATATAAAAATCCTATGAATTCATGAGGATCCATTTAAAATCATCTGGATCCGACTTTTACCCACTCCCTTTGATCTGTTCCCAGAGACTGTCATTCCATTCTGGTGGCTGTCATTCCAGCCCCAGAGCAGTTTAGCTGCTCCCAGGGGCTGTCATTCCATTCTAGGGGCCTTCATTCCAGGCCCAGATAGGGTTGCCAGCTCCAGGTTGGGAAATTCCTGGAGAATTTGAGGGTGGAGCCTGAAGAAGGCAGGGTTTGGGGAGGGGAGGAGCCTCAGCAGGATATAATGCCATAGAAAACTCCCTCCAAAGCAGCCATTTTCTCATTTCTGTGGCCTGTGGCAACCCTAGGCCCAGAGCAGAGCAGTGCATCTAAGCTTGTGCAGAAATAACAGAGAACAGCACCTCTGCAGAGCACTTTCTATTCTCAGAGGAAGATTCTCTAACTCATTCCATGTTTTCATTGCAACATTTTGGTGCTGCAATATATCTCAATGGAGCCACTGCAAATCAATTGGCATTTGTGGCTCTTATTATATCTAATGGAACTTTCCTAGGGGCAGCTGCTTTGGGTGTCTATAACTCGAACATCCGAAATCCAATCTTCACCAAACTTGGAAGGTGGCTGGAGGAGAGCCTGCTGAAGACTCCCTGTGAGTTTTGCATCTCAGAGCATGAAGAGGGGCCATTCTAGGGTCCCAGAAGCAATGGACCATGGACTGATGAACCAGTCTGTGAACAGGGGAGGGTTCATGAAAAGTTCATGGTCCATGGTTGGTGAAACGCGATGGACCTATGGTTCGTGCTTTTTTACCGGTTTGTGCCCGCCTCTACTTGTGACTTTCAGAAATCACTAGGGCACCACACTGTAGATTCCTTTATACAACCAAGCTCTACCCTTCAACAATTCACTATGAAGGCAACATACATAACTTCATTCCTTTTGTATAAACCAATATAGGAAAAGAGGCAGTAATGCTGCCACTGTTACCACTCCAGGCAAATGTTTGCTTATTATTTACTATTATGTTTGCTTGTTATGTCAGATCGGTTAAGCCAAGCGAACATGACAGAGATCCCAAGTGGCTCTGTACTTTTCATCTGGTCACTTTACTTATCCCTGTGAGAAATGTTTCACCCAATATATCCAAGAAATCCATTTGATTTCTTTAGAATTTCTGCTAAGGCCTTCTGCAGCCATATTATGAGAGTGATTGGTTAAAAGACATGGCTAGTCCCATAAGCACAGAGCTTCCTTACTAGAACCCAACAATGGGCCTATCCTGACAATTGCCAGGACTGACAATAAAAGCTAATCACTCTGTGGACTCAGTCCAGAATACAACAGCTCCCAAAGCTTTTATAGCTAAAAGAAATCTACTAAAAAGCAGAAGGCTCTAATAAAACATGAAGGGTTCTATTACATTCAATGTTTGCCAAGGCATACTAGCTTTAAAAAATTGTTTGTAAACACAGTAAGAATTATATTAGATCATTATTCCAAGAATTAGGGAAACACTAAATATTTCTAATGTGTTTGGAAATCTTCTGAGTCTAGTAAAACAGGTCATGACTGTGACACATCCTCATATGTGTTGATAAGTACTAGTGAATAGCTATGCATTTTTCAAGTCGATCGTTAATACTGTTGTCAAACTTTTTAATTTTGCTTCTTCATTTTCTGGGGTTTTTTATGTACTGTGTATGCTTCTGCCTGTCTTCATCATTTATAGAGATAATATACATATAATATATAATGATGATGTACAGTTGCACAGATAATTTTGAAAAATAAATACTTTTTATGGAGGAAGAAAGAGAAAATGGCACAAAAATAAAGAATTCCAGGTTCAGTTTGAGCAAGGTTGAAGCTAACTCAAGCTGGAAGTTTAAGGTCAAACCAGCAAAGATGAGAATTTGAAATTATCCGTCTGTTGTTTCATACCTGTAGTAAATCAATAGGTTTATTAACAGCTAATAGCACAAGCCTGTACCCTGCTTGTGACCTTATTGTGGGCCTTGTGGAAAATGATTTGCCACTGTGGGAAGCAGGATGTCGGAACAGATGTATCTTTGATCAAGGGTTTTCTTATGCATACAGATGCACTGTTATTAGGGATCCTATTCCCTTGGTGGGGGTGGGGGACCCCCAGCTATCACCCTCCACCCCCTGCTTCCACTTACCCGGTCAGTGGGGGAGAAAGGTATGGGAATGGGCCTCCCGGGTGCACTCCTGGGGCGGGGCGACAGTGTCACTGATGTCATCGCACCACCCTGAAAGCACTCCTGTGCTTCACCACAGGCTGATTTGGGCCCCAAATGAGCCTGCTGAGAATTGCAGGAGCACTCCTGCGCCTACACAGTGATGTCACTGGAAGTGATGTCATTGGAAGTGACGTCATCATGCAGCTGTGGGCCTCTACATGCTGAATATATCATCAGGACAGGAAGAAGGAGGTAAGAGCCTGTTCTCCCCCCTTCCTGCCAGGAGGGTAAGGGGACCTGGCAACCCTAACAGTTATAGAACATGTTTCCAAGGAATGCTTGTAACAATTTTCTGTGACATTTTAATGGCTGAAATCTAAATCAGTTTTGAAAGATGTTTTATCTTTGGCAATTTTGTTTGCTACTTTGGCTGTTTTCCTACAAAAGGGATTCTAAAATATTATAAAATAATGAATATACAACTGGTATTTGGTGAATATTTTGGATGTTGTTTCCCTACTTTTAAACATATTTCCTAATTAATTTATGGCACTCAACACCTCTCCACATGCCAGTTCCCATTGTAGTGGCTAGCTAGGCCTGGTCTATAAATGCAGCAGAATGAAATGGTAGTAGATTTGCCAGGCCATGCCTGGCAACTGATGGCAGGGTTGGGGGTGGAGACATGGGAGGCAAAATTGCAAGTGTGACAACATCAATTCCAGGGAAAACCCAGAAGTAATAGAAGTCAGCTCTAGGAATCATGAGAAACAATATGATAAAACAATTGAGTTTCCAGTGATTCCAAGAGCTTCTTGTCATCACTTCCAGATTTCTCCAGAAGTGACATCATCATCAAGTACTAGGCAGCTCTATATTGACTGTACTGCTTTCAATTGCTAATTGGTGATCACTAGAGATGGGCACAGACCGAAATACAAACCAAAGTTCGTGACGAACCAGGCCGGTTCATGGTTCGTGAACCTGCGGTTTGTCAGAGCTCATTTCTGACAAACTGCCAGAAACTTTAGGCTGGTTCATTTGGTTCATTTTTTGGTTCATCACTGCAGACAGCCTGGTGCCGATCAATCAGTTTCCTAGGCAACAGGGGATGGACTTCCTGCAGACCTTCTGCTGACCCAGAAGTGGCCTTCTGCTGGCCCAGAAGTGACCTTCTGCTGACCCAGACATGACAATTTGCTGACCTGGATGTGACGTTTTCATGAACCAAACGAACTGGTTCATGAACCGGGGGCAGGTTCATAAAAGTTCATGGTTTGTGAAATGCAACAAACCACGAACTGCACTGTTCGTTTTTTTTCTGGTTCGTGCCCATCTCTAGTGATCACATTTTTGAATGATCCCTTATATATATATTTTAAAAACCCTCTTGGACATAGAAGAACAGCATAGTAGACAAAGGGCCTAGGTTAGGATCTTTCTTCTTGTTTGTTAGGTCCAGTTACCATTGTTGTGTGGCTATGGAAATAGTGTGTCATGGTCGGGGTCCCCTTTAAAAAAAATTTAAATGCAGCATCTAGGTTGGCTGTTAGTTTTCTATTTCTAGGAAATATTTTGGTGGAGGATCATTCAAAATTGCATCCCATATCTGCAGTCTAAAATGGTGGAGGCCATTCTTATTCCTCTTCATGCACATATCTGGCCATAGGCTACGAAGGACAAATCTAAGCTGACAACAGTATGGAAAGGAAATATGGTGATGATGCTTCCATCTTCTTTCTTACATCCTGTCTCTATTGAGCTCTTTAATGCCTCATGAATTGAACATAAGGGTATGTTTTAAAGGGAGATGGAAACTTCATGCTTAGGTATGAGTTCAGGGGTTAATGTTGTGATGAAGACTCTATGTCTGTCGTAGATGTACGTAACACAGGTTATCTTGATGGTGTGCCACTTCTGGAAATGTGAGTCAGAATCGTTTCCTCTGAATAACAGCTGATGTCGAAGATCTCTGACAGAAAAAAGTGTTTTCTTTCATCCATGTTCCTTTATGAAGAGATACTGGGGTTGAATGTGGAACTTTCTCCATTCAAAGCATGGGCTTTAACACTGAGCCCACACAGCACATTCTGGGGTGATTTTACTTTGACCTGTGTAAACACTGGCACTTCTACTTTCAAAATTACTCCTCCAGTGCTTCAGCATTGCTTTCTGCACACTAGATATGTCTCCTAATGAGAATCTCCACTAGCCATTTCATTAGTCATGCTCAATAGGTTGGCTTTGGCAGGCAAAACTTAGGACTGTGGTTGTCACTAGCAATGCCCAGTGGCTTAGGTAAGCCATAGTGCAATCCTAAAAGGAGTTACACCCTTCAATGCTTATTGAGTTCAGTGGACTTAGCAGAGTATAAATCTGCTTAGGAGGACTGCAATACTACTGTTTAAGAGATCACCAAGGTTTCAAGCTAGATGGAGAACATTAATCAATAGCTCCATGAACAGCTGTTTTCTGGGCATGACCCTTGCTGCTCAGGTAGCAACACAGAACACATCAGCCATTGTAAAAGGTTAATGACTACAGTGCAATGGGCTGAAGTTAATGTCAGCCAGGGTGTTGCTTAACAGGATGATAATTGGATAACAGGTGAGTTTCAATTAGAAGCATTTAAAATGTGAGTAGCTGAATTAGCATGGCTATAAGAAGTGTAAATAAACATTAAGCTATTTAACCAGCTATTTTGCTCACTTGTATTACTAAAGAAATTGCTATAGGACTCTGATTCTTCTATGTCTGAAAATAATGGTTTCTGGAGCTCAAAATTCATTAAAAAACGCAGCCTCCTTTGACAAATGAAATGAAACAAGGTTGAGGCCCAGTTTCTATAGTCTTAGCCTGAGGTGATTCATAGACACATGTACTTCACTCAACGTTTTCTTCTTAGTTGTCTTATCACTTGATGGTTTTCAGACAAATGTGTAGGTTTTCTCCACTGAAATTTGAGATGACACTGGGTTAAGTGAATCTTTTATATATGTTCATGATGGAATGGGCATTAAATGCAAGGGTATCCTGTTTATGGAGGCAGCTGAGAAACCCAGTCTCTGCCTGTCTTTTGAATAGGGTCACTGCCCAGATCCCAGGGATCATCCTAATTCTGACGTAACAGTGCATTGAAAATTGATTCATTTTGAGAACTGTTTCCTGTTAATTTTAAGGTAAAATTGTTTTGCTATGAAGAAACAGAAACATCCTACTGCCCAAGATCCACTTAGTGGATCTTTCCTGGTTCTATTAATCAGCAACTGCTCAGAAGTCCGTAGGAAAAAAAAAGGAGGGGGTGTTGAGGGAGGGAGGAAAAAAAATAGAGAAAAGCAAAAAGGTTAACTAGTGGTTGATTAGGATGGGCAAGTGAGCAAGTCTGTTAAATAAAAATAGAAGTAGAATACCAAGACTGGATCCCTTTTCTATAGTTGTAGAGAACCTAAAGGAAGCCTCCTTCCCTCAGCTGTGGTGCAAGCCAATCACACTTCCATCCACCACAACCTGATGGCCAGCAGCTACTCAGACAAGGTGAGGAGAATCCCTTGAGCGATGTATTGTCGAAGGCTTTCACGGCCGGAGAACGATGGTTGTTGTGGGTTTTCCGGGCTGTATTGCCGTGGTCTTGGCATTGTAGTTCCTGACGTTTCGCCAGCAGCTGACGTTTCGCCAGCAGCAGCAGCTATAACCAGAGGTGCTACACCTCTGAAGATGCCAGCCACAGCTGCTGGCGAAACGTCAGGAACTACAATGCCAAGACCACGGCAATACAGCCCGGAAAACCCACAACAACCATAATCCCTTGAGCCTTTCAAGGGCTATTGGCAGCAATAGCTGGTAACTTCCCCTCACCAGCCTCTCCATTCAAGGCACAATAAGAAACCCTGATGAAGGCAGAAAACCTTCCTTTGCAGGCAACAAAATTACAGTTCTCAGGGCAGATTATTTTTCTTCTCGGCCTCTGAAATATTGTGTAGAGTTGGTCACAGAATAGTTGAAAACCAATGGTAATATCCTCCAATTCAGAGAGATATTTTTTGAGGGAAGCAAAGTAGTCTGGCTCTGTGTGTCTAGATATGAATAAAAGTTGTGCCGCTAATGAACACATGGGACTTTTACACACTTCTTATCTCAAGGTGTGGCACCTTGCTGTGCTTTATCCCAAAGTGATTTGCCCCTGCTGTGTTAACACCACAGGATACTTGACTCTGGCTGTTTTCAAGCCCATAAGAAAATATTGTCTATAACAGCACTGTGAAGATCATTTTTCTTCACGAAACCTTTATTATTATAGACTATCAGGTTGGCCAAAGAATATCATTATTCCCTTACATACCTTTTGGTTGAGTATTATCTCAACATGACCTTAAAAACAGTCCACAGTGAATATCAGCGAAGCAGATTAATGCACCACAAACAAAATTGCATTGATATAGAAATTAATCTATAAGGTGATTATTGCTACTGTTACTGTTGATAGCAACAATGATCTTGCTACCATCACATGTGCCTGGATAATCCCCAGCAAGATTACTTTAATAGGCTTGATGTGCAAAGCTTTTGAATATTGTGCCGAAATGCTCATTGGTCCAGTACATAGCTAGGGAAAAAACGAGCTAAAATTACACAGGGAACTCACTGGTTCACCTCATTAAAGCAGCTTCTGGAATACTGAACCAAATCCAGGAAACAAGACTATAACAACTCCCCACCACCACCTGCACTGAAAAGTTTGGATTTTCCATTTCAGAGCTTACAGCTCAGAGGTCATGCAAGCCTCTTCTTTGGAGGTTTTTAAGTTTAGGCTAGATGGCCATCTGACAGCAATGCTTTTTCTGTGAACTTAGGCAGATCATGAGAGGGAGGACAAAATTGGTTACATCAGTGCTTAGTTCTCGTGGCCTTCTTACATGCCCAGGGTAATGCCGATTGCCATCTTGGGGTCAGGTAGCAATTTTACACAGGGTTGTTTGGCTAGGGAGCCTGGAGGTGTTTTGCTATCTTCTGGGCATGGAGCAGGAGTCACTGCGGATGGGGGGAGGTAGTTGTGAATTTCCTGCCTTGTGCAGGGGGTTGGACTAGATGACCCTGGGCATGACCAGAATGTTTGGAGAACCTGTATGAACTGTTTGATTATTTTTGGAAATGGGAGAAACCTGTTAGCTGTCCATCGTGCTTACAACTGGATTAATTGTGGCTACAACTGGAATAATTGTGGAGAGTTCCCATCATACCATACACTTGACTTAATTTATGGATTGTTATGTTGTATATTGAATTTGATTAGAGACTATTGTATCAGAGATTTATTTTGCTCAGGCTTCTCTTGTGGTACTGTATAGTTAATACAGCTATGTTAAACAGCTATGGTTTTTTGGAGAATAGGCACTAGCACTTTGCATATATATATATATATATATATAAATGTACTGTTGTTAAGTTTACTAAGCACATTGCACTTATTACAGCTCCTTGTATATGTGTGTGAAACTGATTTTGATTGCCTGCTCGTGTGTTTAGACCTGGTTGTCTTTAAACACTACTTTGCTTTACATGCATTAAATGATATATGAGGTATATTGATATTATATTTACTGAAGTTGTCATTTATTTATTGGGTTGACATTGCATTTTCATATTTATTTAGTTAGCTTGTCATGGCATTTTCTTGTTTTGTTTCTGCTTACTGTGACTTTCTCCCTCACATTGTCACTCACGCATGCAGGCACACTAAAGTCTTTCCAGATCAGTATTCTACATGAAAGGACTGATCTGGTAAGATTTTTTTTTCTTTCTGCTTATCCTCCTATGATTTCTCCACTTTCCTTTTCATTCAACTCTGGATTAATGGTTTTAGATTTTTCTGTAAAGCTGGTTTTTTTTCAGGTTTGTAGAAAGATCTGTCTTGTTTGTCCATGGCCCTAAACTCTGGATTTAAGTATCCACAGATGGGCCATGCTGAGAACTAGATATACTGATTGGACAAACAGGTCAGCCTAAAAGAATAGATGAGCACAGATCTGACATAAACATTACAAATGTTCAGAAACCAGTGGGAGAATATTTCAGTTCCCTGTATGGGGGTGGGGGGAGGATAGCCCCCGGATCCTTATACTTAAGAGGTGAAAGGGAGAGACCCAGCTACAGGAGCCTGCCTGATAGCCTGTACATCAGAATTCAGCCCTACCCCTGACAACCGACAAAGCATGGCAGTATACCATCCATGTGATAGGCCTATCAAAGTTGGGCCTGGCCAAGAGTCCAGTGGCACACTGAACCCAGAAGGACCAGGTGAGGGAGGAACCACCAATGCACACAATGGCCCAGAGCCTTAGCGTGCTGGCATCAGGTGGCTGGGAAGAGGTGGGGCAGACATTTAAGGGGGTGGTGGTGGAAGGCAAGGCTGTAGGCAAGCCCAGTCACACCCAATTGGCAATAGCTCCTACCCATCAACCTGGGAAAGTGGAACAACCCTCAGGGAAGCAAGGAGAGGAAGGGGTGGGCATCCTTCATACGGGCCAAAGACTCAGGCCTGGGAGAACATGTTAACCTTATTACAAGCTAATTGACTAGACTACGTGGGTGGACAGAAGAGAGACAGAGGAAGAAGATGGCCTAGGGTACTGTTAACCCATTCTTCTCTCCAGTCTGAGACCTGTCAGAGTCTCCATAAGTAAGCTTTGTTTTTTTTTTTAATTTTTATTGGTGAGTACATAGTTATTACATACATTCCCCATCATACCTAATTTATTTCAACCCCCACCCTTTCCCTCCCCCCTCCTTATAGACTTCCAACAGCTTTCCAGCCCTTAACCTATCTTATTACTTAACTTATTTTCTATTAAATTCTTCTAAATCATATATGTATTATATCTCTTACTCTAAGCATATTCAAATTCTCTTATATATACTCTATCAAATCCACTAATATATCCATTCTCTACATCACTATTTAAACTGTATATTTTTGATAAAGTCTCTTAATAGTAATACTAGCTTAGGTTAATTAATAGCTAAATTTTCCCATTAGTGGTAAAGTTACTTCTCTCTTCTATTTAAGAAATCACAAATTAATAGTTCTCAAACTGCCACAGTCCTCTTTTCACATCCCATTTTTTTTCTAGATATTGTTTCAATTTCCCCCAGTCTGCAATATATTCTCCTGGATCAAGGTCTTTGAGTTTTCTTGTCATTTTATCCATCTCCACCATGTACAGCAATTTGTAAATCCAATCTTCTGTAGTTGGTATTTCTTGTACTTTCCATTTCTGCGCATATAAAAGTCTTGCTGCTGTAGTCATGTAAAATAACAATGTTCTGTACTGCATTGGAACATCTTCCATTCCCAAGTTCAGTAGCAGCAATTCTGGGTTCTTATTTATTTGGGTTTGCAAAACCTCATTAATTACTTTAATTATATCTCCCCAGTATTGCTTAGCTACCTCACAAGTCCACCACATATGGTATAATGATCCTTCATGCTTTTTACATTTCCAGCATCTGTCTGACATATTAGTATTTCCTTGCGCAATTTTCTTTGGTGTTAGATACCACCTGTACATCATTTTATATACATTCTCTTTAATATTTGTACAAGTTGAAATCTTCAGTGTATTTTTCCACAAATGCTCCCAAGCTTCCATTGTTATTTCTTTATGAAAATTTATTGCCCATTTCACCATCTGGACTTTGACTGTTTCATCTTCCGTGTGCCATTTTAGAAGTATTTTATAAATTTTCTAGAATTTTTTTTACCTTCTTGTAAAATGACTTCTTCTAATTCCGACTTTTCCTATCTTATTCCTCCTTTTAAAAAGTCCGAGTTGTAAAGATCTCTGATTTGCCTATATTGAAACCATCCATAATGAGGATATAACTCTTCTTGCGTTTTTATTTTTAACCTTTTATGTTCCATTATTGTTATCTCTTTATAGGTTAAACATTGTTGTTCATTATAAACAGCTCTCGGATCTATTACTTCGTATGGTACCACCCATGAGGGGATACCATCTTCCATATAGTCTTTGTATTTCTTCCAGATTGTGAAAAGGCTTCTTCTAATGTAATGATGCAAAAACATAGAGTCCGCTTTTACTTTGTCATACCACAGATATGCATGCCATCCAAACAGTTTTTTATGTCCCTCCAAAGCCAGCAATTTACGGTCTTTTAGCATTATCCAATCTTTTAACCATACCAAACATATTGCTTCGTAGTATAATCTTATATTTGGCAGTTGCAGACCACCTCTTTCTTTCGAATATTGTAATACTTTCATTTTCCATAAGTAAGCTTTGGAGGGTGCGTTCGCCCTGACCAACCCTGATGAAGTGGCGGGTGTTCATAGTAACAAAGTGACTGATATTGTCTTGAATGCTCAAAGCATGAGATAGGAGGTACCATTTTGGCCACTTTCTTACTGGTAATCCTTACCAGCCCATAGCAAGTCACCCTTCTCTTGGTGCCACCATTCTTCAACCAAAGAACTTCACATGGAGACTTGCTAAAATTAATGAATAAGTTTATTTAGTGCTCAGTCACAGTTATGAATTTCCTTTACAATACAAGTATTTAGAGAATCTGGTAAAATTATGTTATCACCAATGACAACTCTTATGAAAGCAAAGTACTTTTCATGTACGCATCAGAGGTTTAATTTAATTTAATTTAATTTAATTTAATTTAATTTAATTTAATTTAATTTAATTTAATTTAATTTAATTTAATTTAATTTAATTTAATTTAATTTAATTTAATTTAATTTAATTTAATTTAATTTAATTTAATTTAATTTAATTTAATTTATATTCCACCCTCCCCACACCAGCAGGCTCAGGGCAGATTAAAATTTAAATAAATTTAAAATACATCTAACAATTACACAGCTTAAAATTATAAATAGAGATGGGCACAATCCACATTAAGATAGAAAAAAACCCACAATAATGGCGATCACACGATCATGATCCGGCGGATCATGATCGTCTACGGCCAATGATCCAGCGATCGGGAAAGGCCTGGATCATTGTGTTCAGGCTCGGATAGGGGATCCAGACACTCAGGCGCCAGCAATTTATTCCCCTGGCAACGGAGCCAGGGGAAAGCCTGAGCTCTGTTTGCCCTCCTTCTGTCGCCCTGGAAACCTGAATGGAAGCCCAGCTTTCCTTGATCAGCAGGGCTTCCTTCCAACCATGGAGCAGCAAAGCAGTCACAAGTTGGGAAAAGACACCCAGGGGAGGGAGGGGGAAGGGGGTGTTCTGTAGCCATGGCCACTCCAATCTCATCCCTGCAAACCCTGATAGGCAGCTCTGATGGCCAAACACAGACCTCCTGTGTTGCTGAATGGGACCTGAGGGGAGGCGGCTTGTCGCCGCCTCCCTGTGCCTGCCAGGCCCAGTGGCTGCCGCCAGCACCCACCATTCATGTATTGCTGGGAATACCAGCGTGCTCCAGTTTGGCCTGGCGGGCAGGCACATGGGGAATGCTGCTGGCAAGCTGCCAGACCCCCCGCCCCCTGAGGGGAGGTGGCTTGTCACCACCTCCCCGTGCCCACCAGGCCCAGCAGCCACCACCACCACCCACCTTCCCACATAGCTGGGAATAGCAGCGTGCCCCGCTTTGGCCTCCACGATCCACGATCCACGGATCGGGAATGGGAGATGCTTGGTGTGGATCGTTAATTCGGGATCGTCGCCAGCACCAATCCACGATCAGCTGGATCGTTAATTTTTTTTTGGATCGTGCCCATCTCTAATTATAAATATATAAATGTCCTAACATTTAAAATACATATATATACATACACGTATACTCAGCGGCATAATAAAATGCACTATATGCGTACACAAGGCACCTCCCTTTCACCTTCACCAGAGCATTTATAGTGGTGCTCAACAGATGGCGGATATCACTAGTGGGGAGGGCACAGACCATGCTCGACTGGATGGGGAGGAGCTCTGCCTAGCATCAACCATATGCTTGGTGGAACAGCTCTGTCTTACAGGCCCGGCGAAAAGACAATAAATACTACCCAGCCCTGGTCTCATTAGACAGAGTGTTCCACCAGGCTGGGGCCAGGACCGAAAAGGCCCTGGCCCTGGTCGATGCCAGGTGGGCCTCCCTGGGGCCAGGGACTTTCAGCAGATGTTTGCCGTTAGAGCGAAAAGTCCTCTGAGGCTCATATGGGGAGAGGCGGTCCCGCAGATACGCCTATCATGGAAATGTCAATAACCTTTTTCAGTTTTACAACTTTATACAGGATTAATGTAAAACTGAAAATATTTCATTTAAGCCCAAACCTAAGATTAGGGGGATTTTTTTTAAAGAACCACTAATAAATTACCCTGTATCTCACTTTCTATATTTGGAGGAAAACTGTCATTCAGTTCAGTTAATCATTGTACCAGACATTTAACTTTTGAATTATAATAGGAACAGTCTAAACAAATTATGGGAACTAAGTATAGTCACTGCAAAGCATCAAACATTAGATACTTCTGGGAGCTATTCTAGAGGTTTGTTTCAATACCTAGCAAGGAACTTGCACGTTTTCCCCTGTGCAAATCCTAACATGAAACTAACATGCAGAGGTAAATGCTTAAAATGCCTTTGATGTGCTGTGTGTGTTTAAAAATGAGATTTTATTTCATATAGAATTTAGAAACTTCATGTTTGTTTGAACTGTCTCTATTTTTGTCTTGAAAAGAGATTCAGTTTTGTGTGGTAGTTGAAGTGTTAGACTATAACTGCGAACACTTGGGTTCAGATCCTCAGACTGTCATAAAGTTCTCTGGATGGCCTTCACTTTGCTCCCTGTGTTGTTCTTGAGGTTTAGGGCATGGACTGGCAATTGGTGGGAGAAGAAAGGGAAGGTAGCAACTTACTGGGAGGAGGCATGATTATTGTTCAAGAACACAGAGGTTTGGGCCCCAAACTCTATGTTTTTCGATGAGTGCTAAAGAATCATCCCCTGCTCAGTGCTGTCACTTCCAGGTCATGCCAGAAATGACAACATCACATGGGAACAATGACGCCCCCCCCCCCTTTGGCTGGCCTACTTCTACCCACAAATCATCTGAGGATCAGCAGGCAATGGCTGGAATCCCCAGAAGATTGCCTGCCATAAGCTGGCATTGGGAACCCTATCCCATACTTAAGGAATGGCAGCCACAAAATGGAGAGATGGAATTATATGAAATGAACTTCATTGCAATGCATAATGCACTTCCATGGGGGATTACTATAATTAATTTAATAACTTGTTTTACCTAGATGCAAACTCATTACTACACATTTGGATTTTCTAATGAGACTAAAGTCTGTTTCATATTCTGTTAAGGAAGCATTTTATTTATAAATATTAAATTAAAATGGAATAACTTTAAAAGGAAAAGTGGTAGTCACGTAAATAGCAGATGAATTTATTATGGTAAGTGCTATTTTAAAAAAAGGCTAAATGAATCCATGGTAATAGGACATTTTATTTTAAATGTTATCGGAACACCTTACAAGATTCATGCATGGGTTATTTAAGCACTTTAAAAGGATCTGAAATGCCTTGATATGAGAATTTGCTCCTGCACAATGCTGCATTGGAAAGTCTGTATAAAGAAGTTCTTTCCTTTGGGATTCCTTTGATCGATATCAGAAGTCAAATCCTGTGTGACTAGATCATCATTCTTCCCTTCAGAAAACATTAGAGTTTATTTGGCACCATCTCAGGAGCCAGTCTCTGAGTTTCGAATGGTGATATATCTTGTTTTATTGGAAGAGACCGTTTGAGCAACTTTTGAAATGCAACAGGAAGGGCTCAGCAGGAGGCTTCAGGAAGGAGACAAATAGGACCCCAAAATGGTAGTGGCATAGGTCACACAGAAATCTCTAAGGGGCTCTTGAGTGTCAACTGAAAGTACCTAGACCTCCCTGCAGCTTTACCATTTAAAGCATTCAACCCATGCAGGCACAGTGCGCTTAAAAAGCCTGCAAGGAGAAGACAGAGGATTAGTGATATGGTGAGAAAAACAGAATGCTAAGTAGGCATTGGGGCATTAAGAGCCCTGGGAGATTCACTAAGGAAAATCAGTGTTTAGGACTTGGATCAGAGAGCAGGGCTGGGCCAATAGGTTGTCACAGATAGGACCAAAAATATAAGGATCTTGACCAAAAAGATTATGGAGGATACTTATGCAGGTCAGAAATGGGGCTAACATGGTCTCTCAGTCAAACATGTCAAATAGAGAGTCCAGAGACCCAGAATATGAGAAGGAATAAGGGAGTAACAGAATAATATGGCCTTTAATAGATTACAAATAGTAACCCATATCACTGAATAATATGTGTTGTGGCCCAGGTGCAAGAAACGTCTGATAGTGGCAAGAATGTCTAACTAAATACAGAAACAAAGATATAGTTCAAAGATGAAGGGTTTAATGGTTGATAGCCACTTGATAATGAGAAACTTGTAATCAATATTTTGATGTTCTTGGTTATGATTAAAAGTAGTGAGAATACATTGACACAGCTTTTATATATTTTAAGAAAATACATGAATATAGATAACTTTATCTTACAATTAAACTGCTAAGAATGTGAGCCCTTTAAAAGGTGGGTCAGCTAGCTAGTATTAAAAGACAACTTTGAAAATCTATAAATACAGTAAACTGAATTGATCCTTGCTTGTAACCTGCTTACTTTTGGTCAGAAATAATTAATGGGCTTAAGTGATCAGTCTCCTTTAATGATGTATGAAAGATCAATGGGTGGCATTATTATATTCTTCTATGTTTGTCAATGGTAAAATTGGAGTCAGACTCCATCACTCCAGCCCCCAGTGCAACTTCTTCCTCCTCACCTGAGTAGTGCATGAGGAGTAACAGTAAGATAATAGCTGTGACTGTTGCTGCTGCTATCCCACCACCTCCTCTTCTTCTTTCTCTGCCATCACTGACACTGCAACTAGAGGTGTGAAATCCAGGATTCATGAACCAGCTAAATAGCTGGATTTATGCTGATCCAGCATAATCTGGTTATGCCGGTTCACACGGGAGAATCCTGAATCTCATCTGGGAAGCTGGTCTTTGACAGGTTGGATTATTCTGCTGCAGGCAAGTTTTATGCCATGGCAGGGGAGCAGCAAGAAGCCAGCATGAGACAGGAGGCAGGAGGAAGAGAGGATTTCCATGCTGCCCCTCCACTCTTGCCCAAGCTCCAAAGAGCCCTTCAAGCTGCTACTGCTACCTTTTAAACTCTGTGACTCTGATGAGTGTCACCCCTCCCTTACTTCAGTTTGGGAGGATTCTCTGGTTTGACGTAGGTTTCCTTGCACTAGTTTGGTTATTTGGGGCTTTGTTGTTACAGCTTGTATTCAGAGTGGTTTTTGGCCAGAGGTTGCCTTTGCTTAATGTTCCTTTGCCCTTGAAAGCCTTCGCAATGTTTCACCCATAGGAAATAATGGAGAGTGGCTAGGAACACCTTGTTCAGAGACCCATAGAATCAGACCCTGATGTCCAATCATCCTGAAATGTGAGGAGTCTCTAGAGGACAAGAAGGAGTAGGATCCCTGCAAATTTGGTAGAGATTTCTTGAAAAATGTTTCCCCAGCCCACCCTGGATAATTTCCCCCATAGAGAATAAAGGCCAGATACATTTAAGGTTCTCTAACTGGATTAGAGTATCTGACACAGATTTCAGGGATACTGATTTTTTTTTTGGTATCACTGAAACCCAGATACAGATCACCTGGATTTTTGGGGGGTGCACACCCCTAACCACAACTACTGCTTATTGCTACCAGGCATTTCAGAGGAATGAGACCTGCCACTAATTAGAATACTAATTAGTAATAATTAAAGTACTCCTCCAGTGGATGCCTGTCATGAAGACATGTGTCTCATTACAAGTGGATGATTGTTTCATCACATGCAACCAATCACACATACAAATATTCTTTTTTTTTAAAAAAAATTAACTGTTGCAGGGTTGGGGCGGGGAGAGTTTTCTGCAAATGAAGCCTTCCTTACTTTGTGAAAGGAAGCAACAAACTAAACCAGGGAAAGAAGGGATATGTGGATTGCTCATTGGAAGATAAAACAAAATAATTGTATGAAACTCATTATAATAGTATGTAAAGAAATTGGATGCATTGTACACAGGATTTTTTTAAATGCTAGGGGCTAGTGCTGTCCTGACATGCTGCCAACATCCCTCCACCCATGGTAATCAGTGGAAAGGGGGGATGTTGGCAGCATGGTAATCAGTGGAAAGAAGTGCACCCATACCAAGAAACACCTACTTCAAAGGCCTGTAAAATTAAACCTCATTGTCCATGCTTCAAACTTAAGGAGACTTTAAATGAGAGAGAGGATTTACACTCTACGCAAATTTAGTGCCATTATTTTTAAAATAGCTGCCCCAGTCCAGACCTTCACATTGGTTCTCCACTGAAAAGAATGGTCCAGAAATTCTGGAAACCTCCTCTGCTCCCAAAAAACCACACATATTTGAATCCTGAATTGGTGATTTCCTACCTAGACATGGGCATGAACAGCATTACGAACAGAAAAAACACACGAACAGCCCGTTCATGAACAAGCCATTCATGAGGCTCCATTCTAAACGAACAAGTGGCCGTTGCAAACCTCGTCCATTGCCTCTATCAGCTGTTCGTCAAGCCAGACAGCCTGGGGCCCTTCAATCAATTCCCCTGGCAAGAGCAGGGACTGAACTCTGAACTCCTTCTGGCTTTCCTTCTGGCTTTAACCCTTCAAAGTACTTCCAGCAGAGAGTCCCATGTTTGCCATTGTTAAGAGAAAATGACAACAAATGGGGGGACACATGGATTATGCCTTTCCCGGGGTGCAATCTCTCTGAAACTTGGGGGGTCTTTGGAGGACAGTGAGGACCCTGAAAATTTGGTGGGTATTGGACATTGGGAAGATCAGTTTGTAACCCCTCAAAGTAGCTTCCACCAGAGAGTCACGTTTTTGCCACTGTGAACAGAAAATGACAACAAAGGGAAGGACTCATGGATTATGCCTTTCCTGGGATGCAATCTCCCTGAAACTTGGGGGGGGGGGGTCTTTGGAGGACAGTGAGGACTATTTCCCCTGCATGTTTGGTGGGCATTGGACACTGGAAAGGTCAATTTGTGGGGTGTTTAAAGGGCCCTGCCCCTTGCACATGGCAGGAAAGGGCCCTTAAAACTATCAGCTGGCATGTGGCAGGGGGGAATTCCCCCTGCCACCTGCCACCTAATAGTTTAAAGGGATCTTTAAGTGGCCATGAATAACGAACATGTTTTTGAACAGGGTCATGTTAGTTACTGTTCATTGTTCGTTGTTCGTAGATGGCAACGGACAATGAACAGCTTGTTTGGGTTTTTTTTCCTGTTTGTGCCCATGTCTAGTCCTCAAATATCAAGTATCATTGTAAAGGTTTCCCACCCAAATTTCATATCTGAAATTATAATATTTTTTTTCTCATAACATATTCTTACTCAGGAGTAGGGATGTGCTCAGATATTTTTGTTCAAATAATAATATTTGTATTCATTTTATTATTGTTATTACCTGGGTTCAGATTTTTTATTCTTTTCCAGTATGGAAACACTTTTCTAACTATAGCTTTTCTGCTTCCCACCAAATTTAGGGCAGAAAACAGCAGGAAAGGAATGTAAGAAAAACTCCCATCCCAAAAGAATAGATATTACGATATTCAAATCTCTTAGTTTCTTGGACTTAGACCACCATCTACTAATCTCAGCCCTATATTTTGACAATGAAAAAAACTAACAGAAATCTCACTTTCAAAATTTACCTCAATGGTTCCAAAGGGACTTCAAGGACATTTTAGCCAATCAAAGCTCCATTTGTAGTACTTTTAAAAAGCAAGGATTGACACCAAGTATCTAATATCTGCATCAAAGTATGAAGATCCCATGGTACATTTTGCCACAATCAGAATCATCCTGAAAACCATCTACTGCAAGAGAATTGGATTCACCACCTCCATTTAGACATGAAAGAGAGCTTTAATAAGATAATACATTGAAACAACCATTTTTACTTTAACTTGAGAGAAGTCCCACCTTTTATTTCTGAAAGTCAGAGTCTTAATAAAATAGAAAATTGTGTGTAGTTAAATATTGTACAAGCTTTTAGATTCACTCGAAATGCATCATTTTTCACCTCTGGTATCCCTATTATGAGCCATGTAATAGCTTTTCCTTGATAACTCAATAAAGTTGTATAACAGATAGAACCAAGGAGATTTTGGTTGACTTTTACCGACACAAATCAGAGAGAATATACTACTTGCAACACATCCAGATCTCGATAGTCCAATTTATTAGTGTTCAAACTACCAGCTCTATTCAAGGTTCAATTTATTACCCACACAGAAACCACATGGGATAGTCCAATCATACCAAACCTACAATGTTGTTCATGTTGCAGCAAATGGGAAACTTGCAGGAGCAGGCTAGGAACCAACATATATTCAGTATTTACATTATATGCTGCACTACTATATTAGTGTTACGTGTGTCTATTGAACCAGTGAAATAAAAAATATTATGAAAATATGTATCATACAGATTTTGCTTTTCTTACAGACCTTTCTTTAATTATATTGTAACACCTAGTATCGGCAGATGGGTTATACCCACACATTTGTCATCTTATTGTTCCCAGTACGTGTCTTCTTTCCCTGCTTTCTCTCCCTCCCTTCTACAGACTCCTGCTATCACACTTCCCACGTTAAAACCCATCTTATTCCTTCATTCACAATGCATGTGACCTTCACAATAAGCACAACCCTTACCATTTAGAGCTTCCTGTTATATGTTTTCTCCACTGCCAACAAATATTGAGTTGAGCTTCCCTTCCAGTGTAAATGCCTGCTCTGCTGTCTCTGACATCTAACTACAGCTTTAGATGTTTTTAGTATTTTTTAGGGTTTTTTTTTTTACTATTTTCTTCTTCCTCGTTCCCTTATCTGTTGCACTATTCCACAACCTCTGGGATTTCGCAGTCTGACCAGCTGTCTTCTCATCACCGCTTCAACAGAACCCTACACATCAATTACACCTCCAAACCACAAATAAATTACTCCAAAACACAGAGAATATTATAAAATCATGAGTCTTCCCATCTTCCACTTTTCAGGAGCTTTGCATCTGTTACAGTTCAAAAGGGTACAGTGCCTAGAAAGTGGCCATCAAGAACAAGGGAAGAGTTTGTCTGACCTGGGTGAGCTCTTCTTCATTATCCACTTCAAAAGAGTCCCAGAGTATGAGTCAATAAGGAGAAGCTTGTATTGGTTCCCCAATACAGAAACATGACTACCTCTATGTGTCCATGCAACAGGTCCAAGTGTTAGTGGTTCAGTTCAGATTTAATGTGAAACTATGGATTAATTTAAGTATTATTAGTTTGAGGAACTAGGATTCAGTCTGTGGATAGTTTCAAGACACTGATGCCATTAAAATAACTCATAAAACGCTGGCTTTATCAATCAGTTAGCAAGAGGCTGTGAAACGCTTCCATTCTTAGCTACTGTAGCCAGGTGTCTCTGTAGGTTGGGGCAAATAGGCAATACTGAGCAACAAACTAAAATTAAATCAGAATATCCATGTCATGTATCATGTGTAAACTTAGTAGATAAATCAATATCAATATCAAGAACGTGGTATTCTAATTAACCATAATAAATGACATCACCTGCTTTCATATTGGGGTTGTCTAGGGGAGCATAGACAGGTGGGGCACCATCAATGCAATGGTATTATGTCACTTCTGATAAAACCATAGACTTTCCAGCAATTCCTAGAGAGACATGACTTCACTCCTGGGTTTTTCCCAGAAGTAACATAATGATCTTGCACCAATTATGATATTTTAGTATTAAAGATTATTTTACTAGTTGACAAAGTGGCAGCAAACAGTGAGGGCTGCCAGTAGGAAGTCACTCACCAAAACAGGAGACTTGGCTACCCTAATTTTTAGACAAACATACAAATCATATATAGTTTAACTAAATACTTATGACATCAGAACCAAGCCATTATGGTAAAATATGTTGAAACAGCACCAGCTGACAAAATTAGCTAGAGATAAATCTATTATTGACTGAAATCTCCATCACAAATGTCAACTGAGTGGTTCAGTGCCAAAATATTCCTTTAGGATGTTACTATGAAACAGCTAGTTTTGTTTTGCTTGAATCCATTCCAAAGCACCCCATTGTCTTAGTTTAATGCTATGCCCAACAGAGTTGTGCAACCTGTTAGACCAAGTCCTTTTAGAAGGATACTCAGCTCTTTACACACTATGACATCTACACTGTGAAAGAAAAATAACTGGAAAAACCCAACACTGTACCAATACTTGTACTCAAGGAATGCTTAAAGTATAATAGAAATCAAGAGAATTCAGATCTTCATGGTGGTTGACTCCCTATGGTAGATATGATAAAATATTGTTGAAGGATAGTTGTGTATAAACCACATTTTTGAGGTTATAAAGGAAGTTTTGTTGTTTCTATTGCCTCTGGAGAAACTGTTGAATGCTATCGTATGGAATAAAAGTGCACTTTACTTTCTTATGTTGCAGTGAGATTTACAGTCTAGGACATCAGCTATGTTAGCGATGTTGTTTCCGTCATCTATTTTGAAAAGGTAACTGTAAGGGGGAGCGGGTAGGTGTGTGTATTTTAAAACTTACATCATGCAAAATTGTTTGCCAGTGACTCTTGTGGAGGGTTCAATAATAAAAAGAGAAAATTAGGAAAATACTTAAAACAGCTATAATCATAAACAGTGAATGAATCATGTTAAAAAAATTAGCAGCATAAACATTCAGCCAGCAAAAACAGATAACATTCCATAAACACAGTCATGGAAAACAACTAAATAAAGCCATCAGAGTATGACTGGGATGAAACATACAAATCACCCAAAGAAATAGCTTCTGCCTAGCATCTAAAAAGTAGACAAACTAAATGTCAAGTAAGCATATGTGGGGAGAAGGTTTTAGAGATAAGCAGCATTGGCCAGTCTTTTGAGACTAGCCGCCTTACCTCATAAAGAAGGCTCTCTGCAGTGCCTCTTGGACAAATACATTGAAAGCCAATTGATACAGCACTTGGGAAACAGATGAACTTTCTGGATCGAAAAATACTGTGCTTGAGATTATATGAGAGCTCTTGCTTATAAAGTGACGCATATGGAGATTGCAACAAACCTAAATGGTCTTCTGCACATTTCCACAGTCATATGCAACAACAAATGTTTGACTATTCTTCAACAAATCATTCATTGAGAGCAAAGAATCCTAAATAAACCTGAAATGATGTTTAAATGTCAATGAAATGAATAGCACTTTCATTTTCATAGGAATAGAGACGACTATAGTTCAGAAAAAGTTAAATGTCTTTAAGACTCATTGAAATCAATGGATTGTTACAGCACTTAAACTACCCTTATTTCTCCTTAAATTTTGGAGTTCCAAATTACCTTGTTTTCTGCCCATTGTTGAAGAGGAAATCACTATACATGCACAGTTTTCCAGACAGGCCAGTTCACAAAGTTCATTTCTAACTCTCATTCTCCTCCTCTTACTAATTGCAGCTATACACAATATTGAGGCTGATGCCCCTGGCGAAGAATACACAGACACAGCATTATTGGTTGAACAGGCCACAACTTTATTGATTACAGCCATTGGAGCATTGGCAGGGCATAGGGCAACAGATCCACTGCATCAAAGACCCACCAATGTTCAATGTTATGATTCCCCAGCATGCATTCTGGCCACTGCAGGATGGCAGGTGATGTATTGCTGCCCAGCCATTGCTGAACGGCCCCTGTCCCCCGGGAAAACACCTGCAATGGTCCACCCAGGCACGTACCATTTGACTCTGCCCCAGATCCCTTATGGAGACCCCTCAAACGTGGGGTGAGCTGCCCCTTCTGCACCACTCACCCCAGTGGATCCTTCCTGACCAATGCCTCAAAAACTGCCAACTACCTAAAGTTGTGAAAAGCCACCCCCCTCACATCCTGCAACCAGGGGAGAGTGGGCGGGAGAAGTGCCCTGCTTTGTCAGCGGCTGCCTGGAAATGGCAACAATCATGCAGGCTGACTGAAGGAGGAGCCCACCCTGCCTGGCACTCCTCCACACCCTCCATGCCTTCGCCTCGCCCACCAGCCTGGTACCTCAACTGCAATCGTGCCCATGGTTTAATAAAATACTTTAATAAAATACTTTAATCCTTTAATAAAATACTGCAAAAAGACAATGTTGATGATCAGTTCCACTGGAGAAAAAATGGCTGCTTTGGAGATTGGATTCTATGGCATTAATACCAGAAAGAGAGAGAGAGAGAGGATTTATTCTTCTTTCTCACTTCTGTTCGCTTGTTGCATGTAATTGAAAAGGAAACTGTGTTAAGGATTTAATAATATACTGTTTATTAAAATGAACAGTTCTTAAACCTTTCTGTTTCTTCCTCTGCTTTGAAGAACATCATTTCTATTGTTACTTTACTTAATGTTCTTATGCTCATTATGTAGGTGTTAATGCTATGGAAACAAGAAACATCCTTAAGGAAAGCGATAAGAAAGAGGAATGCAGAAAACAAGTTGTTTGTGAAAGAAGAAAGGGGTTTTTTTAAAATAAAAAACTACGACTTTTGAAGCAAAGATGAAAAAAGGGATTAAAATGGTTGGGAAAGTAACTATAAAACGGGGGGAAATTACACTTACTAGGAAAGCACATGTAAGCTTAATCAAAAAGACATGACCTCAAAACATTTGTTCAAGACAAATCATGTGTTTTCATTTGCATATTTCCTCAACTTGCCAATACAGAAAAGAGTTTTTTCTGCTTTCTAGGGATGTTTTCCCCATTTATATTTATCCCACTCCTCCAAGGAACTCAGGAACTACATGGTTCTCTTTTCCAACACTGTCCTCACAAAACCCCTATGAGTCATTCTAAAAGAGAGTAACTAGCCCAAGGTCACCTGGTAAGCTTCATGTCTGAATGAAGACTTGGATGAGAGTCTCCCAAGCCCTACTATGACAGTGACTACGACATCACTCTGACTTTTCCCACCATTTTGACTCTTGTGCTGGAAGAATTATGACGTTTTATCTTTTTTCTAACTCTGGACAAATAAGTTTCTCACTTGGGAGAAAAACAATTTTTTTTCAGAGTGCTGCTTCTACAGTCCATGTAGACAATGAATTTAGCCACCAGGGCAATTTAACTGAAGGGTAGGAGTACAAACCCAGCTCTCACTCCTCAAAGATGTTTGCAGGCCAATCAAACTGCTGATCCTCAGGCTTCATTTTGTCTCCCCATCCCCCACCTCACAATGAGCTACACAAAGGACAGTGAAGTGGCACTGTTCTTGGTTGTCTATGCTATGTGATAAGTTTCAGACACTTAATGGGATTTCACCACTTGCCTAGGTGAAATCTAAAGAAAGTTTCACATTTTAAAGCAATGGTTCAAGGCATTTTCACACATCAGTTGTCTGTTTTTTGGAAGAATGTCAAAACTAGAACTTTTTCCTTTTAGGACATTGTCACCTGTACAGAAGTAAACAATGTCTCCAAAGTACAGCCAGTTACAACTTACAGTTTCATTTTGCCACCCTAGTTGGAATAATGAGAAAGACACAAGGCTTGGAACTAAAGAGCCACTTTATTAAACATAACATCAACCATTAATACAGCAAGGGCCAACTAGCAGTACAGGTCAAGCCACGGGGTCACCCCTGGACCTCTGCCTTGACCTGCCTGGGCAAGTCCCGAAGCATCAGGTGTGAGCCATCCTATGGATGGCTAAGACCCGGCTGGCTGGCAAAATGGATCCCCCCTTTCAAGCTCCTAAGCCTCAGCCATACAGCAGTGAGGGAGGGACTTGCACATGGGGCTCCCCAAGGCAGTCTGCCCACGCAGCATGGCAGCCATCGAAGCAGTACCATCCACTCCTGGCAGGCCCCTCTTCCCCATCAGTGGAGAAGCACCTAGGGTGCTCACCGGCCCACTCCCTGTTCCCAAATTGTATCCTGCCAGTGACCATCCTAAGGTGGCTCCACCTTGTCAATTACCTCAAACCTCCGCAAGCAGTACAAGGTAGGCAAAAAACCACCTCTTCCCCATGCCAATTAGGGGAAAGGGGGGGGATTCCTACCTGGCTCTGTCAACAGCAGCCGGCTAATCCTGCACTACTACAGGGTGAGGTGGGTTTGCTGAGAACTCAGAGCAACTGCCAGCTGGCTGGGCGGAGATCCCTCATAAGGCTCCTGTCTCTGCCCCCCCCCTCTGGCCTGAGACCCAGATACCATGGAAATGCTCTGTCTCCTCCTCCTTCCAGGGAGGCAACGAGCACCCCCTGGCCTTATCAGTGGAAGCAGCTGGCCGGGAAGTCCATTTTTTGTAATAAAAAAAAGTACCCCAGGGAAATACAATCCCAGAAACCTATCAATTTTGCCACTGGGGTAATTTTTTCACCCTCATCCATGTAATCTGCTGGGGTAAAAAAAAAACCATGATTCTTTTCATTACACACTGTTCCATGAAAGTGATTTTAAGGTGCCTTTGGAGAACTAATGTTTATCTTGATTGCTTGACCTGATGGTCTAATAACATTTGAAGGCTAACATCCAGGGATGCCTGTTATTGAGCCTGAAATGCTAATGTTCCTGCTGCTGACCACAAATAAGGTCCATTTGAATGCAAATTTTGTTAGGGAGAGGCTAACTACATATTAGTTCTAGTTTCCAATCTCACAGCATGAATTGTTATATTTAATGTTTTTAAATGTTTTTAAATGTATTATTTAATGTTTTTAAATGTTTTTAAACATGTTTGTATTTGTTATCCGCCCTGAGCCTGCGAAAGCAGGGAGGGCGGAATATAAATATAATAAATTAAATTAAATTAAATTAAAATTAATTTAATTAAAATTAATTAATTTTCCTGGAAACACAAACATCCTGCAAGAGAAGATCGTGATGGCTTCATCAAGAACAGTCCGTTTTTATTTCTGATTGCTAAATACTTTCTCATGGTGTTCTCTCCACTGTTTGGATGCTTTAAGAAATCTGCAGGGCACTTTTTGAGATTGCTTCATGGAAAAAATCCCTCTCTCCACCATCACACTCCGCTTGTGTGCAGGTGCTGTGTATGTTTGTGTGCACAACTTTTGTGCTAGGTAGCATACTTCAGAATGGGCAATTGTTTTGATATGGCTGCTGTTGGCACAAGTGCGGATTGAGTAACACTCAGTATTTCAGTCTATAGCTGTATTATATTTTCATTTCAGGGTGGAGGAGTCACACATTTGAGTCTTGAAGAGGTCCTCAGAATGGTCTTGAGCAGTGACTAAAAATGATCACACTGGATCTGAAAATGAAGGGAACAGAAAACTGTTCAGAACTGGAAGACAACAGTCTTTCAGAACAATCCTCAGGCTCAAGTACATCCGCAGTGCAAAAGAGCAAGAGTCCAGTAGCATCTATAAGACTAGCAAAATTGGTGCCAGTGAATGAGCTTTCGTGAGTCACAGGCTGCTGAAATGAGCTGTGACTCTCAAAAGCTCATACGCTACCACCAATTTTGTTAGTGCTGGAATTTTTGCAAGTGTCCTATGTTCAGTCATGAAAGTTAAATTTTTATTCTGTATGTTTAGTCAGATAGCTAGTTAGCACAGGACCACTTAGCCCTCAAATGAAAGTTCCTTCCATAGAAAGGGAAGTCTTAAGTTCAAATGATCCAGTTTATTGAGGGCAATTAGCTAGCAACATATACTAAGGTTTTGTTGCTCTTTGTTGGTCTTTGTTCAGTGTCTCAGTTCTAAACCTATCTCAGTCTTTCTCTCTAACCATCAAGATGTAGCTAGTTAGATATTCTTTATTTTCTTACCAAATGTACCGTTTTTCCTGTTAGGTAATAAAAGTATTTTTATAGAGCTAAAACCACAGAAGTCTGTCTTCTTATTTCCAAAGCGCTAATATCAAACACTGCTACTTTCTTTCCTTTTAAATTATCATCACTAGCAGTTAGTCTTATAGGTGCTACTGGACTCTTACTCTTACTCTTTTCTACTGCTACAGATAGACTAACATGGCTACCCATCTTGATCTAAGTACATCCAAAGATGCTCCTGGAAGAGGCAGGTCTTGTGCCCATAGTCATCAAAGAGACAGAACAGCTAGAGGTGGGAGAATAGCAACCGAGTACCCAGCAGATCCTTTCCAAGGTGAACCGGCAGAAAGTAGCAATGCTGATGCCATGACAGGCAGAAATGGAAGTAATTGGTCCAAAGTTCCTAGAGCCAGTTCATTGTATAACATTGTACATGAATGTTCAGGGGCAAAAAGGGATCCCCAGAAAGACAGTGTTGGGAGTTTTTGAGCTACTGCTTACAGAAAACATTCTTTACCTCATCATTGTGGGGGAAAAAACCCAGAGAGGCAGAGTATGTATTCAGACAATGCAACAAAAGTAACTCTAGCAATGTGAAAGTATGTAAAGCTCTTGATGTTATGGATTTGAAGGCATGCCTTGGACTACTACTTCTGGCAAGGGTGTATCATGAACCTTTGAGGAAATGTGTGATGCATCATCAACAACAAGCCTGGAGAGATTTCATAGCAAACATACAAGAGAGGAAGGTAGAGCTGGAGACAAATGAGATGCATTCTGTGACATCTGGACTACATTTATCAAGGAGCTTCTAAAGTAGTACACATTAGAAATGGGCCTTGCCATAGATGAGCAATATGTCAAGTCCAGATGATGTTCTTTATTCAAACAATATATGTCAGGCAAATCTGACAAGTTTAGTCAAAAATATGATGGTGCTGTGATGCGGAGACATGATTATATCTTCTCAAATGAGAAGTTTACCTGGGCAGGGAACTTGGAACGTCACATGAATCCCAGATGCCATACCATGTGGTTACAACATTGATTGAACCTTGGAACCACAGTAGCAGAAATATAGTGGGGGATATTTTTTTTACAAGTACAGAGGTGACAGAAGCTTTGCTAACTACATGTTCTCACTGTTAAATGAAACAAGTCATATATCCCCTCTGCATTGTAGCCACTGAACCACTAACATCAGTATTTTGTTTTGACAGAGAGCATACACTGGTTTTTTATTTCTTCAAGAAATGTCTCTTTTCTACCATTCATCATGACCTGGTTATACAGGGAGAGAAAAGGAAACCATATAATCCACACATTACAATGCAAAAAGCAGTGGAGTGGACGGATACAATCTTGACCACTTCATTGCAAATTGTACATGCAAGTAGAAAACTCAACTGGTGGCCAATGATGCTGTTCTTCAATATATGAAATGTTTCTGCCATTGCCAATTACGTTTTGTCGGTGAAGACCCATCCTGACTGATGTTGGAAGAGTGCCTACACAGCACTAAGGACATTGAACTGGTAAAGAGCAACAGAAGCTTTATTATTAGAACTAAAAAACTGGATAGGAGAGAGAAGAAATAAATCTAGCTACTTTTTCAGTTGAGAGAGTTCTAGAAGAATTCTAAAAGTAGCATTCTGCAGACATATAGGGAAAAAAACACTTATTAGAAATACAGTACTCCCCTTACAGTCCTGCCTACATGTAATGTAGCATGTAGTGATCAAGTGGAGCGCAAGTGGAGAGCAAGTGAACAGGGAGGAATACACGTGAGTCTGTTCACTTGCCGTTGAAGTGTCATTAGTCACTTGTAGCTTGGCCCTTAGAGGAACGTAATGTGGCCTAAACCTGCCTTTCCTCATCTTTTTGGAAAAGTAGATATTGTTCTGTGCCTCATTGCATCCTGTCCAAGAACCAGTGATGATGATACCATCAAACATTCAATAGCAAAATGTCATTTCCTTTTCCTTTTCTGAAGGCTATTTGCATTTGCAATCATATTATTCATAGTAACCGAAAACATTTCCATCATCATTTCTACCATTTCTCCAATACCACATGGGCTAGCAGGAAATGCTGTTTCCCCCTTCCCCCCTGGAACAAGATGTAATAGAGCTAAGCATGTAATCTCACTGGTTCTTCTGACTTAAATATGCTCCTAAAATAATCTCATTAGTGATACTTTTCCAACTGATTGATTCTATGAAGAAGTAATCCTATTTCCAACTCTGAGAGACTCTGCATCTGAGCAAGCCTGTTTTCATCACTGTGATGCATGAGACATGCAGTGGTAAATTTAACTCGCAGGGAAGCTAAGATTGAAGGAATTGTGGAGTCAGTGGAAATCATGTATGTTATTAAGTGACACAAGGCAGTAAAGAATCTCCAGCATAATTTGGTGTGCACAGTTCACTGCAAACATGCATTGCTACATTAGTTAAATACCTGGAATCCTATTCACATTCACTGCCAAATATTTGTAAAGTTAGACTTTAATGCTGTTTTTCAATGACAGCTTTTAATTCCTTCATTCTAATTTTCATTTTTATACCTAATTTTTCCTTTGCTTGTTTAATTAATGCATCTCTGGAATTGCTGGAGAGGGATCATGGTCAAGTGGTGGGATGCATCCCTTGATCTCCTTTTCTATCCCTGACAACTCTAGATAAAGAATGTCAGGTAGCAGGTATGGGATAGGACTCTATCCAGAAGCCACAGCTAGTCAAGATCAACATTACTGCATGAATGTACAATCTGTGTTTCAAGACCTGATACAATGGCTGTTGAAAAGGGAAACCTACCAGCGTGACCTCAACTTTCCTCCTCATTAACTTCTTAAATACATATATTCTTTGGGACTGTGGACAATCCTTAGAAATGTGTGGGAGCTGCATTTGACAATCTCAAGGTTTTCCAAGGTCTGTAAGTAGCTCCAATGGGGGATCTGTTAGAATTACAGGGCTGTCTTTATGACAAACATTTACTGTGAATGAACCTGAGAACAGACTAGAAGCATTTAATATTTATTGAAATAATTTGCCTTTAATTGGCAGTACTAAAGTACATGTGCTGTAGCTATGATACTGAAAATGATCAGGACATTCCAGTTCAGTCCTCTATTTTTTTTCCAGGCAGATTGCTTGTTGTTTTATTTTCCATCCTGAGTCTATCGTAATGAGCAACTAGAATAACATGAAATGCTGTAGAGGCTGAATCATAAATCTGTATTATAGCAACACAAATCATCTTGCTTTTAAGGGGCATCATGATAATGTTCACTGCCCACCAAAGGTATCTTCATTCATTGTGTTTAGCCAGGAAAACCGGAGACTAGTCTAGCAGTGGCCTTACATATTATCCTGAATTCGTTGACATTTTGGTCAACCTTCAACACAGGAAATTTCTGAAGGCTGTTAGCTTGTCATAGCAAAAACAAAATGGAGTCTTGTGGCATTATAATAAAGATCATCATTAACATTAGCTAAACATATTTACATAGATATGAAGGATTTTACAGGTTAATTATTTTGTTTACAGATTTTTAACCTTTGCCAGAGAAAGGCAGGGACTGTGGGCAGCCATGCCCAAATCTACATCTGGGCTAGGAAGTGTAATCTTCTCTGCAAGATCCTTGAAGTTAGTATCTTGAGCTGAGAAACTGGTGATTCAAGGACAGAAGATAAGGTACAGTTTATGTTTACTAGGTGAGGACAGAAGGTCAGGCTCCTAAAGTTTATTCCATCCAATTCCTAGTTTTCATATCACTTCCCATATGCAGTGGCCATTGCTTTATTCCCATACTTCCATCTGCACCAAAATAAGTATTAGAGACCCAAGCATGGGGGAAGGGGAGAAATAGGTACACTCCAACACAGTCCAACATGTAGGGAGGTGGACAGCCAGAAAGAAAAGAAGACTTCAGTGACTGCACTTTTCTCTTTAAAAGGACTTAAAACAGTTTACAGTGAGAAAATTAAAACAATTTCAATGACAAAACATTAAAACAATAAAAATATATAACAACCAGAATAGGATTAAAACCAGCATCCTTATCACTTAGCTGCCCTCAAATACCCTAAGTCTTATGCCTGTTGCTAAAAACCAACTTGCCTTCCTGACAACCTCCAAAAGGTGCCGTTTCATGGCACATGGCTAGTGACAGTAAAATCCTGAGATTGAGGAGTGGTATTCTAACAGATCTGCATGCAGATAAGGAATAAAAAAGCCATGCCTGGATGAGTGGAGCTACTGCGCTGGTTTCACAAGGGGAGAGAAGATTGTGCTCATCATGTTACTATTTATTATCATGGAGGGATCCTAAGCATCTCCTTCTGTCCCTCCAGTCTTAAAGATAGGTGGGTTGTTTTATCCCTGGGGATGGAGCTTTGCCTTCATTTCCCCCAGATTCTGTATCTTCACCTGCCTGCCAACATGTGCAAACAAACATTTTGCCAGTTTCCCCTGCTGTAGATAGGGGCTCTTTCTCATTGGGGAAAGGGAAAAAAAACCTAGCCAATGGTCAGGCTTCTACCTCTATACCAACCCTGCTTTATAGCATTTTCAGGCAAAGCCTTGGCTCCAGCCTGACAGGGGCAGCCACAAAGAATGAAATAAATCATACAGACAAATCAGGATTTATTTAGAATCTGGAAGTTCTCCTAAAATTGAGATGGTGCAAGGATTGAAAGAAAGTTGGAAACTGTGTTTAGAAACACAAATGCCGCTGAAGAAGGGAGCTTTGACTCTTGAGAGCTTATACCCTGAAAACATGGTTGGTCTAAAAGGTGCTACTGAACTTGAAACTTGCAAATATTGTTGATGATTCGGCTTGGGAGAAATTTGTTCTGAATGGATAAGGTACAAGTAAATCTGTTTCCTAACACCAACCTTACCAGATAAAATAATTTTCCAAAAAATCATTTGGAACAGTCTTCAGGCAGCCAGTGCTTCTTTAATATCGACACCTTCTCTAAATAAATCCCAGAGGAGGAGCCTTCATCAGATGAACTGTAGAATTCAATGCTAGACAAAACTTCTGGTTAAAGACAAACAAACATTAATTTGCCAGTACAACGGTTTAGAGGATTAGGTTTAAGACACCAGCTCTGCACCATGTGCTTTTTTTAGTAGAAATTGTTCAAAAGCAGAAATTAAAGTGAGGGATTTAATGGAATCAAGGGTAACAAGATAGGGGGGAAATCAAAAAGAGTCCAGTAGCACCTTTAAGACTAACCAATTTTATTGTAGCATAAGCTTTCGAGAATCAAGTTCTCTTCGTCAGATTAATAGTACAGAAACTGGTCAAATATAGAAGAGGAGGGGACTATGCATCTGACAAAGAGAACTTGATTCTCGAAAACTTATGCTACAATAAAATTGGTTAGTCTTAAAGGTGCTACTGGACTCTTTTTGATTTTGCTACTACAGACTAACACGGCTAACTCCTCTGGATCTATGAAGATAGGGGGAAAGCCATATTTTCCACTAAATATGTAAAGGAGCATTGGGGGGAAATTGACTACCTCCAGTTTTCTAGCTTTTCTTACACTATCTCATAGGCTATTTGTTCTCTAACAGTACTATCCTAATGGACTCTTCTAAGTTCATTGAATTCAATAGATTTAGAAGGATATTACTCCTCTTAAGATAGCACAAAAATCATAAGGCTTTCATTTCAGACAGGAGTATAGACTCTGGGAAATAGTAAGTTAACAACCCTTAGAAGTCAATGTAGTTAAGTTACAGTGAAGAAACACCACTAAAGAGCCTGTAATAGACATGAAATTCAGAACAAGGAGGATGGAGTCAACAAAATTATGAAGAAACTAAATAAGGATGATTTTCAGTTTCTTATGCTTGCTGTTTAACTACAAAGCTCCTGTTTCAGTTTTATTTCTCCCTTATATGAATTAATCCTCTGGTTATATATTTTCTTGTCAATTTTATAGTGACCTGTTTGCTGTGTTAGATCTTTGTATGCCATTAAAGGTATTTGAATTGAATTGAATTGAATATTTTCTTGTCATTTTCTGCTTTTTCACATCAAATGTTTCCCATTAAATGTAAAGTGTTTTCAATATTATTTGTGTGTCAATGAATCACCATTATAAAGTATACATATGTTATGCATAAAAATGTAGTAGTACATACACACTACAAACAAACCTACAACAACAGTGAAAAGCAAAGGGTAAAAATGTGAAATAGGAAAAGTAATGAAAAAAAACAAGTAGATTAAAATAGATGAAATTTGAGAAACAGCCACCAAAGAGGATAGCAACATGAGAACATTTCTCACTAATAATGCCACTGAAGTAGCATACAAGGAAACAAGGGGGGACAGCAGAACAGAAGGGTGAAAGAGCCAGAGATACCCTTCCTACCTCCTCTCCCTTTCTGCTGCCACTACCACCAACCACCAGCAGCAAAGCAGCCTCAGGGAGCATGAGAGGAGGGGAGCTGACATCCCCCAGAAACTTTTGAGGGCAGGACTGGGCATTTCACAATGCTGTGATCTCACTTCCAGTCACAAAACTGGAAGTGATATCACACATTGACTTAATGTTCTAGTGACCGCTGCCCCACCCAAACCTCCTCTATAGTACAGTTAGCAAATATATTTTCCTGAGCAACAGCAGTGTGTGAGTGCAGGGGGAGGTTCCTGCTATTGCTAGAGACCTGTTCCCCCTACTCCCAGTCTCATGCAGGCTTGATTTGAATTGGACATGTGGTGAGAAGGGAGTGGGCCTTAAGCTTCCCCTACTGCACTGGTCTATGCTCTGAAACAGCCCCAAGGAGCTTCCACTGTATACCCAGTTGGGAGAACATACATATATACTGATGGCTGGGCAAACATTTTCCCAATGAGTCATACAGTAGCGGTATGGGACTGTTTCAGATCAAGACAATTATTCAGAAAAGAATGCTTAAGCCCTCTGTCCTTGTGTGCTGCAGTCATAGTCCAAATCAGGCCATCATATGTCTCAGAGGCATGGAACACGTCTTTGTAATATGTGACAGCCTACAGACCTCCCTCTAAGCATGTTGCATCCTCAGCTGCTGCTGTCACTGCTATTGCAGCAGTAACAACAGCCACAGCATTAAAGAGGGGCTTGGGGGTTCATGAGAAAGATGTGGCAGTTGCAAGCAATTAGAGAGCCCTTGAAGGGGAAAAATGCCAGACCCTTTCTACTTCAAGCCTGAAGGAATTCATCCATCATTACTTCTGTTGTGGTGCTCTTATGTAAAATGCCTTAGCAAATATCTCAAAAATGTATCCCCGTCATTCAGAATGTTTCCTCTAATATTTTTTAAAAGTAGTCTTGAAGGCAAAAGAGAAAAGATGAAGGAGAAAAGTTGGTTCTCTTTTAAAGCAGAAAACATACATTAGCACAAATATGCTGACTCAAGAATGATTTTGAATGAGTTTTTTTGGCTCAGTCCTATGACTGCACGTGACCAACGGATGACTCTCTATGGGGCTGTTACTTAGACAGCGGTCACAAAAGCTGTCACTGAAAGTAACGAAAGGGTAGGTTTTCTGGGAAGAATTAGCAGGTTCTAGGGGATTTGAGATCCTTTTAACTGGAAATACCAGAGACAGAACCTGGCTGTTTTAACTGTACGTGACCTTGAATAGAGAGGCAGGGTATAAATATTCTAAGAAGATAAATAAACTTGGGACCTTCTGCAGGCAAGCCATGTTATACCAACTATTAGTGCAATCCTTAACAGCGTTATACCCTGCTAGATCACCTGGGATCTATTCTACTTATGATTGTACTGTAAGCCCTGACCCCACAGAGGTATTTCATACATGACCAGCATTTTCTTGTAAACATACCATTAACTTCTTTTGTCAAAATTCCTTTGCCAGAGAACATGACAAATGACTTACTTTCTAATCCAGCCTTCCCTCCCAAATGAAATGATCCTTGTTCCCTTCCTGTTTCCAAACTTTTAATTTAATTTGGTACTGAGGCTTTGTGGAGTCAATCCCAGAAATCTAGAGTTGCTCCCCTAATATGACTAGGAATATTATAGCCTCTTACAGATTGCTTTGGAGGTGTTAAATGAAGATTTACATTTTAAAACCACTTTCTCGTTTCAAAGCCAAAATTTATTTTATTTTATTTATCATTCTTTTTCTCTGAGATTCAAGACTAGAGGCCGGCATGGACCAAGAAAAAAACACAGACCATCAGCCCATGGTCCATCGTGTTTTATGGACCATAGACCACAAACTTTTCATGGACCCACCCCAGTTTGTGGACTGGTTAGGGTCTGTTGTCTGTCACTTCTGGGGGGCCTAGGACCACCCCCTTTGCACTCAGATATGTCAAATTTGCAATGAGTCTTCAGCAGGCTCTCCTCCAATGCTGGGTGTTATATATACTGCTTACTCTCATAGAGAATAATGGTATCTCTCTGGATAGGCCAGAGCTGCCTATCAAGGCTTTTAGGGCTAAGATTGGTGTGCTCCAAAAGCAGCAGAAAGTCTGCAGATGAATCCCCTTCATTGCCTAGGGAATTGATTGCTCGGCGCCAGGATTTCTGGTTTCACAGACCAACGGACCGACGGACTGGCCCAAAAGCCATTGTGTCCATGAAAAACGTGAGTCCCATGACTCGCTGGTTCACGAATGCCAAACTGGGCCGGTCTGTGTCACATTTTGGTCTATTTTTCAGTCTGTGCCCACCTCTACTCAAGACTCAATCAACAGCAGGGATATTCAATAAACAATACAATAGGGTATGGATTTCAGAAATTTGGAAACAAAGCAGGGATTTGAATACAGATATGAAACATTACAGGAACAAAAACTAAGTAATTTGACATGACATACTAAATGATCTGGAAACTCCTAGTAGGAGCATATCTCCACCAACATGCGGCACTCAGTAGATTAGTCTACAGTCCCTGTCCCTTTACCAAGACATTTCTCTGATTCATTTCTTACAGCATAGGCCTATTGCCTGAATAAAAAGCCCTCCTGAACAGTTTGGTTTTGCATAGTTTGCAGAAAGCCAAGAGAATGGGAGCTTTCCATAGCATGAGGATCACTACAGAGAATGTGCATGTAGAAGCAGCTGTTGATTTTGCCCATTTGCATTGTGGTATCTGCAGAAGGCCCAGTTCAGATGAGCAAAGCTGCCATATGGAGCATAGGGAGAGAGGTGTTCCCAAAGATATGAGGGTCCAAAGCCATGAAGGACTTTGTATGTGACAGCCAATATCTTGAATTAAGCCTGGTAACTGTTGGGTAGCCAATGGACTAAGGGCCAATGGACTAATGAGTAACGTGGACTTACCACAGAATGGGAGAAATATGCATCCTCTGCCTACTTCCTGATAATAGTTAAGCTGTTGCATTCTGTATGAGCTGGAGTCTCCAAACTGACTTTGAAGGGCGACTCATGTTGAGTACATTAGTCTAGTCTCTATGTTACCATGACATAAATCCAAGCGGCCAGATCAGCTGTGTCAAGGTAGGGGGCCATCTTCAAGGTTAAGCTGAATTGGGAGAATGCCCTTTTTAAAAGCCAAATTTACTTGCTTCTGTATCAGCAGAGCTAGATTCAGTATAACTTCTAGTCTTTTAACTGAATCTGCAAGGATCAACTGAATACTGTCAAAAGTGGGAATCACAATTGCCTTCAGGATCTCTTCTCTACCAGCATTACTTTCATGTTGTCTGGGCTCAGTTTCAGTTTGTTTGCTTTCAGTTACTTCAACACAGCTGTCAGCCAGTGACTCAGGATTTCTACTGCATCAGCAGAATAATTGGATAGTGAGATATAGAGCTGAGGAGCATCTGTATATTGATGACATTCAGTTCAATAGCTATGAATGATTTCTCCTAAAGGTTTTACAAGGAGATTGAAAAAAATAGGGGATAAGATTGTACTCTGTGGAGCCCTGTAAGATAATTCCCTCACTGAAGATAGCTGGTCTCCAACATCAACACTTTGAGTCTGTTCCATGAAAAACTATTTAAACCAGTCCAAGGCACATCCCATGATACCTATTTCTGACTCCAAACACTTTAACAGAATGGCTGCAGATAGGTCCAGGAGAGCAACAAAGATGTGGCCTTTTTCTATACTCAGGAGGAATCACAACCATTTCCGTCCCATAGCCCAGCCTGAAATCAGACTGAAAAGGGTCCAGAACACAAAGAGTTATCTAACAAGACTGGAGCTGGTCAGCTGCAGCTCTCTTAATCACTGTCTGCAAAAAGCGCAGGTTAGAGACTGGGTGATATTTGGCAACATCATTTTTCCAGGCATGGTTTTTAAAGTAGTGGGTGGATGACTGCCTCTTTGAGTGGCCAAGGGAAGGTGCCATGAATTAGTGACTGATTTATGACAGACATCAAGAGCTCATTTATGTGCTCATTCAAAAAATTTAGCATCCAGGATGGGCAAGGAACCTGTCAATATTTTTTCACTGTAACTGGGTCAAAAAGCTGACCAGATGGTATATTAAGCATTACTTCCACATTGCCTGTATTACAGTTGAAATACTTGGTTTTCTTTGCTCCAGAATTAAGCTCACAACAGGGAGTTACTTTCAGTTGTTTTCTGGAGGGAAGGCTCTCCAGAAATGTTTTTAATAACAGCTCTCCCAGTCTTTGTCCTTTGGCCAAAAATGAATGATCCAACAGAGATGTAGCTTTTGTGATAAAAATCTCTGCATTCAACAAAACAGACGATGTCATTCATTCATCCCCAGAGGTCATCTAACAGGCAGAAGAGCAATATGTTACCTAGATAGCAACTAGTTCTGTGATTTGGGGAAATCTTTTCATATTGATTCTTAGAGTAATTCATTATTTCTCCGATGCTTATACTTCATAAATGTTTTCAGGGAAGGGATTTTTCTGCAACTTTAACACAGCTTTGAGTTTTGCCTTCATACACATTTTTAAACAAGTCATTCAATTCGTAGTACTTTAAAGATGCCAAATATTTATGTTTCCTGTACATACGCTTTGTTTATTCTTCACCAATTCCCACTTTCCCTTTACTTAGTATAACCATTCACATATATATTTCAGTAAACATAAATAAAATAAATGAAAGGATCAGTCATTTGCTTTGTGCTTTCATTGAAAATGCATGTTTTTCTCAAGTGTACCTCCGTTTCCCCCTTCTCTTTTTAGGGAAGACAGAAAATATATTTATTTTACTACCTCATTCAACACTAAGAAAAGCTATATATGCAATGCAGAGTCCAGATGAGAGAAAACCACCATCTGTATGTCTTGAGACATATAGGCTTCCTACCCAGGGCTCCTACTGGCACAAAACACTTCTGGTATCAGAAAAGGGGGTGAGATTTGGGGCGTTTCTTTGCTTCCATTGCAGGCCCACACTTTATTCCTTATACTTTTACTGAGGCTACACAGACTTCTTATGGGCATGATTGTGGCGGGGGGTGGGGAGGAGACACAACAGACTGCAGTGGAAGGGAGGAGACTGGAAAATCTGAATCCATAAGCACCATTTCACTCACACATCATAATCTGAAATTACCAGCAAAAGGAAGAACTGCAAGTAGATCGAAGCAGTATTACAGACAAGTCACTCTTATACTGCTTGGGACCAGCATAACTTAAGGGCCACACTCGCACATATGAACCTACTGGTCCACTCCAATAATCTTCAGAGGCTTTGCTTTGAGTGCCCCCACCATCTGAGGCTGAACAGTTGGCAACCCAAGAAAGGTCCCCGGGAGATTCACCTCTATCATTGTCTTCAGCCAGTGCATGAAGACTTTTTTATTAAGTTTGGAGTATCAACTTTTATTAGCCTCCCTCCCTGGCTCTGTGTGTGTTTGTTTATATGACTGTATGTTTTTACTGAATTAAAATATACATTTTAAATGTTATTTTAATGTTTTAAATGTGTTAATGTCTGTTGTTAGCCACCTTCTGGACCATATTTGGATGGAAAGGTGGCATATAAATGTTTTAAATGATCACAATGATGATGATGTCATCAGAATGACTTCAGCTGTTTAATATCTATGGGAAAGGAAGTACAAGTGGACCAAACAAAACCCCAGCAAACTGATGACCTGGACCTGGACAGATTAGGGATCCCAAGTCCCCCAGTGGGGGCAGGGGATCCTCCGCTGCCACCCACCCTTGCCACCACTCACCTGGCTGGCAGGGAGAAAGGGTGGGGAAACAGGCCTCTTGGGCACATTCCTGGGGTGGTGCAGTAACATCATTCCCAGGACTGATGTTGTTGCACTGCCTGGAGAGCATTCTGTGCTTCGCAGCAGCCCAATTTGGGCCCCGAATAGGCCAAATCAGGTGTGAAAGGAGTGACAAAAGAGTGACAAAAAGGTGAGTGCTGGGTCCCCTCCTTCCTGCCAAGAAGGTAAAGGAACCTGGTAACCCTAGGACAGATGGACCTAAAGACCTGCTAGTCTAGTTCTGCTCAGCACCCTTAATGAAACTTTGCAGGATTTTGCTGAAGCACAAGTGGATGTAAGGTACTGTTTCTGTTTTTTGGAGGGAGAAGAATGAGTTTTACATAATTTTAATTAAATTGCAACTGAATATTTCAGGAATCTAAAATTGCACGGATAAAGCAGGACATGGTCAATGTGAATACCAAGTCCCTTGGGAATCCCCCCCTGCTCAGACATACAGTCAAAGGGCAGCAATGTGCTTTTTAAAAGTGTCAAATTAAAATTAAATAACAAATCACTGAAATTGCAAATCATAAAATCAGAGGTAGCTGATGTGATCATCAAAGATGCTTGTGCTATTTGTGTGTTCAACCCGCTTCCCCCCCTAAAAGACTTTGTTGTAAGTGTAACAGTGATTTTTATAAATTGTACGCATAGTTCAGTGAAGCATTTATTTAAAAAAAAGAATGTTACGGAGAGTTTTTAGAGTTTTGTTCAATTCATTTATTGCTGCAGGCTCTTCAACCTCCTTTTCTTGCATAGCTGGAGAAGGGACAGGAGAAGCAGCAGCATCTTTCTAGATGCTGCAATAGCCTCCTCCAGCTGTGTACACCTCAGGTACCACTATTAGAGTTCTGGCTTGTCTATGGCTCTAGCTGCTGCCTTTCCCTATTTATTTTTTCACTAAAATTACACAGCACATGGAGGCAGCCAATCACAGCCACTTTTGCTCAATCAGTTGCCTAGGGACAGTGAGAGCTTCTCCAGAAAGTTCCCAGGAGACAAGGATTGGGCAAAAGTATTTATAGTGATAATGTGGAAGATGGGATATTTTTAGTATAGCTTTGTTTTTAAAAATGTTAAAAGCAGTTTATTTCAATGATTTGGGAACATGAAGCTACGATTCCCTTAAGGCTGTGCAAGAAAGAATGTGCATAGATAAACTGCTGTAGATCTGGACAACTCAGAACCTATTAAAGTTCAAGGTGTCAGACAGTCCCAGATTGACACAAACCAGTAAGAGCGGAACCACAAGTGACGCCTGACACAGGTTGGACACTTGTCAGCTTCCATCAAGTTTTGATGGGAAATGTAGGCATCCTAGTCTTGCAGCTTGACTCTCTGGGCCAAGCTACAAGTGACGAATGACACTTGAACAGCAAGTGGGTTGAGTGGAGGGCAAGTGAACAGGGAGGAATACACTTGCTGTTCAAGTGTCATTCGTCACTTGTAGCTTGGCCCTCTGACTGCTGTCCAATGGACTTTTCAACTGTCACTTGTCCAACATTCTGCCAAGCTGCCTACATTCCCCATCAAAACTGGAGGGAAGCTGACAAGTGTCCAACCTGTGTCAGGCGTCACTTGTGGTTCCGCTCTAAGAAAAAGACTCTCCCCCCCCATTACTTTTGTTATTTCTATGTTATACTTCCAAATTAATTAGTTGGCAGTGATCCATAGTAGCAGTAGAACAGAAGTTTCATGTGGTTAATGCATTTCTGCTAATGCACAGAGGTTGCATTTCTATGATGGACATGTCTGAGCTGTTTGCATGATGGTTGAAAAAAATGTTGAATGTTCAGCAAAATGCAACATTATCACTAGAGATGTGCACCAAGAAAAAATACTTTCATATCTGAGTTTCATGGAGGGATGATTTTTTCCATAATTGCTTGTGTCCATGTAGGACATTGCCATTTTGGGATTCAAATCTATGTGGGTTTGGGGGTCTCTTTGCTTTAGAACCATTACTTTCAAAGGGAAATCTATTGCAGGGTCTGGGGCAGCTGTTTATAAAGATAATGGCACCAAACTTGCACAGAACACAGTCCTTCCTCTAACAGATTGAACAAAGGGATTCGATTTTATAAAACAGATGCACCTCTGCCCAGCCGCACTACTCTCTATGCATTCCTAAAAAGGTGGTCAAGCAGCAGCCTAGTGTTGAGCTCCAGCTGGCCATCAGCATTATAAAAAAACCCTTTGCATTCATTCAATTTTCTTCCTTCTACAGTGATTGACTGGACAACATTTTTACCTTTCTGCTGAAAACACTGTGTTTTCCACTCTTCTTTATTGTTATCTGTTATCTGTTTCCTTTCAGAATGTGGGGAAAGTTTCCTTTGCAGATCCCCTCATACTGTTATTCCCTAAGGAGAGCTTGGGGGCGGTGGTGCTGGAGCGGATGGTTTTCAACCAAATGATACCAATATTGCATCAATGTGATGGTCACTATCCTCTAAAGAACTGCCAAGTTTCAAGCAAATTGGATCAAGGTTTCCAATTTTATGGCCATTAAATAAGGTAATCCCTGCTAGAGAAAAAAGTGCTCCACTCCCACAAAGGAGGAAGCAAAGAAGAAAGGGAGTTCTCTGTATAAGACTGGATGGGAAAGCTCTTTGTTCCTCCCTTGCAAGAATCTGATTGGAATGGAAGAATACCGTTGCCCCCAAAATCAGTAGAATCAAAGAAAAACAAGTTCATTCTGCATTTCTGTTATGTACCTGAATATGAAAAAACACACAGAGAATGTTTGGGGGAAGGAGGTTTGTAATTCCCAAGCATCTTGGAATTGTGTTACTGTTCCAGAAAATCATGGTAATGACCCAAAACAGTGGTTTCTATTTGCATTTTTGCCTTGAGAATATCGTAATGATCCATAAACAATCCTAATGATCACAACACAAACCAAAACCGTGGATGCTTACGCTTGTTTGATTTGAATTGCTTTTCTGCAGTGTTTCATTCATGTGTATGTGCAAATTGGTAAACTAGACTGGGCTAAATATGAACAAAGTGAATGAACCAAAAACTCCAGCATACTGTGCACAACCCAATTCCGGAATTAATTTTAGAAATTTTTATAGTTAAACTTACATAAGGAGAAATGCAGGCTAGTACAGACAGGACCCAAAAAACAGGGAGGCATAGAAATTATTCCATGTAGCTATTAGATGTGTCCCTTCACCATATGCAGACAAATGTTCTGTTTTTGCTGTTAACAAGGCAAAGCATTTGATGCTTTCAAAAATATACCAAGAATGGTGGGAGAGTTTTCTTGGGGGCAAACAAGGCCCCTTTCTGAAAGGTCTTTGCAAATGCCATTGCTTACTGATAAATGATGAAGAAGAGAATTATGATAATTTGCCAAAGGGAATCAGTTGGCCTTGATATTTGTTAGCACATTTGAGAATCTCTTGACATGTCTACCTGCTTCCAGAAATACTGGGGGAGGGGCTACATGCAGTTTTATTGTAGTTTGTTTTCCATTTGAACTTGTAAATTGCCTTCAGCTATGTGAAAGCGGGGGTATATATTTCAAATATTTTAAGAAATAAATAAAAATTATAGAGAAGTATTAGCATCCAACAATCACAGTTTACAAAAAAATCTGTTCATTTTTACATCCACATACGATAAAGAAATTTTCTAATAAACCAAGGGAGCAAACGGAATGATTAAACTCTAATTTAATACAGAAATTATACAAATCATGCCACTTACAATGTCAGTATGGTGCCCTGTTCAGTGACTGATTTTGCTGGAGAGCTGCTTTGAAAATGGTGGGGGGAGTGGCCAGTGTCCCAATTTCTACTTCCCAAAGTGTCCTGACAGTACATCTCATTGCCGCAACTATACTGTTTACAGTATATTTCTGCTTCTGCATTGGCAACTGAGTAACTAGTCAGACCCATCGACCCACCAGTTGCTAAGCCCTAATGAAGAAATCCATATGACTCTATATTTTACCATCTATGTAAAAGTATCACACTTCCTTATCTCCATCATGTGTGGCACCTTGTAGCTATTCCCTGAAGGGTTCCTCCGAATTGGGTCTTACGGCAACCCAGTCAGCCTGATGGATGCTCTGCAGTTTGGTGCAGAGTCTTTTTTAAAAATATATTACTCTCTCTCCAAATTCACCTCTGCCCACAAGTGGGTGTCTTTCATTATAGCTGACATTAATAGTGAATGAACCAACAGCTGCTTTTTGCTAATGAGCCCTAAGTAAAAAGAAATATATCTCAGAGGCTGCACTTTCAAACTTGGCAGCCCGCCAAGTGAAATCTATTAGCAAAATCTGGCTTTCCAGAAAGGGACCTCTAAAAGTGTTTCTAACGTTCTGCTAAATACTGCACTGTATCTAGGGTATAACAACCAATGTGGGTCCAGTTTTGGATCTTCGAGCTAAATTCCTGTTTAGTCATAACCTCATGGACTTTTTTTAGGCAACCTACTCTTCCTTTTCAACCTCAGCTGAGTGCTACAAAATTATACATAATAATAATACTGTGGCTAGGCTCCTGGGTTTGAAAAGCATTTTTACTTGAAATGGCTTTATTAGTGGTCAGCTACTAGAACCTCCTGAAACAAACAAGGGTATTCACGTTACTTAAAATTGCTAGTTATCCAAATCAATATTTTTATCTACAAAACATGCAGTCTATTCCACATATGGTTTAGCTGACAAAGATTCTCAAAAAGCATTGTTTGCGGTGGAAATAAATTTGTTTGTGTGTGTTACAATTCTGCTACATTCTGTATTCTGCATGATCCAGTTCACTCATGTCAACAACATAAGAAAATAAGAGATATCTTGTTGTATCAGTGATTTATACAATCCACCTTGCCCTGGAGAACCTACGGGCAAAGCACAGAGGATGAAGCCTCCCCCTCATGATGCCTCCTAGCAATGTTATTGGTTTGCAACCTCAAGACATGCAGGTTTCCTTTAATCGTTATGGCTAGCCATGGATGGACCTTTCTCCTATAAATATTTCTAACCTCTTTTAAAGCCATCTATGTAACTGGCTATTACTGCTTTCACCGACAGAGAATTCCACCATTTAATAACTTGTTTGAAATACTTCCTTTTCCCCATCTGGAATCTTTTACGTGCCCTTCAGTCTTAGGAGAAAGTAAAAAGTGTTCTAAGTATCCATTTTCACAACTTCTATGTCTTATCCCTTCTTACTTGTCTTTTTTCTAATCTTAACTGTCCCAGTCGTTCAGCCTCTCCTTAGGTGCTCCAATATCTCAATCATCTCATTACCCTTATCTTTATCTCTGCCCCTGCCATCTAACATATTTCTCCCTGTATCAACCCACCATCATCACTTGTCAAGTCAGTCCTACTTCAAGCCAGGTTACCATTTCTTCATTGCCTTGTCCTACTGAGTAACCTTTGCTTGCCTGCCTGCCTGCCTGTTGGAGGGTACAATCCAAGGTGCTGTCAGACATGCTTACTAGATGTCTGCCATATATCTCAGCTGTGGGTGTGGGGGAAGGGGAAGATAATATGAACCTCCTGCTAGCTTCTACCACCTTATCTGTGTCTTACTATTGCTTACACATGCCTTCCTGCTATGTTTGAGGAGGGGTGGCCTTGAAGAACTCTTCCCACTAGACAGACTAACAAATTCCCACATAGAAGCTTCACGCCAGAGCTAATGGTCCAGGCTAGGGAAAAGGGGAGTGGATGAGGGGGTGGGGAGGAGGGTATAACTGAGGTGCTTTGCTTTGTATCAGCATTCCGGTCAATGACTTGTTGGAGTCATCATGAACTTGTGATCCTCTAATAAATAGCTGTAACTCATACAGCCTGGTCTGATGCAGTGAAGTATCTGGGGGTGGGGGGGTCACCTGGCAGAACCTGACAGGTGCAGAGTACATGAATGAAACACAAAAGCCTTGCAGATGGTACCTTCCAGCTACACATTTTTGCCAAAGCAGCTGCAGTCTCTGACATGTCTTATTCTAGTTTCCAAAAGAGCCCCCTTCAAACTGGATGCTGGGACTGATTTGCGTACAGTGTCAGGAGGAGTCTGTTTATTCTTGGTCCAGTTCAATGAATTTACACTACTGGAACAAATGAATGGTAATAGCTCTGCTACCAACAAAGCCAAAATGTATCTTGTAAATTATGGAAGGCTTCCCAATAAGTGCATAAGACCAGCAAGGGAGGAAGTGTCTTCCCTATCTACACATTTTCTTATGTATTATTAGGTCCTACTTCAATTACCACCTCTTAATGAAATACAAACATCAGCAGTTAGATAGAGGACCTTTACAGCTGTGAGCCTGAGGCTGTATAATGACCTCTTTTTGAAACTAGGGGTTTCTTCTTTGCTTGACTTTCAGAAAGGCTGCAAAGCCCTGCTTTTTTGTCAGGCCTTTTGGGAAAGGGATGCATTTTAGGGATGTGTACTTGGAAATTAATCAAACTCCAAACTCAATCCCCTCTAAGCTTTTTAATATAACTAATTGAATGGCTAAAAATTCATGATGTTTGCTAATCTCAGACTGTCTTTGGAAATGATAATTCTTTTGATGTTTCATTATAGGATTTTCACAGTTGCCTAGGAAGGGAATGGGAGGCAAGCAGTGAGAGAAGGGCGTAACTCAGCAGACACTCTAACTGACAGGAATATATTCCCGGCAGAATATTTAGCAAATGTTCCCACGAAAATGGATCATCCCCATAGGCATTTCTGCATATAGCATTTCCCAGACAGGAGACAATGTTTCAAGGACCAGAGCAGATTGATGTAAGATGGTGGGAGGGGGTAGAGTAGCTTCCTTCACCCAAGAGCTCCATAGGAGCTCCAAGAGGATTTCAGAAAAGGAGGAAAACTTTATGCAAAAGTTCACACCTCCCTATGCTTGGTCCTCAATCATTGCTTACACAATGGGTACTCTTTCTCCTATCTGCTTGAAATTTGGCAAGCAGGATCCCTCAGACAGTTAGGGCCACTCAAAATTGAGTGCAGCCACTCAAAATTTCAACCCATTTGAATGGAACAAAAAACAAAACAAAGAAATTATAACGCAAAACGTGTCTCCTAATAAAACAAAGGGAAATGAATAAATAATAAGTGATCCAAACAAGCATCATAATGATAAAAAGAAAAATAATAAAAATATTTAAAGAACAACATGAATCATAACTAAATGGAATACATCAGTAAGCTTCTTTAAACACACCTTAAGGAAAGCTCTTAATTAAATAACTATCTACTGAAAGCTCCTTGGGACAAGTACCTTCTTTTGTTTGTTCTACTAGGTGAGAGACCTTTTCACTCTTTTTGTTTGTGGGGAGCCTTTTGACAGATGGGGGAATCGGCAGCACAAAACTCTCATGAGAGCTTACATGGAAGGAAGACTGAAGGACGTAAAGAGTAACTGCCCCATGTTATGCATGCTCGTATTCATGTTCTGCTGTCGGTCAGAGTAGGCAATACTGAGCTGGCTCTGCATAAGAGAGCAACATATGTTCAGAAATGCATTTTTCCCTGATTTTTTCAACAACAATGCAATATTATAAATTCTGCAGCTTACTTTACCCACAATAAATACTCATAGAAAATTCTATTCTTTCTTAAGGGCATTATGAATACCAAAGACCCTTTTATAAAGATTTCAGAAAAGCCCTTGAGTAAAGCTCTCAGCAAGCTTCAAGCAATTTCATTTTCAACAGTCTGACCAGCAACACCAGCACACACACACACGCACAAAGAACTGAGCCAGGTAAAGGTCTTGGTGAGGCCTTTAAATATTAAAATCCGATCTTGACACATACATTGTTCACTTGTCACTGAGGAAATTTTGGGACATACTGTTTTGGCACAGATTGGAAATGGCATTCAAATATATTAGAAATGCCTCGTACAGTCTGTTCTAACAAAAAAAAATCAAAGGGAAGATCAAAAGCCTGAAGGAACCATACCTGATAAAGCTTGTAAGGCAAACCTGCACCCATGAAATATTAGTGTCTGACATCAATCAGAAAGATATGAAGGGAACTAGCTAGTAGCTACATTTTCCAGAGCCTCGTTGAAAAGATTATGACAAAGAGTGTATGAAATTTCTTCCTGTGTTATCATTTTATTTAAATACAGAAATTTTGTTGTTCTCTTTCAAAATGATTATTGTGAAATACAAATTTGATTTAAGGCACTTCTTGTGATTTCCATTAATCCTGACCAAGTTAAGAACTGAACCTCACATCACTGTACTCATATATAAAGCCATTTTGATGTAGGCATTAGAATACTGGACTATGTTCTATGAGAACTGGGTGGCCATGGGCCAGTTACCCTCTCTCACTTAACTTATGGGGTTGTTGGGGTGATAACTTGGGGAAAGGAGAACCATACTCATCACCCTGAGCATCTGAAAGAGTAGGATAAAAATACACTAAATATATGCACATAAATATGCTACCTCCGCTGTGTAATCATTGGGAAAGACTCAGCTTTTGGTACACCTGCATACCAGAGTTTGATGGACAGCTACCGAGAGCCAAGATACAAGTGACAAATTACACTTGTCTGGCAAGTGAACAGACTCACATGTATTCCTCCCTGTTCACTTGCCATTCACTTGCGCTCCACCTGATCAAGTGGAGAGCAAGTGGAAAGCAAGTGAATGGCAACTGAACAGGGAGGAATACATGTGAGTCTGTTCACTTGCCAGACAAGTGTAATTTGTCACTTGTAGCTTGGCTCTCAGTCCAGGATCTTTTACATAGCAGACATTCCAACAAATGCTCTTTCAGCAGCTCATGTCAGGCTTTTAAAGAAAAGAGTGCTAACAAGGGGTATCTATTATGAAATTCCTGAGCTGAAAACGTACATGAAAATCATTGTTTGAGGTTGTTACTTTGATTTCCTGGAAATGAAATTAATGTAGACCTTTTTTTGTTAAATGCCAGTGGCTGGCCAGTGTACTCCTGCTAGGCTGCCACATGACCACCATTTCAAGAATCAGTAGAGAGAATTGCGCCTGCTCAGAGAAGAGTCTACTTTGGGAGTTTTTAAAATCTAACCCATTTTTTCAATTTGCTTGAATCTTAGGGGTTCTTTAGATTAGCAGGAGGACTGTGTTCTGTGAATTTTTTGTACCGTTATCTTAATAAACAGCTGTCCCAGACCCTCACGTACATTCCCATTGAAAATAATGGTCTTGAACTCTGGAACCCAAAAAGCCACACAGATTCAAATTCTGAACCAATAATGTCCTACCTGGAAACAAGCAATCATAGTAAAAATTTCCTCCCTGAAGTCTGGATCCAAAATGGCAACAATTTTTTCTTGGGACACAATCCTAAAGATATTGTTCATTTTAGAAAAGCTCAATTCGGTCTAGACCAATTTTAGCCCAAAATGTATCCCCCTCTTTCCAAGAATCCTGATATAGAGTTGGAAATACTTTAATTTTATAATTTTATAAATTATAAATTTTAAAATTATTTTTAAATTTTGCTTATATTACATCATTTCTTGGCTGTTTTTGCACCTACACCAGGATAATATTAAACAGGTAAGGGTGAATTTGTAAAGGGTTATATTATACCTTGGAAAAAAGATAATTATATCACCAACTATTTTAAGTAGACTCCTAGAAGCTTAAAGATTTGACTGCCTTAAAAGCAAAGTTATAATGGCTGTAATGATCTTAGGGATTTCTTCTTCTGTCATGTGAGCACTTTTCAATATTGAGAGGCCATCGGAGCATATTTGTTGCCTCAGAAGAAGAACTCTGAAATTCACCCAAACCAGTTCCATATCAGGGACACTTATAATAAGAAAATGATTAATGTTTGTAACAGCCCATGAAAAGGAATCAGACTGAAATGTCTCCAACACATAAGAGTTTTGATAATCAGAAATACTTTAGCCATGTTTCTTGGAGACTGAAAACAACCCTAAGCAGTTTTACTCAGAATCTTAGCCAAGTCTATTCTATGAGGCTTACTTCCAGGAAAGTGGTTTCCAGATCACTCTGAGAGTGAGGAAGCAGGAAATGCACAGAAAAGCCAAAGAAAAGGGGGCTCGAAATTTTGGAGTATTTTTAGAATGACACTTTCAAGTTGGATCAATTAAAATTTGGTTATTTTGCATTTATTAACTTAATCCATAGAACATGTCAAATGTTCAATAATTAACTTCATGATCTTAACTGGACTTATAGGAAAAATTATAAAATGAGAAATTGTAAAATTTCCTGCACTACCAGCACAGTCCAGAATGGGGGCTGAAAGTGCACAGGAAGTGGACAAGGCGCTCCACCAACATATCTCCCTAAGCTTCCCCTTCCTGGTAACACACACATACACACCCCAAATAGTGGAAAGTTACACCATTAAAAACCATAGCATAACCCATAGGCACCCATACAACAGGACAAGCCACACATCCTCCTCAAAGGCACAGTCCCAACCAAAAGCCCCTGTGGAGCACAGGATGCAACCAGTTATCCCCCCCCCTCAGTGGTGGCCAACCCCTCCCATACACAACTCAATCACAACCCACCCAGCACCACATAAACCTCAGCCAGGATGCCCTATCATTCATTAGGTAGGGCATGTGGCATGAGGATCCATCTCAGAGGTCTCTGCCAAGCACACTTAGAGTGCACAGTGTTGCACTTTGGTGGCATGAGAGGCACAGAGACAGCACTTAGCACCACTGAGAGGATACTTATTAACACCCAAGGGGGAGAGTAAATGCCATGAGTCCATGCCATGATGAGTCTAACATATCCCATTTCAGAACTTTAAAAGGTACCCCATCCCTGTAGGCAACTAAGCAAGACAGGTGAGCAGAGGTGGGAATCCAGCTGCCTTGGCCCAACAGGCTGCACCTGCCTCCCCTGTTTCTCTTGCATGAACCTGGGCACCACCAGAACAATGCCAACTCCCACAGTAGGATAGTTTACTCAGCCTGTCTCCCTGTGGTCCCTGGGAGCAGCTTGCAAAGGCCAACATATGCCACTAGGCAGAAAGAGCTTGCAACCCAAGTCATTGGACTATATTATGATTTGCTGTTCAATAAAGTCAGGGGAGCTCTAGAGCTCTGTCCCTGACTATTTGTTAGTGAGCAGATGAGACTAGCTCCATGGCCTTTCCTAGCCAATCTCCTCCCCCTATCTATGATTTCCCCTTAGGGCTAACTACTCATCCAAGAGCATGGGCTCCGGCTCAGGGATGCCCATGCTGGGATTATTGTTGCTGGTAATCCCACTACCACTGGACTTCTGTTTTGTTCAAACATAATAGAGGTCCAGTAGCACTTTGAAGGCTAGCCCCACATACTGATCTCCACCTCCTTCCCTTACATACACACACTGCTGGCTATTGTGTGCAGCTTGATGAGGAATGGGCTGGTAGGTGGTCCAAAAATGTGTGTGACGTGGTCTCCTCCCCCCCCCCAAATACTGATGGCATCTAACAAGCCATGCAGCTTGGCCATGCAGGTACAGGAGATCCAAGGGGAGCAAGGGAGCTACTGCCTTGAGTACCCCTCAGAGGGATTGAGGAGTGGAGTGGTGTCCCTTCCAAATTGGTGGATCATGCAGGTGGCCCATCAGCCGAGCTCCCCACTCTGTGGGGGGAAAACATGAGTTCTGAAGCTTTCGATTGCCACTGGCCTCTCCACATGTGGGAGATCAAAGCAGGAGTCCTGGTCATCATGAGAGCCAGTTTGGTGTAGTGGTTAAGAGCATGGGACTCTAATATGGAGAGCCGGGTTTGATTTCCCATTCCTCCACTTGAAGCCAGCTGGGTGACCTTAGACTAGTCACAGCTCTCTGGAGCTCTCAGCCCCACCCACCTCACAGGGTGATTGTTGTGGGGATAATAATGGCATACTTTGTAAACTGCTCTGAGTGGGGATTAAGTTGTCCTGAAGGGCAGTACATAAATCAATTTTTTTTATTATTATCCCAGTGTCTTTCCAGTAAACCGTGCCTGTCTGTGCAATGGTCTCTGTGTGGCTCCTGGTGTCTGGGCTGAAGTGAAGTTCCTAACCCCTGGTGGCATGCCTCTTTGAATGTGCCTTCTTGGCCCAGTAGCCAAGAGGCTAGTTGTGAGTGCTGGGACTGTGGGTTTGAGCCTGGCTGTCTTTGTTTGTCTTTCTTTTTTACTTTGTAATGGGAAGAGGATGCGTGGCTCATAGCAGGAATGGTGGGATGTGGGCAGCACTTTTGCCAGTCAGGGGAATGGGTGAGCATCCTGAGTGCTACATGATTGCCCTCCCCTTATGAGCTGAGGGGGATGCTCAAGCCACGAGTCTCTTATGGGGTATTGTTGTTACCGGGGGGTGGGGGGGGCGCTGAATTTTTTTTTCTGAAATTTTCTGTTTATACCACATGATGGTAGTCTAATCAACTTTTTGTAACTTCAGCTCCCTCAGCCTAACCTATCTCACAGGGTTGTTGTGAGGATAAAAATGAAGACAATGTGGTGTAGAGGTTAGGATGTGAAACTGGGTTTGCCACAGAAGCTTTCTGAGTGACCTTGGGCCAGTCACACACTCTCAGTCTAACTGACTTCATAGGGTTGTTGTTAGGATAAAATGGAGGAAAAGAGATCAATATAAGCTGCTGGGGGGAAAGAGAGCAGTGAAATAGAGGGTGGAAAATCTCATCCTTTAAATAACTGGGGAAGGGGGAGTTAAGACCTTAAGAACTTTGCTGAACTTTCAGAGACAGTGTGGAATAGTGATTAGAATACATTACTTTTTGGAAACCCAATCAATAACCATCCAGTGTCTATCTTCAATCCTAGTCTGACTGAGTAAAATTTACATAATGGATTCCAATTCAGCCGTTTCCCATTGCATTTTGTTACGTATGAATTGGGATTCATATGTAAATTTGACACAGTTAGACTCGGATTGAACAGAGACTCTGGATGGTTATCTCTTTACCAGAAGTAACTGCATTCAGGCATTCCATTCAGATTCAGCAATAGAAGGAAGGGGTCACACCCAACCTGGATTGCACACTTCAGCTCTTTCATGACTTTTGCAACTGAGGGCCAAACTACACATGACGAATGACACTTGAATGGCAAGTGTATTTCTCCCTGTTCTCTTGCCCTCCACTCAATCTACTTGCCGTTCAAGTGTCATTCGTCATGTGTAGCTTGGCCCTGATTTACATTTACATGACCCTCATTCCCAGCACCCTCTCCACCCCTCCCTGTACCACTAATATATCTCTGGCCAGTTCCTTCATGCCCCCCATGCATCTGACAAAGAGAGCTGTGGTTTTTGAAAGCTTGTGCTACAATAAAGTTGGTTAGTCTTAAAGATGCTACTGGACTCTTTACCATTTTGCAACTACAGACTAACATATGTTATTCCTCTAGATCAATGAAAAGATTGAGACATTCAGGGCTTTATAAAACTGATGGATAGAAACATTGTAAACTTGGTTTCTAATCCAGAGTGTCCCTCACAATGAGGGACTTTTGAGAAGTGTGCTTCAAGATACTGTAATTATGATTTCATAAGTATTATGGCTGGCATAATTTCATAAATGATAAAACCCACCCACCCACCCCCGCTGCAGATGGAAGGAACCACTGCCAGACTTTAACCTTAGGAGCCTACCTGACTTTGTAAAATGTCAACTGGAATGACCAACACTAAATATGAGCAACTTAATTTACCAGAAAGACCACTGGTTTCTTAATATTCATATTCTAAATAGTCTAGTTCAAGGGATTATTTAACAAAGCCAGTGCTGAAAATGCTTCTTCCGGCCTTACACAGAAGTACAAATAAAGAGGATGACATTTAGCATTTCTACTTGCAAGGGATTGTTCACTACATCAGCAACCACCGGTGAATAAGCTCCTCCAAGCTTTCTGCTATTTCACTTAGTAGAACAGTTCTGAATGTCAGGGCAGAATTAGACAATTAGGTTCCCTTTGAAAGGTGAACAAGTAATATGTACAGCAAATGCAAACACTTGTATTTCTACTCCCCTGAGCCCATTGTGCTTCTGGAAATCCTCCTGATGCAGCAATCTTAAATACCAATGAGAAAGAAAAACAGAGCAAGGATCAGATGCAAGAAAGCAAGCAGCAAGGATCCTGGTTTGGCTCTTTCTTTTTTGTTAATATTATATTACATTAAGCAATCTATCTAGATATAATAAAGGCAAACAAGATGGAGAGAGCTTTCCTCCGTCACAATCCATTATATCTCGGTTTATAACTGAACAGTTCCTAAACTATATAGTTATGCTGAAGTGTTTGTTCGTGGCACTGTGGTTCTGCAAGCATGGTGTCATGTGTACAAGTATAGCTAATTTGTGACATTTAGGGTTGGTCATAATAAAAATCCTAATAAATCAATACTGGTGTTTTGGGATTTTTTTCTGATGCACCAACAGAATTGCCTATAATTTTTGCCTGGTTTATATTTGTGTGCTTCTAAGACTTGTGAGCAGTTAAAATCATATCCTATACTGGCCTTTAAATTGCTGGAAATTTCCTCAGTATGGCGGCTCCTGTATTTTTGTCACACAGGAAGTTAGTTAACAGCCCAAATACACTTGTGGCCGCCATGTGTTTGCCATCACCATTTCAAAGTGTTTTTAAAATGCCTTGAGGGCCTGATCCTGATGGGGTCCATGGCTGAGAGCTCTTCCCACAATGCTGCAGCTTATAAAGTGCCAAAACAGCCACAGGAGTGCTCAGGCCCTCCTGGCATTTTGAAAACACTTAAAATACTTTAAAATGGCAATGGTGAAACTGTGGCTGCCACGAGTTTGCTGTCACATTTAGTTTGGCTCAGAGAGTGCTAAGAGAATGCAAAAAAGACTGTTGCTGTAGTCAAGGCTGGTTGATAAAGTAGAATGAAAGGTGCAGGAGTTGGAACAAAGCCGAGGGCCAAACTACACATGATGACATCCTCACCACGTCCACTACAGGGATGCTGTTGTCATTCTAAAGTGGTTTAAAAATGCTGCAAGGACCCTATCCTGATTGGGCCCACAATGCAGCACTCTTGTTCCCCGCTGAGCCCTTGCAAGTGCCAAAATGATCCTCCCCAGGCTGTTTCGGTATTTTAAAATGGGCAGAGGGAAGGAGAATTCCTTAGCCGACTGCACTGGTGCTGGCATCCCACTAGCAGACACAAGTACTCCATCATGTGTGCTTTGGTCCTGAGAGAGAGAAAAACAGGGCTGAGAAGAAGCATGAAAAGACGAACACTGAGCAGTGAGGCTCTGCTACCATCATATATCTAATTCTGAACTTGGCCCCAGCACAGATCTAAAAACCAAGAAAATGAGGACAGGTACACAGAGGATTTTTTTTCTATAAGCCTTGCAGAATCTCAGGTTTAAAATAAAATTGGGAAAGTGTTGTTAGGATGGAAGTGCCAGAAGGAAGTGGCAATGGGTTCTTCTTCTACAGGCACTCCTTCTACCAAGGAAAGAAAGCAGATAAGTGGTAGGAGCTCGGAGGAGGCAGAGGTGCTGCTGTTGCTTCTTCATCCTTTCCCAAATTCCCTTCCCATGCAGGAAAGATGGCAGGCAAGTGGCAGTGGCCATAGATGGGAAATGGTGGTGGTGCTACTGCTGCTTCCCCCCCCCTTTCTTCCTCCCCATATGCTGCTCCAACCACTGCCTTGGCAAGAGAAAGAAGATGGGCAAGTGGCAAAGGCAAGTTTCTTAAAGGACCCCAGTTGTTCTACACTTTTTGTGAATTGTCGGGGTTTTACGGATACGAAACTCAAGGTGGGGTCTGGAGATCTCCCAGAATTACAGCTGATCATCAGACTATATAGATCAGTTCCTTTGGAAAAAATGGTAGTTTTGGAGGACAGATTCTATGGCATCACATTCCTGTTGATCTCCCTCTCCATACTCTGTTCTTTCCAGGCACTGCCTCCAAATCTCCAGGAATTTTCCAGGCCAAAGTTGGCAACCCTAACTTTTTTGTATTTTATACACACACACACATACATATACATACACACAGAGAGAGAGAACACATACACATTACAACAACAGCATTTATGTCCCCAGTAGAGGCCCAGAGTGTGTTACATCATTCTTCTCCTTTGGTTTATCCTCTCAATAACCCTATGAGGTAGGTTAGGCTGTGAGTAAGTGACTACCCCAAGGTTATCCAGTGAGTTTCCATGGAAGAGTGGGGATTTGAACCCCAACACTCTCACTGCAACACACTATCTCTGTGGACCAAGCTACAAGTGACAAATGACATTTAAACAGCAAGTGAACAGACTCACTTGTATTCCTCCCTGTTCACTTGCACTGATGATCAAGTGGAGTGCAAGTGGAGCGCAAGTGAACAGGGAGGAATACATGTGAGTCTGTTCATTTGCCATTTAAGTGTCATTCATCACTTGTTGCTTGGCTCTGAGTTCTGTTATAAAGTAACTGCCATTTCCTAGGAATCTTTACTCAGAAGTAAGCCCCAATATGTTCAGTAGAGCAATCTACCTGTTAAGCATGTGTTGGCTATTAGGTGCACTTATGTCCTATTATTTTGCTTTCTTGTGTATTGCATGTTCCTTTTCCTGTTCCCTAAGCACACTGGGTTAACTGATTGAAGCTTGTACTGAATTTGATAACCTAAGTTAACTTTTTTGCAAATTAAATAAGCAGATGTGTTAGGGTCTTAGGGATTAGACCATATATGCTATAACATCAATCCCAGAAGTGATGTTATATTGCTGTAGGAATCACGTAGATTCCTAGAGTTACATGATATTACTTCCAGGTTTCCCAGAAGTAACATCACATCACAAATGATGATAGTATTTTCCTCTTCTTCCCCAACAAGAGTTGCTAGTGAGAGGTCTACCACCACAGAGACCTGGTGATCCTAAAATGTACAAATGTCCGTGAAATGTAGCCAATGTTCATCATGTCCTTCCTGACCCCCTTGACCCCCTTCAACAGTGTAAAAAAACTTCTGGGGACTCTGGCATGGTTTCAGTAAACCTTGTGAATGTGCAGTCTCTAGCACAAGATCAGTGTAAATAGCTGAACTTCAAGGAAACAAGATATACATGAGCAAATTCCATGTGATATGACAATATGCACCAGCCAGGTTCAAACTAGACATGGGCACGAACAGAAAAAAACAACCATGGTGTTCATTTTTCATTGCCATCCATGAACAATGAACACTGACTAACATGATCCTGTCATGAACATGTTCATTGTTCGCTGGGGCCAGCAGGCTCTCCTTCAGCCATCAAGATCCCTACTGCACCATTCCCAGAAATGCTACCTGAGCAGGCAGCAGGAAATGTACCAATAATAAATAATAGCTTGGCCCCAGAGCCTGGCAGCAGCCCTGGAACTTGAAGACGTAGATTCCTCCTGCACCACTCCCAGAAACCCTACCTGAGCAGGCAGCAGGAAAGGTACCAATAATAAAAAATAGCTTGGCCCAGACAGAGTTCAGACAATCCATGCCTGAGTTGCCATGGGAATTGATTGCTGGTGCCAGACTGTCTGGCTTGACGAACGGCTGACGAACGCAATGAACGAGGCTGGCAACGACCACCTGTTCGTTTAGAATGCGGCCTCACAAACAGCTTGTTCGAGAACTGCAGATTGGGCTGTTCATGGGGTTTTTTAGTTCATATTGCTGTTCGTGCCCATCTTTAGTTCAAACTTCTACACTGCCATGAAGCTTCTTGAGTGACCTTGAGCCAGTCACACTCTGTCAACATAATCTATCTCACAGGGCTATTGTGAAGGTTAAGTGGAGAATGGGAGACCAATGCATATTAGTTTGAGCTCCTTGGAAGAAGAGCAGGATAAATTAGTAAATAAATAAATGTGCTCTTCATATACATATACATATACATATACATATACATATACATATACATATACATATACATATACATATACATATACATATACATATACATATACATATACATATACATATACATATACATATACATATACATATAATGGATTTGATCTAGTATATGCCTGTATACTTAGGGATCAAACTCTTTCTTAGTGGAATGTTAGTGTGGTGTTTGTGTTCAAAGCTCTAGGAATAGCCAGTGAAGCTCCTTGTCATGTCAGCTTTATCCCACTTGAGAACTGAGGCAACAGTGATAGGGGAAGAGACTGCACTGGGAACTCATCTCTCATGACCTGGAGATTCATATGTTATCCAAGTGGCATAGGAAGGACACATGTAGAAATGTCTCCTGCATCACTGGGGTTATATTGGGGGAAACCTTTAATGACACTGCATATATCAAGAAATGAAGGCAAGTATACAATTTGATATTTCCAAATGGAACATTTATTTTCATGGAAAAATAAAACCCTGTAAAATGTTTTCCCATATCTCTGTCTTTCAGTGTAACTTATTTCACTGATTTGTTGTGAGGATAAAATTTGGGGGGAGAGGGGACAACAATGCACACTGCCCTGAGCTTCTTTGAGGTCAGATGGGTTAAAGTCTAATAAACAAATTAGACAGAGCTCAGTGTGATTTTTGCATTAGTTTTTTAGACTCTAGATGAGTACATGTTTACGATTGAATTTATTAATGTCTTTTCAGCTCAGCCTATGTGCTTTTTTCTAATGCACTTGAATAAATGCCAAATTATATACACATTTAGGGAATGATGGTGGAAGTAACGCAGAGGTTAATGTGCCCCTTTAGGAAGAGATTTCTGATTCAATGGTATATTTTTAGTGCTCAGCTGTTTCAGGCTAGTCAAGTAGGATGTAACTGTAACATTAAAAAGTATAGCCTAAAAGCTTAATGAATACGCAAAAGTAGGAATGTGTACAAAGCAAATACAAAATCAATTTATTTCATAGAATCATAGAGTTGGAAGATACCTCTAGGGTCATCTAGTTCAACCCCCTGCACAGTTCAGGAAATTCACAACTACCCCCTCCGACTGCCCTAGTAACCCCTGCTCCATGCCCAGAAGATGGCAAAACACCTCCAGGATCCTTAGCCAAACTGGCCTGTGGAAAATTGCTACCTGACCCGAAGGTGGCGATCAGCATTACCCTGAGAATGTAAGAAGACCATGAAAACTAAGCACTGATATAACTCATTCTTCCCTCCCCCTCATGATCATTATTTGTAATAATAATCTAGGGGAATCATGGAAGTCATAGTTCTTCGACAACAATATTTTCTACATTGCTAAGTTCTCAGCACATGCATTAACTTGTCATGGTTATTCAGTGGAAAATATGGCAGTTAAACCCATTTCAAATCAGTTTCAAACAGATTGAGATCTGTGGTACACAAGTACCCCAAAGCCGATCTGTGCACACAAGTGTTCACATTCTTTTTTATGAGGAGAGATATATAAAGCAGCTATTTGACTGGCCACCACTGGCAGTAAATGCAGAAAGCAATCCCACAATTTATATTTATTTATATATTTACATTTACAGTTTATATTTATTTATTTAAAATATTTATAAATTCATCTTTTTCCTGAAAAATTAGGACCCAAGAGAAGTAACAAATGGAAAAGAAAAGAAAATGGAAGAAGTAGAAAATGGAAATATGTTAAACTACATACATTTAGGGTATGAAATAAATTTATAACGATGAGTAACCAGAATAAAATCACCCCCTTTTCAGATCGCAAAACATGCCCCTTCTTGCATACAATGAGATTGTTCCAAAAGCTCTGCAGAATAATTCCATTTCACAGCCTCACTCGGAAGGAAGATGCCTCCCTCGTCACTTCTACAACTATGGGGCTTAAGATTGCCAATGTCCAGGTGGTGGTTGGAGATCTCACAGAATTACTGGTTTTCAGCTTCCCTGGAGAAAATGGCCCCTTTGAAGGGTGGATTCTATGGCATTATACCTCACTGAAGTCCCTCCCCTCTCCAAACTCCAACTTCCCCAGGCTCTGCTCCCAAATTTCCAGGAACTTCCCAGCTCTGGGAATGGAGGCAGTAACTGAATGAGAGGGGAGCCACCCCAAAAGCACAACCTCAGACCAATGCTAAATGCACTTTGGGCAAAAGGATCATTTATAATATGACCTTGCTGGGAAAAGCAAAGCTGCCATTCAGGAAAACACATAGGGAGAGGGTAATAACAAGGAGATCCTGGCTACAACTTTGGGTGGGCTACAACTTTGACACACGTTTATGTATTGAAATATATATATATATATATATATATATATATATATATATATATATATATAAACAGTGTAGAGAATATGCTTTTAAAAGTGATTTGGCTATGGTTTTCTAGCTGTTATATAAACATACAAGCAAAGAACTTAAAAATTATGGGACATTTTCATACAAAAACCCTATGATGTTTCCTTAAAATTTAACATTTCACAGAGAAGGAAGAGGAAATTGCCAGAAAATATGATTTACTTATTCAACAACCGCCCCGCCACACACACACACATCAAAACAAGGGGATTCACATTAAAATCTTAAAAATTAAATAGCGCCCCTCCCTCCAATCTTACTCAGAAAAATTAGTCATCAGAAGTCTGGGAGATGCTGCTATTCAGTATTTTAAGAGCCAAAGCTTCATGATGTATGCCAAACACAGTCATCTTCCATTTTTATTAAAGCGCAAAAGCAGCTAGGCGTAGCCATCCCATAAAGAAAGAAAGCAAAGATTGCTAAAACGACTAAATATTAGTTCCTAATTCCTCTGAGACTCAGATACTGCGTTTCTAGTTTTTGCAGTCTTCTGATTTAAGATGCCAATGCAGAACGATGCAGTCATTGCATCTGAATAATTCAACAATCACCCAATATGTCTTCCAAAGACTTTACTGTACTTCAGACTTGCACAAAAACTGCAGCTATCTTGACAGATTACTTCAGAAGACTGAATACAATATTCTTTCGTTAAAAAATCGGAACAACAACTCTGGTAACAGTGTAGTAAATCTCAAAGTGAAAATATAAAAGCTGAGTCACATAACTGGATTATGTAAAAGACAGATGAAATGTTATGAATGATGGGAATGAAACCTGGAATAAAGGCTAGGGAAAGTTTCTGGATATCGTGTCGAAAGGGTCAGCTGGGGTGCTTACTACTTTGGAAAACCAGTCCAGATATTTTGGAGTGTGTCTTTTTTTTTTTTAACTGAATAATCTTGGCCTTAATGGACCCTGAGTCATAAAATCTAAGTGTACTATCTCCAGGCGAAGCGGCCTTGCCTGTGGGAGAAGGAGCAGGATCAGAGAGCATGCTGAGGTGGAGTGCAAAGAGAAATGATTTGAGTCGGCATCATACTGAGAGGAAGACATTTCTGTCATGAGGGAGGCACTTCAAATTGGAAATAGGCAGTTCTATAAGTATCTACAGCTATACTGGAAGGTGGTAGAAATTACAAGGCATTTTGTTACCTTGAACTGCCTCTCCACCACAGGAAGTCATAGCACAACATCCCCTGAGGGGCGCAAAGGGCAATTTTACCTTGCATGTTCTGGCTGCCTTGGTGTGTAAGATTATACTCAATTAGACCTGTGTTGTATGTGAGCTCTGAGGCATCTTAAAATCAGTATGAAGTTCTGTTACTTACACTATACCTTTAGACTCATTCCTTCCCCTGACTGTAATTGTTAAGGAAACTACTAATGGAACTATTCAGGACAGAGGTAGCAAGAGCCATTTGCCAACAGAAACCAAATGTATATGTCAAAAAAATGCTGCAAGCCCACTGCAGTAACAAATAGAAGGCAAAACCACACTTATTTGTTGTACATACAGCAAGTTGATCAATCTTTAAAATAATTCTGTGGGGTGAGTTCCTATTAGGTGTTGGGGCATTCTGGACAAGGACACAGAACTCTAGGGAGAGACAGGATCTGAAAGAAGGCAATCCTTTCTTCCTATGTATTGAATGCCACCTGGAAAGAGACCTTAAGCAATTCACATTGGATTTGTGGGTGTGACTACACTTCCATCACCCAGACTGGGAAAAAAAGATGATCAAGAAGAACTAATCTGTGCAAAGCTTTCAATGAGTTCTCAGTCCTCCTAGTCTTCTTCTGATGCCAGGGTGGAACCACAAAACTTATCCCCATGCACATACCTGCATGCAAGACTCTCTACAACCAATAAGGAACACTGGGTTGCCACACCTCACAAAGTTTTAAAAGGGAGGGTAAGTTTTAAAAGTCTGAGAAGTGTTGTCTTACCTGATTATTTGGTTTGTTTTGCCCCCATATTCGGAAAGAAGAGACGGACACAAGGCTTGGGTAAAATAGGGCCATTTATTGACCAAATAACCTATAAGCTTGAACTAGTAACTTAATAACGGCAAGGGTGTAACTAGCGGTACAGTTCGAGCGAGGGGGTCACTCTGACCAGCTCCTCGTACTGCATGGGCGAGCAACCCCCTGCCCTAGGCGCGAGCCATGCATAGCATGGCTGTAACCCAGCCGGCCAGGCGAATGGTTCCCCCCTTTAAAGCGCCATACACCCCAGCCGTAAAGCCCGAGGGAAGGCCTTTTCCAGGGGGTCCCAGGGCAGTCTGCCCTCTCAGCTGGCAGCCGTAAAGCCCGCCAGCCGATCCGAGACAGACCCCCATTCCCCACCAATGGGGATGTGCCACCGGGTGCTCACCAGCCCGCTCTGCCTACCCCAGCTAACCTGCCAACGCAACAATAAAACAACAACCTCCCACAAACTTGGCAGTACAAGGTAGGCGAAAAACACCACGCACCCAAGCCAATCTGGTGAGAGGTGAAAAAATTCCTACCTGGCCCTGAAACCAGCGACCGGCAATACCTGTACTGCCATAACAAGGGCGTGGAGGGTGGGACGAGCTTGCCCGAGGACTGCAAGGAGGCGAAGAGGCGGGGAAGCCTATAACGGCTACAAACCCCGCCCCCGGCAGGCACCCGGATGCCCGGGAAAGCCGTCCGCTCCCCTCCGAGCATGAGGGCAAATGGAGGCACCCGGGTAAGCGCGCAGGCGCGCCCCGGGAGTGCCTTTTTGCCCCCATATTCGGAAAGAAGAGACGGACACAAGGCTTGGGTAAAATAGGGCCATTTATTGACCAAATAACCTATAAGCTTGAACTAGTAACTTAATAACGGCAAGGGTGTAACTAGCGGTACAGTTCGAGCGAGGGGGTCACTCTGACCAGCTCCTCGTACTGCATGGGCGAGCAACCCCCTGCCCTAGGCGCGAGCCATGCATAGCATGGCTGTAACCCAGCCGGCCAGGCGAATGGTTCCCCCCTTTAAAGCGCCATACACCCCAGCCGTAAAGCCCGAGGGAAGGCCTTTTCCAGGGGGTCCCAGGGCAGTCTGCCCTCTCAGCTGGCAGCCGTAAAGCCCGCCAGCCGATCCGAGACAGACCCCCATTCCCCACCAATGGGGATGTGCCACCGGGTGCTCACCAGCCCGCTCTGCCTACCCCAGCTAACCTGCCACCGTTAGGGCCAAACCTCTGTTTAGGCCCTAACGCCCCACATCTCCTGCAGGGCCAACCACAACCCTTGCCGCAAATCGTTCAAAAAGATCTCATTGCCCTTAAAGGACAGGTGGATGCCGTCACCTCTGTAGAGGTCAGCGTACGTGTCCCTAATCTGGGGATGGGGTAAGTAAACCCCCAGCCCAGCACCCAAAGCCTTGAACATGGCCTTATTGGCCTTACGCCTTGCCCGTTCAACTCCCTCGTGATCCAAAGCCTCCCTCCACACACGACGTGGGAGGATGGCAGACCACATTATTAGGACCCCAGGCCAACGCTGAGCGATGAGCTTCAAATCAGCCTGAGCCTGCAGCGTGAGGGCCTTGCCCTTGGTCCAACCTAAATCATTACCACCTAAATGTAATAACAAAAAATGCGGAGGAGGGGCACACCTTCCCTCAAACAAGAGAGGCAACAGGCCCGGCCAACGTAGGCCCCGACGGCCCTGCCACTCAACCTGAGCCCAACGACTGAGGCCAAGCTGGGACCCCAGATGGGTCCTCTTGGCTTGATGAGCGGCCCAGAAGATCATGCTGTGTCCGCAGATGAGGATCCGACACCTCCCACGGCGAACAACAGCACCTGAGGAAGAAAAGACAATCAGCCACAGATCATAACGGGGCCGGCAGAGGACGGACATACCCCCGGTAGGCCGCCGATCGCCACCGCCCCACACTGCGAATGGCCGCTTCTGGGTAGCCCATTGCAGCAGCCGTGGAAGCCGCCCCGATTCTAAACGAATGGGTGCCAAACTTGAAACCCACGAGACCCAGCTTAGCCAAGGCCCTCCCGGTAACCGACCAGAACTGGTACCGAGTTAGCGGGGACTTGTCACAATGGCGAAATAAGAGACCCTCGCCAGAGCCCCTCTTCTTGAGATACGACTGCAACCCGCGTACCGGGCATAACTCAGCATCAGCACAGGAGCCAAGCCGAACAAATGCCCCCTTGTGGCGCTGATCGGTTTTGGACCCCCTAATCCGTAGCGAAACTCCGTCCCCAGCAAACTGCACGTCCTGTACAAGCAGTGCACGATGCGATAAATCAGTGCGGGACTGAGCCACCAATTCCCCAATTCTAAGGGCTCCAAAGAAGGCCGTGAGCGCAGCAGCGTGGAAAAGCACGGCTTCATAGTCAGAAGAGCATACTGACTGCCAGGTGCCACCCAGACCTTTAAGGATGGACGGAGAAATAGGTTGCCTGGCGTCAGACCGAGAACCAGCCTCCCTAGACCAACCCTCCAACATCTTTCGCAACCTAAAATCCCCAGTCACATCCTGAAATCCCCGTGCCTTGCTAACAAAGGCTAGGGCAGCCAAAAGCCCCCTAATTGACTTTACAGACAAGCCGCCCAACTTCCTGTTAACACAAAATTGCATGAGATGTTCTGCCGGAATGGGCCAACTCTGCTCCAACCCAGCCTCCATTCGGAAGCTCGCAAACTGCCGCACAGCGCGATCATACGACCTTCTTGTGCTAGGGGCGATGGCTAAACGGATGGCTCTGCGGACTTCGTCCCTCCAAGACTCCACAACTCCCGTGGCATCGGGTATGGAAGGGCATCGGCCCCGGGGGCGAGCTGACGAAACCGTTCCATCTGCTGGCGAGACAGAGCGTCCGCCACACCATTATCAATGCCAGGAACATGTCTCGCCCTGAACAGAATGTTCAGCCGAAGGCACCGGAGCGTGAATGGCCTGACCAGTCTCATAACCCTGGGCGATCGGGCTGAGAGGGAATTGATCACATGCACAACAGCCATGTTGTCGCACCAAAAGTGGACCGCATTATTGGCAAGCTCCACCCCCCACAGCCAGAGCGCTACCAAGATTGGAAAAAATTCCAAAAATGTCAAATCCTTGGTAATACCTTCAGTGTGCCAAGCTGCCGGCCAGGATTCAGCGCACCAGTGACCCCGGAAAAAGACACCGAAGCCCGTAGCCCCAGAGGCATCCGATGCAACCCGCAACTCGGCCTCCAACAGCAACTCCTCCCGCCACATCGTAACGCCATTAAATGACGAGAGAAAGTCCTCCCAAACCTTGAGATCCTCCCTGACCCCCTGCGACAGCCTAACCCTATGATGGGGCAGACGTAAACCAGACATAGCCTCGCACAGGCGCCTCAAAAAGGCACGTCCTGGCGCAACGGCCTTACATGCGAAGTTAAGGTGGCCCACGAGCTGCTGCAGCTCGCGAAGAGAAGCCTTCTGCTTGCCCAAGAGCGCTGTCAAGCGCGCACGTAAATCAGCCACCTTAGCAAACGGCAGACGGAACGTCTGCGCCACAGTATCTATTTCAATCCCCAGGTACGTAAGGACCTGAGCTGGACCCTCAGTTTTTTCGTGGGCCAGGGGGACTCCCAGCTCCTCAGCTAAGGCCATAAAGCCCACCAATAACCGGGCACATTGGCCCGTTCCACAGGGACCACAAAAAATAAAATCATCAAGGTAGTGGGCGGAGTCACGGCATCGCAGCCTCTGACGGAAGGCCCACTCCAAAAAGGAACTAAATTTTTCAAAGGCCGAGCAGGAAACCGAGCACCCCATAGGGAGAGCCCTATCCATATAAAATTGGCCATTGAAGGAAAAACCTAACAACTCAAAGTCCCCAGGGTGAACTGGAAGAAGGCGAAAGGCAGACTTAATGTCGCATTTTGCCATCTCCGCACCCAGACCATTGCGCCGCACCATCCTAACAGCCTCGTCAAAAGACGTGTACCGAACGGTACACAAATGCTCCGGAATGGCATCATTGACGGAGTCCCCCCTGGGAAAAGACAGGTGATGTATCAAGCGATACTCGCCCGCCGCCTTCTTAGGTACGACACCCAGAGGGGACACCCTCAAATTAGGCACAGGAGGGGCCGTGAAAGGGCCCAAAACCCGTCCTTCAGCACATTCTTTGGCAATCTTAAGACTGACAATATCTTCCATGCCGCTCACTGAACGTAAATTCGACGACATGAAAGGGGCCCGAAGGCCCCTAAAGGGAATGCGGAAGCCGTGTGTAAAACCTTCTAACAGGTACCGCGCAGCCGCGCGATCAGGGTACCCCTGCAAGAGATTAGCCAGTGCTCTCAGATTTATGGGGGTAGGACCCCTTGTCAGCAGCAGACTGGCCTGGCCCACCCCCGGGGCGTCTACCTCCCCCCCGAGGCTTGGGGCGGGGGCAGGCAGAGAAGGAATGGGAACCCCTACAACGCGGGCACTCGTGCTTGAACCCACACCCCTTCCTAGCACACACGCCTTGGTATGCAAATTCCCAGCAAAGCAGCCGGGGCTGAACCGACTGCCCCGCTGAGGCGCGGGTACCAGAAGGGGTGCTAAGTCTCTGCAACAAATGACCACTGTCTGCCCTATCACCCAAATTGGGCTTGGCTGGGGCCATCAACTGAAGCCAGAGTTGCTGATGGATCCGATCCCAAGGTAGCGTGGGATCGGCAGCGGCCCGCATACGGAATTCTTCGTCGTACTGCATCCAGGCAGCACCGACGAAGTCCGTATATCCTCTGTACACAATATCAATATATTGAAACAAGGATGACGCCCTCTGGGGCTGAGCCCGGGCAATAACCCCGGCATAAATCAGCATGCCAGGGAGCCAATTAGCCCAGGTACGGTCAACCTTGCGTCTTTTAAGCCTCTCCTTGTCACGTTCATCCATCTCCTCCTTATCCTTCTTTTCCAACTCCCGGAAAAGAAGGGTAAAGACATCGACAAACTCGCCACGCAGGATCTTATCCCTGGTAGCCGGTGTCAGATGGTCTCCTAAAGGGAGTGCTGCATCCCCAAATGGAGTAGCCCTGTATGGCAAAGAACCAAGCGGAGTAGACTGATAGTAAGGCCCCATTTGATAGGGAGGCCAGAAGCCCTGGGGCTGCCCAAAGGGTTGAACACCGCAAACAGCAGCAGCCGAGGGCGCGGCCGCGGCCGGAGCCGCACAATGAGAAAACCCCTGCTGTACTGATAAGGTTTGTTGACCCCAGGGCTGCAACTGCCCCATCCCGACCGCCTGCTGCTGGTAGGAGTGTCCAGGCCAAATAGCGGACCCAGAAGCAGGGGCGTGCACAAACTGGGATCCCCAACCAACTGGATTGGCAGCTGAGCCAATAGGCCCCCAGGGCCAAGAGTGTGATGCATGTGGTGCGGGAGACTTACCCTCCTGATCAGACGGATCCACTGCAACCGCTATTGGAGGAATCTCAGCCACCTCAGCGACCTCCTCTTCCTCCACTTGCGCGGTGGTCCCAACGGCCCCCCGTTCTTCGTGCTGCTTCTTCCCTTCACCAGCGTCACCACCTGCCGAGCCTTCTAAAGCAGAGAGACGAGTGAGGACCTCCCGTTGAAAAGTGGCCTGGGAAACTCTTTTAGATGCCCGGCCAGCCCGATACCCAGTCACCTGCCTGGATGAGCCACCTCCAGCACTTTCAAGAGCAGCCAACTTGGCCAAGATCTCCTGCCTAGCAGCCTCCACATCCTCCTCATCCGAGGAAGGCGCCGGCAATGGCCGCTTAGCCGCAGGGCGCCTAGCAGGCTGCTTGCCTTTACTAGTCCCAACACCCTTTCTGTGAGGCATACTTGCAGGTAAGCACCAAGGAGCCCCAGCAACCCAAAATTGCCCTTAGCTTATCAACTGAGGCTGCAGAGAACTAGGACCCTGAAAACCTTTAGCTTACTCAAGGCCGTTGAAATTGAGAACCACCCTTAAAATACAGCTAGCCCCACCAAGAACCAATTCCCCACCCAGAGTAAGGGGGGGGTAAACCACCAAGCCTCCCCTGGGCAGAGTGTCTGTCCTGGGAAAGAGAGGGGGGGGGGAGGGGGTTGACCAGGCAGAAAAACGGACTCCAAAAAGCTTATTCCTTTAGGAGCCACGCCCGCGAAACCTCTCACCCCGTCCCTAAACTGCCCCACTTATCCTGATTCCGAGAGCCTCTACAGGCCCGGAGAAGGTGCGGCGAGACGGCGTGAAATCCGCCGGCAACGCCGACGTTAAACGCAGCGCCGCCCCGAAGAGGGCTCCTGCCCTGACGCTGTTCAGCTGCTGCAGGCTCCGGCGAAGAAACCCAGCCGCTGCCGCCGCTACCAAGAAGCCCGCGGGGAGAACCGTGCCGTCCCTGTCGGGCAAAAGCTCCAGCAGAGCAGCCGAAAGCCCGCCGGCCCAAGCCGGAGCAGCCGCTTCGCTGCGAACAGCGAACGAGGGCTGCCAACCAGGCGTGTAGGCCCGACGCGAAGAGTCGCGGCGCACGTCCTGCTGTCCACGAGCTTGCCCGAGGACTGCAAGGAGGCGAAGAGGCGGGGAAGCCTATAACGGCTACAAACCCCGCCCCCGGCAGGCACCCGGATGCCCGGGAAAGCCGTCCGCTCCCCTCCGAGCATGAGGGCAAATGGAGGCACCCGGGTAAGCGCGCAGGCGCGCCCCGGGAGTGCCTTTTTATTGCTAAAAACACTAAGCTTTAGAAAGCTAACTCTGAGGCTAGAGAACAAAAAATGTCATAGATAATAAATGCTTTAAACAATGTATTACTTAGCTGAAAATACATTTATGCTGGGTCAGCAACAAATGTAGTAAGGGTCAGCGTTAAGTACTTACTGTTTTTCATGAGCCTATTCAGCAGGGTTGAAAAGTGCTCCCTCTGTGATTTAGTGCTTCACCTGAGAAGCACTGTGCTAACTGAACTTTATGTAGAGCGCAGCATGGTGTAGTGGTGAGAGTGCTGGGCTAAGCTCTAAGAGACCCGGGTTCAAATATATATGGAAGCTTGCTTGGGGCAGTCACACACTCAGCCTAACGTACTTTACAGGTTCTTATGAGAGTAAAATGGAGGAGGGGAGAATGGTGTAAGGCACTGTTACTAGGCAAACCTGCAGCAGAATAAAGGTCTAGGGAATGACAAATGATGCTGCAACACACCATCACAGATTCATATCAGAGGATCTGAATCAGTCATTTCATTTGGAATTTTTGTTTCTCTGTTATATTGCCAAGGGCATGGCCACTGATCGGCAAGTGAGACAGGAGCCCTGACTCTCAAAAGCTCATACCCAGGAAATCTAGTTAAGGTGCTGCTGGAACCAAGTAGAGATGGGCACGAACAGCAATACGAACTAAAAAAACCCACGAACAGCTCAATCTGCTGTTTGCGAACAAGCTGTTCATGAGGCCCCATTCTAAACGAACAAGTGGTCATTGCAAGCCTCGTTCGTTGTGTTTGTCAGCCGTTCGGCAAGCCAGACAGTCTGGCACCTGCAAACAATTCCCTTGACAACTTAGGCAGGGATTGTCTGAACTCTGTCTGAACTCCTGCTGTTGCTCTGGAGACCCCAATCTAAGCCCAATTTAGCTTGATAGGCAGGTCTTCCTTCCAAGTGTGGAGCTCCAAATTTGTTACAAGAGAGCAAAGACCAGGGGGGAGGGGGAGGCTTCCAGCTCTGGCTAGTCTTTGGAGAGGGAGAGACAGCTGCTGTTGGCATTTTGATAGAGAGACAGGGAGAGTGTATTGGAGCTTGAATTTTCTTTGTGTGTGGTGGGATATGGATCTACCCTTTCAGGTTCCAGGGCTGCTTCCAGGCTCTGGGGCCAAGCTATTATTTATTATTGGTACCTTTCCTGCTGCCTGCTCAGGTTAGGTTTCTGGGAGTGGTGCAGTAGGGGTCTTGACCAAACTTGGATGATGGCTGGAGGAGAGCCTGCTAGCCCCCATGAACAGCCAACCACGAACATGTTCGTGAACAGGGCCATGTTCATGGTTGTTCGTGAGTCCCTGTTCATGGATGACAATGAACAACAAACATCATGTTCATTTTTTTTGCTGTCCATGCCAATCTCTAGACCCAAGTCTTGCTTATCCTCTTGTATGATACCGATCAAACCTTCTGAAAAGCTACCAGCTGACCTCCTAGGTGGGAAATGTTATGATTACATTTCTAGTATAAGTTAACAATTCCAACACCTCCATTAAAAAGAGAGAGAAACAAAATGGCATGGTAATTGAAAATGGCCTTCAATGCAAGATTCCTTACTGAAAGATAATAATGAACAAAAGAGAGAAGAAAAATGCTGCTTTGGGCCAAAAGGGACCTGGAAACCTCTTCAGCCTTTCATTAAAATACGTGACATGGCCTTGCTCAGACAATATGGAATTTGCAGGCTGTGTTTTGTAATTAGAGGCAGATGCAACATTCTATCCAGCAGAATCCACATGAGAGCCATTATCTTACAGAATGTAGAAGCATCCCCTGTACTTGTGCATTCAAGTCTATAAAGGATATTTTCTGTCAGCTTTCACTTTTGCAAAAATTCATTTGTATCAACAAAATTCATCTGTGGACTGGCTTCTACCCTTCAGGAGAATAGATACTGTAGAGTTTTTTAATCATAAAGCTGAAAGCTAGGAGAGGCAACAGCAAGATGAGATTCAACAAGTTATACACAGAAAAGGCAACCCAGTGCAATAGAGTAAGAGCTGATCTACCCATTCAGATTTGACTCTGGGGATTATAGCTAGGGTTGCCAACTCCAGTTTGAGAAATTCCTGGAGATTTGGGGAATGGAGCCCAGAGAGAGCAGTGTTTGGGAAAGGAAAGACCTCAGCAAAGAATGATGCCATAGAGTCCCCCCTCCAAAGCAGCCATTTCCTCTAGCAGAACTGATCTTTGTATTCTGGAGATCAGTTGCAATTCTGGGAGATTTCCAAGATGCACCTGGAGGTTGGCCACCATAGATTATACCATTTCAGATTGCATACAGGGGATTGCTTCTGTCATATAAATTCCCACCTGAAGTATGAAGCAGTATAGCCTCAACAGTGGAAGGGGAACATATTGATAAGAATTTACATTCCATCTCTATCTTTCATGGACTTGTGGTATAACTTTAGACAAGTTTTTATTTCCCATAGATTAAAGTAGAATCAGAGTAATCTCTTCCAAAAGGTGCTGTTTTTTTAAAGATTATAATGCTGGACGAATAACTATTTAATTTGATTTTTTATTTTATTAAACTTATAGCCCGTTCTCCCTGAGAATGGGCTCAGAGTGGGTAACAACATCAGTTAATGCAGATAAGGATAAAAACAGCAACGATATAGAATAAAATCCATCAGCACTATAAATACAATAAAACAACTTCTCAAGTAGCAGTAATAATCATGTGATATATTTTTCTTTTCACTTCACTGATGATATAAAAGCTTACACACTATACTCTAGAGGAGATTCAGTAAAAAAGTCATTCAAAGTTTCCACTTACATAGTAAATAGGCAGGATTGCACTCGCTGTCCCCATCCCTGGTCATGGTATATGTATAATCATACAAATGTTTGTATATGCATTGGGCTCCATCCAAATAGTCATCTATAAGCATGGGTGTACAAATGAATCCTGCCCTTAAGTCATAGTTGACTTATGGCAACCACTGGTGGGGTTTTCATGGCAAGAAACTGACAGAGGTGGTTGCCATTGCCTGCCTCTGCGACTCTGGTCTTCATTGGGTCTCCCATCTAATTTCTAACCAAGGCCAGCTCTACTTAGCTCAGAGATCTGATGAGATCAGGTTCTTCTGGGCTATCCAGGTCAGACTAGATATACAAATACAGACGCAAAAAGGCTCAATCCCTCAGCAATATGCATGCAGAATCTTACATGTTTTGAAGAAGTGAACAGAGCTTTGCTTTTATTCCATTGTAAGGATCCAACGCGGCACAGTTGTTTTCAAATGGAATCACTGCCTGTAGCTAATTTAAGATGCCTAATTGTGACCTTGGCTACTTGTAATTTTTGATTTGTAATTTAAATTATTGAATTAGGTATACATAGCACACAATGACACTTCTGAATCAAAGGCAGAATCCAATGCATTTGTAATTGGTTAAAAAAAAATCACATCAGCAGAGTCAGGGAGGAAAGCAAAAATGTACTTTGAAATTTCCCCTGCTCTGACTAATGCCAGTCTTTAATAGAATTCACCTGCAGCAATGGCTGCTTTCAACTAATTAAAACTCTCAATTATGCTTTTTAATTAAGAGTTTAAGTAAAAAGAAGAGACTTGTCTGGTGAAACCCATGTTGACAAGAATTTCAATATTGAAGGCTTGAAAGGAGGAGGAAAGGCGGGGGGGGGGAGCTTTCCCTGTGGTACTTTTCCTCTTTTAATTTTTTATGCTAGCAACAAATGGCAAACCTTGGCCACATGAATATGAAAAAGACTTTATGTTTTAACTTAGCTAACTAGTATCAATTATTCCTACCCTGTATGACTTGCAATAACTAATGAATCAGATAAATCTATCTGTGGTTATTGACAGTCTTCTAATCTAAATGCTTAGAAGGACTGATGAAGCAGTGTGGAAATTGTCACTAGCGGTGACATTATATCACATCCTGGAGTCTTCCAAGACATGGAGGTACATTTACAAGGCCAGATGGGGGGAATAATCCTATGTGGAAAGTTACCTTGGGGTGACTTTGTACAAGGCTTAGGTCCTATTCATCGGGGCTCTTCAACTCACTGCGGCTTCTGAAGGCAAATGGATTTTTAAAAAGGTTTCACACACCTTAAGGATAAAGTGCTGTGCTCTTGCAGTTAATGAAGCTTTAATGAGGGTTTTCCAAAACCTATTTTGATCCAAACTTTTTTTGCTGTTTTTCCTGTGCTTTATGCTTAAAGTGTGTGAAAAACTTTAAAAACTTCATTTGTATGCAGAGAAGCCAAAGTAGATTAAAGAGCCTGTATGAAAGGGACCTTAGTTAAAAGTCGAAGACTTAATAATGATAATCTGTGTATCTGAAACAATTCCTCCTTTCAAAAGCACTGTTAATTTCTCACATATGTGTTTTAGGACCAAAGTGCAATTCAATGTGTTTTTTTAAAAATGGAATTGCCCCAGTTCTGTGGAAAGAGGTATGCTCATATATCAACCAAAAAAACGATGTGGGGATAGTTTAAGGCCCATTATCCAAAAGAAGGCTTGTGACTCAGTGAAAGAGCATCTCCTTAGCTTGCAGAAGGTGCCAGATTCTATCTCCAGCATCCAGACTGATGTCAGCATACCCTGAAGTGGGGCAGCTTCTTTTGGTTAGGGCCCACTGCCACACATCCTCCCATCCGCACACCTCACCTACTTTCTACCTTTTCCACACCTGCTCATAAGTCCACCACTAGCCATGCTCCCAGCTAAACGTGCTGCCCAGTATTGTTGGGTGAGAGCATGCAGAAGGTACTCCAGGCAGCTATGGTGGTAGCACCTCCAACGATGTATGCTGTCTAGAGCCCTCCAGGTAATGTGGGCAGCCTGTGAGTGCAGATAGCGGGGAAGGCACATGAGCAGGGGGACACAGGTGGGAGGCATGCATGGGGATTAAATGGGAGGTGCAATCAGCGGGGTCTGGTGGTAGGTAGAGAGGTGTCCTCTGGAATCTTCCTTGCCTAGAGCTCCCAAAACCTGGAACCAGCCCTGCCTGGCAACTTTAGTTAAAAGGACCATGAAGGGAGAGACAGCTGCTGTTGGCATTTTGATAGAGAGACAGGGAGAGTGTATTGGAGCTTGAATTTTCTTTGTGTGTGGTGGGATATGGATCTACCCTTTCAGGTTCCACACACCATCTTATAGAGAAACCATAAGTGAGTAGGATGTGTGGATAAAGAATTTTGAACTATCCCTACACTTCCTACTCACTTCCTGATAGCCTACCAGGTCATTTCTTGTTTTATGTCATATACAACCAAGGTCATTTCCAGTATACAGTCACAACTGAGGAGAAATCTGCTTGAGGAGAGACGCTCCAAAGAGGAAAGCCGCAAATGTGCTGTGATCTTTTTTATTCCTATGTGATTGAGTCCATTCCCCGTTCGAGCATATGGCACTGCTGCCATCACATCTTTCTTGGAGTGACAGGTGTCATTTATCTCCAAAAAACAGTATCTTCTGACTGCTATAGAATCTTAGGGATGCCAGCATATTGAGCACAATCACACCCCTGCGTCTTTCAACTGACTAAAGTCTATATAAAGGTAATTTTAAAGATTTTAAAGACAGTCTCTTGCCTGGCCAGGACATCCCCAAATGTACTCTTGCCATCTGGCATTGTTATTAGTTGGTTAGTAGTAATGTCACCGTAATGATGTATTACTCAATAATAAGAGCCAGCTGGCAGAACTTGTTCTGAAGAATCAGACCCTGTAAAAAGTTTTGGCGAACATCTTCAAGAAAAAACTAGAGCAAAAAAATGAATTCAAGTAGGTGATGGTCATAGAGTTCATCAGGTTTGTTTCTAAAGGTTCTTATACCATTTCAGAAGCAACTAATGTGACAAAGTTCACAGATCTCATTTATTTGTAACACTTAATTTGTTTGCATGTGCACCCAGAACTGGGAATGGAGCCAAAATAGGGTTGCCAGTTCCCCTGACCTCCCCGGCAGGAGATTGGAGGCCTGGCACCTACCTGGGCTTCTTTCCCTTCATGTGCACGTGCACTGCGTTGCATGCCTGCTCCTGGGCCCGTGTGATGACATCACTTGCAAACCCCACCCCCTACTCCCATCCCTTGGGGAGGGGCAGAAGCTATGGGAGGGCAGGAACAGCAATGTCAGGAAACAGATACTATGGTTCTAATTATTTCTGCAATTCTTGTTAAGTTTATTTTGTCCAAAATATATAAATTTGAAGCTGTGCATGAGGGAAGATATTTTGGCAAGAAAGGGATATTGTTTCAGAATAATTATACTTGTCTTTTTCTTAACCTTAACCTCAGTTAATATTTTCTTATTATCTGTTAATTTGCCCCGCTTACTATACATGGCTTTTTAGAAACAGCCAAGTAACCTATAGTCCCCACAGTATTTCAGATTTTGGGGGGTCATTATGCCAAAGCAGTACTAAATGAATATTTTATTGGTTGTACTTTATAACCAACTGGCCTTCATTTCTTCTTCTGAAGAAAGAATTGAGAACAATGTTTATACTGCAGTCAAGAAAAATGGCCTGTGCAAGGGATTGTTCTAGGAGAAAGCAGTAGGCAAAGAAGGTAGGGATGCCAGACCCCCGCTGGGCATGGGGGATCCCCCACCCCCACCCCTGCTTACCTGGCCAGTGGGGAGAGCGCCCCTTCTGTGTGCACTCCCCTGCAATGCTGTACGCTCCCATGCACTGCTGCCACCCAGACTGGGCCTGTTTTGGCCCAGATTGGGCCGCTGCAGAGTGCGGGAGCACTCCTGCCCTCCAAAGGGGCCAAAAACGCACCTGTTTTGGCCCAGATCAGGCTCATTTTGGGCCCGTTTTGGTGAGCATTGGGCCCGTTTTGAGCTGCTGCGAGTGCAGGAGTGCTCCTGTGCTCTGCAGTGGCCTGCAACATGCCCATTTTTGCCTGGATCCATCCCATTTCAGGCTGCTGTGGAGTGCAGGAGTACGCCCACACTCTGCAGTGGCCCAAAACGGGCCCCATCTGCTCCAAAACAGGCCCCAAACGGGTGCGTTTTGGGCCCCTGCAGAGTGTGGGTGTGTGCTCATGGGCTGCATGATGATATCACTTCCCAGAAGTGACATCATCATGCTTGCGGGGGCACCCCCCCACCAAAACAGGTAAGTGCCAGGCCCCTATCCCCCGCCAGGAGGTTGAGGGGCCTGGCAATCCTAAATGAAGAGCTGAACATATATGCCTTCCAGCTCACCAGTTCTCCCTTACAAATCTTCCTCTCCATATCTGAACTGCAGAAAATGTTGAGGTAACATATAGTTCAAGGCTATGTATATCCAACTCTATCCTGAATTGTGGCCATTTTCTATGATGTTTCTCAGTCCATTACTAAATCCTATATTCCCCTGATTCTGGGGGCTTGCATATATTCTGTTCTTCCTCATAACTGGATTTAGATTGGAGGATATGAGATCCAGTTACCATACTGAAGCTAATCAAGTCTGGATATGGTCAGTGCCTTGATGGGTTTCTTCTGGGAATCTAATGGATTCCATGAAGGAAGAAAACACTGATGTAAACACAATAAATAAGGAAATACTTGACCACAATTCCCAGTCTTGGAAACAAACCCATGCACTGAGTCTCTTTTCTTGAATTCCAAGCAAATATAGAGCATATTCTGGGAACTTATCCAGAAATGTATGTGTGGGTAGTACTGTTCCCTGTTGAGCATCACCACTGCCGTGGTATTACCATGAGATTTTAAAAATCATCTTAATTTTTTATATAAAAAAGCACTACAGGGTGCTTTGATGCATCATCACCACAGATTAAGTATAAAATCTCAAGTACGTTCAGTCCTTGCCAAACTAAATGGTTGGTAGGTCTAGACTTTTGCAAAGCTTTAGTTGTCTCATATAATGCCTATAATATTTGTACAGAGATAACAGTAAATCAGCTGCAGCAATAACATCCTGTAACCATCAAGTAAAGACCTTGTATTCCATTATTAAAGATATATGTCCTATTTGCTCAATACACAGGTAGCCATGGAACAAAGAAAGAGATCCCACTGTGCATTATATGAGGAACTTGGTGCTCTATGAAGATAAACTGCCAGATCATAACTTAATGCTAACCTTACTTATTTCTCCATTTACAGCCACAAAATAGACAGTTTGGAGGGGGGGGAATCCACATTTACCTTCAGTGTTCTAAGTCATCTTGAGAAACAACTTAGGAAGTTCCAGTGTTAACACTATGATACAACTTAATTTATCTGATGTCAGAGAAAAGGTTCCATTTCTCCCTTTTAACACTGGATGTAATAGTGTATCCCCTCCAATAAATAAAGGATCTACTGTTGACTTCAATGCCACATTGTTCTTTAGTAACATATATATATATTGATAAGGCAAAATTGTTTTTATTCAGGAATGCTGACCTGAGCATTTTTTGTCAAAAACATATTGTGATGTTTGCTACTTTAGAATCAGTTTGCTGTCTTTGTCAAGAATGTGTGCTTTCAGTCTACAAATTCAGAATCCTGAATTAATTTGAGCAGTGAATTTGTGGTAAAAAGAGATGAAGTATAGTCATCTTGTTGTGTAGTCATCTCACACACACGCCATATGACAAGTTACAGTGTGACCAGAACAGCTGAAACCCTCCTCCCTCCTGTGTGCTTTTAGCAGGGGTGGATGAAATGGGCTGCAATCTTAGAACTGAACTTTACAGTGTACGATGATGTGATTTTATTGTTGTTTTTAAATATATTTATATTTGTTGTATTATACTCGTTGTAACCTGCCCTGAACCTGCTTGAGGGGACGGAGGGCTAAAAATCAATCAATCAATCAATCAATCAATCAATCAATCAATCAATCAATCAATCAATCAATCAAACAAACAAACAAACAAACAAACAAACAAACAAACAAACAAACAAACAAACAAACAATAATGATCACAAGAAAAGATGTGGATCCTAAGGATGGATTCCCACAACCAGAGGGTTTCAAGGGGACATGACAAAAATCCTACATCTCTGCTGCACTTGCAAGAATGAGCATAGTCAATTCAAACCAGGTCATGTGGAGACAGAACAGTATTTTAATCCTTCAGCTCATTTTCACTAATCAACTCCCTGCCACACACTGTTACTATTTTTTTAAAGTTTTTCAAAAAATCATTTTGAAGGGGTTCTGTTTTGTCTAATGAAACCAAATAGTGTTTGAATCTCCTTTCCCTCCTTGCTTGGCCCATGAGGACTGGATGCCATTTTACTAATGAATGGAGATCCATGATCTCCATCACACCTGTTCTTCAGACCCTCAGCTGTTCCTTGTCAGCTAACTCACTCTGGATATTCTGGAATTTACATAATTCTTGTCTTTGAGCCTTATGGAATTCTTGAATCTTATAGAATGTGATTCTGTCATAGCACAAAACAAAGATGGGGTCACATACGCCAAAATATCTCAAAAAGATACTTGGAACTAGAAAACATATTTTGTTGTGTGAACAACCCCCCCAGACTTGAATATCTACAAACCCCACTTACAAACCTCACAGAAAATAAATGTGTATAAACACAGTTAAGAGTGACCATTTGAGAATGATCACTTGATTAGGTCTGATCAAAGACTAAAAAATAAGACTTCTTGGAACCAAACTACAAGTAGCAGCAGCCAACTTGGGAAGTTGAGCAATATGGCGGCCCCAGGAGCTGTTTCTCCCCCACACGTACCTCTTCAGGTGTTGAAACAGCAACAGGGGTTTAGAAATCTGAAAAAGCATAGGGAGAGACAAGTGCCTAGGGCTGCCACACTGTGTGTGATCTGGATTGGGGCCTCGCAGTAATTTTAAAAGAACTACAAATGCTTCTAAAATGCCATGGGATAGACCTGTGGCTGCTGTCACTTTAGTTTGGCTCTTGTTGGTCACAGTATCTAAAGACTAGGTGATCTAAACTTGTTCAACACTGTGGGGGTACATGTCCTTTTTTGAATTTTACTCTGCATTACATTAATACTTTATTAATGTTAGCTGACCTTTCCTCCGTCTCATATAGTTTTTGCCAATAACAATAGATTGAATCATTATATTTGCAATATGCAAAGGTGGTGTCCAACAGTAGCATTTAGTGGATCTGTCTCTGCCTGTATGTCTAAACAGGTGTTTAAAAGCTGAAACTCTGAGTAATTTATGATCATTCTCATAATGCTACAGATACCACATTGACCAGTTTAATTTAAATACCTGTAGTTCTGTTATGAAAATTCAGCTGCACTGTTCTGGAGTCGTAATTTTATATGTTCCTTCTCTGGAATGAGAATACACTATCTGTTCCCTTTAAGTGACCGCCTTTTTAAAAAAAAATACTTTAACTGTCAGAAAGGAACAAAGTTGACAATATGGGAGCTGAACGAAATGTCTATAGGGCAAGCCACTTCTGAACATCAAATATAATTTGAACGTTATGATTAAAATTAACCTTCCTACAAGTTGATCCTTTGCTCCAAAGCACAATGCTCACTTAGCAGTGAAAGCTCAAGGTGTCAAAAGAAGAGACATTCTCATCTTTTAATCTCCCTGGAAGAAACTTGTACTCACACATACTCCCTTCCCCCATAAGCTAATACAATGGTCATGAGAAATTCTTTCTTTAGCAAACAAATATTGAATATTTCTTCATCTCTATATTGCCATAAAAATAGACAATGCGCCCAATGCCCTTATGGTCTAGCAACACAAAGGGTCAAAAATATGTGATTCCTATGCATATGCCTAATTTCTTCCCTCTTGATCCACGAATGGTATTTAAGGTAAAATGTGAATGTGTACATTAACCAGAGTTAGTAAGCAGAAAGAAAACTCATTGCCATCCTAAACCAAAGTTTAATTTAGATTTATAATCTCAGTAAGCAAAAGGAAAACTGAGATTCTAAAATTAACCTATATAAAAATTTGGTTTAGGATGCCAGTGAGTGTGTAGTAGTGGGGGAAGTTAACTCAGGTTAAAGGTACAGTCATACAACAGAGGTAGTAGGAACTACTGTTTAATGACAGATCAAGCTGGGTAGCCGTATTAGTTTGTCTGTAGCAGTAGAAGACAGCAAGGGTCCAGTAGCACCTATAAGACTAACAAAATTTGTGGTAGGGTATGAGCTTTCATGAGATCCTGAAGAAGTGAGCTGTGTAATTCATGAAAGCTCATACCATACCCATACCAAATTCTGTTAGCCTTATAAGTGCCACCAGACTCTTGCTCTTTTCTACTGTTTAATGATAGGTTTTTGTGCAAGAAGGGAAGGGAAAGGAGTGAGGTGCATGTACAAGCCTGGCAACAATACATATAATACAGCTGAAAATGCTAAAGAAGGAGCAGGATGTTGGGGCGGGGAGCCATTAAAAATAAGAAATGCATGTTCCTCAGGCAATTTCCATTGTTCTATGAGAAGGACATTCCATGATATTATCATATACACTGCCGCTCTCTCCCACCTAGATCACAAAAATGTACTGTCACTCATTTTATCCAAAGCCTTGGTCCGTTCTGTAGCCAGAATAAGTTAATATACAAGTCTGTGCCAAAACTTCAGAATTCTTAAGAGACTAAAATAGTGTGACAAAGTTCACTTGTTTTCCAGGACTATATTATGTTCTGATGAAAACATCAGAAGTCAATATTAAACAAATGTGGAATCCTTTCTACATGCAGTCTCATAAACATAAATCAGTTTATTGGTTTAATAAGTGCCAGCTTCCAATTTGGTGGCAAATAAAAAGATGTTATTTAATAGACCAGTTTCTGTAATCCTGCAAGCAACTAGTGAAATATGTCCGATAAAAGATCATACAGTATCTGTTTTGTAATTCTTCTGGCACACAGTTTTCCAAACAGAATGCTCCTCATCAAAATATCTAATTCTCAATATGACCAAATCTGTGGATACTTAAATCCAGAGACTGGAGCCATAACCAGACCAGACCAATCTTTCTACAAACCTGAACAAGCCCCAGGTTTGTAGAAAAATGTGAAATATGAATGGGGGAAAATGTTGGGGGAGGGGATTAACCTGCACCCTAATAGAAGCAATGCATGTTCCTTTAAGAAATGAATGCCCACTGCAGTGGCCATTGTGGGGGTTGCTAGGCAATAGAAATAGTATTGCTAGCCTTCAAGCTTTGCTTTCTTCTTGGAAAAAGCAAGGAGGTGGAGGCAAAGCCCTTTCCAGGGCTATTTTGGCTTTGAGGGAGGACTCATCAGGGCCAGGACCAGCAGCAACCACTGGATGACATGCTACAATATGACATGCATGATCGAGACTGGCTACTTGCTACCATTTAACAGCAGCCACCCCAAAATAGCCAATGTGGGGTAGTGGCTGGAGTAGCAGACTAGGATCTCTGAAACCTGGTGCGAATCCCCTCTCTGCCCTAAAGATCACTGGGTTACCTTGGTCAGTCATACACTTTTAAACCTAACCTACTTCACACAGCTGTTGAGAAGATAAAATGAAGAAGAGGAGAATGACATAAACTGAACTATAAAAATATGAGGATTCCATATCAACAATCTCATTAAAAACATTACATTGTGGATAGGAATCCAATACACACAACACATTTGTGAACTGGGCAAACAATGTATAGGAGTGAAATGAATATGCTAACCCATTCCCTGCTCATTACCAACCATAATGCTGGCCTTGCCCCATCCAATGTGTCTTCATCCAAATGTGGGCATAGCACCTACATCCATTGGTACTGTACCATCTTTGCATTAACTCAGGTAGAAGGTAAACTTAGGGTGCTCACTTGGGAAAAGGCCTAGGACCTGCACTCTTGTTCCCACTCCACCTCTACAAATGCTAGCAGATGTGTCATAGGTGCCGAGTTTCTGTTGTCCAAGGTCTATCAAGACCCTTTCTCTAATGTTACTTTTTGTTATATTATTATATACTTTTAATACTTTGTTACATATTTTGTTTTCGATGTTATGTTTACTGTCTAATGTCACTTTCTGTTATATTGTCTACTTTGGATATTTTTCCCTGCGGTTCAATGCTATTTTCTGTTTCAATAAATTAAAAAAAAAAAAAACCTCCATAACAGGGAATATTCAAAAACAAAATCAGGTTAGCTGCTAAGATGACCAAAACTGCCTTGATAACCATAGAAAAATCATCTGAATTCACCCTATGAAGGAGAGCAAAGCAGGAAAAAATCACCAAAATCCAAGTCGATCATTTATTATCATACAAATTTGTCTATTATACAGATAGCTCATACAGACTTAAAGCACAATCCTAAGCAGAGTTATACTCTTTGAAGCCCATTGACTTGATTGAGCTTAGAAGGGTGGAATATCGCTCAGGATTGCACTTTGGTGACCTTGGCAGTATGAAAATGAAAACTTTTTCTATGAAATAAAGCAGAGTGAAATGTCTTACCCTATGGTATTTATTTTAATTTAGAACATTATTTTCTGATTACTACATCCCTCTTCACTATGAAATCATTTCCTGGAAAGAGACAGGTTGTTCTCCATCATTCTAAAGTTTGCTAAAATTAGACTGCCTTATATTAATCCTCCACTTATGCAGTTTTGCATGACTTGTTCACAGTTGTAGGCACCTGTGGAGAATAAATGCTGAACGTCCATTAGAGGAACAGAACATCAAGAGCTATAGCATATAGGTACCAGTTCTGGTGCAAGAAATTACATTCTGAGGACTTTCCAAGGAAACCTGGAAATATCAACAAGTGCAGAGGTATGTTAGCAAATTTCATGGCTATTGTAGTTTGATTTGGAAGTTGGAGTTTCTTTTATGCTCTCCTGGAGTGTACACTGAAATTGTAATGGTTGCTTCACCAACAAAATGAACAAAATTTAGAGTCTCTCTACATGAGACCACTTACACAAGAATGCTCTAGTGTAGGGGTGTGCAAAGGCACACTGTTTCGGGATTCTCGTTTTGGGTATACCCGAAACAAGAATCTGTTTCAGCAACAGCTAAATCTGAAACGGCAAGCCGTTTCGGGTTTAGCAGTTTGGTATTGTTTCGGGTTGTTTCGGGTTGTTTCAGGTTTTTCAATGGGAAAATGCCTCCACAGTAGGAGGGCACAACAAGGCATGATAGCAGTGTACTACACAAAATAATACAACCCACTTCACCGTTTTTGACAGCAATTGTGTTTGGGTGATTCTCTGATGTGAAGTGAGTTGTGTTATTTTTGTGTAGTACACTGCTTTCATGCCCTGTTGTGCCTTCCTACTGTGTAACCTAAAGCAGTTAAAGAAATAAAGTGCTTTTGACAGCATTTTTTGGGGGGTGATTCTTTAATGTGAAGTGAGTTGTGTTATTTTTGTGTAAGATACTGCTGCCATGCCCTTTGGTGTGCCCCCCTGCTGTGTAACCTAAAGCTGTTCAAGAAATAAAGTGTTTTTGACAGGAATTGTGTTTTTGTGATTCTCTGATGTTAAGTGAGTTGTGTTATTTTTGTGAGGTGGAATGCTGGAATACCCTTTGGTGTGCCCCCCCTGCTGTGTAACCTAAAGCTGTTCAAGAAATAAAGTTTTTTTGACAGGAATTGTGTTTTTGTGATTCTCTGATGTTAAGTGAGTTGTGTTAATTTTTCTGTGTGGGGGACTGCTGGTGTAATGTGTCATAATGCTTTGCTTACTTGTACTTTGAAAGGGAGAAAATAATTTTTTAAAAACTTTAATTTGTGTTGTTCATGTTTTATTCTTTGTTGTGCAGTTGGTTCCCATCATAGAGAACAATGGGGCTGGCTGGCCAGCCATCTCTGTAGGTGGTGGGGGAATTTGAGGGAGGGTGTCTGTGGTTCAGGTGCTCTTTCACAGGGACCAGCTGGCACTCAGAAGTGTGCCCACCATTGTGGCACCCCTGGGCTGTGCAGAATTGCCCAGGGAAAGAGAGTTTAGAAGTTCCCAGCATAGGGAACAAAGGGAGAGGGCTGGCCTTTGCCAGCCTGTTCCTGGGGTTATGGGTGTGGGGCTGCTGAGGGTGGATTTGGGTCTGTGAGGGGCTAATGTGGGGATTTGGGTCTGTGTGTGGCAGCTGGGGGGGAATTGGGTTTGTGTGGGGCTGTAGGGGGTGGACTTTGGGGGCTGAGAGCACCTACTTGGGGAGGCCATGACATGTGCCCCCCCAAGTGGGAGCTGGCTGATCCTTTTGCTGGCTGATGCAAAATGCCATCCCTGGCAAGACAAGCCTCCCCCAGCTGTAAGTAGTAGAGAAAAGAGCACCTACTTGGGGAGGCCATGAAATGCCCCCCCAAGTGGGAGCAGGCTGTGCCTTGGTGGGGGGGTGGGAGGAAAGGTGGGAGAAGGGCCCCTGAGGGTTGGGGGACATTTTGCATGCAAAATGCCACCCCTGGCAAGACAAGCCTGCCTCTTCATTTTTTCCCCATAGGAAATAATGAAGATTAGCAGCAGCAAGCTAAAAATACGTTCACGTTTCCCTTTTTTAGGCGAGGATAGGGGGACCTGGTTTGGGGGGCCATAATATGGCCCCCCAAAGTCCAATCGGTCTGAAACTCGGGGGGTTGTTAGCGAAGGGTTGGAGGAAGGTCCCCACCAATTTTGGCTTGATTTGGTGGGAAAATGCCTCCCCCAGGCGTCCGGGAAGACGGAGGCATTTTCCCATTGAAAAACCCGAAACAACCCGAAACAACCCGAAACGTTTCGGAAATCGCTGTTTTGGATTACCCGAAACGTTTCGGGTTTTCTGAAACGTTTCAGGAGAACCCGAAACAACCCGAATTTCGGGTTTTTTTCGGGTATCATATACCCGAATTGCACACCCCTACTCTAGTGTAGTCAGGAAGCATAGTTCACCTACTTTGGGGGGGTGACGACATTGACAGAGCCTTCCCGGAGGCAAAGATGAAATTAACAAACCCTCTGAAGAGCAATCTCTGCCAGCCCTGTGGAGAGAGGGGAAATTGACAGAGCTTTTGGCTCTGTCTTTTAAAGCTATGCTTCCTGGCTAACATTTCATCTCCCTAAACTTGAGTGACCTACAGAGAGAATCTCAGTAGTAAAGCTAATGTTAACATTGATGTTGACAGATGTTTTTGCATTAAAATTGTGTAAAGCATATTAACTGTTATAAGGATGGGATAATGAGAACCAGAGCAGAATAGTGGTTAGAATGCTGGGGTAGGACTTGGAAGAGCTGCCTGTAGGCTAAGCCTTGGACCTCCCCACCTATATATGTTTGGCCTCAAGTAGCTGCAGTGGGGGAATGAATACATGTAGCCCTGAAGAGCAGTGGTAGTGATCAGCAGAGGAGGAGAGAGAGATGTTGGGTGGCCTCACCAAGCTGTGGTGGTTGTGGTACTGTTCAGTAGAGGAGAGGGAAGGTGCATAGATGACAGTATTAAGAAGAGGGGGGCTGCCTGATAAACAGGATCAGGCCCCATGGGCAGCCAAACATCTTGTGGGGGGGGGGTTGGATCCCCGCTCATGACCAACTAGCAGACAGCAAGACAAACCTACAGGAATGAGGCATTCCTGCAGCACACCAATATACAGTTTGGTACCAGTTATACTGGATGACAATCTGCTTTCATGTTTAGTTCAAGATGCTTCTGTTTATCTTTAAACATACCTGTTGAGATTGGGACAACAGGTTTTCTTGGCAGTAATTCCACTACTGATGCAATGGTGAGAGACCAAGAGCTTGGAGGCGGGGGATTACTGTTCCTGGTTTCTTTGGAATCGCCTTTCTGTAGAAAAACACCACATGGCTTTATCTTTTTAAATAGAAACTGCAACATTTTTATTGTGTTTGTCAAATGAAGTTTTGTTGGCCATCTGCACTTTTGATGGTTTGGGCTGTTTCAGATTTTTTTTGTACTGTCTTCTGGTTTTTCTCATTCATTTTTATGTATTTGATGGATGTTGTTGTAAAACTGTCTTGAAATGTGAAAGCATTGTATACAGGATCCTACAGAAATAAATAAAATATAAAGATGCCATACCATAGTTTAACACAGTGATTCCTGAACTGCATACAAAGGGTTGTTATCAGTAATTTAAAAGAGTGATCAATGATTGACATGTGCAATAAATTTTGACTTCATCTTCCCAGAGTCTGTTGTAAGATGCAAGATGTCATGTGATGCCACATAGAGTGAGGAAAGAATTTCCATCTAAGTCATTGGTGAAAAATCCAACAAAATGGAACAATGAAAAAGCATAGCTCAGAGATGAGTAATTTTATTCTACTCTATGAGGGAAACTACATGATATGTGTGGTGCATGTCAGGTCCTGCAAGGTTCGCAGGGAAGTGTAGTCTTACAAAGATCAGCTGCTCGATGAATACCTAGTTTGAAAGCACCAAGGGGAATTTCCTTTTTTATTCTTTTTACAGAGAGCCCTGTGCAAGTTAAATTGAGGACTGTTGTCAATTTTACCTAGCTAGGGGATGAAATTGACCAGCCTCCTCTTAGCCAGGAGGTGAAATTGACTAAGGTCAGACAACTTCACTTACGCAAGCTCTCTGCAAAAAGAATAAAAAGGAAACTTCTCCTTGGTTCTTTCAAACCTGTGATTCATAGATCCTTCAATGGACTTAACATTTTTTTAAAAAAGAGGAAAGCGGGGATGGGAGGTGAGATGGAAAGGAGGAGAGAAGGAGCTGCTGGATAGACAATCACAATGAAGTGAGAATTGCCATGGAAGGGATTTTCTCTCTCTTGCAAAAAGCCTCAGCTTTTCCCCTGTCTCCTGTCATGTCCATCTGTTTCTCTCCCCCCCACCCTCAGCTCCCGGAGGAAAACCTGAGTGGAGTGGATTTTTGAAAGAGAGAGAGAGAGAGAGATTCCCCGGGAGAGAATCTCATCAAGTTGTTTGTAAGACTACCCCTCCCAGGGAACCTTGCAGGACTCGATACGTGAAGAACATGTCTCAAGTGTCTCGTGTAGTTTGGCTGTATGTCAACAGGAAAAACTACATATAATTAAGAAGAGGGAAAGCCAGAGATCTCAAAACACTATAGTTAGACAACATCAGAAGAAATTGGTGCAAAAGACTGTAGGCAGTGGGGGCTCAAAAGGTTCATTCACAAAATAACATTTTGAGATGGAAGTAACGTCAACTGAACACCACACTATCAGTCTTTTGACCATTAACTAGAAAACTAGGCTCTCTGTATCTGAGGTCACACAGTTCAACAGATAGAGCTGCCAGACCTCCCACTATGGCAGGAGGCCTCCCACTGGCAGCCCTCTTTGCCCACCGTTGCTACAAAAGGCAGTGTGGGGGGGGAATAAATATTTAAAATGTCAGTGACATCTGTGCTACTACATCACTTCTGGGAGAAACCCAGAAATAAAGCAAGGTAGCTCTAGGAAATGCTGGAGACTCTATAGTACAACTCTATATGTTTTCCAGCAAATTCCTGGAAGTGACATCATAGCACACAGGATGTCATCCCCCACGTTCCCTCAAACCCAACCCTCCAACCAATTGCCAGGCACAGTCTATAAACAGAATTATAGTTATTGACAGAAAACTTTTCAGATGAACACCATGAGCAGTCTCAAGGGGCGGGGGCAGCCTATACATTATAAATCAATGAAATGGTGCCAATCCTTCTTTTAATCCATCTTAATCCAGTTTCCCCTTTAAGGCACGTTGAACAGCAACAGGCCAAGGATGCTTTTAGTTCTCAAGAACATGTGAACCGCCTTGCTGGATCAGACCAAAATCCCATCTAGCCCAACATTCTGCTTCCATCAGCAGCCAGCAAGGCTCCTTTGAAATGTCATAAGCAGCACATGAAAATCACGCTGCATTCAGCTCATATTCATGCATGTGGAATGTGCCTGAGTGAACTAATCTAAAGTTAGTAAGAATCTTTACCAGGAGGAGTGGAAATGAAATACAGAATTGGAAAAGAAACAACATACACAAACTATGTGGCAAGTGAATTCGCTCTGCAACCAAGTCTTGTACAGCACATCTTACACCAAGGCAATTGGTGCGTTCATTTGGACGTGCTTATCTAAAAGCAGGCATTTCATTTTTAAATTATTAACTACCTGGCCTACAGATGGATTTTTATAGTGAGAAGGAGGGAGAACGTACCCAAGACTGTTACCCAGAAAGAGAGACTAATTTCCTTTTCCTTAATTAATCACCCACATTTCCTCCCTTCTATTTAGCTTTATTCAATGAGCTGTAAATTACAGGGGCAGATGCATAATCCAGGAACAGTTCCAAATTAAATTTTCTTGTGAAGTGAGACAGCACTTAACAGGTACTTTAGTGTGTCACTGCCATTAGCAGTGTTATATTCACTGGTGAGCAAGAACCTCAGCTACAGAATACAAAATGCTTCCAGTGAAAACCCACTTAAGAAAAAGGCCCTCGCAGCCTATTTGGACACAAGTCCTTCCATTTTTATGATTCTCCTTGTTAACTCCATTTTAACAAGGAAAATTTCTAAAAGTAATTCTAGCTTCAGACCAAATAACATTTGCCTCCCAGCTCCTAAATGAAGTCAAAAGACCAGTATTTGAATTTACAAAAGGCCAAAAATTTCTAAATTATAGTTCTGGTTTTCAACAAGCTGAGCTATTTTAAGCACCCTTTGCTTACTTCACAGTGCAATCAGAAGCAGAGTTACTTCCGTTACTCTGTTTAGGATTGCACTGTTAGTATTAGAAAAGAGCAAGAGACCAGTAGCACCTATAAGATTAACAAAAGTGAGCTGTGTCCCACAAAAACTCATACCCTACAATAAATTTTGTTAGTCTTTTTTTTCAGGGTCTGTAATTCTCCAGGACATCTCAGAAACTGAAAGCTTGAAGGTAGGTTTCAGAGTGTGGTGCTGGGGGACTGTTGCTCCTCACCTTAGCCTCTTGCCTATGTGTTGTATGTGGGTATGCCCTTGAAGACTGTCCAACTGCAATTGGTGCAGAAAGCTGTGGCCAGAGTGTAGCGACCATATCACTCCAGTCTTGTTCCATCTACGTTGGTTCCCAGTTTACTTCTGGACCCAATTCAAGCCGCTAGTATTGACCTTTAAAGCCCTATCTGGCTTTGGACTAGTAAACATTAAGGACTGCTTTCTCAAATATGAACCTATCTGTCCACTCTGGCCATCTTCAGAGGCCATCTTCAGAGGCCTTGCTTGAAGACTTTTTTGTTTCATTGGGCATACCTCCTGTAAATTCTTATTGGCCTCCTCCCTGGTTTATTAGTTGTATAGGTGCTACTGGTCTCTTGCTCTTTTCTACTATATATACATGTTACCCTAACATGGATAGCCAAGGCAAGCCCAATCCATCAGATTTTGGAATCTAAGCAGGGTCAGCCTTAGTTAGTAATTGGATGAGAGACTTCCAATAAAGACCAGGTTGACTTAACGGCACTTTTCACCAACATACATACATACATACATACATACATATCTCTGTGTGTGTGTGTGTTATTTTAATGTTTTATAAGTTTTAAAAAAATTTGCCACTCTGGGAACCCTATTTTGGGTGAAAAGGGGACATATAAATATTTTTTTAAAAATAAATATAATGTTTTGGGACCATTATTTCCAATGAAGGACCAATTCAAGGGCCCGTGGCAGCTATTTTTAATGATAATGGCACCAAATTTGCACAGCTCATAGTCATCTCTCTAATCTAAAGACCCTCTAAATTTCAAGCAGAATGGACAAAGGGTTCAGTTGTACAAACCTCTGAAGTACGTGCCCCTCAGCACAGGCATACTTTTCTCCACTGATTCCTTTGGGAGGGAAATGGCAATGGCCTGATATAAGAGTGCCATTCATTAGCATTTTAAAAAAATCCTGTCTGCATTCTTTTTAATGTAATCTTACAGTGACTGAAAGACAATTAAAACATTAACTTTTGATGAAAACTCTGCATTTATCATTCTTCCTCATTGCCATCCATTGTTTCCTCTCAGAAAGTAAGGGTTTTCTTTGCAGAAAGCCTCTCCCCATCCCTTTGAAAAGAGTTCATTAAAAAAAGAGAATGCATGAGTATTATTGCATGTGATGAATCAATCATCCAGTTGCTATGAGACACATGCCTGGTGTCCACTGAATGGGTACTTTAATTAGCATTATTATTTAAGGAATTCCTGGAGGAGGAGGAAGAGGAGGAGGCAGTGGTGAAGGGCTGGAGCATGGAAGTCCAAGGGCTAAGCTATGTGATATGTCTGTTTCTTTCCAAGTGCACAGCTTTGATCAGGGTTACATGTCAGCTCCAAGAACATCACTATGAAAGCTATAGAAGCTGCTTTAGCTGTTGAGAGGTAGCACGGATTGAGGAGGGAAATCTTGCTTCCCTTCCCTCAATGTTTTTACTAATCCCAAAGAACCCTCAGTGGGTAGTTACTTACATGAAATTGCCTCAGCATTCACACCTCAACACAGACACCTCCATGGAAATTCTTTCTCTGGGGGCTTGTCTCCAAAGATGATTACCTGGGAGCACTCTACTCCTGATCACATGCAAGGATCCAATTGGAAGGGAGAAATGCCATTGCTGGAGAAAGCAGGAGAAACAAAGAAAAACAAGATACCTGCTGCTACTGACAGCACTTGAAAATGGAAAGTGACAAAAGTTTTGTGAAAGGTATTTTTCACAATGCCTAAGAATTCTGGATCTGTCCTACCATCCTGGAGAGTCAAAGTAACGACCTGATACAGCAATATCCATGTACATTTTTGGCATGGGAATTTTGGAATGTATACCCCTAACACTGGGTCAGAGTCAGGTTGGATGCATCCAGAGGCTTAAATAATGAAATACAGAGCTGGTGGAGGGGGTGACAAGCAACCCCTTGGTTCCAGACAATCTCATTCAGCAGCCTCAAATAAATATTGAAGACCATATGTGACAAAATGGAACCCTGAGGCACAAATTCCAACTTGTTGATTCTGCTCCTCTGGTAGACCCTCTTCATGTTCAATCAGACAAAAATAGACTAAACCCTTAGCAGAGCCTCTCCACTAATGTGAAGTCTATATTCCAAATCAATAAATAAGAACAGAGTGGTGAACTGTATCACTGATAGATCTAACATCAACACTACTATCACCTGTTCAGCTTTTAAAAAAATGTCCTTCTGCTTGCACCAGAGTGTCTTCCCCCTTTCTTTCAAATAAACCTAAAGTTTCAAGCAAATTGGGCAAAGCATTAGAATTCTGTGGCCCCCTGAGGAAGCGACAGCACTGATCAGGGCTTTTTTTTCTGCCAGAACGCTCCAGAACAGCATTCAAGCACATCTTGTGTGTAGTGGCCCCACTCCCTGATCTCCAGACAGAGATCAGTTCCCCTAGAGCAAATGACTTAAGGTAAGCCTGCTCCTGCGGGGCAGGGGAAGCAAACGCAGCAGGACGATGGGGGAATGGCCTGGAATGGGCTGCTACTGAGTGGGGGAGCATTCTCCTGTCCGGCAGCGGCCAGATCCAGGCCAAATTGGGCCCAAAATGGCCAGGATTGGGCCACTGCTGGGAGGTGGAGTGCTCTCCCATGCAGCAGCAGCCCGTTCCTGGCCGATTCTGGCCCAATCTGGGCCCCCATGGAGCATGGGAGCACTTCCAGGGTGGCCACAGCCTGCATGATGATGTTCCTTCCCAGAAGTGACATCATCACGCAGTCCTGGGAGTGCGTGTGCACTGTGCATGCACACATGTAGTAACAGGGGTGCCACCTCCTCCAACGAGTTGCCCCTGGTGAGAGTTCCCCCACCTCTTTCCCTAGAATGTCCTGCCCCCTATCATTTCACTTCCATGTTTTTCTATGGGGGACTTCTGGAGGATGGCTGGAGTCATTGTTTTTCAATCAAATGTCACCAAAACTGCAGTGGAGTGTCTTCTCCCTTTCCTTCAAAAAAACCCCGTTTCAAGCAAATCAGGCAATGTGTTTGAATTCTATGGCCCCCTGAGCAGTCCAAGGCATTTCTGCTTTTACAAGGAAAACAAAATCTCCAGCCCACAAGGAGGAGTGAAGAGGAGAAGTAGAATGGAGGCTCTTTGCAGCTTGGATTGGCTGGGAGTACTCTTTGCTCTTCCCTTGCAACAATAAAATTGGAAGGAAGAAATCAGCATAGATTCAGAGTAAAATGAGAGCTCATGCTGCATTGCTGGTAAACACTGGAACTCCAAAAAAACATGGATTTTTTCCAGGGAGGAGTTTCATGACTGCCAGGCAGCCAGGACTAGTGTTTCCACTCCAGAGAGTCACAACTAAGACCCAGAAACAGTTATTTTCATGATTTTTGCAGCTTGTTTACACATACCCCTACTAATAATTGCTTCCTTCAAAGGTCTATGGAGAGCCCCATCAGTCAGAAAGGTGTTAACAGTTTTAAGTAACATTTTCAATACTTTTCTTGGCATGATTTTAAAAGCCAGACAGGCGTGGATCAAGAGCATTGATCAATAAACACCCTACTTTTACAGTACAGGTCGATTCAGGCCCTATCCTGGCCATTTCAGGCTCATTTCAGCCCAATTTGGCCATAAATGGCCAGGATTGGGCCCGAAACGGCCAGGATCAGACCCAAAGCATCCAGGATTGGGCCTCTTCCACGTGGAGGAGTGCTCTCTCGTGTGGCAGCAGCCCGTTCCAGACTGATTTGAGTCCAATTTGAGTACAGCTATAATTAGATACTGTATGAGCCTTTTCCAGATCTGCATACAATGAATATGTTGGGGACAAGATCTTAACATCAAGCTGCTTTACCCTGTGTACATGCATTGGAATGTATACATTTGCACATAGAAAAGAATGCACATAGCGAACTGTTCCACACTGCTGGAAATTGTGTGGGGTTCTCAAACAAATGAAAAAACAGGTAAACGCATAGGTTCTATACATACATTTCAATGCCTGCACTTAGAACAGCAGGAGGAGCTTGATGCCACAGGTTGATTCCTACATGAGGTTACTGTGCACATTGAGACCCCCTTAAAACACTATCATTATGGTCATTTATGTCATAGGAAATGAATGACACAGCAACAAAGGCTAACTTGGAAGGTAATATGAATACCAAACCATGAATGACAGCCTAACTATGCATTGTCCTTTTCAGAGAGGGATTCATTTACTCCTGTCATTAGTGGTTAGAAATACAATCAACTAAAAAATCTATTTTAAAAAATCAGACATTGAACCATAATGTGTGATTAAGGCACATTTACATTCTATCTGTTTGGAGTTTAGAAGTACATAAGGTGTTAACCTGGGTGTTTTGATTGACACATCCACACTACTTTGGTTTCAGGAAAGGGTTGATGAAACGTAAACCATTTTGACATGTGGTGACTATCACAGAAGCTCAGCTAATGGAAGCCTTCATTTTATACAACTCCAGTACTCATTCATGTTACTCAGCTTGAATCCCATTAGTCCATTACCACACAAGAGTCATTTAATACTGTCATATTTTTATTAAGGCTATGGCATGTGTTTTCATGTGATAGGCTTATTTTACTTCAAGCCTGGGGAAACTTTGAGGGTGACACATGATTATATTTATTCTCCAGTAAAATCAAAGTTATTATATCCAAAATGTAGGGTGATGGCACCCCTGCTTTCAAATTATGCTTATCTTAGGAATTGGGAATATGTATGACTATGGTTTTCAAGTCCCTGCCATGCTTTTCTCCAGATGTGTTAGAATAGTCTCAAGCCCCTTTCATAGAGTTTTTTTTTGGGGGGGAGGGTATGCATATGACATTCCCTAAGTCCTCTTGGGAATCTTTTTGATCTAGGAGCTCTGTCCTGGCACCCTCAGATCTCTTTGTGAACCATACTAGATGAACATCGAGTTACTCCAAGCTTTACAATAGGAAATGGTGGTAGTGGAGAGTGCCCTCAAGTCATAGATGACCCTTGGAGGGGTCTTCATGGCAAGCAACTAACAAAGGTGGTTTGTCATTGCCTGCCTTTGCAATCCTGGTCTTCATTGGAGGTCTCCCATCCAATTACTAACCAAGGCTGACCCTGCTAAGCTTCTGAGATCTGATGAGATCAGGCTTACCTGGGCTATCCAGGTCAGGGCACAATAAAAAGTAAATTCACTCTAAAGCATATTAGGAAAGCCAGTTTGGTGTAGTCGTTAAGAGTGCAAGACTCTAATCTGGAGAGCTGGGTTTGATTCCCCACTCCTCCACGTGAAGCCAGATGGGAGTCCTTGGGTCAGTCACAGCTTCTAGGAGGTCTCTCAGCCCCACCCACCTCACAGGGTGTTTGTTGTGGGGATAATAAGAAAGTACTTTGTAAACAGCTCTGAGTGGGCCTTAACTTGTCCTGAAGGTTGGTATATAAATAAATGTTGTTAAATCAGTTACATGCCACTACTTACTGAAATAATAGAGCAGTAATAACTATGAAGAGTACTTTGGTTTAGAGATTCAACTGAATTATAATACCTACTTCCAATCTTTCACCACCACTATCCATGTCAAAACCCCATAGGAAGACAGAGTTGCCAACTCTGATTGGGAAATTTCTGGGAAGTGCTTGTGGAGGGTGGAGTTTGGAGAGGAAAGGGAGCTGGAGTGGGTGATACCATAGATCCCTCCTTCCAAATCTACCATTTCCTCCAAGGGAACTCCTCTCCGCCTTCTTGAGATCATTAAGAATTCTGGGAGAACTCCAGACCTCACCTGGAGGTGGGTGATGCTAGATCCAGACCATCTATTTGCAAAAAGAGCTTGTGCCTTTGGCACACTTCTTTAGTGCATAAGCCCATGAAATTGTTTCTTTGTTCACTGTGTAGAACCTGTTAGTTGACCAGCTATGCTCACTGAAAAATAGAAAGGAAAAGAACAAATGCTGCTGTAAATAGTGCCCCTGGATAGTCTATTACTATTGTATTTATTAAATATTTTGATGGAATTGCCTGCCTGTACAACATCTCCTAAAGCAGGAAATAAACCAGGAAAACACATACACGTATATATTTCTTATTAGCATGACAAGAAAAACACAGGGGAGGGGGGAGCACAACCAGGAAAAATTGTCATAGATAATATAGAAAGAAAAAAGATTTCCTTTTCCAGAGGGAATATTTTCTGATAAAGTCAGGTTTAACATTGGCAGAGAAGCCAATCAAGAAAGAATCAAACATACTTTGTTCGGTGGTAAAGTAATCCTTGATGTGAGTGGTACAAGAATGGAAGTGTGGCCATGTGCCCTACAGTTCTCAGCTCTACAAAAAAACGGATATGGACCCATAGCTCCCTTGCAGATCTAAGGAAACAGGAGCATATATGGGAGTGGCCTCACTTTGAACTGGCCAAGAATATAGTGGAAGCCAATGCAGCTGATAGGGTTGCCCATCTCCTGGTGGTGTCTGGTATTCTCCTAGAATTACAACTGATCTCCAGACTACAAAGATCGTTTCCACTGGAGGCTTCAGAAGGTGAAACCTATGGCATCACATCTCATCTGAACTCCTTCTCCTCCCCAAGCTCTGCCTTTCCCAAGCTCCACCCACAATTCCCCAGGAATTTCCCAACCCAGGTGGCAACCCTAGCAGCAAAGCAAAATAAAATGATTGACATTGTCAGAAGACGAGCTACAATATATTATTCATTTTGCATATATTTAATCTTATATTTTAAAGAACCGTTTTATCCCCATTACAGTAAGGCTAGGCTCAACAACATTCATTCAAATTAATTTAATTTGCCTGATACCCTCTCCAAACTCACACTGAAACACTGGACAAAACTGCCAAATTACATTTGGCACCCTTAACAGGCATTTTTACCTTACCATCACAAACATAAATAAAAGTAATGAAACATTAAGAAAAAAAACTTGAATAAGCAAGATGATTAAAGTCCTTGGATAAATAATATCATCAGCTTCTGATGAGCTATATAGGAATCAGTTTAGAATCAAACTCCAGCCTCTCAGCTTATGTTGCCTGCTGTCACTGGGACTGAAGTAGGGTAGTTTGAAGTAGGGTTACCAGGCCCCCTCAACCTCCGGGCGGGGGATAAGGGCCTGGCACTTACCTTGGGGGAGAGGGGGTGCACGTGTGCAAAGTGTGCGCATGCCCCCCCACAGGCGCAATGACATCACATCAGAAGTGACATCATCGAGCAGCCCCTGGGAGCACATCCAGGGTCCGCAGGGGCTCAAAACAGCCCCGATCCACACTAAAACGGGCCCATTTTTGAGGCGCTGTGGAACACAGGAGTGCTCCTGCGCTCCACAGTGCCTGAAAACAGGCCCGTTCTGTCACAGATCGGGCCCATTTTGAGCCACTGCAGAGCGCAGGAGTGCTCCTGCACTCCACAGTGCCTCAAAACAGGCCCATTTCAGCACGGATTGGGCCTATTTTTGAGGCACTGCGGAGCACAGTGAGTGGTCCTGCACTCTGCAGCGCCTCAAAACAGGCCCGATCCATGGCAGAACGGACCAATTTTTGGGCGCTGTGGAGTGCAGGAGTGCTCCTGCACTCCACAGCACCTCAAAAACAGGCCCGATCCGTGCTGAAACGCAAAGTACATGCACACCCCCCACAGGCGTGATGATTTCACATCAGAAGTGACGTCATCGTGCAGCCCCTGGGAGCATGTCCAGGCACCACAGGGGCTCAAAACGGCCCTGATCTGCACTGAAACAGGCCCATTTTTGAGGCGCTGCGGATCACAGGAGCACTTCTGTGCTCCGCAGTGCCTGAAAATGGGCCCATTCTGTCACAGATCCAGCCCGTTCTGGGGCTCTGCAGAGTGCAGGAGCTCTCCTGTGCTCCGCAGAGCCTGAAAACGAGCCCATTTTGCTGTGAATTGGGCCCGTTTTCAGGCGCTGTGGAGTGCAGGAGCACTCCCGTGCTCCACAGCAGCCCCAATCTGGGCCAAAACGGGCCCAATCCTGGTGGCTGCTGCACATGGGAGTGCGTAGCGCCACGGGGGAGCCCACAGGGAAGATGTGCGCACCCCCGCCGGTTTGGTACATGGGGGCGGGGTGGGGGGAGCAGGGGCGGGGATCCCCCACCCTTACCAGGGGTCTGGGATGTCTATTTAGAAGCCAAAGCTAGATTGTGCAGCTGTGGAAAAACCATGCCCAAGTTTTGTCAACACCATACAGCCAGTCCAGTTCTGATTTGCAAAGATCTAGACTTCTTACAACGTATTTTTTTACCCTGGTCAAAGCTTCTCGTGCACATCTTATCACTTGCCATTGCTGTCAAAACAGCCATTGTTCACTGTAAATAAATAACCACCATTAAGCTATCATCAACCATGTTTAGAACATGTACTGTATAACCATGCCATTCACAATGTCACAGACATTGAGTTTGTCACTAACCTTCCAGCAGTAGAATGTTGTAAATCTCTGATTAAGTGTAAGGAAGAAGTTTTCCAACTCAAAAGCTAATAGTCAGCTATTTTTTTTTCCTCCCTGAAAGATTCCCCATTATCTATTTCTGTGAAAAAGGGGAAAGGATTTTTTAAAATAGATATTTGTCTGATGTAATCATGAAACTGGGCTACTATCTACAGCAAACCCCAACATGGGGCCATGCCAAGATGATTGCCAGGCGTCCACTTCCTCCTTTCCAAAAAGTACAAACCCACTAATGACTTTCCTCCATGTTAGGAGGAGGCTCTCCAGAAGAGCCCAGCAGAATTTCAAGGATTTCACTGATGACACATTATGAAACAACTACTTCCATCACAGGAGGACACTTAGTTTGGAACTGTCCCAGTTTTTTGGATTGTCTCCAGCCCCCATGGAAACCATTTTGTCATTGGGTGTGTTCTTATAGCAGCCTTTTGTGGTGGTTGTTAGGTATGTCTGGAGAAAAAAAAAGTCCTGCCCCTTTAATAAAGGCTTATTGTGGCTTGCTTTACCTCCAAGTCGTGAAAAAGCTTTAGCTGCCACATATTTCCATACATTAAAGCACAGGACATTTTTATCCAGGCCTGTTGGCAACTCTAGCGGTAGTACCTATTACTTGTTCTCAAAATGGCAAAAGTGCCAACAGATCAAAAAGGCTGAAGAGCTCTGATTTAGAACAGTGGCCCAAAAAAGATGGAAGCTGTTAGGAAATGGGGAAACAGAATTTCATGTTCTTAACTAAAAGGACATAACCTTTCTGGAAAATGAATGAAATACAGTTTCCACTGTAATGACTTCACATATTTCATTTTTCAGGTCAATTAAAAACAGAAATCAAGCAGTCAGAGAGAAGGAATTAAACTGATAGCAGCCAGAGAGAAGGAATTAAAGGGGAGGAAAGAAACATCACATAGCTTTTTTTTTGGAATAAAGAAATGAATGGAATAAAGTTCCCAAAGATAATTCTTCCACACTTTTTGTTACTGGTTTGCTCCAAACATTCAATGTATACATTACCTTTTTAGTGACTACAAACTCCACGATAACAGTGTCTTCCTGGCACGATTTCGCATGCGAAGATGCTGTCTTCCACGATATACTGGCAAAAGGTAAGATGTGTGGAAACTGCCCTTGTTTCTTTTGAGGATTTTCCGCCTCTAGGTTCACTCTGAGGGTGTGTTCACATGCAACAAGTAATTTGGCCATACTTCTAGGCAGCTGCAGCTGCTCGTAGAGGGGGCCGTGCATTGCCCTCCTGGAAGGAGGGAGACAGAGCAGGCTCTTTCCCGGGCATCCGGGGGGTTTCTGGGTGGGCAGAGCCAACAGCCAGTTTAGGCGGCTCCGCGCACCCAGCCTCAGTGCTTTGCAATGCTCGGCCCACCCTCCTCACCCTGTTTTGGTGCAGGATTAGCCGGTTGCTGTATTCAGAGCCAGGTAGGAATTTTTCCTCCTTTTCCCCAATTGGACTTGGGATTGGGAGTTTTTTGCCTACCTTGCACCAGGACTGGAGTGGTGGAAATTGGCATGTGGTGGTGCTGGTTAGTGAGTCACTGGCGGGATAGAGTTTGTCTAGAAACAGCGGGCCGGTGAGCACCCTTGGCATTTCCCTACTGGTAGGGAAGAGGGGTCTGCTAGGAGCGGCTGGTACTGCTTGTGACGGCTGCCAGCGTGCATGGGCAGACTGCCTGGGGGAACCCCACGTGCAAGTCCTTTCCTCACTGCTGTACGGCTGAGGCTTAGGAGCTTGAAAGGGGAGGTCTAGGGGAGCCCAGTCAGATGGGCTCGCACCCAGGGCTTCGGGGCTCACCCAGGCAGGTCAAGGCAGAGGTCTAGGTAGGACCCCGTGGCTTGGCCTGTACCACTTTTCCCTTGCCGCAGTTATGGTTAATGTTGTCATTGAGTTTAATCAATAAAAGTGGCCCTTAGATCCAACACCTGTGTCTGTCTCTTTATTCCAACCTGGGGGGGGGGCAATTCTTTACCTAGGCTGAATAAAATACAATAGATTTATTGGATACAAAGTACAGAGAGTGTTTGCAGAGCAGAAACCAGTCTTGAGTCATGAACTAGCAAGCAAAACAAATAACACTGTATATCACTAGCTAAACATCTATCTAAATACTTAAAAGCTGACTAACTTGCTTCTCTGACATGGCTCATTGGCTGGAAAGTTCTTACCAACAGGCTGAGTACAGGAGTCCATTTCATGCCGTGCAGTTCTAGGAATCTTGATGGTAAAGAGCATGGAACAAGTCATCTCTCACACATAATGGTGTAGCAATCCTGAATAGACAGAGAGAATCTTACAGTTTACTGGCAGTAGGGATGGGCATGAAACGAAATATGAACCAAAATTAATCACAAACTGGGCCAGTTCATAGTTTGTGAACCGGCAGTTTGTTAGAGCACATTTCCCACGAACCACAACGAACTTTAGGCTGGTTCATTTGGTTTGTTTTTCACTTTGTCACTGCAAACAGCCTGGCACCGATTGATCTGTTTTCTAGGTACTGGAAGAGGAAGGACTTCCACTGAGCTTGGGAACGCCCCTGGAAGTGATATTTTCATGAACCAAATGAACCAGTTCATGAACTGGGCAAAGTTTGCGGCAGTTCATGCAACAAACCACGAACCATGTGGTTCATTTTTTTTTGGTTCATTCCCACCTCTACCAGGCAGCCATCTTTTTGCTGGATACATCAGCCCACAGCGCAATAGCCAATCAGGGCTCACTTAGTTAATTGGCTAGGGATCCCATTCCCCCTGGTGGAGGAAGAGAATCTCCCACTTTCACCCTCTGCTCCTGCCCCCGCTTCCACTTATCTGGCCAGTGGGGGAGCAAGGCATGGGAATGGTTTGATGGCACTTTTCCCTTACAGATGCATAATTAGATCAGACTCCTGCAAGGGAAGGCCAGAAGAGCCTGAAGACAGTAGTCTAAGATGCCACTGAAAGCCAGACAAAGTAATATCTGAATGATCCAGAGGTAGGGCTTTGAACCAAGTAGACTGCACAAAGGATGAAGGCAAAGATCAACAGGATCCTCTTCAAAAAGATCCCCAAGTGAATCTCTTTTCTATTTTACATGCCTTTCTTTTCTATTTGACAAGCCTAGAGAAAAAGTGTAGCAAATGAACTGATAGATGTCACAAAATAGGAACTTTGAGAAAGGAAATAAGGGGTATGGAATGCAACTGACCAGAGAACTACTTGCTCAGACACAACTTATATAAGACTGGAAACTATCTGGAGTTATTCAGAAATGTGGGTTTGACAAATGCCTTTGAGTAGTAAAGGAAAAGGATCCAGAGGAGTTAGCCGTGTTAGTCTGCAGTAGCAAAATAGAAAAGAGTCCAGTAGCACCTTGAAGACTAACCAACTTTATTGTAGCATTAGCTTTCGAGAATCACAGTTCTCTTCATCAGATGCAAGGAAAAGGAGCATCTCAATCATCATACAAATAACATTGGACATTTCTACATGGGTTATCTGCCCTGAGTTCAATGCTTTTGAGATGTGAAATTTTTCCTGCTACCCCACAGCATTGTGTTGCATTTGTACACCTCCAGAGATTTCCCCACCTTTTCTCCAATCTTTCTTAACCAGCTTTGCTCCAAAGTTTTGGGAAAGATTGCAGCAAAGCCTGGATAGCTGTGTTGCAAGTGGGAAAATTCGAAAGTTCCAGCCCACAATCACAATCATTGGCCCTTTTTGCACTTATGGTTTAAACCACCATTTATGACCATTCACTGCGATCGCAATGGCTTCAGCATGGCACACCAACGCTCCACATTGTCCAAGGCAGTTTCGATTTGGCATCTTGTTTTTGATTTTAGACTAGCTTTGAAGCCTTGGGGTAGTTTTGGGCTTTGGGGGCTTTGCAATTCACGTCACACTTTTTTTTTTTAACTTTGAGCATGAGTAGTAACATTGCAATGTTGGAATTAACCCACCCACCCCCACTCCCGCTTTTGCTGATTGGGCTGTCCTCTGCCCACTGGAGAGGCAATTGGTGGTGGAATTTTGGGGGAAAGCATGTATTTTTAATGCTTGTTCAACTTTCATTTTTTTTAAAGCCAAGCCAGGGTTAAAATGCTGCTTCTTCATCCCCTTCTGGCAGCTTCCCTGAAACTTTGTTTCTAAAGGCTTGTGCAAAACGCTTTTTTTTTCCGCTTTGGAAGACTGAAGCATGCCTGGGAGGGAGGAAAAAGCAGTCATTTAATCCTTTCCTGGCTTTGAAAGCCAGGAGGCATGTGCAACAATGTTACAATGTTATCATGTTACAATATTATAACGTTATAATGTTACAACCCATTCTTGCTTTTGAAAAAAAAGAGAGTGTGCACCTATCCCAAGGGAGGAAGGGAAAAGGCAGCCATTTATCTCTTTCCTGGCTTTTAAAGACAGCAATGTTAGGAATCATTTCTAGCTTTGGGGGAAAAAATAAGAAAGTGCTTGCATACCTAGGAGGAAGGAAGCCAACAGAGAAGCAGCCTTATGATCCTTATCTCACTTTACTGATACAAATAGCAGAAACAGAGTTCAGAGAGCTGAGGAGTGTGAGAGTGGTTAATTCCCAACAAACCAATCAGCTCCTGGGGAAAAGGAGATGTGGGGAGAAGAGAAGCAGAAGGGGAGTATAGAGTTCGCACTGTCATTAATCAGGCCAGGTGCAACTTGTCAGCGGCTTCAAAATAACATTGCAGTATGTCCAAAGGGAGAGAGGAATGGGGGATACCTCAGACAAACATCAGAACTGTATCCCATAACTACCTTGCAAGTGTGAAACTCCTGCAAACATGGGAAGCAGACACTGAAACGCTTTAAAGTCCCGAGTGAGTTCTTGACCTGTCCCTGCAGCAGACATTTTCTCACCTCACCACTAAGGGGCTTTTAATTTTTTAAAAAATTGGTACTAGAATATTGCTATATTGATATACCATTGTAACAATAAGTGTAGCAGGTTCTCTGAATTCTCTCTTTTCATTTTTAAAGGAATCTTCTAGCTCCTTCCGTTGCAAAGATATAAGGGGAAAGGCGCATCTTCACAAGGGAAGGGGCTAAAGACACTTGGTGACCCAGGGAAGGGGGTAGGCACTTCTAGGGGATTTGTCCTGGGAAACCTGCCCTGTGAAAGCCCTGCTGCTGCTGCACCAACAACAAGGAAATCACAAAATGCCATCCCCAGTGGAAACTACCACTGTGTGTGACATTAGGGTGTGAACTTCACTATATCCAGTTCAAAAATAGACCAGTATTTGTGGGGCATATATGAGAATCTCAATCAAATCCAGGATTCTCATATATAATGATAATGGCTACCTAGTTAATACTGAAAATATTCAAATAAATTAGGTCCACTATTCTCTGGGGAATCTTTCTGGGGGTCTGCATGGATCATTTTTGGAGAAAATGACAATATCATCATGTATGCCTGCCTGCAGTACATGCCATGTGCATGTTATATGCCACTTAGTGATCCTCTGACACTATGAAGAGTTCTGATTACCTCTCCTTGCCTGTTCTCGGGAAATTAAGGGTGTAATCTCTACCTTGAACCTAAACACTCTCCCAAAGAAGCAGAATACTTTCCCTTTTGAAGCGATCAGCCTTGAGACCAGCTGCACCTAACATAAACGAGGCTTCTCCTGGGAACAGAGATGATTTCATGCTTACTCTGTAGATGTAGCCTAAACTGTGATTTTTTTTGTCTCTGGTATTCGCGTCAGAATTTCAACGGACTTCTAACCTGGGGATGGGGCATTACACTATATCTAACCATGCTTTCCCTTAACACGTCACTTCTGCCAATTTCACTGTCTGAGCACCTTGAACCTGATAGATCTCTAATAAAAGTTACTTCAACCAATTCACCTGTGTGATTGCTGGGAAGAACTTAGGGATTTACCTGCCAAGGACTGACAGGCAATAAAATTGCACTGGAATGAGGGCTGGCTATCCCCTCAAGTTTCAAGAAGGATGGGTCCAGTTCTATGGACCCCTGAACAAGGTCCCCCAGCTACTCGCCATTGTATCCTTCCTTCCTTCCTCCCTTCCTTACACACACAGGTTTTCTGGACCAAAAAGGGAGAGGGGAAGGAGGCAAGTCTCACAGACAAATGAAATGGCATGTTAGGGAGAGCTGAACTGGCAGTCCAATCTTGATGATTCTCTTATAGTCCACATCAGATAATCAAGTGACTGAGCAGACAGTTCAGCTCTTCTAATGTGCCATTTCATTCACCTGTGAGAAACATGAAAAGAAAAACAAAATCAAACACAAACACAAAACTGGTATTTTTGGATCTGAATATTAGGAATACCAGTATTTATCAGACTTGTGATACCCAAATTTGAGAAATACCATTGTTTTAGTGCACGCCGCTAGTTCTGTCACTGATGCCTAACCATGTGAACATGATTTTTTCCCTCTCAAAAAAGATAGGACACAAATTGGGAATTTTGGGGGATGCTTACCTTATAAATGATATTACCTGCATGAAAGAAGAGAGGGAGTATATCTCTTCCATAATACCTGCTCTTGACATAATAAGATTTGCCTTGAGGACTAAAGAGAGAAATCTCTACCAGCCATATGCATTATATATTTATTTATATGTCACTTTTCTTCCCAATAGGGACCTAAAACAGTTTACAATATAAAAATAAAATATTAATTAAGGAGGGGAAAAAAGCATTATTGTTATCATATGACTCTTATTTCCCTCTTTTAATATAAATATTATTGTAAATATTATTAGATATTCTTGATTGTGCCCCAAACATACATTTTCAACTCTTGGCCAAGATGAAATCAGATTTGGTTTAAACATGTGCTGTGTTATGCATACCTTTTGTGGCTAGCTGTTTTAGCCAAAGGCATTGTGTTATGGCTCTTCCACACACAAAAAGAAAAATGTGCATTGCCTTATGCTAACTGCTGGAAAATAGTTACCAAAAACTATGCATCAGTGTGTCACATCAAACTATTCAAATAGAATGCTTTCTCCGTGCGTATAAGGAAGAAAATGAAAAACTTTCAGTGACAAATAAATACACAGCTCTGAACAAGAAATGGGAGGAAAAAACCGTTGGTCTCCCAATATAAGGACCAGGACTGATCCTATTAGCGTAAACACCCATAATTCAGACAAAATGAGTATAAACATATTGCATCATACTAAACATTCAATTGGTTCACAAGAATACTGATAAAATAAGCAACAACTGTGTATTTATTTGCAAGCAAGACAGTGTCCCTTTTCTTCCTTCAGAGTGCAAAGTCAAAGCTGAAGAATCACATGAACTTAAAAAGCAAATGGAGATACTATGCACTATAGTGTTCCTCAAGAGGATTATGAAAAGGAATACATTTGATAGTTTGTGTTTGTTTAGTTTTCTGCTTCTGAAAGTACTCAGAATAAACATGGGGGGGAATAAAACAAAAAAACAGAAACAAAAATTGGCATCCCCAGGTTGTTTTCTAAGGTTATCTAAGAAAGCAAGACTTACCGAAGACTGTTTTTATGGGCTTTAGTAACTACCCTTGAGTTAGCAGACCAGAAGCAGAAATATTATTTGAAAAGATCTTCAGTGTGCATGTTTATATTACAAAAAGGTAGTAAGGATTGTAGATATGACAGGAACAGGAACAAAGTATGTTCCTTATATTCCAACTGGCAAAGTTCATGCTGGAAATGAAAATACATTGTGAAACAGAAACTTTTTACTTTATAGAATTTCCTATACAGATTTGGAAGATAACATATGTCTACTTTGTATGCTTGTATTTTGAACCATTAGCCCAAACCAATTTATTCACAGCATTGCCTTATACCATTGGAAGACTCCCAACCGATCATGTAAAAGAGTGAAACAGCTAGGGCTGTCAAGTCTGCACCCCACTTCGGTAAAAGCATAAGCATAACTCTTTAGAGGCATTTTTGTTTGCGCTTATTCTCTTTCTAGCTAGCCCATATGGTGTTTTGCCCCCCTTTAGTGACCTATATATTGCTACCTCCCTAATTTCTTTAAATTTCCCTTAGATTTTCACTGCCACCAAAGGCTCTTGCCTTAGGTCTCTCTCAGTTTGACTTATTGTGTGGGAAAACTTAGCTATAGATAGATGTATGACAAAATGGTCAGCTCAGGGGGATGGCTGTGAGGTAAAAAAAAGATGAAGCAGGTGTTTTACTTAACCAGAGTTAACGTTTATTTATAAGTACATTTTGTAATGGTTGTAGAGTATTTAAAAGTGTATTGGTTTCAGAATAGGCTCATAAGCTTGGTGGTTTCAAAATAGGTATAGATCTGTAAATTTTTATACACAGATTCAGTCACAAAGATTTCCCTCAGCTCTTCACTCACAAAATAATAGAATGACTCTTCTTTTACCCAGAGACTTCCACGCCGACTCAAAGTGCAATCCTAAGCAGTTTAGGCCCATTGATTTCAATGGGTTTAGACTGGAATAACTCCTCTTAGAATTGCACTGTCACTGAACTAGACAGACCCACTTCCCTTTAGCATTCTGACTAAAAATGCAGTTCACTCCACTCCCTAGGGTGCAGCTACCATCCAATCACTGTGTGCTTCACTTCATCCAGTCCCTCTCCTTTTTGCTTTAGAGGCTTGCATTTTTTTAACCAACATATATTCAAAAATCCCACATTAACCAGCAGAAACAAAACAGAAAATATTTATAGGGCAAAACATTACAGGCCATAATTATATATTTTTATAAATTACAGTACTTGTTATAAGCTTCTCCTAATCTGCTCAATGTGAGAAACAACAGCCCTGATCCATGGCTTCTGTGTTCTTTACCTGAAATTCCATTTCTTTCAAAATGTTCAGCTATCACAGCTATAAAGAACAATGTATGGCTGCAGAACCACTGTGGAAATCTCCAAATGTAACTCCAAAATTGTGTTGGAAGATAATGGTTTCTCTCTCCCCATTTCTCTTCAAGCAAATGCAACAAAGGGGTTATTATTTGTCATTTCCATTGAACTTGCTAATGTTCAAGGTATTTCATAATAATGACTGAGTTGCAACCATTCTGTGAGTTTGCTAATTAGTAACAGGGAAAGCATCAGCAGGATTCCGTTTTCTGCTTTCTCAAAGGATTCTGTTTACTTGTTCTTTCTAAAAAGTCAGTTTTAAAATATTAATATAGAATGTGTCCATTAGATAACTAGAGAATTGAGGCTAAAAAACTCTTGACTTGCCCAAGGGCACCCAGAGAAATCATGGTCAAACAAAGATTTCACTCTATTAGTCCAAAATTCTACTGATGACAGCACAGTGGATCTTACACACAGAGTTCATATAACTAGACTATTAAGTTCTGGGACTTGGCCCATAGTGATTCCAGGCAGACCGTGATTTCAGCTCATAAGAACATTTTTATTGCCAAACACCACTAAGTAACTCACTCCTGGGAGAGGCACATATATGCACCAAAACTACGCCCTTTTCAGTAACCCTCCAATAAGAACACATGCAACTAGGATCTTTCATTTGCTTGCACTAGATACAATGTAATGTATTTACAAATGGCAATTGGGCCTCATCCAGGAGGATCGATTGGCTGTTGCTAATTCTGTTACCCAATAGGATTGCAGACTTGAGAAGCCCCGCTTTACTTGAAGCCAACCCAATACATAACATAGACCTTACTTCCAAGCAGGGCCAATTCCAGACAGCCCTCCCCATGCCGAAACGCCGCACGTTGTCGCACAGAAAATGTGAAATATCGCGTTTTCTCGCGTGAGTTTTGTGCGACGTCGTGCAAAACTCGCGCGAGAAAACGCGATATTTCGCGTTTTCCGTGCGACGACGCGCGACGTTTCGGCATGGGGAGGGCCGTCTGGAATCGGCCCAGCTTAAGACAAAGCTAGACATGCAGATTTTTAAAGACTTAGGTCTGGCTTCTCCAGATCTAACTTGGGTTCCCTGCAACCGCACAATAGTTTGGGGGAATGACTGTCAAAAAATAAATAAGAGCTCAAACAGTCTCAAAATGCCTCTGCAGGGGGAGTGTGTGCTCCCCCTCAAGTCATTTCTCTGTGTCACAATAGCACAGGGTTCTCCCCTCCCCACTTTTTTTTAACTGTTCCACATGCACAGAATTTTCCACATGGAGCAGAAAAAACAGGGGGGGGGACCTCTCTGCTGAGCTATTTGACATGGGGAAACGACTTATTTTATTTATTTACAGCTTATAGTTCTTGCTGGGACTCAAGGCAGACATGGCTGTTGGAATCAATACCATAGGGCATGATCCCAATATTGGGAAAACTTTCAGTTATAAACTCTGTATTTTTATAATCTTTGTAGCACAAAGTTATATATCTGTTTTAACTTTCCTCCTCCCCCGCTTTACCCTTTTTCTTCTGTACCCCCTATGAACTGAAAATAAAAATATATTTTAAAAAATACCATAGGGCATGATCCCAATCCCTCCCTCTTTTGCATTAATTGTACACAATTTAAAATTTCATGCAAACCTAGTATCCAGAGTAGACCAGAAAAAGTGGAATTTTCTTTACTAGTTTGTTGCCCAAAGCATATCTAGTGGTGTATTTAGTTCCCTTAAATACTGAAGGTGCACCGGGGCCATCCCATATTCAAATTTCAGCGTGACACATGACACCATTGCACTTTACCGTAAATAGGAGTTGGCCATGTCAGATTGAGTGGGAGAACCATGCAAGGCAATCAGAGGACACAAGTATGCTAAACCAGTTCTGTTACTAGTCTGTATCACATGCACTAGAACACTCAGTATGGGTGACAGATGAATGAAAAAGGCACCTCACCAATACAAATATCTTGAATACAGCAGAAGAGCATGATTTCAACAAAAACAAAAATGCATACGCACTATACCCAAACATTTTGCCTTAATGGAAGACTCTTTCTGTATTGATTTGTCTGCCAAAGAACAATAATAACAATAATAATAACATTTGATTTATATACCACTCTTCATGACAACTTAACACCCACTCAGAGCAGTTTACAAAGTATGCTATTATTATTAGACATGGGCACGGACGGGGGAAAAAAGAACAAGCTGTTCATTGTTCATTGCCATCCATGAACAATGAACAATGAACAGTAACGAACATGACCTTGTTCACAAACGTTCGTTGTTTGTTGTTCGTGGCCCCTTAAAGATTCCTTTAACCTATCAGCTGGCAGGCGGCAGGGGGAACTCCCCCCTGCTGCCTGCCAGCTGATAGTTTAAAGGCCCCTTTCCCGCCACGTGCAAGGGGAAGGGCCCTTTAAACACCCCACAAACTGACCTTCCCAATGTCCAATACCCATCAAATTTGCAGGGGACATAGTCCTCACTGTTCTCCGAAGACCCCCCCCCCAAGTTTCAGAGAGATTGCACCCTGTGAAAGGCATGATCCATGTGTCCCCCCTCCTTTGCGGTCAATTTCTGTTCACAGTGGCAAAAACGGGACTGCCTGCTGGAAGGCAGCTACTTTGAGGGGTTACAAACTGACCTTCCCAATGTCCAATACCCACCAAATTTGCTGGGGACATAGTCCTCACTGTCCTCTGAAGCCCCCCCAAGTTTCAGAGAGATTGCACACCAGGAAAGGCATGATCCATGGGTCCTTCCTTTTGTTGTCATTTTCTGTTCACAATGGCAAAAATGGGACTCTCTGCTGGAAGTACTTTGAAGGGTTAAAGCCAGAAGGAAAGCCAGAAGGAGTTCAGACAGAGTCCAGTCCCTGCCATTGTCAGGGGAATTGATTGAAAGGTCCCAGACTGTCTGGGTTGATGAATGGCTGGCGAAGGCAACGAACGAGGCTTGCAACGACCACTTGTTCATTTAGAATGGAGCCTCACGAACGGCTTGTTTACGAACAGACGAATGGGCTGTTCTTGGTTTTTTTCCATTCGTAATGCTGTTCATGCCCATGTCCAATTATTATCCCCACAACAAACACCCTGTGAGGCGAGTGGGGCTGAGAGAGCTCTGAAGAGGTGTGACTGACCCAAGGTCACCCAGCTGGCTTAAAGTGGAGGAGTGGGGAATCAAACCCGGTTCTCCTGATTAGAGTCCCACACTCTTAACCACTACACCAAACTGGCTAACTACTAAAAACCTCTGAGCTTGCAAAAAACTGCAAAAAACATATGCTCAGTTCACCTAGTTGAACTGAGTCTCACCCAGTTGAGTCTCACCCTTTTCTCATTTGAATATTGCCATTTCTGCACCTTCCAGGTGAAGACCAGCAACAGTGGATAATCTGTCAGGGAAGATTTTCTGCTACTAAAACTAATAAGATTTTAAGGAAACATGGGGTTCCCCAGAATTCTGTTCAATAACAAGTGGTTTTCCCTAATCAATGAAGTCAGTGGAAGCCTTCCTACATCTCTCTCCTTGTCAAACACCATCGCATAGCAGTTTGTAAAGTGCATCACATGTAAAAATTACTACCTTTGTACCTGGTCTCTCAGCAACTGAAGTAATCTTACACTGCAACGGAAAATATATTGTAAAAATTATAATTCCTCAACCTCATGAAGACAATAAAGAATACATTTTAGAAATGGACCCATTAGTGACATCTGTACTGGACAGCTGGAGACGTTAAACAGATAATTACCTCAGCATGCATCATAGTGCATAGCATTACTGAAAATTGATTAATTGTGTTTAAAGTACACTGAATAACATTGAAAACTACAAAAAGATTCAATGTCTTTCAAAATTACTGGAAGCAAAGGTGTTGTATTCTCTTGTATTATACACCATTTTAATGCTGTTACCTTGAAAAGCTGTTAAATATAGTGTTTCATGGATATATTGAAGGTAGTCAATGAATATAAGTCATATACATTAATTTTATTATTCATGGACATTGTGGAGCAATCTTTATTTATTCATTAGTAAAGAATAAACAAGATACAATTAAAATGCTAAGAATAGAAGTTTGCTTCTATAGTCACTAGGCTCAGTATAGTCCTTGATGGACTGATCCTCCATAAATCTATCTAACCCCCTTTTAAAGTCCTACATGTTCAAGACCATCACTGCATCCACTGGCAGTGAATTTCATAATTTTATTTAATAACTCATTCAGTGAAGAAATACTTCATTTTATCAGTCTTGAGTCTACTGCTCATCAACTTCATTGGTTACCCTTGAGTTCTAATACTATGGGGAAATGGGTAAAAGGTTCTTTCTCCATGCTATGAATAATTCTACAAGCCTCCAACTTTCTTACAGTAAAATCATAAGCACAGTTACTTCAGTCTAAGCCCATTGATTTCAAAGGGCTTAAACTGGAGTAACTTGTCTTAGGAGTTCACCATTAGTTGTTTTTTCCAAAACTGACCACAGCGAATAACAAAGGCTGGATATAAATGGTAAAGAACTGACAGTATTTACTGTATGAATTCCCAGTCTTTGATGGATATGATTGAAGACCTTCCTGATAAATAGACCATGGGGAGAAATTTCAACTGAAAGAGTAATTAAAAGGCCAACACATCTGACTCTTAATGAAAGGTAGAAACCATTGATCCACAGTTTCCCTCCACCTCCCCTGTGATTAAATAGCTGTAGACAATTTCTTCTGCCACTTCATTGCTGTGGGTAACCCTAAAAAGTAATTTCATCAGTACCATAGGAATAATTACGCTGTCAGGAAGACACATGCCAGATGTGTGAGTCATACATGCAAATAGCCTCAATTGTTGTAATTACACTTCACTGATAAGCAGCCCTTCCTCTGTACAAGTAGCAGAAAGATGTTAATTGCTAGATTGAACTAAAAAGATGACTTTACTTCCCTTGACCTCTGTAATCTTCTCAGGTAGGATATAGTCCTGCTCATGACCCAGGATCATAATTAGCAATTAGTAAGGTTATGCTAAAGATCACTGAAACATTGCAATGAGGTATTTTATGCTAAATTACAAAAGCCTTTTACTATGGAAACAAAGGAAGGGTTTTTCCATATGCTTATATCAGAACAGTTCTTAATTAGATTTGTAGGTTCATTGCATGATAACTGATATTGTCCATTGTTTTTAACCCACTTGAGATCTACAGTTCTGAACTACTCACAGTCAATGAGAATCCTCAGAAGTAAGTAGCTTGAAGTCAAGATTCCAAATATTTTGGACAATATGAAGTTATTCTTTATCAACAGTTGCCATGGATTTATATGTGGTCCCCATCTGAACCATGAGGCCAGAGACTTTACAGTGCAATTCTACATCCAGTTATTTACACTAATGGGTTTTGAATAGAGATGGGCACGAACCAAAATATGAACCAAAATTCATGACAAGCCAGGCTGGTTCGTGGGTCATGAATCAGCAGTTCGTCAGATGAACTGCCATGGACTTTAGGTTGGTTTGTTTGGTTTGTTTTTTGGTTCATCACTGCAGACAGCCTGGTGCCAATCAATCAGTTTCCTAGGCAACAGGGGATGGACTTCCTGCAGACCTTCTGCTGGCCCAGAAGTGACCTTCTGCTGACCTGGAAATGATGCTTTTATGACCTGGATGTGACGTTTTCACAAACTAAATGAACTGGTTCATGAACTGGGGGCAGATTCATGAAAGTTCATGGTTCGTGAAATTTGATGAACCACGAACCACATGGTTCAGGTTTTTTCCGGTTCCTGCCCATCTCTAGTTTTGAATAGAGTAATTCTGAACAGGACTATAGTGCTTGCCAGCATATAGGTATGAAATTTTATTGAAGACCAAAGGCTAGTACTTATGATGGTGATGAAATTTGTGATGTAGCAATGCAGATGATGCTTCAAAACAAGACCTGAGTTGAAACTTTCACCCTCAGTTCTGTGGCACTCCTCTAGTTCTCGGTGCTGGTATTATGCCTAATCTAATTGCATTAATACAAGGCCAACTCCGGGTCCTGTGGGACCTTGCACAAAGTGCCTTTCAGAACCTCAGCATTGTATGTTCACATGCATTCACACCCTCCTGGAAGAGAGATTGAAGCACAACTCTTCCTAGCTCCTCTGAGTCCTTTTGGCTTTAGGAAGATTAAAAGGCATGGGGGGGAAACTTGGTTTCCAGTCCTGACAAGTGTTTCTCCCAGCATGATAATATCTCACGGGATTTGAGCACAACCATTCAATTCTGGTGGGAAAAGATGAGCTATGATTCTCAGTGATTTCTGTGCCATGCCATAAGCCTCAACAAATGTGTTTCCATTTTAACTCTTGCACTAAACTGTCTTGATTAATAAATGTTATTAATGAACTCTGAAAAATAATAGTTTTTTTCTCTCTGCCACATTCTATCTGATTGATAGTATATGTCTCATGATCATATTTGCCAAGGTCTAAGACACAAATGAGCTGGTGCTAGTCTAAGTAGACAATTCTGATTGTAACAGACCAAAAAGTCTGATATAGTATGTTTGTTTGTAGTCTGCCTTTCTCACTGAGACCCAAGGCAGATTACATACTGCAAGTAAAATACAATATAAGCAACAGCTAGGAGCAAAATACTGAACAACAGTTAGGACATTCAGTGAGTGTATACAATAGAGTATGGGAGCAGAAAACTTGAGAACAAGCATAAAACTGAGCACAGAGATGAAATCTTTATGAAACAAAGGGAAATTAATTATCATGGCACATTTAGCATTGTGGAAACTAGTAAGAGCATATCTATGTCAACAGATAGTACCCAATAGCAAAACCTATAGTCCCTGTCCCTACTAAGGCATCTTTCTGAGCTATTGCTTATGCCATAGCTCCATAAACTGAGAAGAAAGCCTTCCTGAATAATTCAGTTTCATATAGTTTGTGGAAAGCCAGGAGAGTGGGAGTTTTCCTGACTTCTCAGCCTGGCCATTTCATAAAGTGGGGACTACTACAGAGAAAGCACACACACAGCTGTTGATTTTGCTGAGTTACAGGGTGATATCTGCAAAAGATCCTGTTCATATGAGCTAAGCTGCCATGGTAGAACACAGGAGGAAAGGCAGTGGCACAGCTATGAAGGGCCAAGGCCATGAAGGTCTTTGAATGTGATAGTCATGACCTTGAATTGAGCCCAGTAACCAATGGGAAGCCAATGGAGTGACTGCAAAATGGGAGTGATATGCATGCTCTGTCTAGCTCCAAAAAGTAAACAAACTGAAGCATTCTGCATTAGTTGGAGCCTCCAAGTCTATTCAAGGCCTATGTAGAGTGCATTGCAGTAGTCTAGTTTCTTTGTTACTGTAGCAGGAATCTAGGCATCCAGATTGGCTGCATCAAGGTAGGAGGTCAACTTCCAGGCTAGTCCGAATTGAGAGAAGGCCTTTTTTGCAGCTACATTTAATTTTCTAGCTACAGTGCTAGGTTAAGGATTATCGGGAATTTTGGTTAATTCAAATATAGTTAGTGATACCTTTATGGTAGCACAGCAGAGTTATTTAGGCAGAAGCGTTTAAACCTCAAACGTGCATTAATTAGTCTTCAGACAAAATCATAAAAAGACACAATTTACAGTTTTATTGAAGTAGATTCCTTCCATAGCAATATTTTGGAGAAAAAAAGAGAGATCTTAATCTAAAGAGTTACATCCCCTAAATCTAAACCACGGCCTGAGGTAGGCGGTGAGGCTGAGATGTGAGTGTGTGGATAAGGCCTTCATGACAGAGCATGGAGGGTTACCTCCTTCTCCTACAAGACCACAAGGCAAGGAAGAGAGATCCCCTAAGAGGCATAGAGACAAGAGGAGGAGTCAGGTGGTGTTCCCACCTTAGACAAGAGAGTAGCAACTTGCTAGAGTTACCATACATACAGAGACATGCAGCGCCCCCAAATGTCCAAGGCATGCTGAGTTGCCTATCCCATCAAGGATAACCCCTAGATTCTTAATTGAGTCAGCCAAGGTAAATTGAAGACCATCAAAGGTCAGAGCACAATGTTCTTCAAGATCTGTTTTTCCTATCAGCATCACTTCTATCTAGTTGGGGTTCAATTTGAATTTGTTTGCTTGCAGTCAATTAATGACAGCTGTCAAGCAGAAACTAAGTACCTCTACTGTATCATCAGATGATTTGGATAATGAAATATAGAGTTAGGCATCATCTGCATATTGATGGCATCCAATTCTATATCTGTGAATTAATTCTTTTAAAGGCTTTATATAGAGGTTGAATAATATAGAGAACCCCACAAGATAGTTCCCATACTGAAGTTTATGGTCTCTAATAGCAACCCTTTCAGTCCGTTCCATGAAGAATAATTTAAACCACTCCAAGGCACATCCCATGATACCTACTTCCATCTCCAAACATCTTAACAGGATGGCAAGTTGAAGGTTGCCGATAGATCCAGGAGATGCAACAATGAAGAATGTCCTTTGTCTACATTCAGGTGGGGGTCATTAACTAGAGCCACCAGAGCCATCTCCATCCCATAGCATGGCCTAAACCCAGACTAAAAATGGTTGAAAGCACAAGAGTTGTCTAAGAAGGCCTGGAGTTGGTCAACTATTGCTTTCTCAACAACTTTGCCCAGAAAGAGCAAATAGCTCTGTGCGTTATTTATTCTTATTTCAAAATGCCTTTTCTTCAAAATCTTTGAGAACAATCATATCAAAGTTTCATATAGCTATGGCTCTAGATAGTTCTTTAATCATATAACTCAGCTGTATGGAATGGTTACCTGGACTTGAATAATTCTTACATACTCTTTTAGTCCTTCAAGTATGGCTAGTAACTACTAGTAGCTTTCAAAGGTGACTTATTTAATTTTCAACACATTCCTTGACGTGTCTCTCAACCTAACCTCCCTCACAGGGTTTTGTGAAGTGGAAGAAGGAAGAATCATGCACACCACTCTGAAGTTCTTGGAGCAAGGATGAAAGGCATAAATGGACACTCTAGAAGAAAGAGGTACAATGCCCCCAAATAAAAAAATAATGTACAATGCACACACACACACATATATATATATATCTGCCATAAGTAATAGGACAATGTAATACTAGTTTTCTTTAACTTTCATTTCACTCTCCTTTTGCCATTTGATGCTGTTATTAGTATACTGAATGGAATAACTCATTATAAATGCAGGGCCCTAGAGACAGTTCTGAATTTCAAACATATGAAACAAAGTGAACAAGTCCTTCAGAACTTCCCTTCAAATCAGCATAGTCTCATTAATTATTAACAGCATGATGACCTAAATAAATCATAAGGCCATATTTCTTTTAAATGCTTCTTGTCATACACAAAGCCATTCCTGTATACGAAATTATTCTAATACCTAGACTGAGAAGAACTTTGTTCCAAATACTATTAAATCATGTTAACTGCAGGATACTAAACACAAAACATCCATCAGCTGTTGGAGATGATTTTAACCACCCAGTATCAATCGTGATGTGCCAACAGAATTCAGCCCATAATTAGGCAGATTGTCAATTGCTAAATACTGGAAGGAGAGGGGAAAAACAATCCAAGAATCAACTGCTTCTTGATAAACACTTTCTCCCCTCCTTGTTAGAGAGTCCCGTTTCTGTTCCCATGTAGTGGCTCAGTAATACAGATAATTGCTATGCTTGCCTACATTGCTCCTGAAAAGCAATATCCTTGGCCAATAGTTCAGCAATGTCAATTAGAATGAATGGCACCATCAGCCACCATGGTGTGAAACAGGGACTATTGAGTCATGCATTCATTAAGGAGCGTTGCATCTCCTGTGGATTGACTTAAGCCTTTGTAACAAGATAAGTTAAAAACTGTGGTCAACTTTTAAAGCTTTTTGCAGACACAGACCAAAAAAAAGCATGTGGAAACATAGGTTGTATGGGCATAACCCAGTGAAAATTAAAAATAAACATTGTGAAATTACACTGATTTCAATGAGGCTTAAACTCTTTGGATACTTAAAAAAACCTCACTTCTCCTCTAAACTAATTGTCTGACCGACACATTCTTTACACACAATTTACCCCTTATTCTCTAGGAGAAAATAGGATTTTTCAATTAAAAAAGAACTCTTGTAGATTTATTAGATGGCCTACTGTGAACAATGCTGATATATTTGCCAAAGAAATGGGCTTGGTTTGATTTATTTGTGTGTTGATTTAGTGCAGGCTCCAAGCTCAGACAACTTGAATGTATTCAGGATTCTCTCTCCAAATTATGCATTCACATTTTCCATTAGTGTTAATGGGAACTAAAAAACATGCTCCCTGGTGGGAGAACACAACTCTCAAAGGACTTCCAGAACTTGGCTTTCAATGAGAGGAGTTTATTGCAAAAGGGTGGAAAAAACAATAAAATGCTTACCTGGAAACTTTTGTTTTTAGCACATCACTGCATCTGTCTCCAATCAGAAAAAAATCTGCCTGATGTGTTTCTTTTTGTACTATTTGACTCTGAAGTCAACAAGCCAAAAGAAATATAAGCTGTTATTTTAAATTTAAAAAAACACCAGCTGTTTACAGCGCATTCTTAAAACTTCTCTTCAGATTCAAGTTACCCTACTGTTGATGTTCATCTTTTCAGCTAAGCGATGCTGTGCCAGCATAGTCACTGTGATTTCAAGTTTGCTGTGCAGGATGCCTGAATAGACTAGAGATGGGCATGAACCGAAATACAAACCAAAATTCGTGATGAACCAGGCCGATTTGTGGTTCGTGAACCAGTGGTTCGTCAGATCCCATTTCTGATGAACCATCACGATCTTTAGGATGGTTTCATCACTGCAGCCTGTGCCGATCAATCAGTTTCCTAGGCAATAGGAGATTGACTTCATGCAGACCTTCTGCTGACCTGGAAGTGTTCTTCTGCTGACCTGGAAGTGTTGATTTGCTGGCCTGGAAGTGACATTTTCTTGAACCAAAATGAACTGATTTGTGAACCAGGGCAGGTTCGTGAAAGTTCATGGTTCGTGGTTTGTGAAGCGTGATGAACCACAAACCACAGGGTTCATTTTTTTTCTGGTTCATGCCCATCTCTAGCATGGACTCCAGTTTTGCTAATTCTTAACACAGTGCCTAAAATTGCACAGTTCTCATACTCAGGGCCTTGATAAATGTTTATGTTGACACAAGCACTTCTTGGAAAGAGTCAAAATGCTGTAAGTCACAAGCCACCTCAATAAGTACAAATATAGACAGCCCATTGACAATCAGTTCAAAGACAACTGATTTTTTTTCCAGCCCTGATGGGAATATAAGGGTGAAAAATGGGAATCCCTGCATCTATAACCAAGTCAGAACTTGATTAATGAATTAACAGTGCCATTCTAAACAGAGTTACAGACTTTGCAGTAAGTATCTGAAAGCAAGAAATAGATTAAGCAATTAGTGGTTAAACCAGTCAGAGATGAAAAGTTCATTCTTGGGATCCCTCTGCATGAATCTCTGGAAAATTTGGGAATACTTTACACAAAACAATAAAGAGAATAGAAATTGCTGCTTGAAGTAACATGTAACTATAGTCAGTAAGAAGGTGGAACAGGAAGGCATTTTCAAGAAGCTAATACAGTTGTAGTTCTAATATGTGAAAATTTAATTTCAAGGATTATCTTGTTTTATTGCACTCTCTAATTTTGTAACCCTGTTTTATTGCATTGTTTAATGCATGTATCTTACAGTTTAATTGCATTGTTCTCTACTTTTGTGATCCACTTTTACTGCATTGTTATATGTATTATATTATGTTGGGGTTTCCCCCCATTACATTGTGCAATCCTCTTTGAGTCTCAGCGTGAACTGTGGACATAAATAGGCCTCCTGCCAATTATCTTCATTGGCTACAATCTCTTAGAGCAATGGCAGGAGAAAAATAGAACAGAAAATGCCAGCATCCTCCATGTTGGCATGCTACTTCCAAATACCTCCTAGAAGTGGTAGTGGGTAGCTCTAAGAATTGCTGGAAACGCTATGATAAAACCATAGTGTTTTCTATAGACAGTAAAACCATAACGTTTACCATATAGTTTCCAGTGATTCCTAGCGCTTCCCATTACCATTTCCAGATTGTACCTAGAAGTGACATGGTGACATTGGCATCAATATCATATGCCCTCCTATGTGTCCCCCCACAACCCTCCCACTGGTTGCCAGGCTTGGCCTGGCAACTGAAACTATAAATAAAGTAAATAAACAAAACAAACACTGATGTGATTAAGAATGGCTAAAGTTGCTAAAATTGCTAAACTACTTAAACGTAGTTTTATTTAAACTATCATTATTATTATTATTATTAAAACTTCTATTTATTAATTTATTCACTTCATTTATATCTAGTCTTTCTCCCCATTAGGGACTCAAAGGATTTTACATCATTCTCCTCTCCTCCATTTTATTCTTACAACAATCCTGTGAGATAGGTCGAGTGTGTAGGACTAAGCACAGGGTCACCCAGCAAGCTTCCATGGCAAAGTGAGGATTTTAATTTGGGTCTCCCAGATGTTGTACTGTATTTATATGCACTACTCTCAGCCTAGCCTACTTCACAGGGCTGTTGTGAGGATAAAATGGAGAAGGGGATTTGTCAGCCACTTTGGGTCCCTGTTGGAGAGAAAAGTGGGTTACAAATTAAGTAAAATAAATAAATAAATAATATAGTAAGCTTATCTGGGACAAGATGGAGTCAGAACACAAGCTTAAGAGGTAGTTACAATGTGATGGATTAACTAGCCTTTTGGTCTACTCAGTGAAAACAGTATACATTTTTCCCCTTTAAGTATGTACAATCTGGCCAATGGGAACTTAGAGCTAGGGTTTTTATGGATTCTCCCTGCCTTTCCCCCATAATTCAAGCACTACATATAACTTTCAGCTCTTGAAAAAATATGTATCACCTTTCTCCAAATCAACACCATGCTGGATCTTGTAAATGTGTCAAGAGGAATGTTCATAATACATGTGAGGCCCATAACAGGAACTTTTCTTATGAAGAAATCATGAGGAAGCCTCGATCCCAGGTAACTAATGTAAAAATGCAAGATGTGCATAAACTAATGGATGCTGATAGATTTCTCCCATTGCATCATTTAGGCCTGTTTCAGCAAGTTCATCTTAGGGATGCTCAGAATGTTCTCAACTGCAGTCTCACATTTTGGTTTCCCATTCACTCCCGAGTGAGAAATGGGAATGAAACAGCAAAAACATTTAATAAAATAAAAGCAGGACTATTGTTAAACTGGGCTGTGTTTTGAGCATGATTAATGAAACTGACGGCGTTAATATGCCTTGCAATGAATAGCTTTCAAGCAACCTCATCCTTTATTATGCTTGCTGGCGGGATGGCTATTAATAGCGCCAGAGCCTACACTTGTACTTTCAAACATTTCAGACACAAATAATAGAAGATTTCCAATTAAAAAAGATAATCTCCCTTCAGAAGAAGAGCAGTAAGCATAGTGAATAATTTAAAAGCTATGGGGATATAAAGATTTATTAAATTTCCCAACAAGCAATAAGCTAGAGGCTTTGATTAATGTATGAGAACTAGAACACAGGGAAGGAATCAAGTACTTTTTTTAGACACAATCTCTTTATGGCTTATTAAAAATATGTTAGTACATTTGGAATTCAGGAAACTAAAACAAATTAAAATCATTTCCCAATTCAAAGCAAAGACTACAGAACAAAAAAACTCACCTTTATTATTATTTCAAAATTCTTTTTGTTGTTGTTGCAATTTTCACATTTAACAGATTTCATAACACCAACCAAAGCAGAGTTACACCCCGTCTAAGTCCCTTGAAGTCAATGGACTTAGAAGACTGTACCTCTGTTTAGGACTGCCCTGTTAGAATCTTTTATACTGTCTCAGAGATTCAAAACATTAACAAATCATATTCAAATAGACATTTTTACTTTCCATTGTCTTCCTATGTGAATATTTCTCAAGATAACGCAAGGCATCATTGCCATTTTGGAAACAGAATTATACTAATGAATTAAAAAACCATGAGGAAATGCATAGGTAACCTTTTCAAAAGTAGCATGCTCCAAACAGCTTCTTAAAGAGAAAATTTGCTTGTCTAAATAAGCAGTGTTGAAGCCCTTAATTGATCTTAATATATTCATGGGACAAAATAGTAACATGATTTGAAAATGGTACAAACCTATGCTAATTTCCCCCTCCCCCAGATCATTATCAACTCATTTTCCTTCAGTACTTTAGCATATTTTAAAGTTTGAATAGCTTTATGATGTATAAAGACTTCTCTCCCCATTAGCAATATTCTGGTCAGATCTATTTGATGTTTTGCTAATATGTTCTTGTCAGATCATGTTGCAAAACATAATAATAGCTATATTTGCAACTCTGTAAAATTTAAATAGACACGCTGCTTTATTTGCCCATTAGAAGAATGCATCTTGTGAAAATGATATTAACACATTATCATACTAACTTTCAATTACTCTTGCAGTATGTCAAGAAGCCAGTTTGGTGTAGTGGTTAAGAGCGGCAGGATTCTAATCTGGAGAACTGGGTTTGATTCCCCACTCCTCCACTTGTAGCCAGCTGGCTCTCTGGAGCTCTCTCAGCCCCACCTACCTCACAGGGTGAATGTTGTGGGGATAATAATAACATACATTGTAAACTGCTCTGAATGGGCATTAAGTTGTCCTGAAGGGTGGTATATAAATCAAATGCTGTTGAATTATTATTGTTGTTGTTGTTGTTGTTGTTATTAGGAACGTATCATATACATTAGCACATACTCATACACATTTTGTATCACTGGCTTTGCAAGAAGAAATATTCTGCTCCATATGATACTCAAATAGCACTCTTGTGGAGTTAGAAATAACATTTGCAACTGTGAGAGCAACCCTAAATCCAGACTAAGAAGTGTTTAGGATGGCAATGCATAGAAGGGCCAGTTTGGTGTAGTGGCTAAGAGCGTGAGACTCTAATTTGGAGAACTGGGTTTGATTCTCAACTCCTCCACTTGAAGCCAGCTGGGTGATCTTGGGTCAGTCACAGCTTCTAGGAGCTCTCTCAGCCCCACCCACCTCACAGGGTGATTGTTGTGGGGATAATAACATACTTTGTAAACCACTCTGAGTGGGTGTTAAGTTGTCCTGAAGGATGGTATATAAATCGAATGTTGTTGTTGTTTTTGTTGTTGTTGTTATAAGGGGAGGCATGCCAGAGGCCCCTACATGGACACAAGCATGGCATAGTTTAGGATAATGAGATCAGTTCACATGTTATCTTTTACATCCCTCCACCCCCATTTCCATAATTTCTTTTGCTGCTGTTTGGCATCTGTTTTATGATCTATTTTTTAGTCTGCATGGTCCTCTGTCATCTAAGTCAATCTGGCCACACTGATTCATGCTACAGCAATCTTCAGGCTAAACTATCATCATAAGACTGCCCTGGAAGATGATTCAGAAACTTTAGCTAGTGCGGATGTTTTAGCTTATTTACTATCTAGAGTTTTCTGCATTTCACACAGTATACCATTACTAAAGTTATTGCATTGGCTGTTTGGGGTTAATTTCAAGGTGATTGTTATAACCAATAAGCCATTCATCGCCCAGGACCCTCAGGCCTGCCTCCTCTAATGTACTACTTGGTGGCAGCTTCACTCAGCAGATCAAGCTATACTTAAGGCCAAAGTAGATGATACTGCTGAACTTCTTCAAAACAGGGTGGGGCAAGGGGAAACAGGAGACCCTCAGCCCCCTAACACCACAGTCGTCAGAAGAATCAGGCCGCCATGGCATTTTGAAAAAATAAAAAGCAACTTCTAAAATAGCACTACGTCCCCATGGCAGGCTCAGGAATGCAGTATTGCCTAGTTTGACCGTTAGAGTTCCATATTGCAAAGAGATTACATCAGTATCTGCCCAGTCTAGAACTTTCCCAGTAATAGCTCCTGTGCAGTGGTATAGCCTTCTTCTATGGGTCAGGAAGGCCACCACACTGTTCAATGGAAGTGCAAGACTGAATTATTTAAGAAGCCATCCAGAAAATAAAAGATTTTTCAAGCTGTCTTAATATGTGTTATAGATCCCTTTTAATTTTTGTTAGATGCCGCTTTTAATTGTTGTTTATTCTAGTGTACTTTTAGAATCATTGCAACTTGCTTTTAGTTTTTTTGGGGGGATAGGCAAGCAAAAATATCTTAATTTTTTTAACAGCTTGACCCACAGGCAACAAATAATTAAAATAAAAAGACAATAAAACTCAGCTCTATAATGTTTGCCACATGAAATTAAATGAAAATGTTCATCTAAACAGAACAATCTGACCTTTCTTTTAGAAGGTAGACAACATATAGGGACTCTCTTTGCCGCTGAAAAAAAGCAGAGCTGTGCTATGGTTTAACTGTCAGCTCAAAGGGAAGACTCAACCAGAAGAAAACTCTAATAGGATCTGAATTGGTGAACAGGATCATAAGTACACAAAGAACAAATTAAAACATAAATCAGCATCTAGACATCAATGCAACCCTTGTGCCTGATGGTCTTCAGCCACCTCCTTATTAGGTTTGACTCCAGGTTGTTGAATGGGATTATAATCCTCAGAGTGAGAGGTATAGAATGACTCATCACATGTCTTGTCAGAGGCCATTAAAAGTGGAATCTTGCAAGAAAGAATCTTTGAAGCCCATTCAAACTGGGTGGCAGCAGCACAAGCGCTTAGAGAATGAATACTTCCTCCTCACTTGTGCTGACCTGGAAAATGGTGCTTCTGCTACTTTGGTGCCCCAAGCAACTACTTGAATGATGAACAAGTGCTACTACTACTAAGATCAAGCTCCATACAAACATCTCTCTGTGTGTGGGCAAGAGAGTTCCATACTTAGGTTGCTTCCACTGAAAAGGCCCTAACATGGATAGGCAGCCATCTGATTGACAATGAGGGCACAGAAAACAGGCCTGAGTTGAAGATGTCAATTATAGAATAAGTTCATAGGGAAGCAAGGGGTCCTTTAATAATTGAATCTTAGGCACATTTTCATGGGAATAAGCTCAATAGAGCTCAATAGAATTTCAAAAGTGCCCACGGGCACAAAAAGGTTAGGGATGCTTGCTGTACACAGTGGCTGTTTCACATGGCCATGCACCTGGAAGATCGCGAGAAACACATGGCATAAAAGCGTCTTCCTAGCGCGATTTCCTGGTACAATCCCCTTTATAACGGTCCTTTTCCTGACATCATCGAGCCATTAAAGGGCCGATGACGCCAGTATTTAAATCAGTTTCTTCCACCTAGGCTCTGAAACAGTATGTTAGTGTGGTTAGGATAAAATATCTGAAAACACCAGAATGGGATAAGGTGAGGCAAAAGGATTCAGGATTTAGCACCATTCATCCCAAATTTGAGAAGCCTGGGATAGGAGGAAGAAACTTATTCACATGTCAAATCATAGCAGCTTATATGTGCCATGCTAGTGAGAATTTGTATTACTTATAGAATGCTGACATTTTCTCCTAGCTGTTTGAAAGCTGAGGGGGAGGATCCTGTGGGTGAAAGGAGAAATAAACAAACTTTCCATTCCTACTGGGAAGAAGAAAGGAATGCTACATCTGCAAATGAGTTTCCAACTGAAACCAAAGAAAATTGGATTGATTTCCTAAGACAATGAGCTTTAATTCCCAGAGAACCAGTGTGGTGTAATGGTTAGAATAATTTAACCTTTCACTCCATCAAGCATGAAAAGATAAATGGTTTTGCTTTTATTAAGAATAATAATCTAAATTAATCAATAGAACATCCTGTATGCATCGTAACATTGCCTTTGGACACAATTCATACCTTGCTATGACCACACTATTGGGCAAAGGACCCATTACTATGCCAAATGGGTAGATTGAACCAAACTACCAGCTTCAAAACCTATTGTGAATTGTGAACACAGGTACTGTTAATAAATTTACTCAAAACAAAAAAGGCTAAAGAGTCACATGCAATAACATCAATGTGATTAGATTTGTAGAATGTTGAAAGGTGCTTCAAACAAGCAAATTCTATGTTTGTTAGAAATTAATTAGCTGTACTCATTGAAGTCCACTGTGTTCTGTAAGTGAGGGATGGAAAAAACTAATGCAGGAATACTATTTGCAACAACGAGAAGCTTGTAAAGGACAGGACAGAAACAAGAACATCAAGAAGGATGAGCTTATTAATTTCCCTGGGCATGCCTGAACCTCTCCTTGACACACTTGAAACATATGATTAAATAATACAAATTATATGTGACACAGGTGGTACATAAATTCACACTGACAGACAGACAGGGCAGCATTTCACTTCCCATTAGTTCTCTCATCTACAACACCCGGATATCTGTTCATCCAAAATTAAGAAAATAATAGAGAGTAAACAAGTGATTTTTTTGCCTTCTATTTCAGTTCCACAATGGAGCACAACCTTCATTCCTTCCATTCAGTCTGAAGAGGACTAGATGCATTAATCTAGTCCAAATCTCACAGTAATTTCAGCATGACTCCAGTGATGTTATCACAATAGGTCTTCTTCCATTAGTAGTTCCAAAGAACTGACAAAGGAATAAGCTTGAGTTCATCTTGATAGACCTGGGTCATGACTAGACATGGGCACGAACAGCAATACGAATGGGAAAAAAACCACGAACAGCCCGTTCATCTGTTTGCGAACAAGCCATTCGTGAGTCCCCATTCCAAACGAACAAGTGGTTGTTGCAAAGCCTCATTCGTTGCATTCGGCAGCCGTTCGTCAAGCCAGACAGTATGGCGCCTTTCAATCAATTCCCCTGGCAATGGCAGGGACTGAACTCTGCCTGAATTCCTTCTGGCTTTCCTTCTGGCTTTAACCCTTCAGCTTCCAGCAGACAGTCCAGTTTTTACCACTCAGAAGAGAAATAGACAGCAAAGGGGGGACCCATGGATCATACCTTTCCTGGGGTGCAATCTCTCTGAAACTTGGGGGGTCTTCAGAGAACACTGAGGACTATGTCCCCTACAAATTTGGTGGGTATTGGACATTGGGATGGTCAGTTTTGTAACCTCTCAAAGTAGTTTCCAACAGGCAGTACAGTTTTTGCCACTGTGAAAAGAAAATGACAGCAAAGGGGGCAGCACCAGCTCTCCCAGTGTGAGAGGGACGGAGAGAAACACTCTGTCCCACTGGCACTGGGAAGGAGCAGCCCCGTGGTGCCAGCTCTGCCTGCTGTCAGAGGGATGAGGGGAGTCTCTCCTCATCCCTCTGACAGCAGGCAGAAGTGGCCCCGTGGCAGCGCCGGCTCTGCCCACTGTCAGAGGGATGAGGCGATTCTCATTGTCTCTCAGAGAGCAGACAGAAGGAGCCCCGTGGTTCCGGCTCTGCCCACTGTCAGAGGGAACAGGGGAGTCTCTCCTCATCCCTCTGACAGTGGGCAGAAGCAACCCCACGGCGGCTGCGGCGGCTCTGCCCGCTGTCAGAGGGACCAGGGGAATCTCTCCTGGTCCCTCTGACAGTGAGCAGAAATGGCCCCACAGCAGCGCCGGCTCTGCCCGCTGTCAGAGGGGCTAAGAGATTGTCCTTGTCCCTCTGACAGTGGGTAGAAATGGCCCCATGGCAGTGCCTGCTCTGCCCACTGTCAAAGGGATGAAGAGATTATCCTCATCCCTCTGACAGTGTGCAGAAGGAGCCTCGCAGCACCAGCTCTGCCTGCTGTCAGAGGGACCAGGGGAGTCTCTCCTCGTCCCTCTGACAATGGGCAGAAGCAGCCCCGCGGCGGCACCGTCTCTGCCCACTGTTAGAGTGATGAGGCAAGCCTCCTTGTCCCTCTGACAGCAGGCAGAAGCTGCCCCATGGGGCCGGCTCTGCCTGCTGTCAGAGGGATGGAGAGAATCTCTCTGTCCCTCTTGCACCTGGCAGCAACAGCCTGGTGGTGCTGGGGTGAGGCAGGGGGGTGGGGGCTGGGGGTTGTGGGGTGTTTAAAGGGCCCTGCCCCTTGCACATGGCAGGAAAGAACCCTTTAAAGTATCAGCTAGCAGGCGGCAAGAGGGAATCCCCCCTGCCCCTGCCAGCTGATAATTTAAAGGGATGTTTAAAGGGTCACGAACACGAACACCGAACATGTTCATTAAGGGGACATGTTCACTTCTGTTTGTTGTTTGTGGATGACAACAAACAATGAGCAGGGTGTTTGTGGGTTTTAAAAAAATTAATGACTCTGCAGTTCATAGTTCAGTGCCGACGATGATCCCAAGGGAGAGAACTGCAATGAACATTTTCCGTTGCTGAACCGGTTCACGGTTCAGGGTTTGTGGAGCATGGAATGGCCCCCATGGCACTTAGAGAGCCCATATTCCCGGGGAGTGTTTTGCAAACTCTCCTACAGCCATCACCCAAGTTTGGACAGGTTGCAAAAGGGATCTTGGAGTTATACACTCTCCAATCCAAGGCCCCCAGGAAACTCCCACAAAAATCCAAACTGAATTATACTCTCAGTCTCTCTCCCCAAAGGCTAGCAAGTGGCAAGCAAAAGCTCTGTCCCTCTCCACTGCTCTCTGAAAGTGAAACCCAGTCTGGGAGACCACGGCTATTTATAAGCACAGGTCCCATTGAGCAACTCAGGAGGTCTGTGTTTGGCCATCAGAACTGCCTATCAGGGTTTTCAGGGATGAGATTGGAATGCCCATGGCTACAGAACACCCCCTTCCCCCTCCCTCCCCTGGGTGTCTTCTCCCAACTTGTAACCGCTTTGCAGCTCCGTGGTTGGAAGGAAGACCTGCCGATCAAGGTAAGCTAGGCTTCTCCATTCGGGTTTCCAGGGCGACAGAAGGAGCGCAGACAGAGTTCAGGCATTCCCCCAGCTCCATTTCCAGGGGAATTGATTGCTGGTGCCTGACTGTCTGGCTTCCCAAACTGTAGCTGAAAGCACTGAACCAGCCTTCTTCTGAAGGCTGGTTCATTGGACGAGGACAATCACGAACCGGCAGATCACGTTCGCGCAATCGCCAATTTTGTGGGTTTTTGAAGTTCGTAATGCGGTTCGTGCCCATCTCTAGTCATGACCATTCCTTTCTCTGGTTTTGTTTTAACTGAAGACATCTCTTCCTCCCACAATGACTTCCTTGAGTAGATTATAATTTTTCATGTTATGTATTTGAAGGCACCATGCATAGATTAAAGGCAGATGTTCTCATTACAGGTTAACAAGGGGTTTCAAACCTGTCTGACCTCTGAGGTTCTCTCCCCCTTTTCAGCCTCAGAGGGTACACACAACCTCTGGCTGTGACCTGCCCGGTATCCGAACTCCTACATGCAAGGATAGGCTTACCATTGTTGTCTCCCAGTGATTTGCTCTGAGTGATGGTGGTGAGGGAAATAAAGAAAAAAAGGCTCTGGTCTAGTTGCCAACACATCACTTCCAGGTACTATCCAGAAGTAACAATTGCTGTAAACTCTATGGTAAAGTTTACTATAGAGATGCGGTGATTCCTGGTGCTATCCACTCTGTCTCTTGTACCTGGAAGAGACATAGTGATGTCAGCAGTCTTATGAAGATCACACCCACACCCACATCCCCTCCTACTGGTTGCCAGGCTTGGCCTGGTGGCAACCTTATGCAAGGGTGTAGAGACTTACCTCATGGTCAGAGAAAGAGGCCCAAATAAGGATGCTGCTTCTTCGCATGCAGCTTTCTACTGTTGGTAAAACCCCATGTTGTCTAACAGAAGGATTTTCTTAAGTAGGTTGTATTCAGTAGCAGGCTTGGATCAGAAATGTCCCTGAGTGGCTAATCCACAAGCCCTCAGTGGCCACAGCAGTTTTGGATCACAGAGAATCCATTGGCTGTCTCTGACTACTTTCCAGGGATCCAAATAATGGCTTGGTTTAGTGTTTGGTAACTCACTGCAGCTGACTATACGTTTTTAATGCTCCTGGTAACCCAGAGTCACAGTGCCAGTGTGCTCTCTGCAACTTCTGTTTTTCAATGACCCACTTCCAGTTGGCCCAACAACCTGGAGCTAAATTGCAGAGTGGTTGTGCCAGGCTCCCACTCATAATGATGGGGAAATAGGGAGAGCATTTGCAGGGGAAAATAGGAAGAATGGGCTTCCATCACTCTTCCATCACTCATCAACTCTCCTCTGCAAATTCCTGCCCAGAAGTTTTAATCATTGATTTCTCCAGCTGAGCTCTGAAATTGGAAGTAAGACCAGCTGAAAAGAAGCATTTATAAGCACAGCCCCACCCCACCCTAAAAGTGGACATCAGAAAGATTAAGTAGAGATGATTTCTTTACTATCAAAATTTTATTCCAGTTTCGGAATGTCAAATATCACAATGTCTTGTTTCCAACGTAGAAGCTTCCTGTTTTTCATCTTTCACACACCAAAATGTTGAATAGCATACCTGGTTTGCTTCTCTCAAATCATTTGTGTCTTTCATCCTCCCCTGTATTTTCAGTGCACATACGTCACCAATAAAACACTGCAAAAAATTTCAGTGATATTACAAGTCCAGTTGCATCAGTATTCTTTTTCTGAGATGTTTTAACAATGTGCAGGAGTGGATGTGTGCATTAATAAAACACAAGGCAAAAAGAATAAGCATCGCATCAAGATTTCTTGTCTGCAATATTTTATCAATATATACATGAAGACTGGTGGCATTGGGGGAAATGAAAATGAATATATAGAACTAAAAACTGCAGAAAACTGTCAAGATATAATATCAAAATTATTTTTAATAATGAAAACATTTGATTTATATACCGCCCTTCAGGACAACTTAATACCCACTCAGAGCAGTTTATAAAGTATGTCCTTATTATCCCCACAACAATAATCACCCTATGAGGTGGGTGGGGCTGAGAGAGCTCTGGAAAAACTATGACTGACCCAAGGTTACCCAGCTGGCTTCAAGAGGAGGAGTGGAGAATCAAACCCAGTTCTCCAAATTAGAGTCCTACTGCTCTTAACCACTACATCAAATTTACAAATTCTTCTAGTTATACTTTGAGGAATAAGACATAGCTTGCAGTGACAATCCAAAACTACAATGAAATATTCAGAAGGAAATCTTTGCTAAGCAGTTCTCTTTTTCTTAACTCACTCATTCACATTTTAGAAAATGCAGATTTGGGACGACTCATTTTCAAAATAATGTAAGTCCCACCTTCAATGCCCCCCTGCTTTTGACATTTCAATTAGCATTTCTTAATGTGTATTATGCCACTGTCAGATGGATGGAAATCAGGAACAACCAATATATTCAGACGGTGAAAAGAAGATCATGAAGTATCACTATTTCCAATGGCAATATTGACTTATGAAACTCACATTGCATTTGCATAAGTGGATCATTCAGGAGAGGAAAACTGTTTTAAATGCAGGAATGATTTATGTTTTTTCTGAAGATTTTAGACTCCCTTGCCTTATGAGTTGCACAGAAGGGAAAATTCTGTCTGAAGTATGTTCTCACATCTTCATGATATTACAAGAAAAATAAGACTTGGTAAAATTCCTCTCTCCTTACAGGCAGATACTGGTTGTCTGGTTCAGTTCAAACACCTCTACTTTGATTTTGTTTTTGTCTTGTAACAAATAAACCTATGAGTTGTCAATTTCAGACCACTTTTCCTTTCTTGCTGCTGAATTTCTGCATTAAAATTAGAACATTTTGAAATAATTTAAAATAATTTTTAGTGTTTAAATGGTTTATAAAAGTTGTCTCCAACTTTGCTGATCCTGTGGACACTTACAGAATTTGAGAAAGGACAGTGGGCATCACCACAAAATGGCTTTCATGGAAAGCAAGAACAACCACAAAATGGCTGCCATTGGAAAGGGGACTGTTACAGAAGGTTGGGAGGTCCCTAGTCAAGCATCCTCCTATGGTGGTGGCAAGTACTTCTAAATGGGAGCTTCCTGGAGACCCAAAGATGATGCTTCCTGGGGGTCTTCTGAAGCACCTCCTGCGCCAGTGAGTGTAGGAAAGTCAGGTTTGGCATTTTGTTTTGGGAAAGAAGCAAATGACCATCAAGAAAAACACCATGTCAGGAATGACTGGACTATAACATACATTACAAATGGCACCACTATGAATAATGATAGCATAAAGCATAAAGAAATGAATGAATAATTGAAAACAGCAGTGAAAACAAGGGGAACTGAAACTGAAGACAATGACAGCAGAGAATTAAAGAGAATCAGAAACATCCAATTGGCTCATCATTACTTAAAGGTAAAGAATTCATTTACTATATATGGAAGGTTAAGGCCCCAAGGCAGTGAGACAGGGGAGAAGGTCTGATTTCTCCTGAATGATTTGACAACTGAATTGAACTAACTAGGTAAATCTTTCATGAAGGAAAAAAAATAAGGCAAGCCCTAGGCTCCAGAAAGACTTTCCCAGTGATGGGTAAGACACCAGCAGTTTTCTCTTTTACCCTTCTCTGCAGTAGCAACAGTTCTGCTTTCCTACCAGTTGCTGCTAAGGGATGAGGACAGGAGAATGTGCAACTCGGCTCTCAACACATAAAGAAACTGAGGAGTACTATGTCCAAAAGCAGATGTGGTGAAAGAATGAGACAGAATAGGCAATGACTTGTGAAACAAATATGAGGGGAATGTGCATGTGAGGATAAAGATAAGAGTTGTCTAAAGGAGTGCAGAGGATACAGGAAGCTGAAATGGCAGGACCAGGGATGAGCTTGTAGAAAAAGCCCACCTAGAACCAAACATAGGAGAAGGCCTATATTGCTGGCAGAAAGGGAAAGGAGAGAAGAATGATGGTAGTTAGTAGCCTCTGGGTTGAGGAGGAACAAGCACCAGTGTACTGGCTCTGCCCACAGTTGCACATAATGAGTCATGTATGATTACTGAACCTATGCATTTAGAAATGCCTGTGCATGCCTGTGCATGAACAGGTTCCTTCCCTGTATCAAGAATGCTGTGGCTTTTTTAAATATCCCCTAGTCTCAGGAAGAGAACCTAAGTGCATAGCCTCTGAGCACATGAGGCAATGATTGCATGTGCATAGGGGTCAGCGCTGGTATGCTTGTGCCCTCTCTACATGTGTATATTACTTTATTTAATGGAATTTTCTTTATTTAAACTATAAACAATAACATAAAAGCTATAGACAACAAACATAGGGGATTAAAAAACATTCTGAAAAGAAGACACACTAACAATACATAAACAAGTTAAAAAAGAACAAAAAATATCCTTAAACTAAACTACAGATTGAGTTCCGATTTTCTCCGCCACAAATATAGATCATTTTCAGAGTCTCACTTTTTCTAAGTTAAACATAAGAGCCCACTTTTTTCTATTGTTCATGGTTCTTAATCCATAAATCCAGATGTCATCAAGTCCTTATTATCCATTTCATGTAAAAAGTCTATAAATGGTTTCCATTCAGTCAAAAACGGAACTAATGTCTTTTCCCTAATCAGTGAAGTAAGTTTTGCAATTGATGCAAACTCCAAAACTTTTATCCACCATTCCTCCACTGTAGGCAATGTTGGAGTTTTCCACTTTTGTGCACAGAGTACTCTACACGGTTATATTACTGATTATCCTTCCTTACCCAGTTGTATGCAGCATTCATTTTAGAGCTGGGTCAATGGCCCATTTTCATTTCTTTTTTCGATTTCATCTTGCTCTCATCATTGATCATTCTTTTCCTTTTTCTCCCTTTTACCCCACTTCCTGTCATCATGTGCTATTTTAATATTGCACACCTTTTATATGTAATTGATTCAAAAATGTCTTTGAAAAATTCATTAATTTTAATGGAAGGAAATTTAGGATGAGGAAAGAGGTCCAAAAATAAAAATGGGTTCATTTCTCACAAGAGAGAAACAAAATTGAAATGAGGATAATTGTATCAAACCAGGTAGCTTTCAAAATTCTGTTCTGTCCCTAATTCATTCAATTACTCTGCAGTAGTTCTGTCCTCCATGATATAAAAACCAAGACGGGTTTGTTTGTTAAGATAAAGATATAATTGTCCTATGATAGGTTACCAACAATTCAAGATAATCTTCAGCAGCAGCTGCTGGCTATTAAATGGCAGGTTGTGCACTGCATTTATACAGATGGACACTTGAGACAAGGTTCATTCAGCCATCCATTCAGAGCTTTTGCTTCTAGAGATTTCTAGAGATTTCCAAGGAGGAAGCTGAATTCTGGACAATTTATACTAATGTTTCCCAAAAAGCAAAAATAAAGAGATAGCAAAAATAACTAGACAGGTTCTGGAAAATATGGATTGTCCTTGATTAGTAGGGACAGCTGGGATGTAGGCAGAATAGGGAGAGGGGAAATTTGAAATTATCATTGCTGGAGTTGAAAAAAAGAAAACTAAAGGCTGAAAAATAATTCCTATAGAGACTAAGAACACAAAAGCCTTTATAATGTTGACAAGAAGCAAGGGAGCAGTGGCAATGAACACAATGGGTAAAGAAATTAGGGTGCATGATTACCAGCAGTGGTGGATTAGCCATTGACAGTGAAATCCTAAACCAAGTTACTCTAGTCTAAGCCCACTGATTTCAATGGGCTTAAATGGGAGTAACTCTGCTTAGGATTTCACTGTAAGGCTACCAGGAAGTGTCCCACTGGGCTGATGGCCTGGGAGTGCTGCAGCTACCTCTCCACTGAGGCCTCCTGGTCCTGAGTGTGACCCTCCCCCCCACAGCCACCATAACCCCAAAAGTGGAGGTGGACACTGAGGCAAGGGATGGGAAAGGGCAACTCAGCCCTGTTTCAGCTCACTGTGGCAAAGAGCGAAGTAGGGCTGGGCAGCTTTGTTCAGGCACCTTCTGTTCTGAGCTGGCTAGCCAAGTACTTCCTCCCAAACACTGATGGAGCCAGAAAGGGATTCTGATGGTGCCCTTTTCCAGGGCCATTTCTGTCTCTCCAATCTGCCCTGATCACCAGGTGTGAACTCTAAGTGATCTCCTGTACTTTTTAGAGTTTTACAGAATAGGGAGAAATCTCCTTTGCTAGGCATGGCCTCCTCCATCCCCACTGCTCTATGAACTAAAAACTCTTGAAGAAGCCACGAGGGGTAAGGGATGATAAAGTGCTGAAGTTCACACATGAATTAACCAGCCAGTTCTTAAACTTCAGGCATTCAGCATATTAATAATGCATCGTGATTCTTAACTGATAAATTTTTAAACTAACTGACATGTTAAAGAATTCTGGAATATCATAGGAATACTGATATTACACCTTTGTGTGTGCAAGACAAGTACTGACATCTTCATAATGTTCTTGCTGCTGTTTCTCAGTTGCTTTACTTAAGGCTCACATGCTATTTTTTCCCTGCGAGCACAGAAAAGCCCAAACTCAAAGATGTTTTTGCAAAGGGAATTATATAGCAATACCACAAATGGGACCTAGCTCTAAAAAGAAAAATCTACGAGGAATGATTTTTGCAAATAAGGTGTTTGAAACATCAAATGCACTTTCTTTATAATGACCTCTCAAGTCAAGCGCTTGACATGATCGCATTAATGATTTGTTCACAATGCAGAATGAACTGTATTTCAAACTGTTTTGCATCTGTACTGTGGCAACATTCACTGCTAGTATCTCTCTCACTTTCCTTGTATTTTTTTGTTGTGTGTTTAGCACTGGAAACGTCAGCCATCTGTGGGGTTTTATTTATTGTGAAATATACAAACAAGTCTTCATCAAAAGTTCATTTTCATTTGAATAGGAGCTTTTTTAAAATGGTAAAATGTTAAGTTTTTTTAGTGTGTTGTTTTGCAGAGTGTAATCCTCCCTGAGCCTGCCAGTTTGGGGAGGGCGGAATAGAAATTGAAAGTAAATAAATAAAATAAATACATTTTGCCACTCCCCTCATTCCTGTCCCTTTCATGCTTGTTTGCTGGTTCAGAGCCCCCATTGGCTACACCATTGGCACCATTTTTATCTTTAAATCCATCTCCTCTTCTTGGAAACAGTGATGCAATCACATAGCTAATGAGTTTGGACTCTACAATAATGCCACTGAGAGCAAATGAAGGTAGTTTGGTTGGCCCAACCAATACTGTTGCACAGCCAATGTGGCACCCCCAGCCGGCCGCTATGGCTGGGAGCCATATTTTGCCCTTTCAGAAAGAGGAAGACGCAGTAGCCGCAATGTATTGTCAAAGGCTTTCACGGCCGGAGAACGATGGTTGTTGTGGGTTTTCCGGGCTGTATTGCCGTGGTCTTGGCATTGTAGTTCCTGACGTTTCGCCAGCAGCTGTGGCTGGCATCTTCAGAGGTGTAGCACCAAAAGACAGAGATCTCTCAGTGTCAGTGTGACACTGAGAGATCTCTGTCTTTTGGTGCTACACCTCTGAAGATGCCAGCCACAGCTGCTGGCGAAACGTCAGGAACTACAATGCCAAGACCACGGCAATACAGCCCGGAAAACCCACAACAACCATCGCAGTAGCCGCACTTTCTGCTGCCTACGGGGATCTGCTAGCTGTTTGCTCCTGCTTCGCCCCTCAGCGTTTCAGTGCACCTCGTGCTCGGGTGAAGCAGCAGCGTTTTGCTTTGCTCACCTGACACGAGGAGCAGAGACTGCCAGCAGGGACGCTTCTTCAGCGGCAGAGGCTTCCCAATGGCGTGGCTTGCAGCCGACTGGGCTGCGGCTTGGGCGGGTGAGGTTGCTCCATCCCAGCATGCCAGGACAGCAGTGAGAGTGCGAGCGCCATTGAGTGCTCCCCTTTGCCACAGCTTAGGCAGGCAAGGCTGTGGTTTTCTGCTGCAGCGGGATGGCAGCAAGTGTGAGCATTGTTAAGTGCTCCTCTTTGCCATGTTTTGCTGGGTGTTGGGGCTCGGGCCTTGGGGCTCAGCAGCGGCATGGCTAGGCAGCTGCTGCAGCACGTGTGCTGCTGGACGCTCCACTCCTTACACCCCCCTTCTGCCCCTTGCTAACCTTCGGGGACCCTATTGTGCAGGGGGTCTTTGGGGTGGTTGTTGGGGCATGGCTTTGGGCCTTGCTGTATTTAGGGCATGGAGAGGCAGCATTGAGGCGCGAGAGGGTTTTGCGCCTTTTTCACCTATAGTTTACTTTATTGCCTGTGGCCTTATGCTCCTTACACCCCCCTCTGCCCCTTGCTAACCTTCAGGGCCCCTATTGTGAGGGGGTTGTTGGGGCCTGGCTTTGGACCTTGCTGTCTTAAGGGAGTGTAACTGGGGCTCAGTCAGTAGTGGGTGTTTCATAGGCCTTCTCTCCCACTGGGATTTTGTGCTGAGCCATGGAGGCCATTTTGTTGAGTGGTTTAAAGGGTGGTTGGCAGCCATCTTAGGGTGTTAGGTAGCATTTGCCATTTTGTGGCACTGTAGCTTTTAACTGCCTTGCCATCAGGACCTTCCTGGAGGTTCTTGATTGGGGACCCTCCTGGAGGTTCTTGATTGGGAGAATCAGAACATCTTTTGTGATTACTGAATTGCTTTTTCTCCATATCAACTTGCTGGTTCTCTCCCATTTCTGACGTTTGCTGCTGCATATCAGCACCTGTGGGTTTGGATCCCACTACTGCCAGTTGCTCTGTCATTTGCCTTGAAAGCCTCTTTTCCTAGACTTAGCCTGTGAATTTAAAATGCCTCCTAAAAAAGACACCAGCCGGCCTAAAGGCAAACAGCCCGCTAAGCAGCCTGCCTCCAGGTTGCCGGTTGTGGCCTTATCGTCCTCTGATGAGGATGAGGCAGTAGCATGTTAGCAGGACCTGCTGGTCCATCTTGCAGCACTGGAGCAAGCTCGTGGGATCCTTAATGTTGATCCTGGGGCTAAGGGCAAGAGACCTGTTTGGGTGGCATCAAAGGCATCCTGTTTTAAAGAAATGTTGTCACATCTTTCTGCTCTTGAAGGTTCATCTGGCTGCAGAGGGCTGCCTAGTGCATCGGCTGTTGGAGCTTCTGCCAGTCAAGCACTTGAGGCTTCCTCCAGTCAAGAACCAGAGGCTTCGTTGGACGAGGCCGGCTGGACAGAAACATACCAGGGTGGTTCCGGGGAGCCTGAACAGGTAGTGCTGGCAGTTCAGCCTCCAGAGCCAGATGGTAAGTCTTTCTGGCCTCAGCAATTCTCTAAGTGGCCATGGGGACCTTGGGATAAGGCTGCTTTCCCCACACCCCCTTTCAAGACTTCGGCTCCATCTGAGCAGCCAGGTACATCACAGTTGCTGGCTTCTAGTAGCATATGGCCACATTGGAGTCAGCCATCGCTCCCAGGGCAGTTCCTAGGGGCAGCTGGATGGCCGCTTAGTGCACCCCGGTCTCAGATGGGGATGGGTCCTGTGGCTCCATGGGGTTCTTTTTATGGGTATCCTTGGGGTACCTACGGTTCAGTTCCATACAGGGCATTCCCCTTTGGGGATGCGGCGATGCCTCTCAGGGACCACTTGACCCCTGCAACCAGGGAAAAGATCCTCAAGGGCGAGTATGTGGATGTCTTTACCCTTCTCTTCAGGGAGCTGGAGAAGAAGGATAAAGAGGACCTTGAGGATTGTGATAAGGAACGGCTTAAGCGCCATAACGTGGATAGGACTTGGCCAATTGGTTGCCTGGGTTTCTTATCTTCTCTGGAGTCATGGCACACACCCAGCTTGGAGGGTAGCACCCCTGTTTCAGTATATGGACGTCATATACAGGGGGTATATGGACTTCGCCCGTGCAGCTTGGCTGCAATACAATGAAGAGTTCTGTATGTGGGCCACCCTTAATCCTTCCTGCCTTGGGACCAAGTGCATCCACATCTTTGGCTGCAGCTGATGTCCCCGGCCAAGCCTAATGCAGGTGACTGATCTGAAAGTGGTCACCTGGTCCAGCAATCTTCTTCGGTAGCTAGTGTGCACCCTTTGGGGATCATGCCACACCAGCATGCATGCTCTGCTGGGAGTTTGCATCCCAAGGGGTTTGTTCTAGTGAACCCTGCAAGTTCCACCATGCTTGCCCTGTTTGTGTGGGACCTCATGCCTTCACGGCGTGTGAGCGGGCAGGGCAAGGCAAGAGGTGTGGGATGGACAGTGCTGGGTTTTCACAGCAACCAGCGGGTAATGGGCTTTCAGCACAATGAGTGGGTCAGCAGGCATGACCAGTTCAGTTGCCTGGCTTTGTTAATATTGTGTTCTTTTCCTAGGGGAAGCTGAAGAGCTTAACTGCCAGTTGAGGACTGGATCGTGGAATGTTTTGTTTGTTGCAGGTTCTATGTACATGGCTCTTGATGTTCCAAGGCTTCCCTGCCGGAGGTGCGCAAGAAGCTTGGCATTTGTTTTGTTTTGGGCCCACGGCTTTGGCGGTGGGTGCTCTAAGATCTAAGGCCTCCCCACCGGGTGTGTGCAAGAGGTTTGGACTTGTTTTGTTTTGGGCCCATGGCTGGTTTGCCTGGGTGCACAGGCTTCCCCGCCAGGTGTGTGCATGAAGCTTGGGCCCCAGTGTGCGTTTTTTCCAAGGCTCCCACACATGTTGTGCGAGGAGATTGGCCAAGCGGAGGTCCTAGCAGAGGCACTAGACTCTGCTTATAGTTTTTGAAATGAGGATTGCCTCACCCACCATCTGCAAAGCTGAGCCACATTGCTGACCTCTACTGAGGGGACAGAAGTAACATGTGGAGGAGATGTGGCAAGGGCTTGGGTGGCTTTATGCCACCTGTGGGGTGCTATGACCTAAGCAGAGGCTTGGCCTTAGCAGTGGCAGGTAGGAGTTGAGAAATATGAGCAGGCCAGTGACCACCCTTGGCATATTCCCATTGGTGGGGATTGGGATCTGTCAGGAGTGGCTGGCTGCTGTACAGTCCAGTTGCAAGGTCAGACACCCTTGTGGGGAACCCCTGGACAAGCTGCCCCCCCTGCAGCTGTATGGCCAGGAGGGGGAGCTTGAAGGGGGTGAACCACTTAACCAGGTCGGATGGGCCCCAGCCATACCATGGATGGCTCACACCTGGGGCTGTCAGGGGTCACCCAAACAGGTTGGGGCAGAGGTCCTGGAGTGACCCCAGGGCCCAAACAGTACCACTAGTTAGGCCCTTACTGTGTTGACAAATATGTTATTACAATTTAATAAAGTGGCCCTTTAATCCCCAACACTTAGTGTCTGTGTCTTCATTCTGACTGGCAGGGCAAAACTCATTGGCAGATAGCCACAGCTAACTGGAGCCACAAAGAGCTGGGACTACAAAGATACCAGAAGTGACCAAATTAAAAAAAATACTGGGGAATGGAATGGAAGAGAGGGGGGCCAAGACCTTTTCAAGGTTGTTTTGTCCAAGTCCACCCCTGCTCCCACCTGATTTGCTTTACAAAAACCAAGGTTTCAGGTGGGTAGTCATGTTGATCTGCAGTAGAAAAGCAAGATTTGTCCAGCAGCACCTTAAGGTCCAATAAGATCTCCAAACTTAGATTTCGACAGTCTATTCCTAAAGTAGGAATTAGGGTTGCCAGCTTCCAGGTGGTGACTGGAAATCTCCCTGAATTTACTAGTGATCTCCAGGTGACAAAGATCAGTTCCCCTGGAGAAAATGGCTGCTTTGGAGGATGGGCTCTATGGCATTATACCCCATTGAGGCCCCTCCCCTCCCTAAACCCCACCCTTTCCAGGCTCCACCCCCAAAATCTCCAGAAATTTCCCAACCTGGACCTGGCAACCCTAGTAGGAATAAATATACCTGAGCCTTAGCGTTCCCAAGCCCAGTGGGGGCCTGATTATACAAAACATTATACATGAGTTAGGTTGGAGGAAACTTGCATTTAATGTGAGACCAACACTCACCTTCAAAATAGTGGTGTGTGGGGAAATGTGCTCTGGAGTGTGCACGCAGTGGCAGGGGGGTTTCATCAGTCCCTCCCTTCCACCTAGTATGCTTTTTCAGGCAGAAAAGGACTGTGCGGGGAGGTGGGCTGTTCATCTTGATACCAAAGACATGTGTCTCCTGGGCAGACATAGGGAACTGGAAGTAAGACAAACAGCTTGTCCTCCATGGTCCCTTTCCGCCTGCAAAAGTTTGCTGCATGGAAGGGAGGGAATAATGAAACCCCTCCTGCCTCCACACTTGTGCTCCCACACACTACTATTTTGAAGGTGATGACCATTCACATGTTAAATGTTAGTTTCTTTCAACTTAACATGCATTTAATATCTCATGTAATCAGGGGGGTGTTTGTTGGTTAGGATCAGCAATATTGTAGTGGTTGCTTAGCAGTCTCCAAAACAGTATCTGAGATCTCAGCGAGCATTCTTTTTCTTAAAGCTGAAGGTGTTTCTATTATTTGGGGAAGCATTTATCCCCCAATGTATTTTTTAGATTTCAGATTTTTCAGTGAACTTGAGACTTCCTTCTGATTTGCAGAGAAATTGGGGGATTTCCCCTAACTCCTCTTAGATTACTCTTCTTTCCTCAAGATTTTGATGCCCAAGCAGACTAAAGAGCTTATCTACAGAATCTATTTTTGACTTCAGTCCAGTTCTGTATTTTCAATATCTGTGCTGGCTTTTATGCTGAAAATACGGTTTATATTCTGTAGGCCCATATAAATGATTTGTTAATGTTTCTTCAATATTCTTCTACTTTGTTTATTTATGTGAATAAAACATGAAGTGTGAAAGGAATTTTATTGAATGCCTTTTAACAGTGTTTAGTGTTATAGGTTTCCTGCAGCTTGGAATAGCCACGTGAGGTTTTCATTTCTCACTGACACTTTTAACAGACAGAAAAGGTGAAAGTCTTGAACTAGCAAGTCTATTTAGGCTCCTTCAGAGGGCATATCAGAGGTTTGTTGGTTTTGATAAAAATTCTCCTTTTAGCACATTATTGCTTTGTTTTTCAAATTAAATAAGTCATATAGATTTTTGCATCAAAGAACCTGCTGAACTCATGGCAGTAATAGGATTCAAACCTACAGAGAGCTGATTTACAGTCCAACTATTTAACTATTATGCTACAGCAGTTCACCTCATATATTTTTTTTTCCTCTTTCAAAAGAGGAATTCTCTTTGATTTCTCATTCATTTATCTTTGAGATTTTTTTAACAATGTGATAGTGTGGATTTCCTCACCTGGGGATTTCTGCCTGTTGTTATGCCTCTGTAATAAGATACAAAAGGTGAAAAGCAGTCCGATGCAACAAGGATATGTTCAGCCAATTTCTGGCTTGTGTTTAATCATTTCTTTAACGGCTCGTCATGTTCTTAATTTTTCAACTATGCTCACAGTATATAAATAAATAAATACCTTACTTCTTAGAGATCTAAATCAAATCTTCTCCTTCATGAAAGAGGAATTAATTCAAAACTGACTCAACTTCATAAAAAGATTGCTGTATTTCAGGGAGAAATTTGGTGAAGTACAATTAAGAGAATTCCAGTTAACAATCCTATTAATGACACCATAAGATATTGGAAGTTTATTTTAGTGATTCCCTCCCATACCCTTCAGCCAAAACGTATCAGGGAACACTAATTTTTGCTATATGTATAATGGATGCACACACAAGATCTTTTCTAGGTTTCTCCTATTCAAACATTTTATTATGTAGCTCAATAAACTGCTTGTTTTAAGAATGCCACAAGGGATTTGCCTCCAAATAATACAGTATATAATTCGTTTTTAAAAAATGCATGTAATGCCTTGTTACCTTCTATTCCTGAATCTTTCATTTGCAGTAGTGATATGTTTTAATCATAGTCTATTGTTTGCAACATTCTTTGCAATTAATTTGTAATGTGGTATTAACAGTGAAATCCTAAGCAGAGTTAGGATTTCACTACTTAGGATTTCACTGTAAATTTCCATTACGTTTTAAATAAATGCAGAGCAGCTGAAAGAAGCCTCACCAGTGGTACTCAATAGTTTTGAAGTAAACTTTTGACCACCCAGGATTTCAGGGTCTTGGTAAAAGCACAGCCATGTGTTAAAGATATCTAGATCAATAGATCAATGTTAAGACTATGGCAAGAAACCCCTTTCAAATTAGCTCTTGGTGTGCTGAATAATTAAAAAGCTTAAAAAGTGCTTTTTGGCATGCAAAGGGGCTAATTTCAAAGTTTCTATTATTTCCCTTTGTTTCTATATTGCTGAAGAGCTGGGGGAATCCACTCATTCCTGTTTCCAAAGCAATCAAATCTGACGGCAGCCACAAGATGAGAAAACTGAAGCATCTGGTTATGATTTTTAAGTATTTAAAATAAAGATTGCAGCTCTCTGGGGAGGAGCGGATGGATGCATGCTATGCACCCACCAATGATCTACCCTAGGACAGGTTTGGGACAACTTTTCTTCCAGGCCATTCAGTTCTTTAGAGAGGCTCAGTTTGGAAACCCTCCAGTGGAAAAGGCATGTAGTTAGAACTAGTTTTTACATTCACCCTAAAAGCAAATTGTCCTTGCTTTTGATTGTAGGAATTATTTTATAGAAAACATCAAAACATACTTTGTTTTTGAAGCTGTTAAGGGAAGGTCCATGGCTCAGTTGCAACACACATGCTTTGCATACAGAAGTCCCAAGTTCAAGCCCTGGCATCTCTCGTTAAAAGACTGGTAGCAGGGCTGTGAAAGACTCCTGCCAAGAGTTGCTGCCAGTCATAGCCACAACTGAGCTAGGTGGACCAATGGTCTGATTTGGTATAAGGCAACTTTGTATATATGATACTTGCTAGTCCCGATACACTAAATGCCTACAGTATGTTTTCCAGATGCTTTTAGATTTCCCTTGATCTTTTAGAAAAGCTCTAGGCAGCCCTTGATTTTGTTAGACAGAAAATCAGACTTATTTGCCCTTCTGCAGCTCAAATCTCTCCCTCTACGATGAGATATGTTTTAGGTATTTTTTTCCACATATCATTCTCATTTTTTTTCTTGAGGATTTATGCTGGAGGTTTAAGAGCACTGAAAGCACAGCCTCTTGTTGAAGACAGCCAACCATACTTGAAAAAGGTATACTTGCAAGAAGTACAGCACATGATTCCAATCTAATCGCCAAGTTCTCACTTAGCAAGATGTCAAGGGACGAAAAGGTGATAGAGCGCTCCCATGCTAGAATACATGAATAAGATCAGAGCAAGCAGATGGCAGTCACCAGAATGGGGTAGCACCAGAGAGACTGATTGGTATATGAAGGCACCTAAACAGCTGGCCCAATTAATGAAAAGAGCCCTACTGTCTTTCTATGTAGCTACAGATTCAGAACGTATATCCTAACAGCCAAATTCACATCAACATTCATTTTGTTTTCATATTCCCAGTAGTCATATTATTCTGGATATAGGTGAGCATTTAAAAAAGTGGTGTGATTAGTGCTTTATGAAAATGAATTTTGTACTCTCAAACCTTGAAAAGTCCACAGCTATAAAAATAATTTATTTCTCAAAGTAGTGAGCACTGCAGTTTATCCCTTAAGAGCAAGAGAGGTGGGGGAGAACCACACTGCACATAAACTCCAAGCAACCTTTGTTTTATGAATCCTTGATTTAAATGCAGCACTTCCTAGTATACATTTTAACTAGCACTGAATGTGCGGTTGGAAATAGCTAATTAAGCAATAGCTCACAATGAAAAAAATAGTATTATCTTTACTAAAATTCCACTGTGAAATAGAAAGTAAATGAAAGAAAGTAAAAGAAAATTTGCATCATATCAGTTTGCATATTTCATAAATTGCTTTTCAACAAGGCACATGGGCCAGATTTGCAAAATACATTCTTTTGAGCTGTACAATGTGTAACTTGAAGAGGGATATCATATCACCTCTAAATTGCCTCCTCTCCAAGCTAAACTTGCCCAGCTCCATCAATCTTTCCTCATAGGACTTGGTCTCCAAACCCGTCACCATCTTTGTTGCCGTACTTCGGACATGTTCCAGCTTGTCAACATTCTTCTTGAACTATGGCGCCCAAAACTGAATGCAATACTCCAAATGAGATCTAACCAGAGAAGAGTAAAGTGATATGCAGCCCCAACTCATATTTGCTTTTTTAGCTACTGCATCACACTGCTGACTCAAGTTCAGTGTATGATCTACTAAGACCCCTAGATCCTTTTCACATGTACAACTGCAAAGAAAAGTCTCCTCCATCCTATAATTATACCTTTGTTTTTTTCTACCTAAATGCACAACTTCACAACTTTACATTTATCTCTGTCGAAATGCATTTTATTAGGTTGATCCCAGTTTTCCAGCCTGTCAAGATCATCCTGAATCTTGATTCCATCTTCTGTCCTTGCAAATTTACTGTCATCTGCAGATTCAATGAGCATCCTCTCTATTCCTTCATCCAAATCATTCATAAAGATGTTAAATAACACAGGCCCCAGGATAGCTCCCTGAGGCACTCCATATGTCACTCTTCTTCAGGAGGATGAGGGACCATTTACAGCACTCCAGTGTGGTCTGTCAACCAAAGTTACAAATCCACATCACAGTAGTAGGATCCAAATCACATTTTACCAACTTGTCAACATGGTGGGAACTTTATCAAAAGCCTTACTGAAATCAAAATAAACTATGAGAGCCAGTTTGGTGTAGTGGTTAAGAGCGCGGGACTCTAATCTGGAGAGCCAGGTTAGATTCCCCACTCTTCCACCTGAAGCCAGCTAGGTGACCTTGGGCTAGTCACAGTTCTCTGGAGCTCTCTCAGCCCCACCCGCCTCACAGAGTATTTTGTTGTGGGGGTAATAATGACATACTTTGTAAACTGCTCTGAGTGGTTCAGTTGTCCTGAAGGGCAGTATATAAATCGAATGCTGCTGTTGTTGTTATGTCCACAGCATTCCCCAATCTAACAAAGTAGTAATTCTCTCAAAAAAGAAAACAATGTTATTCTGACATGACTTGTTCTTGAGGAACCTGTACTAGCTCTTAATAATCAAGGACTGCTCAAGGACTGATTGATGATTTGTTAGAAAAACCTTTCCAGGTAGGGACATCAAACTGATGGGTCGATAGTACCTGGGTCCTCCTTCGTCTCCTTCCTGAAGATGGTGACAACTTTTGCCCATTTGTCTTCTGGCACCTCACCAGTTCTCTAAGAATTCTCAAACATGATAGACAGAGGCTCCTCATTTATATCAGCACGTTCCTTTCGTACCCTAGGATGCAATTCATCTGACCCTGAGGACTTGATTTCATTTAAAGAAGCTAGGTCTTTATGTACGACCGCTATGCCTATCCTAGGCTGCAACTCCCTTCCTTCATCATGTGTTCTCTTTTTGCTAGATTGAGCAGTTTTCATTGCAAGAAAAGACTGAAGCAAAGTAGGACTTGAACAGTTTTGCCCTCTCTTTGTCACTTGTTAAATTTCCACTTTCCTCTCCCTGCAGTGGGCCTACCACTTCCTTGTTCTTTTTCTTGTCTGAACATAACCAAAGAACTTTTTTTTGTTGTACTTTGCATCTCTCACTAGCCTAAGCTCATATTCAGCTTTAGTCTTTCTAACACTCTTCCTACAAGCACTGGAAATTTGTTTATATTCATCCTTCTTTGTATGTCCCTCCTTCCATTTCTTAAATGTGTTTTTTTTTAAAAAAAAATTCTCATATCTTTAGAAAACTGCTTATGGAGCTATTACTAGGGATGTACACCCCAAAAAAATGTTGTTCTAGATTCTGGTTTCAGGGATACTCTAAACATTCTAATCTGGTTCAGCAAGATTAGAGAATCTCAAATTTATGCTGCCATTATTTTCTATTGGAAAAACTACCCACTGGACTGGTGGGGGCATTTTTCAAGCAAAATCCACCTAATTTGCAGGGAACCTATCCTTTAGGTCCACTAAATACCCCCACAGTTTTAGAATGATTGGACCCAAGGGTCCAATTCTATGGATCCGTGAACAAGGTGCTCCTAGACACTCGTCATTGTTCCTATGGGGGAAACATTTTCAAGGCTTTCCAGGCTAAGAGAAACCTTAAACAAAGGCAACCCCTGGCCAACAGCCAGTTCCAATGCAAGTCCCACTCCCAATGCAAGCTGAACCAACAAAGCCAAACTATTGCAAGGTAACTAATGTAAAACCAGAGAATCCCAATGAAAAACAGAGAATCCCAAACTGAAGTAAAGGGGTAGGGCTTGCTGGAGAAGCCTGAATCAATTTGAAGGGCTCTTTGAAGTTCAGCACAGAGTGAAGGGGCAGGGGGAGCTGTGAAGGCATTGGGTCAAGGGAGATGGTCTTGCCCCACCCCCCATGTCTGGAAGCCCACAAAAGCTTGTTTAGTGGATTAAACTGAATAAACAAATCATGAGGGTATGCCTGGCACTTTCATACACACTGAATGGTGCACTCTCAATCCACTTTAGTTTGCAAGTAGATTTTGCTATTTCATACATTAAAATCAAGTTGCAAAGTGAATTGGAAATGCATTATTCAGAGTATATGAAAGCTGTTTAATAACACACAGCTACTTATAGGCATGGTATTTAATATATCAGAGTGGTCATGAGACAACTGTCTTGGTGTTTCTGCATAGTTTGGCCTAAAATCACTCAGCGAATCTTTTAGAATGTATAATCATTTTATTTCTTCCTTTAAAAAGCACAACATCTAGCTCTCTCAAATATAATTTTTAATTAAATCCAGCCTTTTCCAGCCCATAATATAATTGCAATAATGAATCATCTATAGTGCACTTAAGTGACACTACAGTTTCTTCTGTGACTTTACTATAGGCATCTGGCTAACATCCCAATATCTGTAATAGGCTCATGTTCATTATACTCTTAGCACGGCTGCTGGATGCAAACTCAGATTCTATTAGCATTTAAATCTCAATTGTTGACTGAGGATAAAGCCAGGAAATAGAAACATGGGACTTCCAGTCAATGTTCATTGCCAATCTCTTGTGGCTTTGAACAAACCGTCTCACAGCATGGTCCTATAGGCACAGTAGCAAGCAGGGCTGCCAAGAAACATCACAGGCACCCCAGACAACTGTTCCTTCTGAGCCAGCATGATGTTGTTGGACTAGGATCTGAGAGACCCAGGCTGAAATCCCTGCTTGACCACAGAAGCTTACTGAGTAACCTTGTGCCAGTCACAAACAGCCTCACTTACATCACGAGGTTGTTGCAAAGATAAAACTGAAGATGGGAGAATGTAGTAAACCACTTTAGGTCACCACTTGGGAGAAAAACAGGATATAAATGATGATGATGATCATCATCTATCAAATCTGTTCCCCTCACATTCAGAAGCACACAAAATATTTGATTACAACAGTTATACTTCTAATATTCCCCAGCATCACTGCCTGGTTCTCAGGGTCTCCAGGGCAAAATGAGCCCCAAGAATTTTGTGCCCTAATTGCCACCATAAGCAGCCCCATTCAACACACAACCTCCTATTCTGTACCTGCTGAGGGAGGTGGCGCTAGAGACCAGTACAGGTTTGCATCAAATGTCATGAACTTTCTAACAGAGCAGTCCTAAGAACACTTTCCCACTAAAAACCATGAGCAGGATTCTGAGTAGCCCTGCTTTGGATTCCTCTCTAAGAGTCCTCGCAAAAAATATAATCTGAAAATTACAAGAGTCTTGATGATAAGAATAATGAAATTTCTTATGCGATTTGTCCCATGCTAAGAGCAAACTCAGAAATTAATTTGGGGGTTCCTCTGCCACAGCAGGCATTTCAAGGGAAACCAATGTTTCAATAAAAGAAATAACTTTTCTCAGGTGAGCTTGCATAACCCTACAGTCTGAAAGTCTTGAAAGACCCAACAACTGCACCCTCCCAGCATTGTTCTTGTTTTGCTCAATAGGCAATCACCACCAGTGGATTCTATTGTAGTAGAGGTGGGATTTGAGTCCTGGCACCAGCACCAGGCCGCACCTGCAGAGGCACTGAACTAGAATTACAGCTGTTCCACCCCAAATGCAGCACCTCTCAGAAGTGAACTACAAAACTGGCTTAACAGTAAGAACGGCAGCTGTAACAGTTTGTGTTTCTGTTTTCTCAACTCCTTGGTACTCACAGGCACGTTCTCTGTAATTGAAAAAGAAAAAAGAAAACTGTTACTCATTCAGATCTTTCCTAATTATTTATACCCTTAGAAGTTTCCATGTTTTTTGGGGGGTTTTTTGTTTTGCTGGGAGGTGAAAAGAGAAAAGGTCAATAAAATTACATGTAGTTTAGTCATCGTTTTACACTTTCGTTCCCCTCGTGTCTTCATTAGTCACCACAGCTGAAGGGAAGTGCCAGGAGCTGCAGACTCTCTGGCTGCCCCCCTGAGGGCAAAAAAACAACTGCTGTGAGCTGTCCCTGATTGCCACAGAAGGCTGTTTTCTTGAAGCAGTAGGAGCAACAGCAACAGTGAATACCTAAGGATAGGGCAAAAAATATTTTTTACATTGTTCCTTGACTGTCTTAATCAATCACAACTCTGTGTATGTGCACACGTGTGTGTAATCTTTATTGCATTTTATTTTTCCTCCTCTTATTGGGGTGGAACTGACAAACCATAGTTTTCAGCTCTTTACTGCTCCATCCTTCCCCAGCAACTGCCTCCGAAAAGCCAATGGGCATATGCTGTGAAAAGAAGAAATTCTCTTGTCTTTCTTTGCTCTTTCACTGACAAATTTCTATTAATGCAAGAGGCTCCTTTGGTATAAGAAGTAAAAGGGAATGATATCATCCAAATGCCTCCCCTTCCTGTGGTTTATTTCCTCTGGTCTCCCATGATTTCATCTAACCATCAGCTTTGGGGAAGGTGCTGGGAAAGTGGGGGGGGGGAGATCTGTGACCACAAGCACCTTCCACTCACAGTTTAAAGGAAACAACCCAATGTAAGATACATAGGAGGTCTCCACAAAGACAGTGTCACAGCCCAGGGAACCCTATTCTTAGGAAGGGGTAGACTGGGGCATGGCCCTAAGAAGGATGGCAGCCCAATTAAGAGCTGAGAAGACAGCCAGCTGGGCCAAAACTATCAAGGGAGCAGCCAGGGAGAAGGTCAACCAGTACTAGCTCCCTATGGAGCAAAAGACTCATCTGGCAAAAAGGTCTCCCTGAGAGGAAGGGCTTGCTTGGGAGTGGGGGCATGGAAATAGGAGCGGCAAGGGGCGTAGAAATAAAAGGGCCCAACTGAAGGTAATGATGGTTCAGACTGCTTTCAGCAGAGAAGGTGCAATGAGCAATCAGGATTGATGGCTTTGTGGGCCAGAGAGTACCAAGTTTTCTGGTTAATCAAAATGTGCCATTTCTGGCTAAGAAGTAAGCCAGAAGGAACATTTCTTACCTGATCCAGGCAGATTGGCTTAGCCATGGAGAAAATTTCCTTTGCAGAAGCTGATTTAGATCGTTTGGTGCAAATTGGTATGCTGAAAACTCTTTCTCACAGTGAATGGGCAATACTTATTGTACCTGTGATAAAGGAAGATGGCAGTTTGTATTTGTTGAGATTTCAAAGATACTTTATATCCAGTTTTATGTGCTACTCAGTACCTACTACCTCAAATCAAAGGCCTTAGCTTGCTTCTCTTAGTTCAATGAAGATGCCTCAAGTTACCTAGACTATCTGGTGGTATGTCCTTCACCACTGAGACCATATACATAATAATTTCCAATCCAGTAGGAAATTTAAAATTAACCAGTTGCCTTATCCTTCCCTATCTAAGATGTTCACCAACTCATAACAGCTACAGCTAAAGTTTGCTAAACTTCTGTAAATCCAGGGTTTTTTTTTTTTTAGTTTTTCTCTTTTGGGGAAAAAGAACCAAACTACTAGTCAACTCCAGCTTGAAGCACAGGAAGAAAAGAAAATAGTGTGGAGTACTATTCTGAGACAGAAGCATGGGTCAGTAGAAGAGCAAATCCACCTCCATTGTTCCTATTGCTTCTTACCATTTGCCAGGCAAGGAGCTGCAATTTCTAAAGCTAGCCAAGAAGTCTATCGGATCCCTCTCTCTCCCTTGATGAAACTCAAAGCAGTTTCAAAGGGAGTACTTGTAGAAGTAGCAAATGCACTGCCACTTTTCTCTGTTGGTGAACATGTTGGATCCCTTTTTACAAAGCTTTCCCTTCATGTGTACTGAATCACCTCTCACACTCAGCCTATCTGAAAACCTGAGTGGGATACACCTCCCCTTTTTTAGAAAGTCAAAGAAGGTTTTAAAAAGTTGTCTTCCTTTCAAGTAGCAGTAGTAGCAGTAGTATTAGTAGAAGCAGTAGTAGTATAATATTAAAGGTCACTTTGCCTGTGAAAAGACAAAATTAAAGCACACCATTACATTTAAAATACCCTGTCCAATCCTTGAACGTAATTAAAAAGAAAATGAATATTTTCAAAGTGTACTTGAATTTTTCCTATACCAGGTGTTCTTTAGATGCTCATTTAACTGTTACCTCAGCTCTACAGGACTCCCATGAAGTCAGTAGAACGTCTAAATACAACAAAACAAGCATTTAAAAATACTGATCTAAATGACTGACACATTATGGGAGGTATCTGACGAAGGGAACTTGACTCTTGAATGCATATAGACTGTAAATCTTGTTGGCTTTAAGTGCTCCTGGACTTGAATCTTAACATTACATGGGGGATAAAAAAATGGAATGCACAGAAGGATGAAAAACACATGGGCTGGCTACTATTTTGTTGTGAAATCAGTTTCTAACATTCCATCATAATCTTATATAATATGGAGGCTGGACTACAAGTTAATTTCAGCATGTGAGAATAACACACACACCCCTTTGCTTGTTGAGAATTCTGATTTCTGAAGACTCTCCTACCACTAAGTAGAATAAGCTGGAGTATATCACTGTTAGACACACTGGTGAGGAGGAGCTGCTGGCTGATTTTGTCTGGGCCAAAGAAGATGAGATGACAGCTTGTTAACAAGGAGATGGTGGCAGAAGTGAGGAGAATTGTATCAGAGTGAATTGGGAGAAGTGTGACTGTAGCAACTCTTTTTGCCCCATAAGTATTCAGAAACACAGCAGTCTCAGGGAGTATTTAGATCACAATAATGGCATGGATGACATTTAAAAAAAACACTCACCCTCCAGCACCATGGCCCTGTGTTGATCCTCACCCCAACCCCCTGCTGCTTTTAACCAGTGATGTTCAACCCCCCTTCAGTTCAACACTGCTCACCGTTTATAAACAGGAAACTGTTTTCTCATCAAGCTGTTCAGCTGCTCATGAGCAGCTTGAGCCTGTTTGGGTGTGTTACTCTCTCCATACTCAAACTTAGCAATACAATATTAACTGCACAATATTCTGGAAAGGGAAAATGTGATGGGGGCAATGGGTAAGTTCATGGAATCTCTGCTCAGAAGAAATGTGGCCGTTAAATTTTGAAAGATGACCATGTAAAAAAGATATATTTGAATGTGAAACATTTTAAGTTCTTAACACCAATGGCATCCTAAGCCAAAGGGATGAAAATGAGTCTATTCTGTGAGTATATATGGGGAAAATGCTCCATGTTGCGTGAGGGCTACCCACCTATATGTGTAAAAAAGTAATTTGTTTCTGAGGAAAAAAGTTTTATTTGTACATAAAATACTACACTATAAAAAAGAAAATAAAAAGGGCTTGCAGGGGAGAATGCAGAAAGAACTGGAGTCACACATGGTTAATTTGTCCTATGTTTTCCCCCTAAATGTTTCACAAGAGGAAACAAAATACGTTCTTTGGAAAAAGCAGGAGAAATACCAGGGAGAAAAGCAGCCAAACAGTTTCCAACTCCTTTTTCTTCTACACTGTAAAATGGTAATTTTAGCACTCAGCTGCCAAGATGAAACTGGAAATATTCTATCAGCAACAACCAATTCTTTAGCAGAACAAGCTGCTAGGCTGGCAGGTTAGATTTATCTCTGGGTCTGTCATGTGGTTAGACTGTTGATAGGGTTTCTGGGCTTCTTTGTCCATGTGAATTCCATTTCCCTTGACTTATCTTCCCTTCTAAAGAATTTATATACATTCACTTCCAGAAAGCTATAAAAAGAGGACACCTGGCTGTGCAGCAGGAACCTGAAAAGTCCATAATTAGTTGTAGCACACAGAGATTTATTCATCAGATTCCATCGGAAGGAACAAGGAAAAATAACAAAGACATTCAACATTACAGTAGTACAATAACTAGGCAGATTAGTCAACAATGAAATCTTCTTAACTACTTTTGCAAGATAAGTTTTATTGATTTTTTTTCCAACTTAGATTAAGCTTATTCCACATTGCAGTACAAACAAATCTGGCACACTCTAATCTTCTTACATTAGGGACATGTTGCTTAAATAGTAATTTAACAAGATTAAATGCTGTAGGCCATACATTAAATAATGACAGCCACACGGATTAAATGTACCTCAGATACACACAGGTAGCCAAACCTCATGTGTTCTGGTAGACAATTGTGGGATATGATTTCAAAGGTGATATTGGAAGTACACTTTCAGGCCATACAGCAATAATGCCCATCCAAAGCCTGAAACAGCCACCCTGCTAAGTATTATCTGCCTTTCTCACTGGCAGATATCTGGGCATCAGTTCTGAAAGCTGCTTTATCACGTTAGATAATGAACTCTCAACATGTTTTAGCACTGTTCACTCTGGAAAATCCAGTTACAAATGATTTCTATGGTGCATTGAGAGTGCATTATCCAACATAAGTGAAAGCAACTGAAGAGATGCCTCCCAATTTTCTACTACCAGGAGAAGCTTTCTATTGTATCTCTGTTCTAGGCTTGCTTCTTTCCACTTCAGGAGCCACCAAAAGTACCATGAGTCTATTTACTTCAATGGACATAGCAGTGGGCTAAAACAAACAAAAATGGATTCCAACAGAGGTCAATGCAAAGTTCTGCATTTAGGAAGGAAAAATCAAATACATAATTATAGGATGGGAGAGACTTGTCTTGTAATATGTGTAAAAAGGATCTATGGGTCTTAGTAGACCATGCACTGAACATAAGTCAGCAGCGTGATATGGTAGCTAAAAAGGAAAATGCAGTTTTGGGCTGTATCAACAGAAGCATAGTGTCCAGATCATCAGAAGTGATGGTATCACTCTGTTCTGCTCTGGTTAGACCTCACCTAGAGTATTGTGTTCAGGTTTGGGCACCACAATATAAGAAGGATATAGACAAGCTGAAATGTATCCAGAGGAGGGCAACGAAGATGGTGAGGGGTCTGGAGGAGATCACGTTTTATGACGAAAGGTTGAAGAAGTTCAAATTGTTTAGCCTGGAGAGGAGATGACTGAAAGGTAACATGATAACCATCTTCAAGTACTTGAAGGGCTGTCATATAGAGGATGGCGTGGAGCTGTTTTCCACTGCCCCAGAAGGTCGGACCAGAACCAATGGCTTGAAATTAAATTAAAAGAGCTTTCAGCTAAACATTAGGAAAAATTTCCTGACAGAGTGGAACAGGCTTCCTCAGGAGGTGGTGGACTCTCCTTCTTTGGAGGTTTTTAAGCAGAGGCTAGATGGCCATCTGACAGCAATACTGATTCTGTGAACCTGGGCAGATCATGAGGGAGAGGGCAGAATGGGTTACATCAGTGCTTAGTTCTCATGGCCTTCTTACATTCTCATAGAAATGCCGATCACCACCTTGGGGTCAGGTAACAATTTTCCACAGGCCAGTTTGTCTAGAGATACTGGATGTGTTTTTCCATCTTCTGGGCATGGAGCAGGGGACGCTGGTGCAGTCGGCGGGGGGTGGGGGGGAGTTGTGAATTTCCTGCATTGTGCAGGGGGTTGGACCAGATGACCCTAGAGGTCCCTTCCAACTCTATGATTCTATGATTCTAAGGTATAACTCTGCTTAGGATGGCACTGTAAGGTTTGCAAGGCTCAGCTCAGCTAAGGATCTGTTGTCATTTCCAGGACACAGTGAAGAATATGTCATGCAATACAAAGTAAAAAGTGCCTCCAAGTGTGTGCAGAATGCCTCTTTCACTACACTGAGTAACATGACATGTACTTAATAACAATAACAATAACAATAACAATAACAATAACATTCAATTTATATACTGTCCTTTAGGACAACTTAATACCCACTCAGAATGGTTTACAAAGTATGTTATTATTATCCACACAGCAATCACCCTGTGAGGTTGGTGAGATTATGGGCCAAGCTACACATGACGAATGACACTTGAACGGCAAGTGGATTTAGTGGAGGGCAAGTGAACAGGGAGAAATACACTTGCTGTTCAAGTGTCATTCGTCATGTGTAGCTTGGCCCTAAGAGAACTCTGGAAGAGCTGTGACTAACCCAAAGTCACCCAGCTGGCTTCAAGTGGAGGAATCAAATCTGGTTCTCCATATTAGAGTACCACCATTCTTAACCACTGCACCAAACTGACTCTTCAAATCTATCTCAATGTAAATGAAGAATGAATTACCTTGACTAGCTTCTATTCACAAGACCTGAGTGGTGAACTGAGAACATATGATACTGTCTTACATTGAGTAAAACCATTAGTCTATCATGCTCAGTATTGTATCCTCTGATTGACAGGAGCTCTCAGATAGACCTCTCAGGTATCATACAACCTAACACTTAACTGGATATGCTAGGGGCTGGACCTTCTGCACGCAAAGCAGATGCCCTTCCAGTGAGCCACCACTACCACTCTAGTGGTAAGCATATTGGACCAGGACTGTGGAGTTATGATGAGTTCAGGCTTCCACAACTCACTGAATAAGCTTGGGCCTGTCGCTCAATCTCAGCCTAACAACATAACCATGTTGTTCTGAAGATAAAATGGAGGAGAGAACCTTAGAGAATGAGTAAGATAGATAAAACTGAGACACGTGAAGCTGTGCTAAAACCCAGCATCTCCCTTTTTATTAAATAAAATATATGGATGCCACTGAAATATGCTTCCAGGTTCTGATAGTCAGCAAAGTAGATGTAACATTTAAATGTTTTTACAGCCTGTATCCCATTTAGAACCTTGCCTCTGGAGAGGTGGAGAGAGGAAGAACTGAGGAGATCCACCCAAAGGGGATCTGCTGTTGTCGATGGCATGTGCGAAAGACCCAAATGCAGCAAATGGTACTGAAGTCCATTGATGCTCCAAAAGATGAATGTTTGAAAACTGACAGCTTTATGGTTTGCAGAAGCACAATATACTGTACATTTGAATGCAAACATATGAGACTGTTTATATAACAGCCACAACCACACACCATAAGGTCCATTTTGTATCTGAGCGCAAGAGCGCAAGAGAAGCATACAAATCCCTTCATTGAAAGCTGCCCAATTTATCTCAATGTGCTAGAAAGTGAAAAACTTCTTTATTGCAGATGTTACAGATGATTATAGGATCCACCAATCCAGCAGCCCTGAATGTGATGCCCAGTAACTCTTAATGGAGAAAGATAGACGGGTATACATAGGCACACGAACTGGAAATAAACACAAAAACAGGCTTAGGTTGTGGATTTTTTTCTTGCTCATTATCTTATACTTTTAACACCACACACCATCTGCAAACTGTTTCCCAGTAGGAAATTTGCATGAGAATTTTCGAGAACTAGTGAGGAAGGTACAGCACAATACTTCCAACACGTGGGCATACATTGAAGGGAACATTGGATTAGCACTCTCATTAAAAAGAAATTAGTCAAAACCAAGGCTGCTTTCGCCCCCCTTTCCCCAGGCACTTTCTTCAACTCAAGCCCAGGTACTGAGGTGCTGATGAAAATGTTTAGCTTCACAAGGAAAATTCAAGCAACTGATTTTGCAATGTCTTCTGAAAACTGACTTGAGAATATAATTGTGGAGTCTCCTGCAGTATAACCAAGATAATCCATGGGATAGCACCCTGATGTTTACACCTGGTTTTCCAACAGCATTGATCAAAAAGAGCCAGCAGCATAAAGACACTTAACAGGGGCATCCTTATTAGCGGAAGAAACATGTGGGTGGGAGGCTGTCTACATAAGACACACAGTGTCAAAACACACCTTGTTTTTATTCATATTGATTGCAACTCCTTTTGAATTCACTGTAATAGTTCCTCTGAATTCAGCAACAGCTGTGTTATCTGACAGAATTATGGAATCATACACTGTAATACATGATATACAGAGTTTTCTAGTGCTCCTCAAAAATAACTGCCTGTCTTCTCTATTCTTCTAGAGAAATATAGAGAAGACTTCTTAGAGAATAGAGAAGATTCTTCTAACCCCCACCCCAAGTTAACTCAAGGAAGTTCAAGGCACAAATTCTAGGTAAGATGAAACAATGGATATTCCAAAGAGCTTGGGGAAGCAACGGCATATGATTGTTGGCAATTCTTTGAATGGAGCTCCGAGTGTTTTTATTTTTTCTTTAAAAATGATATGCACATGGAACTAATTTTCTGTTCAGGATTGGCATTAAGGGCAGGTGGGTTTATGGCATTTCCTTAGGGATGGCAGGCTTGTGCCTGGCAACAGTGGGAGTTTTCAGGGGGGTGGGGCATTGGTAAAATGTTACTGCATGACATGTCAATGTCACATCAGGGTGAAGACCACAGTGTTTGGGGAAATTCCTATAGCATCGTTTCATGTAGTGACTTTCTTCTCCCCCCTTCAATTTCCCCCTACTGCTCCATTAAACGAGGGCAGAGGATGAGGATCGCGTGTGGCAATTTGCAAATGGCACCCCTACATCTCCCTGTGTCACTTTTTCAATCTGAATGGACCATGGGGAGCTATTATTTGTTCATTGGAGCAAAGTCACCTACTTCTGCACCAGCATGTTTGCTCCAATGGGCAAACAGCAGTTCCCTAAAGCAACCAGACTGATAACTTCCCACCCCGCATCCCACAGTCCCAATCAGTATTGGGGCCTCTCGTACTAGTAGCCCATTCACAGAACTTCTTGTGTCCCATGCAGATCTGGTTTTAGTCTGTTCAGGAAGCTGAGCACTCTAAAACAGCACAAGAAGTAGGACTTTTGTGTTGTTTCTGAGATGGTGGTAGCCTTTGAATTGTGCCATCATATGCAGTTACCTAGTCTGCCTGCATGGATGAGCCATCACTGTCCACCACAAAATTCACTTGCATACTCTCCCCTGGAATAAATAGATCATTACAGAATGGAATATACCATGTTACATTACACATCAAATTGCTTAGCAAATCATAGGGGCAGTGTCCTCTGCTTGATTCTTCATGACCAACTGCATATTCCAGATAATACAGTCCACACTTAACGCTGAGAAAATCATTTCATGTTTTCCCATTTAGCAAGAATTTCCAAAAGATAACTTCTTCAAAAAACTGTGTGTGTTTAGAATGTGAATTGAGCATCTGATTATTTCAAATGCTGGCAATGAAATGATGAATGGACATTAGTCTCTAGTGCATTGCCTAATTGGAGAAAACATTAAGGGTTTTAATTGTAAGGAAGTGGATTTAGATTATATAAAAGTAACATGGATACTATCATTTGACACTTATATTTAGAGGGCTTTTTTAAGTGCTGAAGATTCAAACTCTCATCTTTTTTCTCAAACTTTTCTCTATTCATATACTTTCTGTTGTGGTCGCCATAATCTCCACAGACTCTGAAGGTTTGTTTGTTTGTTTATACCATTTATAGTCCACCTTTCTCACTGAGACTCAAGGCGGACTACATAGTGTGAAATTAGTACAATCAGTATCAAGGACATTTCCATACAGTGTCAAGGACATTTCCATAAACAGTGCTATAGGTAAATAAATACAAGTTTACAAAGACATAGCATTAGCAAGGATTCAATACAGAGTTGAAGAAATTCTGAAACAGAACATAATCAATTCTAGGACTGACATGAAGCACAGGTGGTATATAGGAGTACATATTTAAAACAACAGATAATATGTAAGGCAGCATAGTTCCTAACTCATTAGCAAAGCATCTGAGACCCCCCTCCCTACAATACAGGCTTCTTATCTGAGTAAAAAGCCATTTTGGATAATTTGGTTTTGCATTGTTTGTGGAAAGCCAGGAGAGTGGGGGCTCTCCTGACCTCCTCAGACAGGCCATTCCACAAGGTAGGGGCCACCACAGAGAAAGCCTGTGTGCAGGCTGTTGTTGATTTCACCCATGTGCCGGCTGGCACCTGCAGGAGACCCTGTTTAGAGGAGCGAAGCCGCTGTGTAGGAACATAGAGAGAGAGGCAGTCCTGTAGGTATGCCAGGCCAAGGCCGTGAAGAGCCTTATATGTATGTAATATTCAAAACCTTGAACTGAGCACGGTAACTGATAGGTAGCCAATGGAGTGCCTGTAGGATGAGAGTGTGTTTATGCTCCTGCTCGCTCCTGATAACAGTCGAGTTGCAGCATTTTGCACCAATTGGAGCTTTCTAGTTAACTGAGGGCCAAGCTACAAGTGACGAATGACACTTGAATAGCAAGTGGATTGAGTGGAGCGCAAGTGAACAGGGAGAAATACACTTGCCATTCAAGTGTCATTCGTCACTTGTAGCTTCACCCTTAGATGGGAGATAAGTATCCATCTTCCAGGCTAAAGTGAGGCTGTAGAAAGCATTTTAGCATTGGTTTTGGCTCTTTATCTTCCCATAGTGCATCACCAAGTAACATTGTTTTTTTCGTTTACAAAATTGCAAAAATATAGGTTGACAAGGGTCATCTTTTGCCTTGACTATCGCAACCTCCTCCTCTGTGGTCTTCTAGTGTCACACCTTGGTTCCCTCATGTCGATCTAGCAGTATGCCACCAGAATGATTTACCTCTCATCATTCTGTATGATGCTCCTCCTTATAATCCTGTACTGCCTTCATTCATAGCTTTGGCACACACTCGCTGTCCTTGCCTTCAAAGCTCGCTGTCAATGGCCTTGCTCTCTGCATTGTTTCAGTTCCATATCCAAACTGATCCTTGCCATTCCCTTCCTACCAGCACCACCATTGTAAGCCATTGTAAGCCATTTTCTTCGTAGAATTACTTGGCTCTTTCTTCCTTGTTGCCCCTTATATCTACAACTACCTAAACAGGGTCTATAGTCTTCTGTTAGAGTACCATGCACATTAACAGCACCCAGGGCTTTTTTTCTTGGAAAAGTGGCGGTGGAACTCAGCTCCCAGGACCGCACAATGACATCACTTTGGGTCAGCTGGAACAAGGGGGGAGTTTTTTAAAGTTTAAATCACCCTTAGCAAAAATGGCCTCATGGCTGGTGGCCCCACCCCCTGATTTCCAGACAGAGGGGAGTTTAGATTGCCCTCCATGCCACTGGTGCACAGGACAATCTAAACTCCCCTCTGCCTGGAGATCAGGGGGTGGGGCCACAGGCCATGTGACCATTTTCAAGAGGTGCCGGAACTCCGTTCAACCGAGTTCCAGCTGAAAAAAAGCTCTGATGGCACCAAACAACTGCAACAGAAACAAAAAATTAAATTTCATTAATTTAAATATAAGCAAGCAATGGGTTTTAAAACAACACAAAATGTCACATATCTTGAAAATTATCCTGACAGCATGATCCAAAATGTTTATTCAGAAGCAAATCTCACAGAGTTCATGGGATTCATTTCCTTGGACTGCAGTCTATCATGTTAAATGATAATTTTACAGAATTCCCACCGAGGACAATTTCAATAGGCTTATTGTAGAAGTGTCTTCCTCTCATTCAACTAACTTTTGGTGTTGTTTAAGTTATGCTTTTGAGTATGTATGATTTCTATTCCATCTCAGATCTTATCCAGAAGTGTGATTATGTGGGCTATTTCACACGTCATACAGAGATAAATTGAATCTACCACCAAATGTACAATCAAAATTATACCATAGTCAATCACAGAACCCAAACTATGTGTAACTGAGTGATAATATATTGGCAAGCACATTTGAGTAAAGTTTCTAGGCTGAGTCTGGCAATTGGCAGGAGTGTTGGTGGTGGGGACATGGAAGGGGTGGTGGTGGAGAGTGACATTAGCTGTGTTTCCACATCACTTCTAGAGGAACCTAGAAGTAACATAGGGTAACTCTAGGAATTACTGGAAATTAGAGTGAAACTATAGAGTTTCCAGTGATTCTTAGAGCTACTATATATAATTTTGGTATCCCTAGAAGTGATCTAGTGATGCAGCAAACATTGCCATTTAAAAAATAAATCCTGCCACCACCAGTGGCAGGATCCAATGCAACTGCCCATTAATTTATGTGGGCAGCACAACACGCCCCCTGAAAATTAGGATTCAAGAACATATCTCAAGAATAAGGCATCAGGTCAGAGAGGCACCATTGGTTACACACTTTCAGGACCGGCACCACAGTCTTGGAGACATCAAAATATCTGTTGTTGATATGATTCATGAACCACTCACTGATGATAGTCCCAGAAAACTTTTGCAATTAGAGAGCAGATGGATTTTTAGACTTCGGAGCCTTGCACCAGGGGGACTTAATAACGAAATTGATTTCTCCTGTTTTTTGGGATAGCCAGTGGCCCTTCTGGGATCCCCCCCCCACACACACACTAATCTTCACATGGTTATTGTGCTCTGCAGGATGCGACTAGTTGAAGGTGATGTATAATCTGTTTGCAATGTGCATATATGGTCTGTAGCCCTTTAAGATCAGCCGGATGTGATAATGTTTATTGTGTTAGCCAGTGGCTAATTTGGGATTCCCCTCCCCTAATCTTTGTATGGGTACGCTGCTATGTATGAGGTGATTAGCTGGATGTGACGCCTCCATGACATTGGCTGTTTACATGTTTACTGTAATTGTTTTGCAGTGTTTGCACTGCACATATAGGGTCTGAGCCCTTTAAGATCAGTCGGATGTAATCACGTTGATTATGCCAAACTGGGTCTATTAATCTAGTTGTAATGATGTATTTAAGAGTCCCTTATCTGCTGTATGAGCCTTGTCCATCTACTTATGTCCGTCATTTATTGGGAAATGGAATAGGTCTTGAGCAGTCACGTTGGAGTGGATTGGCAATCTGTGAGTACACGATGCCCACACATGTTCGTTGGCACTTTAATGGATTAATTAAGGTTTGATTTATATATTGATCTTTTACAGTCCAGTTGTATTTGTGCCCAAGAAGTATGTTTCATACGAAACGGGAATTGTATAAGATGCCTGCATAATCCCGTCGGCACCCGTGGATTTTACATCTCATTGGACTTGAGCCACCACCATAAGACTGCATTGTGACTCCCTCCTTAATATGTCCCCATTGTGGGTTTGTTTCGGACATTTATATAATGACTTGGACAACTGAATTGTATCAATTATATTTATTGTAATCATTGCATATTATTTATTTGCACTTTGCACTTTGCACGTTTGCACTATTGAAATGGTTACATAAAAAGTTAGCATTAATTGCATATTCCCGGACTTGTTGTTTATAGCAGAAGGCCTGGCAGTCCTACATTTGAGTTGCATTCTCTCTTTACATACTTAGGTGTAGACTCAATGCATTTTGAGAAACATGTCTATAAATGGAAAGCAATTAATATATAGCTAATTCTGAAAGCATATAAATATATGCTTAATTATGTTGCTTATTTTAGATTTTACATTGCATCATGCCACAAATGAAAAGACATCACAATAGTCCTAAAGGAATTTTATTCTGTTTAAGTTTTACTTATTGTCATTTAAATAAATTGTTAAATAACATGCTCATTTTATGCCACAGGATGCCATACTCGTCTCAAACACGTTCTTCAGATGAAATAAAAGTACATGAAAATTAGCAAAGCACTGACTATTTTTACTCACTAAAAGCATTGAACCTAGCTGTATGTTTATAAGGAAGCCTTTTCTTACGATACAAAAATAACTCCACAGAGAAGAACGTATTCTCTGTTAATGCGCAAAATGTACATTTATGAAGTAACCTATGCCACTGTGCCAACTGAAAGCACTTTGATTCAAACCAAACACTGTTGCGTTTTTTAGGGATTGTATATTCCATTTTTAATGTGTTCAAAGCAATTCAACACATTACAATTGTTTTGAGTACCCTGCCCATGTTGCCCACTGATAGTAGAGGCACACTCTACCATCAAGATTATACTTGTACAATTACCACTCATTTCTATGAAACTTGCACAACATAGCTGTCCGGGGTCTGAGGCTCAGCCCCCGGACTTACCGGGAGGAGGGGATGGGAGGCAGCTGGGAGACAGCTACCCAGCCACCCCAACAGTCACCCAGGTCCTGAACAGGCCAGCAACAGAGTGGAGGGAAAGAAGCACCAAAGCCGCAGAGGGTCAGATGGGGCAGGTGGAAGTCAGCTAGCCCCACCCTCTGGTGGGAGGCTAAGAGCCCAGGCAAGGAGACTGAGAACAGCCAGAAGGGGACCAGACCAGAGAAAGAAGGCACAGGAAGCAGGGACAGCCAGACATCAGCCAGCCAGCAACCTTACCGGCAGGGGAGGAAAGGCAGCAAGGGCAGCACAGGGCCACACCCCAACCTGCAAGCAGGCTAGAAGGGAATAGCAAGGACCAGGTGAGGCTGGGAGCAAGACAACCTCAGGTGGGGCTGCCTAGGACAGCCTGAGCTGTGGCTAGAGTGCTGGGGGCGTGGCTGGCAGGTGGAGCCAGCAATGGGTGAAGGGATATAAGGGAAGTCCACCCAGAGGGAGGGGTAGGTTGTGTAGAAGCGAGGAGGAGGTCATGAGAGTGAGAGTGGATGGAAATTACCGTGAAAGGAATGGGGGACAATAAACTTCCAGATGACTCCAATATAGTTAGCTAACCGCTTACTTTTCCTTTGCTTTCTTCAGAGCAAGCCTGAGGGTTTTAGGTGTCCTAGACCAGCTCTATGCATGTGCCTGGAGAGGACACCCCTCTGGTTTTTCTAACGCTTTTTCTAAATTGTTAGAAGAAAACTAACAAGCAAGATTTGGTGATGCCAATTTACTGGGTGCATTGTTGTTGTTGTTATACTTAATTTATACCATGCCTTTTCCCCCAAAGGGTACCCAAAACAGCTTACAGCATTCTATTGTCATTTTTACTCACACAACATCTCTGAGATAGGTTAGGTTGATCTCTCTCTCTCTCTCTCTCTCTCTCTCTCTCTCTCTCTCTCTCTCTCTCTCTCCCCAATTTATAGCCCTCCCTTCCCACAAGCAGGTCCAGGGTGGGTCACAACAGTAATAAATACAAAAGATAAACAATAAAACTCAGCTAAAAGATATAAAACATCAATTAAACAGTACAGCAATCAACGGCATCCTTGAGTTTTCTTAAATGCTGATAGTATGTGACTGGTCCAAGGTCAGCCAATGAGCTTCAATGACTGAGCTGGGAATTGAACCTGAGTCACCCAGATCCCATTCTTCACTCTAGCTGGTATGAAAGGGTGTAAGGTATAATTATTTAAATTGGATTATATTTTTGTAGTTATTTCTTGCAGGAAGCAAATAAAATTTATCTTCTGCTTCAAAAAGTCTGCTCAGATTTTGATTTAATAAGAATTGAAGTTATATAGTCAGGTAAAAACATTGCATTTGGATTGTCTTTTCAAAATCAAACAGATGTCTCACATTTGTACCTGGATGTGAGAATACCAATGTACTTATCCTAAAAGATGTGTTTTTCCAAGTAAAAACCAGGAATAACAAGATAGCAAAATGTTTCCATGAGTATGGTATTGCCACCCTAGTTGGAATAAAGAGGCAGACACCTTGTTGGAACTAAGGGCCACTTTATTAACTATACATATTAACATTAACACACACAGCGGCAAGGGCCTAAAGCGGTACAGGTCAGGCCACGGGGTCCCCCTGGACCACCGCCCTGACCTGTCTGGGCGAGCCCCGAAGCCCCGGGTGCGACCCATCCCTAGGACGGCGCGGACACGGCCGGCCAGGCAACGTGGTCACCCCCTTCTCAAGCTCCTAACACCTCAGCCGTATAGCAGTGAGGTAAGGACTCGCAAGCTGGGGTTTCCAAAGGCAGCCTGCCCCTGCAACTGGCAGCCGTCAAAGCAGTACCAGCCCTTCAGGCAGGCCCCTCTTCCCACTAAAGGGGAAGCGCCAAGGGTGCTCACCGGCCCACACCCTAACTACCCAAAACCTGCCAGGACAAACTAACTGGCACCACCCTACAGCCAAATTCCTCAATCCCCCATACCGGTGCAAGGTAGGCGAAAAAACCCCTCTCCACTTTGCCAATTCAGGAGGGGAGGAAAAAATTCCTACCTGACTCTGACACAGCAGCCAGCTAATCCTGCACCGATACTGGGAGAGGAGGGTGGGCCAAGCGACGAGCCGCAACTGAAGCTCGGCCGGGCAGAGCACGTTCTTCCCTCTCGCTCTGCCCCGCCCAGCAGCCTAGTCCCAGGAAGGAGGGAGGAGCCGGTGCTGCCTCAATCCTTCCAGGGAGGCAATAACGGCACCCGGCTAACCAGCCCACAGCCTGCCGGGTAAGTGCCGAATTGCCACCCTGGTTGGAATAAAGAGGCAGACACCTTGTTGGAACTAAGGGCCACTTTATTAACTATACATATTAACATTAACACACACAGCGGCAAGGGCCTAAAGCGGTACAGGTCAGGCCACAGAGTCCCCCTGGACCACCGCCCTGACCTGTCTGGGCGAGCCCCGAAGCCCCGGGTGCGACCCATCCCTAGGATGGCGCGGACCCGGCCGGCCAGGCAACGTGGTCAGCCCCTTCTCAAGCTCCTAACACCTCAGCCGTATAGCAGTGAAGTAAGGACTCGCAAGCTGGGGTTTCCAAAGGCAGCCTGCCCCTGCAACTGGCAGCCGTCAAAGCAGTACCAGCCCTTCAGGCAGGCCCCTCTTCCCACTAAAGGGGAAGCGCCAAGGGTGCTCACCGGCCCGCACCCTAACTACCCAAAACCTGCCAACGCCAAGGTCAAGCCTCTGCTTAGGCCTTGGCGCCCCACTGATAATCTAGGGCCAGCTGTAGCCCTTGCCGCAAGTCGTCCAAAAATATTTGGTTGCCCACTTCCGAAAGGTGCACCCCATCGCCCCTGTAGAGGCCTGGCACCTCGGCCCTTATCCTAGGATGAGGCAAATACACCCCTAACCCTCCTTCCAGAGCCTTCTGAATGGCACGATTGGCCTTCATCCTCGCTCTCTCTATGGCTTGTCGGCATCCAGCTTCCCTCCAAACCAAACGAGGGACCATTGCTGACCATATAATCAGCACCCCCGGCCACCTCTCAGCGATAAGGCGCAAATCAGCCTGCGCCTGGGCAGACAATGCCCTACCCTGGAGCATCCCCAGGTCATTGCCGCCCAAATGAACAACTAGGATATGGGGGGGGGGCTCACACCCCAATCCAAACAGCAAGGGCAAGAGACCTGACCACCTGAGGCCACGGCGACCCTGCCACTCCAACACAGCCTTCTCGCTCAATCCAAGCTGCGACCCCACAGAAGTCCGTCTTGTTTGATGGGCTGCCCAAAAAACATAACTGTGGCCGCAGATCAGGATCCGTTGCCTGGCACCGCGTGCTCTGGAACCTAAGAAGCAATCAGTTAACAGTGTTCTAAACATGCGAAAGAGGACATACATATGAACGGAAAGCAGCTGATTTCCACCTACCCACCTGCTGTATCATCTGCCCAGTAAACCCCATGGCTGCCGCGGTGGATGCAGCCCCAATTCTAAACGAGTGGGTGCCAAAATTCACCCCTCTCAAACCCAGTTTATTCAGAGCTCGCTTTGTCACTGCCCAAAACTGAAAACGTGTAAGCGGAGCACCGCTCTGGTGATAGTAAAGCAGGCCCTCACCATCCCCCCTCAACTTCCAATATCTGCTCAATGCCTTAACTGGGCACAGCTCCGCATCAGCACAGGGACCCAGCCTCACAACAGCCCCCTTTCCCTGTTGGTCTGTTTTAGACCAACGAATCAAAAGGGTAACGGCTTCCCCTTCAAACGTCAAGTCTCTGGCCATCAATGCACGACCCGAGGAATCCCTTCCTGACTGCGCAACTAGCTCGCTGACCCGAAGGGCCCCAAAAAAGGCAGTTAGAGCGGCCGCATGGAAAAGCGTCGCTTCATACCACGACGTACACACCTCCTTCCATGCCCCCTTCAACCCCTTTAGGACTGCCGGGGAAATGGGCTCCCGTGAATCTACACCTCTGGGGCATTCCCTGGCCCAGCCTTCTAACATCTTCCTCACCCGGAAGTCGCCCGTGGCCTCAGGCAACCCCTGGGCTTTGCTAATAAACGCTAGCGCTGCCAGCTGCCCCCTGATGGATCGCACCGCCAACCCTTTGCCCCGTTGCCAGATACAAAATCACAGTAAATGCTCCACCGGTACCGGCCAGCTATGGGCCAAACCTTCAACCAACCTAAACTCCCGTAACAGGCCTACCGCTCGCTGATAAGCTCTCCATGTGCTGGGTGCGATGGCTGCTTGAATAGCCCGACATACTTCGGTCTCCCAAGCTGCCACAGCTCCGGTGGCATCCGAGCCGGGAGCCGATCGGCCTCCGGAGCGAGGCTCCAAAAACGCTCCATCTGTAGGCGAGACAAGGCGTCCGCCTTACCGTTATCCACCCCAGACACATGCCTGGCCCTGAACAAAATATTCCTCTGGAGGCACACCAGAGTGAATTCCCTCACCAACCGCATCACCATGGGGGACTTGGACGTTAAGGCATTAACCACCTGAACTACTGCCTGGTTATCACACCAAAATAGTACTGTGTGATTAGCCAGCTCCTGCCCCCATAGGTGCACCGCCACCAAAAGCGGGAAGAACTCCAAAAAGGTAAGGTCCCTCACTAAGGTAGATGTCCGCCAATCCTGCGGCCACTGTTCTGCGCACCAATGATTCCGGAAATAAACTCCAAAACCAGTGGATCCAGATGCGTCCGACGTCACCTGCAGTTCCGCCTCAAGCAAGAGAACCTCCCGCCAAAGAGAAACCCCGTTGAATTCTGCTAAAAAGGTCTCCCACACTGCTAAATCTGCACGCATACCCACTGAAACCCGCAACCTATGATGAGGTGCACGCAAACCTGCCATAGCGTCGCATAAGCGACGCAAAAAGGCCCTACCAGGAACGATAGCCTTACAAGCGAAATTAAGGTAACCCACCAGCTGCTGTAGCTCCACCAGGGACACCTTATGCTGAGAGCGCATCTTAATCACCCTGGATCTAAGCTCTGCCACCTTATCTGCCGGTAACCTAAAAGACTGTTGGACGGTGTCCAATTCTATCCCCAAAAAAGTCAGCACCTGAGAAGGCCCCTCTGTCTTCTCATGCGCCAACGGCACACCCAACTCCTCCGCTAAGGCCAAGAACGTGTTCATTAGCCGAGCGCACTATCCTGACCCCGCCGGCCCAGCGAACAAAAAATCGTCCAAATAATGAGCCGTATTGCGAGAGGCGGCCCTACGCCGCACCTCCCATTCAAGGAAAGAACTAAAACACTCGAAGGCCGCACATGAAATAGAGCAGCCCATTGGCAATGCTCTATCCATGTAAAATTCCCCATCAAAGGCAAAGCCAAGGAGCTCAAAGTCATTGGGGTGCACTGGCAGAAGACGAAAGGCCGACTTAATGTCCCATTTCGCCATCTCAGCGCCCACCCCGCACCTACGGACCACCCTGGCTGCTTGGTCAAAAGTGGTATACCGGACTGAGCATAACTGCTCAGGAATGGCATCATTCACCGATTCCCCTCTAGGGAATGACAGGTGATGAATCAAGCGAAATTCCCCTCGTGCCTTCTTAGGCACAACCCCCAGAGGAGATACTCTGAAGTTGGGGGTTGGGGGGGCAGGAAATGGCCCCAACACTCGCCCCTCCGCACACTCCTTCTCAATCTTTTTCCGAACTATGTCCTCTTTCCCCAAAACTGAACGTAAATTATCAGACATAAAAGGTGCCCTGGCACCCTGAAACGGAATTCTAAATCCGTCCTGAAACCCGTGAAACAAATAAGCTGCGTCCTCCTGCCTGGGGTAACCTTGCAAAAGCCGCCTAAGGACCCTCAACCTTACCGGGCTGGGGCCCTTTATCAGGGGGGTGTTGACCCCCTGCACTGCCACCTCCCGGCTTCTTCCCACCCCACCCCGGCTTACCCCTGGGGCATTAATTATATGGGTGGGAACCTCCACAAGAGGGACACTCATGTCTAAACCGGCAAGGCTTCCGCATACAGGAACCCTTGTACGCAAACTCCCAACACAGGAGCCGGGGTTGAACCGGCTGACCCGTGGCAACGCGGGAGCTTGGGGCCTGAGAAGACCGATGCACGACATGCCCACTGTCTGACCTATCAAACACGTTCGGCTTGGCTGGGGACATAACCTGTAGCCACAATTCCTGATGAACCCGATCCCAAGGAATGTTAGGGTTCATGGCAGCCCGCATACGGAACTCCTCATCGTACTGCATCCATGCAGCACCTGAGAAGCCCGTGTACCCCTTGAATATAATATCCAAGTATTGAAATAGTTGGATAGCCCGGCTAGGTTGAGCCCTAACAATGACCCCCGCATAAATCAAAAATCCGGGCAGCCAATTATTCCACGTCCTGTCCACTTTCCTCCTTTTGATCTGCTCCCTATCTCTATCATCCATTTCGTCCTTACTCTTTTTCTCCAGCTCTCTAAAAAGCAGAGAAAAAAGGTCCACGTACTCCCCTTTCAATATTTTATCTTTGGTTGCCTGGGTCAGGTGCTCGCCTAACGGCAATGCTGTCTCCCCAAATGGAACAGCGTTGAAGGGAACCTGTCCATATGCCATCGCCATATGAGGGTAAAACCCCCACTGGGTTCCTGCATACCCAGGCCACCCCAAATACGGGTTGGGGAAGGGCATAGCAGTTCCAGTTCCCCAAGCTACAGTACCGGGCGCAGCCTGCAGGAGCGGGGACCCCGCCCTGGCCGCTGTGCCAGCCGGGCTACTTCTGGCTGCCTGCCCCCCAAAAGGCATGTAAGCCCCCGTTGAGAGAGAAGGCAGAGGGCCTGCCACTGCTTGGCCCCACGGCCCCCAAGGCCATGTACTAGCTGAATGTGGTGTCGTGTCATTACCTCCACACTCCACAGGTTCCACCGCAACAGCCACAGGGGAAGAATCATCCTGCCACGCTTGCTCCCCATCGCCAGTCGTCACTTGAGGGTCGGGAGGCCCAGCGCCGCTCTTGCTGCTGCTTCCGCCCGCTGTTCCTCCAGCTGCCCCTTCCAGGAGAGATAAACGCCGCAAAATATCTCTGTTAACTGCGTTTCTGGACGCCCTCCGTACAGGCCTCGCTGAATCAGCCTCCAGTGATGGAACACCTACAGACCCTTTCCCCTGCTCCAAAGCGCGTAGGCGCTTCAAAATATCCTGCTGGTCAGCCACCACTTCATCTTCTGATGAAGACAAAACTGGACAAGGCCTCTTGACTGCCTGCTTCGCAGCAGGCTGCTTCCCCTTGGGGGGACCCCTGCCCTTTTTTGGCGGCATGCTGTACCCACCAACACCACAAAAGGCAAGCAAAACAGGCCACTGCAAATGCAGGAGGCCAATAAGCCAGCCACAAAATGGCCGCCCCACCAACTGCCTCTAAGATGGCCGCCCAAGCAGGAGTGGGCCTGCTGCAGTCTGATATTGGCCGCAGGCCCTAGGAGGCAGGCGATGCAATGCCCCCCAACACCACCCAGCCAAACGGCTCAAGCCAAGGGCCACTTGGGTACCCCCAACTCCCTCCCAAGGGAGAAATTAGTCTTAGGAGAGGGGGGGAGGGCCCACCAACGCAACCACACACCGCCCCACACGCTGAGCAGGCAGCCACTCACCAGGGCCAATTCCCAACGGCCCCTTATTCCCTTAAGCCCCCCGTACCGGCTAGGCGCCACCCAGTCCAGGCCCGGGCAACACGGCGCAAAAAATGCCACAAGGCCACCCTTATACAGCCCAACGGGGGGGGGTTAACAATCCGGCCTTAAAGGAGGCAGCTCCCCAACCCCCCAAAGCGGCCTTAGGCCATAAGGAGCCAAGCCCCCAGGACCCAGACACGCAGGCGGCCGCGCTACAAATGCCGCGCCGCTCGCGCCGCGCTCGCGGCAAAACGCCCGGCTCCGTGTGCTGCGCTGCTGCGCCGACGCCTCCCGGGACATTGCCGCAGCCTCGCTGCCTCTCTGCCGCCTCACCGCCGCCGGAGAACCACTGCTGCCGCTGCGACCGTCGCTCGCCCGGGTAGCTCCGTCTACCCACACCAAGCGACGAGCCGCAACTGAAGCTGGGCCGGGCAGAGCACGTTCTTCCCTCTCGCTCTGCCCCGCCCAGCAGCCTAGTCCCAGGAAGGAGGGAGGAGCCGGTGCTGCCTCAATCCTTCCAGGGAGGCAATAACGGCACCCGGCTAACCGGCCCACAGCCTGCCGGGTAAGTGCCGAATTATCAGTCACGGATGTGATATATTGCAATTATCACTTCTTTGATTGAAAATTAGGGACTGTTTCAAATTTCTCATCTGTGTGGTTTCAACTTCAAAATCCCCATTTAGATTTTGTATTTCCAAAATGCACATCAAATTAATGGAATGGATGTCACAGAAAATTTCTGTGATTTTCAACCAATCTCCCTTCCTGCTGCAGACATATGACTTCTTCATCCTTCTCCTAGAGGTCCTCTGTGCCCCAGGATCAGCATTTTGGGAGACATTTTGGGCTGCAGCAAGAGGGGAAGGGAAGGAAATTCACCTCTGCTGATAGACGTTCCTTCCATCAGTGAAGATTAACCAGAGGATCCAAGCCAGAATTCTTTATCTTTGTGCTACTTTCTGTACCTTTACACCACACTTTCCTTGTAAAATGCTTACATTTTCAACATTTCTGCCTCAATAAATCAGTTCATCTTGCATGAAAGGGCCTAACACTGGCATAACGTGATCCTAGGAAGGGCTGCACTACACAATCAGAGGGGAAGTATAGTATTCAAGTGAAAATAAATGATGCACACGGTGGCATAAACAGCATGCAAATTTTGTTTGAAAACCATGCAAAAGGCTTTGACAATAAAACAAATCTACAAAACTAACAGCAGAAACAAAAAAGACGGGAGCTGAGGCCCTTTGGCAAAAATATAAATGAATATAAAAAGGAACAAAATAGAGAATAGTCACTTATCAAGCTGCAACTCAGATGTTGAATGGGATGATGATAAAATAACAAGTAAAGCAGGTTCAGTTTTATATATTCAGTAGAATGAGCTTGCAGACAAAAAATGTAACAGAAAGATGGGATAAATAAAAAGCCAAATCTTGCAAATAAAATGCTTAAAGCCTTGCATTGTTCCTCACCTTTCAAACCATCTTGCACCAAAACAACATCTTGAAAATCATCTGGTTAATTCTCCTGCATGAGTGGATGGATTTTGTGTGTATGTGTGTGCATGTGTATTGCAGAAAGCCCCCACAATGCATAAAAGGTACCTCAGTTTAATTTATGAGGATTTTGTCTAGAATTGAGACTAGTCCTATAGGGAAAAGGTTATTTTTAACAAGTCAGCAGCAAAATGAAAAAGTTAAATGTACACATAGCATACTCTACAGACACAATCTACTGCACAGTTAAGTATCCTTATGTTCCATTGATGTCAGTGGGACTCAAAAGTACTTCAGCTGAATACTGCATTGCACTTTAATTACCATTTTCTCAATATCTTACTTCTTGCATTTCTGAACAACTGTTTTTTTTGGGGGGGGGGGGGGGTCAGATAACCTTCAAGAAATTAATCAAATGTTAACTAACTACAGTTTTATTTCATTCTATCCTTTTCATACCCTGTATAATACTGTATAGACTTACTGCCATCACTGATGGGAGTTCAATTAACATAAAGAAAGACATTAAATTAAAGGATAAGGGTCTTAAGTATAGGAAACAGTACTCAAGGAAATGGTAAGCTGGTTTTCTTTCTCCTAAGAACATAAAAGAAGCAGCGGAGACTCAGACCAGTGGTATATCTGGTACAGCATCCTGTTTCACACAGTTAACTCTTGGATGCCCTCAGCAGGTCTACAAGCAGATCATGGAGGCTAAAGCCTTCCTCTATAGTTGCCTCCGCACTGCCTCTGTACTTGGAGGTTCTATTTATTTATATGGTTTATTTATATCCTACCTTTCTCTAGAGACCCAAAGTGGCTCACATCATTCTCCTCTCCTCCACTTTACCCTCACAACAATCTTGTGAGGTAGTTTAGTCTGAGAGGGTGAGACAGGCCCAAGGTCACCCTTCAAGCTTCCACAGGAGAGCGGGCATTTGAACCTGGGTCTCCCAGATCCTAGTCCCACATTCTAACCGCTACATCATATTGGATCTCTACCATATTTAGTCATCATGGCTAAATAAACTTGATAATTTTGTTGTCAATTTTAATAATCCCTACAACAGAATTTGCCATTGCATTTTTCATCACTGTCATTCAGAGAATCTATATTTTCATCAGAAAACCCCAAATCCCTCTCCTGGTCAATCATTTCCAATTCAAGCCACATTGGCATATATTTAAGGTTAGATTTTTGCATCCATGTGCATCACTTTACACATACAAATACTGAAACTCGTTTACCAGGTTGTCGTTCACTCATCTTGTTTAGAGAGATGCTTTCAAAGCTCTTCACGGTCTGCTGTGGTCCTCAACAATTTAAATAATTTCATGTTATCTGTATGCATGTAATTCTCTGGAAGCCCCCATGGCACACTTCTGGTTGAGAACTGGAAGCAATGGGGTCTCACTGGGGCCAAATCAGCACCAAACATGAGGAAAATGCTATGTTTGGAGCTGTTTTTGTCCCCACTGACACTTTTTTGCTTCTGTTTTTCAATTAGAAGTGATGTCATCAAGGCAAAGAATGTGGATCAGGCCCCCATGGTTGCCAGAACCCTCCCCCCCCCCATTTCGCACTTTTGAGGTAAAGTGGGGTTGGCAACACTATCGGAAATCTGAGTACATAAAGGCCACTGGCTCTCTTTTGGCCACATGACTCCTAACTCTCTTTAAGCACTCCCAAATTTGATAAAGCAAGATGTAATGTTTTGCATGTAAATGTTTGTGTATTTTTACTTTTGCTGATTAGAATGTGTCAGACTGTGGCTTATTAAAAGTTGCAATCCAGACTATCTCTTGCAATTAGACATGAGTCCATTGGTTCCAAAAGATTTTACTGAATATAAACAACCATTATAGTCCACTGGCCAAGATTCAATATCCTGGCTGGTACACGTATATTGTTACGAATGAAAGCAAGGGTTCAGATACAGAGTAGCATAGCACAGCAAATCCCATCCTCCCCCCACAGTTCTCAAAACATGCGGCTTGAAGCTGAGAGAATGAAACTTTCCCAAGGCTGTAGTCAAAACAGTGCTCTTCGTTGAGATAAGTGTTGCTGGACTGCTTGGCACCTGCAAAGGAAGAGCTTAAAACACTGACAGCATTAAAATGGAGTCTCTCTGGTTAGAATACACAAGGAACCTATGTCAGACCTGACAGAATGGAATTTTTAATTTTGTTACTGTGGGTTTAAATGCAGGCCACTGAAGTAAGAAGGAGGGGGCTGGATAGGTAAATGGAGTGTGCTGTGATTGGATGGTAGCTGTACTCTAAGGGACGGAGTGAACTAAAGTTTTAGTCTAAGAACAGAGGGAAATTATTCTGGCTAAGTGAGGCATACTGTATGGAAATCTGAAAGGGGTTTCTTCCTGTCAAATTCAGCGAATCTGTGAGACTTGAGAAATTCTGGCTAAGTCAGGCAATTTGTGTAGAAGCTTAAAAGGGTTTCACTCTGCCTTGGTCAGGAAAGCTGTGTGGAAAGGTCTGGATGAATCTATGTCTGAATTGATGAGAGGAGTGTTTATTCTATTAGTGAAGACCTGTGTGGAAATTAAGTCTTTGTGACTGGGTATGTGAATATAACTTTAAGAATATATAACTATTTTTGAAACTACCAAGCTTAAGAAAGAACTATTCTGAGACAAATATGCTTATCAGAACTCTGCAACCATCATGTTTATCCTATATATATACATACACACACATATATACAAATATACATATATACACATGTACACACACACACACACACACACACACACACACACACACACACACATATATATATATATATATATATATATAAGACAAGTGTCCTGACTGACTCATCAACATGCAGCACAAATCCCTGGACCTAGAAACATGAAATTTGGGGAGAACATTACTTTCATGATGTAAACACCCACTAAGAAGGGATTTTAAGAAATTCGCCCTCTAAGGGTTTGAAAAAGAGCCCGGTGGCACAGAGTGGTAAGCTGCAGCACTGCAGCCCAAGTTCTGCTCATGATTGGAGTTTGATCCTGGCGGAAGCCAGGTTCACATAGCCAGCTCAAGGTTGTCTCAGCCTTCCATCCTTCTGAGGTCAGTAAAATGAGTACCCAGTTTCCTGGGGGTAAAGTGTAGATGACTGGGGAAGGCAATGGCAAACCACCCCATAACAAAAAGTCTGCCAAGAAAACATCATGATGCGATATCCCCCCATGGGTCAGTAATGACTTGGTGCTTGCATAGGGGACTACCATTACCTTTAAGGGGTTAAAAAGGGGCAAAATGTGTTTTCCCAATGGGATATAGCTTCCCTGTATGGCTGGTAGGCTGTTGCCTCCTTGCACCCCTGCCCACAGCTAGCTCAGCCAGCCTTTCAAGGTCATTTGCATATGTGGGCTGATTGGGGCTCACAACATTCCAGCTTTAGAATAGGGTGCCCCCAGAATAAACCAATAACAACAACAATAACATTCAATTTATATACCACCCTTCAGGACAACTTAATGCCCACACAGAGTGGTTTACAAAGTATGCTATTATCATCCCCACAACAATCATCCTGTGAGGTGGGTGGGGCTGAGAGAGCTGTGACTAGTCCAAGGTCACCCAGCTGGCTTCAAGTGGAGGAGTGGGGAATCAAACCCGGCTGCTCTTAAGTCTTAACCACTACACCAAACTGGCAGAAAGGGGAGTAGCTGCACCCCAAAAAATCTTTGGATCACCCCAAATCACACAGCCCGGTAGTCCAGAGACTTTGCCCTACAAGAAGACATGTGCTGGAGCCAATCCAAACACTGGTTCTGGAGCTAATACCTCATGTTTGGGTTGCCTCCCAGAAGCCTGTATTGGGAATAGCAGTGAATAAGGAACTGGGACAGATACAAGCCCTCTGGACCCCAAAGCAATCTTTGGATCACCCCAAATCACACAGCTCTGAGCTCCAGAGACTGACCCCTACAAGAGGACATGTGCTGGTGCCGATCCAAACACTGGTGCCATTATTTTTACAAGGAAGGTGTAATAAAATGGTAGCAAAGCAGACTATTTGTACGTATGGAATCCTGAAGCAGGCACAGGCAACAGAAAGCACTTTCACAGTGGTCCTTTCCAAATGAAAAGAGGACGAAGAAGCTTTCTAACCCCCCTGCTGTCCCCTGACAATTTGCAGTTGATTAGTGCTCTGCATGCTGAAACTGTCTTCTCCATGTCCCTTTGCAAGCAGAAATTGGTAGGAACATCCAATTCCCACTCTACCCCTTAGTGTTGTTTATTTACGTCATGCTTAGCAATAAGATTTAAGAAGAGTAGATTCATAAATTAATTAGGTCGTAGATTAATAGAGACATTTTATGTTTAGTTTAGGCTACATTGGGGATATATTAGACAGAAGGATAAGGTTTGTTAGATTTAGAAAGACAGATTTAGATTAGATTTAAATAACAGATTTAAATATTTTATATACTCTACATGTGAGTGAGAGAGATTTTCTTTCTTTTTTTCTGTGTTCTGCTGCAGCAAATATTGATATTTTTAGGGGAGAGTGTGCTTGTGTGCCAGTACTATAAAACATTAGTGTCAAAGAGGATGCTGGTGGATAGGAAGGCTGCAGGAATTCTCCTTGCATACACTGCAAGCTCAAGAAGACTGACCTGTTGGCCTTCTGGGCTAAGAATATTTGGACAGGTCAGACCAAGAAGACAGTGGGAGTAATGTGCTGAAAGCCAACTAGTAAGCCCAAGGACTGAGTATTCTCCTTTGAAGGGAACGTTGTCAGTCCACACTGCTCACCTCTAGAACTCGAGTCACTGTTTTTTTTAATCAGCATCCCAATTTTGGGCTTCTCTGAGGTGTCCTTTGAGTAGGACTCCAGTCCGTACACATAGGGCAGGGCATATTAGGCTTTAGCCTGTGCTTCCTCTTCTTCACAATTCTGTTTCACGATTGTACCCACACACTGTACTGTGCCAGGCCCAATGCTGTTGGATGTAATTGCCTAACTTTCTATCATCAGTTGTCTGCTACTCCAGTCTGTTAGCCAGGGCATTTGCCTGCATCTCCAGTACCAGCTTGTCCTCTGCTCCACCATGCCATGTCCAGTGCTAACCTGCTGACCCTTTTTGCTACTTCCCTTTTTGGGTTGGCATGGCAAAGAATCAAGCGGTACAGAGAAACCTGTTAAAAAGCAGTTTTCCTGGATGGGAAATGGCTGTTTCCAACTGACTTTAATAGAATCACAAATATGCAGAATATTCTCATTTAAAAAATTCTAAATCTAAAGGGTCGCTCTCTTGAATCCAAATTCCAAATCCTAACTTTGGTGATTCATTAATCTTTATGCAGTAAGCTAAAACCTGGTTACTTTCAGTCTGCCTCTTGCAAGTAGATTTTAAATATTTGGTTGGATCCGAAGAACTTCTCCCTACTAACTAGATTTCCTCCAGATCCCTGTTTGAAAGTGGTGGTACAATTGCTCCTTTTCAATCATTTGAGAAGCTGATATTAGCACGAAGTTGCACATATTTGTTATGAGATAAACAATTTCACATTTGAATTCTCTGGGCATAGTGTACATTGCTAAAGAGAGTGCATCAGACATTAACAGTGCAATCCTAAGAAGAATGACTCCAGTCTAAACCCGTTGAGATTGTTATCTGAAATTCACTTCATTAGATATTCCTCTTATTCTCTTTTTTTCTTTTAAAAGAGGAGGTCCTCTTTAATTTCTCTTTGATTTCTTTTTGTTTGTGTTCTTTGTTCACAGAATTTTATGCCATTTCTCCAGGAATCTTCCTGAGGTGGCTTAAAATATAAACATTAAAACATTAAAAAATATTAAAATCTAGCATTAGAACAAAAAAACCAGCCAGCATAAAAACATACACCATAAAAACAAATCACAGCTCAAAATAAGTTCCTGGACAAAAATCTGTAGAAAAATTAGTGCAGCCTTTTGTAACTTAAGCTGGTAAAAATAGGGTAGTGCTCTAGAAGGAAGGTAGGAAGGTTTGGAAAGACTGTCTGCCTCTGGGCATGTACAGAGTAAAATCCTGAATTTCTGCAGAATCTCTATTCCTGCCCCTCCTCTCTTCAACTATGTCTTGATCAAACCAGAATTGGTTTTGACTCCAAATTCTTAAAATGACAGAAAGAATGTTGGATTTCAGGGAGAAATTAGGTAAAGAGGAATTAAGAGGATTTCTGTGAACAACAGCTAGTCTGTGGCTTGGGTGTACTTCAGGGCTGCCAGTTGTCTTCCTCTGGCCAGAGTTATAAGGAAGTGATTCCTATCCACTTGCTTCTTTTTCCAGCTTTCCTCCAGCTAACCAGCAAAGAGCCCTTTCTAGCCTCTGAGACTGCACATAGTGCAAACCCTGGTGTAGAAGGCATTGCACCACAGTAACCAATTCCATTCTGGCTGGAGAAAAGCAACATATCACTCATAAAAATAATATTCACGTTTCCTAATACTGTCATTCAGACCGACGTATACTGCCTGTAGGTATGGAGACTCCATTTAGCCATCATAGCTAGTAGCCACTGATGGACATATCGTCTATGAACCTATGTATAAAAACCATAAAACACACTGAGGGAATCCATCCTTAGCCATTTAAATTTATTGCTGGCTGAGGTTTGCCCAGCTAGCTCAACTGAGCCTGTAGTTTTCTGGGCTTGGGGACAAATCGCTAGAGGCAGAGCACTCAGACGATTGAGCCCTGTCACATTTATTTATTTAAATATTTATACCTTCCTTGTGGATCAAGGTGGCTTACAAATTCAAATTTAAAATACACAAAAAATAACCCTCCAAATACCTCCCCCCTCAATTCCTGCACATGCTTGTATACAGCAGTGTTTCCTAACTCATGGGTCAGGATCCAGAAGTGGGTTGTGAAGTCTTGGAAACTGACTCACAAGCTGGCCATCTCTAATGGCTACTTCCAGGCCATTTTTTTTCTGGTGGTGCATGTTGGTATGCAGTACTGGTACCACTTTCAACAGGACCAGCACCGCTTTTGGCTTGTGGTCTTGGGCCCCCAAGGCAGATAACATCACAAGTACTGGAACCTCTTTTCAGCTACTGTCATATCTGACGAAGGAAGCTTTGACTCACAAAAGCTTATACCCTGAAAATCTTGTTGGTCTTTAAGGTGCCACTGGATTCAAATCTTGCTGTTCAACTGCAAACCAACATGGCTATCTGAAACAACCATTGGATTCGGTTTTAATTGATTTGATTGTTTTAATTTTTAAAAAATCCTAGAATCTTTTTGCTTTGAGAACTGGCGTTCACACAGTGCATGAAACACTCTCTGAATTAGCCATCTCCACAAAAAAAGCTGTTCAAAATTTTGCTTCCTATGAGAATTACTGAATAAAAGAAGTAACAAAGCTCAGGTGTTAAAATATTGCTTTATTTAGAACTGTGTCTGCACCGTGTACCTATGTTTAAGTACTACATTCTAAAACAGTAGAAATATGCAAATCTATTTTTTTTTAAGTTTTGTACCACCTCCTTACGCACCCAAAAAATCCTTTAAAAACTGTTTAAGCGATTTTAAAGTGAAAATTAGGTTTCTTTTCCTGGATAAAACAAATGTCAGAGATAATGAGAATACAGCTTCCAGGAATGGTTATTACTTCTTTAACCAGTAAGCCTCGAGCAGGCTCACTGTAAAGCCTAATTATATAGAAGTGAGTTCAAGATGAAACTCTGTAATGCTACCTCAGAGTTAGTTGTTTTTTCTTAAGAGCAGTGCACAGACTCTGGCTTTATAAGGGTTGCCAGCCCTCAGCTGTCAATCTCTAGGAGACTGGCTGTGGTGGGACTTATCCCAACAGTGATGTTCCATGCCCCAACATGTCACATCACAGTCATATAGCTGGAAGTGACATCACAGTGCAAGAAGATAGCCATTTTGCACCCCCATTTCCCCCTTGCCAACCCACTGAGTACTGGCAGGTGACAAACCAGAGCTGGATAATGTTCCCCCACCAATGGTAGAAAAATGGCAATCCTAGAACCTTAACTATCTAAAACTAGGATTCCCAGGTTCCTCCAGTGGGAGTGAGGAATCCCCTACTACTAGCACCAGCCCAACTGCCACCTCTTACCTGGCCACCAAGGGGAAAAGGTGTGGTAATGGGAGCTCCGGAGTGCTCTCCTGCACACCCCACAGCCTTCATTGTCACACCGGGAGTGACTTCATTCCTGATGTGACAATGAAGGTTCCAGAGTGTGAGAGTGTTCTATGCATGTGCATGGTAAGTCCCCCCCATGCAACCCCCATTACCCCCCCCCCAATTTCCTGAGTTGGGCCCCGGGGAACTTGGCAACTCTATTTAAAACTCATGTGAAGGACGAAATTCCACAGAATTTCCCCTAAAGATTCATAGAGAAAGCTCCTTAGGCAACCTCTACCAGAATGAAACCAAGTCTTGTATATCTAGATAAGTAGACTGCAAGATGTAATCAGTTATTGAACACAATGGTAGATGTATTACAGGAAATAATGGCATGGATTCTGTCACGATGCAGCCCTTGGGGTGACTCCCAGTTCCACAACCCCCAACAAGCCCACAAGGCCCAGGTGGCATTGCTGCATGTCTGACAGCCCAGCCATAAGAGAACATAGCCAGGCTGGAAGAGACATTGGGATGGCTTCTGGAGTGCAGGGCTCAGCTCAGGAGATGGGGGGAGGTATTAAAGGGAAGAATCTGGGTAGTGGGAGAGAAGGGTAGTGGTTGGTGGTTGGAGACAGGGTAGTGGTTGGTGGTTGGAACAGAGTAGCAGTTGAAGACCTTGAAGGAGGCAAGGTGAAGGAATGGTGGTGGGCGCACCCAGATGGCTGCATGGAGACCAGTAGCCCCAGGCCAGGGCAAGGAGTGCAGAGCAAGCCAGAAGAGGCTAGAAGCCGAGGAGGCAGAAGTGACACAGCTGACCAGAGACTCTGTGAAGATAATGCATGGAGCTAACAAAAGCAGGTTAGCACCTCAGGCCATCCCACTGTTTCAAGAGAACTGAGAGGAGCTGATGGGGACTGAAGTAAGGCCCTTACACCAGCTTGTTAGTAGCCCAGGAGGAGGTGGCACTGCTAGAGCAGTCAATTTCTAGTAGGGATACAATAAGTTTAACAATGCAAGCAGTTACAGCAGCCTTTCCTTGTAGCTATGAGAAATAGTTCTATTGTTACAGCAATTTCAAACATGAATTTGTAACTGTGCAAAAACAATAAATTCTGCACTGAATGGCCAGGATTGGGACCAAAACAGCCAGGATAGGTGATGTCAGGGGTTGTGGCATATGCAAATCACTTATGCTAATGACACACTTCTGGTGACAGCAAGGGCCGTGGCATATGCTAATGAGTTATACTAATGAGTAGAGATGGGCACGATCCCAAAAAAATTAACAATCCAGCTGATCGTGGATCGGCGCCGACGATGATCCTGAATTAACGATCCACACCAAGCATCTCCCGTTCCCGATCCGTGGATCGTGGAGGCCAAAGCGGGGCACGCTGCTATTCCCAGCTATGTGGGAAGGTGGGTGGTGGCGGCGGCCGCCGGGCCTGCCGGGCATGGGGAGGCGGCGACGAGCCGCCTCCCCTCAGGTCCCATTCAGCAACACAGGAGGTCTGTGTTTGGCCGTCAGAGCTGCCTATCAGGGTTTGCAGGGATGAGATTGGAGTGCCCATGGCTACAGAACACCCCCTTCCCCCTCCCTCCCCTGGGTGTCTTCTCCCAACTGGTGACTGCTTTGCTGCTCCGTGGTTGGAAGGAAGCCCTGCTGATCAAGGAAACCTGGGCTTCCATTCAGGTTTCCAGGGTGACAGAAGGAGGGCAAACAGAGCTCAGGCTTTCCCCTGGCTCCGTTGCCAGGGGAATAGATTGCTGGCACCTGAGTGTCTGGATCCCCGATCCGAGCCCGAACGCAACGATCCAGGCCTCTCCCGATTGCTGGATCGTTGGCCGTGGACAATCATGATCCGCTGGGTCACGATCGCGCAATCGCCATTATCGTGGGTTTTTTTCTATCGTAATGCAAATTGTGCCCATCTCTACTAATGAGTCCCTCCGGCCCTTTTTCTATGAAATGACCCCTGGTTCAGAAGGGGGCTTTTTAAAAGAGTTTGATTGTAGTCTATAGCACTGTTTATTGTATTGTTATCTTAGTTTTGCTCCCTTGTCCTTACTTTTGGATTGTTCACAGGTTGTCTTTTTATATTTTGCAATGTGTCTCACTGAAAAAGATGGCCTATAAATGAAATGAAATATACACATATGGTTTGCATGAGCACAGGCTTCTTTGACAAACGTATATAGTCGGGCATGAACACAAGTGAAGGGCAGGCCTAGTGAGTGTGGTCCCATTCCCCACAAATAATTTGTACACATACAAATTGTACACACAGGACTAGTGCTAGGTGCACTTATGTGGCCTTTGGAATATGCAAGGAACATTTGAACATTTTTCATAGTCTTCTGGGTTTTCAACCACCATCACCTTTTGCATAATATTGCTAACAACCTTTTCAAAAAATGGAATAACATTAGCTATGCTAGAGAAATATGAAGATGTTGCTCAAGTATAATCATTGCAACAACTCTAGCATTGTTTATTGCTCTCCCTTTACTCAGTTTCTAGCATACTCTATCAGCAATAGACACTTTTACAGTTAACCTGGAATCTCTACAGCAAGCCAGGTAAGCAAATAGAGTTCTTTAGCATTAAATTTCACTGCTAGCATTTCAGATCTTTCTTTCCTTCACTCCAAATAATTCTCTATTTTATTGACTTGTCAGTGTGTCTGACTGCTTAGTTTTATTAGTATTTTACAGCATCATTCACTGAATGCTATTTAATTATATTTTATGAGCACTGTCAGATTTCCCCCCTATAACCTGGCATACCTTCCAGTGCTGCATAAGGGGAACTTTCAATTCAAGCACATCATTCACTGAAGGGTTATTAAGCTGAAGTTATCTGATTCACAGTGTGCATGTTGAGCAATCCATTTAAAAATTAAAAAGCCTTGTTCGTTTGATTACATGTTGGTATTTTCTCATAAGACACAGATTACTTAAAAAAAAACTCTGCCAAATATTCCTATTCTTCATGATTCATGTACTCTATAAAAGATTTATTCATGATGAAATTTTCAATCTATGAAAGCAACGTTATCAATTTTCTTTAGTTTTTTGTATGTCCTTATTTGGATAATCAGCCTTGTCAGCCTTATCATGCCATCAAGCAAGATGAATGAAATTCCATCACTAATTTTGCACGCGCTCTTTTGTTACTTTGATGTGTGCTACCTGAACTCCTTGATTTATCTATCTTAGTTATGATTATGAGTTCATTTGAAAGTCATGACGGCAGCTAAAAGGGTCAGTCTCCACCTAAGTAAAAAATAGAAGAAACACAGTGCCTTTGCTCCTTCATGCCCAATGTTTTAAATGCTTTAATTGTTGTTTTTATGCCTTTATATGTTTTAAATCCTAGTAACTACTTTAATTATGCCTGTTGATTTATTTTAATGGCTTTTAAATGTGATTTTAGTAAGTATGTTTTAATTTGTTAGCTGCGTGAGTGGCCCTTATGAGGGCAGAAAGATGGGATATAAATGTTGTTAAATAAATAGAATAAATACAGTTCTAAACAGAGCTGCACCCCTAAGCCCATTGTCATAAAGGAACTTAAAAAGGTGTAACTGTGCTTAGGATTGTACTGATAGTTAGTGAAAGAAGTGCAGAGGTAAATGTATTATAAGAAATAGTATATGGAAACCCAATATATTTTGACATATTCACATGATTTATCTGACAGGTGCAAAGCTGCAAGTGATTCTATGCTTGACAAATAGGTTACTTTAATGATCTGGGGTTCCTGCTTTCACTGGTAGTCAAGGAAGTTCTCTACTCAAAAGTGACAGCAAGCTGCAATGCATAAGTTACACCTGTATTTAGTACAAGTTGACCCAATGATGAGACTGTAGATAAGCAGTACACTCAAGTTGAACTTGGAGGCAAAACATCAAGAGACACTCCAGGCTTCAGACTTAACGTGTAAGCAACAAGTTTGATCACAGTAAGTTCAGCTGGCAATCACCACTGGTCTATTAAGGTCAGTACTGTCTACTATGACAGGCAGCATGCACACTGAAGTCTTTTGTGAAGCTGCCGTAGCTGAAATGTATCTCATTTCTGCCCTATGTAGATGGTAAATCGATTCTAACATAGTAAAGCCGCATTATATTCACAGATGCTCCAGTCTATTCACCTTTCATAGTAAGATCCACTGTTGAGCAGAATGCATTAAAAATATCGAGATCAAGGAGTGAAGTTTTTTGCTGGAAGATGCCTCCTTTAGAAATTCAATGATAGTCAAGCTCTTCCCACTCTAGGGACAGAAAGCACTCACTACACTTGCTATGCACAAGGAAAAAATCTTTCCAAGATTGCAGACACTGTATTGAAACAAATCACCATTAACAGACTTTATCTAAAACAGACTTCATGTGCATTCCACATCCTGTTGGAATGAATGGCAAAACTCTATTTGATTTAAAAGTGCAGGACTCTAATCTGGAGAACCGGGTTTGATTCCGCACTCCTCGACTTGAAGCCAGCTGGGTGACCTTGGGTCAGTCAAAGCTTCTAGGAGCTCTCTCAGCCCCACCCACCTCACAGGGTGTTTTGTTGTGGGGATAATAATGACATACTTTGTAAACCACTCTGAGTGGGCATTAAGTTGTCCTGAAGGGCGGTATATAAATCAAATGTTATTATTAAATGTTATTACTATTAATGAGGTCAGATGTGCCCATTTTCTTTTGCACATGGAATACTGTCTTGTAACCAGTGATGTCTTACCATTTCTGCTCACACAAGGAATGTGCGTGTGGGAGGGGTGTCCCTTACATCTGTGAGTATCTTTTCCTGGGGCACTATAAACTAGGGAAGGAATGGAGAAGCAGAAAATATGCTTTCTATAAGCAATACTGCTGTTGTATGGCTCAGGAACCATATCATAAAATTTCTAGAAATCTTAGAAAAATGTCCATTGAATTCTAACAGCATTGCAACCAAATTAAAAAGGGTTTGTAAAAAAAATAGAGACTTGCAATCAATTAACTTGTAACAATTGAAATTGAGCGTTTCAATTGCCATCAGATTGATCTGACTTGGCAAAAAGGCAGCATATACATTTTATAAATAAATTAAATAAATAATATTACTTTGCATTTGTGTAAAGTCCTCAAAGTCTTTCACATACTTTATCTTACTGCAATCACTACATTAACCTTGCAACACAGAGCAGCGTTATTAGCATGTATCCTATGAGATTCACAAATACAGTGAAGCAGAGCTTTTCTTTGCAGCCCACTGAACCCCACTGCCCCCCCCCCCGCCGCCATTATCTTCATAGGTTTCATGGTACTTTTATGAACAGCATAAGGATAAAAATGGGGGGGGGGGTTTACAGAGGGAGGAGGAATTGGGTGATTGACAGAAGTGCTCATCTCCAACCAGAAACAGACTGTAAGACTCAAGCAAACACCTCCATTTTGCTGATAGGAGAGGGTTTAGAAAGAATGATTTGCAAAGAAACACAGTGATTTTTTGGTGTTGGCAGGGCTTTTTTTCAGCTGGAACACGGTGGAACAGAGTTCTGGCACCTCTTGAAAATGGTCACATGGCCGGTGGCCCTGCCCCCTGATCTCCAGACAGAGGGGAGTTTAGATTGCCCTCTGCGCCGCTCCAGTGGCGTGAAGGACAATCTAAACTCCCCTCTGTCTGGAGATCAGGGGGCGGGGCCACTGGCCATGTGATCATGTTTGCTGAGGGCAATTTAAACTTTAAAAAACTTTCCCCATGTTCCAGCTGACCCAAAGTAATGTCATTGTGCGGTCCTGAGTTCCACCACCTCTTTTCCCAGAAAAAAGCCCTGCATGTTGGTAACATTTAAACCAGTGATTTCCCAGATCATAGCTTTCCCCTAGCGTCACACCAGTGGCTTGCTTACCTTCATGATGTTTATGACTTCATGTGTGAACAATATCTCTTGGAAAGCTCAAAGATTCCATGAGGATGAATGTCAGTACTCGTGCTATTTAAAGAAAAGCTAGTTTAGCTTTACCCAGGCATTGTTTCTGTTACACCACTGCAAGAAGAAAAACACTTTTGCTCTTATTTTCCCATCAGCTACCATAAAAATGCCTGATTTCTAGTGAATATGTAAAAGAGATTTAATATTCATCTGTAGCATTACTGAAAGCATATTTAGAAGCAATTTAAGACAAAGCAAATTGCATTTAAATGTAGCATTAAGGTAGTGTCAGAAAAGAAAAAATTAATTACTAACTGTATTATTTTCTTGCTCTGTCAGTCAGTAGCTTAAAGAAGCTGATTACAAACACACACAACACTGTAATCAACCAACTGCCCCAAACAAGAGTTCTACACTCACTCTAAAGCCCATTAAGGATATTTGAACACCTGCCAGCTTGGCTAACCTCCTGAACCCCTGCCAGTTTGGCTTCCATCCTGCTCCTGAGAGCCGAAACAGACGTGATGAGATACCTAGGTTCAACTCGTGTTCTCTTACCTCAAGGTTTGTCCGGAAGTGTAGGCATCCTTCCAGCTTAAAGTTTAGCATTTACAGAGCAGCAGGGAGGGAAGTGCAGGTGTGGGGCGCTTTTCCTCCCGCTCTCAAGGTGCATCACAGCATTTTCCCTTCCCTGCTTACACGGAGTATCGCTTCATCTCCCCCCCCCCCCGGCCTGGCCCCTGCAGAGCGACACCTGGCTCCCGGGAGAGCCGGGAGAAAAGGCACCCAGAGTATCTTCCCCCCTCACTCACCTGGCCCCTGCCCAAAGCCACATGGCCCAGAGCTGCATAGCCCGGCATGCTCTGCCTTTACCCTAATCACACGGACCGTCGCTCCACCCGCCCCTTGCCCAGCCCCCGCAGAGCGACGGTGAGCTATGCAGCTCCGAGCCGCGTGGCTTCAGGTGGGGGCCAGGCAAGCGGGGAGGGGAGGAGATGCAGCAATGCTCTGGGCGCCTTTCCTCCTGCTCTCCCCGTGCAGCCTGGTGTTGCTCTGCAGGGGCTGGGCGAGGGCATCGCTGCATCTTCCCCCTTGCTCACCTGGCCCCCACCTGAAGCCACGCGGCTCGGAACTGCATAAACTTTAACCTGCAAGGACACCTACACTTCCTGACAAACCTTGAGGTAAGAGAACATGAGTTGAACCTAGGTATCTCATCACATCTGTTTTGGCTCTCAGTCATGAACATGGACCTGATTTTTCAATGGTTGCTTCGATAGGTCATCAATCTGTTTGTTGGTGTTCAACAGGTTGCCCCACTGTGTTCCTTCCTAATCATACAGCACAATCATACAGCACGAATGAGTTTTTGCACATGAACATTCTCACAAATGGAACACCTGCCCAATAGAGGCTTCAGATTTCTAACTTTAATGCAAATACAGTAATTTAAAGGGGAAAGTTAGAAACCTATTTTAGGTTCAGTTAGGAGTGGGCTTTTATGGGCTCCCTACATCGCTTTGTTTTGAGAAGGCAGAAACACAGAAGTCTTCCCCAAACCTCGTTTGGGGGGGTGGATTAGGAGTGACCTTCTAATCTTCCTCCCCCCTTCCCTCAATTGCAGTGCTTGGGAGGATGGAATAAAAGATAGACCTAGATGATTTTAAATGGATCCTTGTGAATTCATAGGATTTTTACATGTAAATAAATCAAAATTGTCATTGTAGCTCATTTTGGTCTATACGCAGCACCATAAAAATCAGGGATCTTCATGATTTCTATATAGGATCACCCCAAATACACTGGGAACTTGCATATTAAATCCATGTCCATATATTGCACTATAAAAAGCAGGGATCCAGTGCTTTTGCTCTCTAGGAGTTGGCTTCTAATTCAGCCCTCCTCAAAGTTAGAGATCTGAACCATCTGATCTCTAACTTTGTCATGCTACAAGTCTTCCTCAAAAATAGGTTTCTGTGAGACAGTGCTTTAACATGCTTTAAAAAAAACCTGGGGCACAAGTACTACTCAGACTTGGAATTGGTATGTACGCATAAAAGTATTCCTGAACATTTGACAATCACAGAAAATACTGCCAACCCTGCTAGGGGGCTTGCCCCCCCCCCTTGAGCAGGTGGCAGCCGTTTGCCCCACTGCAAGGATGGAGGCAGACAGCTACAGCCTCATCCGGGCATTCAGCCTTGGGGGCGGAGTCTCGCAGCGTTTTCTGCCGCTCCGCCCCCGTGGCTTCAGTCTTGCCTTGTGCTCGGTGGAGGCAACACGTTTCGTTTGCTCCCCGGCACGAGGCCTTGGCGCACAGGAACGGCAGGATTCATCGCTGCCTGGCTGGTGAAGGCTTGGTTGGGCGGAGGGGTGGAGATTGCTCTCACCTCTGCTCGTGCAGCGACCGGCCGTTTGCCTTGTGGTTGCCCGGTTCACTCGTCTGGCGGGCGGCGTGGGTTGGGCGCGGCGGGCAGTTTCATTCCCCCCGCCGTTCTGGTGGCAAGGGGGTCGGCGGGCGAGTCTGCGTGTCTCCCCCCCCCTCACGCTGATCCAGTGCTCTTAGGAGCGGGGTGGGAGTTGCGGGGTAGGAGCGGCTTTTCTCCGTCCTTTTTGGCCCGGTCGCGATTCGGCCGGGTGTACGGGCTAGGCACTCTGCGCGGCCCTTGTTTGGCCCCCGAGGACTTGCCCCATTCCTTGCCGCCGCATTGCTTTGCTTTCGGCGGCGGGGGTGTGTGCGCGGATTTCTCCTCATTGCTGCCGCGGCTTCCCGTTTGGGCTCGAGCCTGCGGGCCGTTTGGCACCCCCTTCCCCCCCCCTCGCCCGGCGGTTGGGGGCGGGCATTTTGGGGTAGGTTTTTGCCCCTGTGCAACCGGCTGGCCCTGGGGTTTCATCGGTTGCGCGGCCATTTTGCGCCTGGCCTTGGCGGCCATTTTGGGGGAAGTTTTTGGTAAGCAGCCATTCTGGGCTCCATTGGGCTCCTTGAGCTGTAATTGCAGGGCCTGGATCCTTGCTATCTTCCCGGCTTCATTGGCCGTATTTGGGGCTGTGTGTCTGATTTAGGCTTGGTTAGAGCAGCTTGGCACAGTGGTTAAGTGGTCTGGCTGTGAATCAGTTTTCTCTGGTTCAAATCCCACTACTGCACTGTAGCTTAGTAGGCGGCCGGTGTCGGTTCTGGGCCCCCTGGTGTTTTTTCTTTAGCTACCATTCCTTTTGGGTTCATTTAGGATGGGACCCAAGAAGGGTACAGGTGTGTCTAAGGGCAAGCAGCCTGCTAAGCGCCCACCTAAGCGCGCTGCTGCTGCCTTATCATCGGATGAGGAGGAGGATGTTCCTGCAAGACGCGATATTTTAGCGAGGATTGCTGCTTTAGAGCAGGCACGGGCATCTTCCGCTCAGTCATCTGAACCGGCAAGTAAGAGACCCGTGAGAATTGCGTCTAAGACTGCATCACTTAACGATATTCTCTCTCGTTTAGCGGCTTTAGAAGGGGCATCTCCTGTTGGTACTGCGGCTCCATCTACTTCTGCGGCTAGTCATATCGTCGAGGATGAGGTGGCGGAGGCAGCAGCCACGGAGGTAGAGGGGACCTGGACCCAGGACGCTGGACAAGTGGCTCTGGTAGTGCAACCGCCTGAGGCTGAGGGTAAGTGTCCTTGGCCACAGCAGCCGGGCACCTGGCCCTGGGGTCAGGTGCAGCAAGGCACACCACAGTCTGCAGGTACACACACTAGTTCCTCAGTTGGTCCATCTTGTTCTGGTTTGTTGCCCGACTGGAGCCATTGGAGTCAGACCGCTATTCCGGGGCAGTCGCCCGGCACGGCTAGTTGGGTGCCCCCCTCGGCACAGTTTCAGGGCATGGGCCTTCTCCCACCATGGGGGTCTTATTATGGGGTTCCCTGGTCCAATTATGGTTCCGTGCCTTATAGGGCCCTCCCAGTTGGGGACACGGCTATGCCGTTAGGTGATCATCTTACCCCGGCCACTAGAGAGAAGATCCTACGCGGTGATTATGTGGATGTCTTTACCCTTCTCTTCAGAGATCTGGAGAAGAAGGATAAAGAAGATCTGGAAGACCGTGACAAAGAGCGCATCAAGAGGCGCAAGATAGACAGGACGTGGCATAATTGGCTTCCTGGTTTTTTCATATATGCGGGAGTCATAGCTAGGGCGCAGCCCTGGAGGGCTGCCCCACTTCTCCAGTACATGGACATTATTTATAGGGCTCACACGGAATTCTTAGGGGCAGCCTGGCTGCAATATGACGAAGAATTCCGGATGCGGGCGGCCCTGAACCCATCTTTGCCTTGGGATCAGGTCCACCAGCACCTGTGGTTGCAACTGATGACCCCGGCTAAGTCTTTCGTTGGGGACAGATCAGATAGTGGCCATATTGTGCAGCGTTCATCACAGGCTTCTGGGGGTGTTGCCCAGGGTTCTTACGGTTCCCGCGCCTCGGCGGGGCAGTCGGTTCAGCCCCGGCTGCTTTGCTTTGAGTTCACCTCTAAAGGGGTTTGCAACCGTAAAAACTGTCGATTTGGACATGAGTGCCCGACCTGCCGGGGTCCGCATGCCCTCAATGCCTGCAAACGGCAGCGGCCGTTTGGAAAGAAAGGGGGTGGCCCCTCAGGGCAGCAGGGGCCTAGTAAAGGGCCCCAGCCCAATAAAAGTGAGGGTACTTGAGGCCATGCTGGCCGATTACCCTAACAAGGCCGACGCCCAGTTTTTGTTACAAGGTTTTTTGTTTGGTTTTCGTATACCTTTTCAAGGCCCCAGAACTGCCTTCATGTCAGATAACTTGCGTTCGGTTATTGGCATGGAGGATATTGTGCGGGCAAAGATTCAGAAGGAATGTGCTGAGGGCAGGGTTTTAGGCCCTTTTCCCTCCCCTCCAGTTCCTTGTTTGCGTGTTTCCCCCCTGGGAGTAGTGCCTAAGAAGGCAGCGGGTGAATTCAGGCTTATTCACCACCTGTCTTACCCCCGGGGTGGTTCTGTCAATGACGCAATTCCCGAGCATTTATGCTCGGTGCGTTATACATCCTTTGACCAGGCGGTCAAAGTGGTTAGACGTTGTGGTCGGGGTGCTGAGATGGCAAAATGCGACATCAAGTCGGCATTCCGCCTTCTCCCTGTTCACCCCGACGACTTTGAACTGCTGGGGTTTGCCTTCGAGGGCAAATTTTACATGGATAGAGCCCTTCCCATGGGTTGCTCTGTTTCCTGTGCAGTGTTTGAGCGTTTTAGTACGTTCCTGGAGTGGGCACTACGTCGCAGGCAGCGCTGCCGTGACTCCGCCCACTATTTGGATGATTTTATCCTGGTTGGGCCCCCACACACTGGTCAGTGTGCCCGCCTGTTAGAAGATTTTGTACGCTTTAGCTGGCGAGTTGGGTGTTCCCTTAGCACACGAAAAGACGGAGGGTCCCACGACGGTTTTGACCTTCCTAGGGATAGAATTAGATACCGAGCAGCAGACTTCGCGGCTGCCCTTGGTAAAGCTTCAGGAGTTACGGTCTCGATTGCAGACTCTATTGAGTAAGCGGAAAGTTTCATTATTGGAGCTTCAGCAGGTCGTAGGTCACCTTAACTTTGCTTGCAAGGTGGTGGCACCAGGAAGAGCCTTCTTAAGGTGCCTTTGTGATGCGATGGGGTCACTTCAGCTTCCGCATCATAGAATTCGGATTTCTCCAGGTATGAAACAAGACTTGGAAGTTTGGTCCCAATTTTTGGGCAGTTTCAATGGTGTTTCTTTTTGGAGACAGGAGCTGTTGTTGGAGGGTGACCTTCAGGTTTCTTCTGATGCAGCGGGCTCCATTGGTTTGGGAATTTATTTCCGCGGGCACTGGTGTGCTGCACCATGGCCCGCTGGCTGGAGGGAAGCTGGCCTGTGCAGGGATCTTACATTTCTTGAGTTCTTCCCGATCCTGGGGGCTGTTTACCTGTGGGGCGGGGAAATGGCCAACCACTCCGTGCACTTTTGGTGCGATAATATGGCAGTGGTGCAGGTGGTGAATTCCCTCTCTTCTAGATCCCCCAGGGTAATGAAGCTGGTCCGAGCATTCACCTTACGGTGTCTGCACCTTAACATTCTTTTCTTAGCCAGACACGTGCCCGGGTTAAATAATGAGGTGGCAGACGCCTTATCTCGTCTGCAGATGGACCGGTTTCGACAGCTTGCCCCAGAGGCGGATTTGCTGCCCGCCCCAGTTCCTTTGGAGCTCTGGAGGATTGGGAATCCGAGGCATCCAGAGCTATACAGTTAGCTCTGGCCCCTAGTACCAGGAGAGCCTACGACAGGGCGGTAAGGTACTTTGCGGAGTTCAGGCAGCTGTCTGGTCTTCCGCAGACATGGCCAATTCCAGTTGAGCATGCCGCTCAATTCTGTGTTGCTCAGAAAGGTAAGGGGCACAGGGTTAAGTACATTCGTAGTCAGCTTGCGGCTTTGGGTTTTGCTTCAAAGGCTCGGGGCCTGGTCGACCCCACCGTGGACTTCCGCATTAGGAAGATGCTGGAGGGGTGGTCCAGGGAGGCTGTCGTCACGAGGGACGCCAGGCAGCCTATTTCCCCTAGTATTCTGCAGGGTTTGAGGGCCATGTGGCCCCTGGTCTGCAGTTCCCCTTTTGAGGAACTGTTATTCCATGCCGCTTCCTTGATAGCATTTTTTGGAGCTCTTAGAGTCAGTGAGCTCGTTCCCCAGTCCCTTAAGGATGCTTCTGGCCGTGCCATCTCCGCTTCTGATGTTAAGATTCAGGGCGATCAGGTTGTGATCCGCATTAGGCGTTCTAAGACCGACCAGATGCAAAAGGGGGTAGATTTGTCGATAGGACAATGCGCAATTAAAGATTTGTGCCCAGTTGCGGCTTTGAGGAAGTATTTGAGAGCCCGGGGCACAACGCCCGGGGCACTGTTTTGCCATGAGAATAATTCCCCGCTTACGAAGTACCAGTTTTGGACTGTCACAGGCAGGGCTCTCTCGAAGTTGGGACTAGAGGGGGTCAAATTTGGGACCCATTCTTTTCGTATAGGTGCGGCTTCCACGGCTGCGGCGATGGGGTATTCGGGAGCTGAGATTCAGAAGGTGGGGCGTTGGCGCTCCTCCGCTTACAAGTCTTATGTGAGGCCTTTGGATGGGGGGCAGTCTTGCTGACGTTGTTTTTCTTGCAGGTGCTGTGGCGTGGCGCGATAGGATTCGCATCCTCATATGTGGCCATAGTATGGTTTTTTGGGCGGCGCACCAAGCGAAGAGGACGCGGATCGGGTCCCAGCTTGGACTCAGCCGTTGGGCCACAGTGGAGTGGCGTGGCAGAAGAGGCCTGCGTTGGGCAGGTTTGCTGCCGCTGTTGTTTGAGGGCCGGAATCCCCCTCCCCCACACATTCTGGTTGTCCATTTGGGAGGCAACGATTTGGGTATGATGAAGGGCGTGGCCCTGTCTTGTCAGGCACAGGATGACTTCCGTGAGATTATGAGAAGATGGCCTGGTGTCCTGATTTTTTGGTCGGCGATGCTTCCGCGCCGGGTATGGCGAGAAGCGTTGGACCATAGGGCTGTTGAAAGGGCGAGGCGGATGGCCAATAGAGCCCTGTTTAGAGCAATGACGGAGGGTCTTGGGATCTATTTGCCCCATCCGCAGATACGGGCCGAGTCTGCAGACCTCTACCGAGGGGATGGGGTACACCTATCTACCAGTGGTAATGCCATATTTTTGAATGACCTGCGGCAAGGGCTGCGCCTGGCATTAAGCCACTTGTGGGGCGCCGAGGCCTAAGCAGAGGCTTGGCCTCTGTGGTGGCAGGGTGTTAGTTAGGGAAGAATCTGTAGCGGGCCGGTGAGCACCCTTGGCACCTCCCCATTGGTGGGGAATTGGGGTCTGCCAGATGTGGCTGGCTGCCGTACGGCCCAGTTGCGTGGTTAGACGCCCTGGTGGGGAACCCCTGGACAAGCCAGTCTCCCCCCGCTGCCGTACGGCCGGGTGGGGGAGCTTTACAGGGGTGAACCACTTCGCCTGGCCAGGCCGGGTCCCAGCCATTTTTGTGATGGCTCGCACCTGGGGCAGCGGGTGTCTCGCCCAGACAGGTCAGGGCGGGGTAGGGGGCGACCCCAGGGCCTGACCTGTACCGCTAGTTAGGCCCTTGCCGTAGTTAATGTTTCCTGGTTGTTGTTTATTAATAAAGCGGCCCATTTTATAATCCAAATACTGTGTCTGTCTCTTATTCCTAATAGTGGGGCAATGAGACTCGTATCAAGTTTAACATAGAAGCTCATGCACAGAGGTATTTTAATTATGCTGATTAGGAAAGCTGCAAATTTTGCCATGAACACATTTGGCAGTTTAACTTAACCACATTTGAGAGCATTGATCAGATATGAGTTTATCACCCTATCTGTTCAGTTCATACCGAATAGCCATGATGAACACCTGCCACACTGGTTTGTACCAGATTTTTCTCACTGTGAATGCTCAAAGACACAGCTGATTCAAGCTGATCAGGGGCCATTATATTGAAGAAGGTGATGTGAATAGTGAAAGAGGGTGATTTAGGGTGTAAGACCCATGATTATTTTAATGAGTTTAATATAGATAGTGAAAGTGCTTTTATCAATTTATGGTTACACAAATTATTTGAATTTAATGTATGTATTGCAATTTCCATCTTTTTAGTTTTATAGTGTTGGATCCTACCAGCTTTCCCACCTTAATGCAGACCCACCCCTTGTGGCTGTTTCTTAGGCTTACCACTTGCCCACTTATGGCGGGCAATCTCCCAGCAATTAACTCTTGTTACATGTTACTGCTTTGAGCAGCTGCAGGAGACACATAAAGAAAAAAACTTTGGTAGCCTCTGTGACAGTATATCAGGTACAACCCAGAAGTGACAATGGATAGCTCTAGGAATCACTGGAAACTTTATGGTAAAAAATAGTTTTACCATTGAGTTGTGCTGATTCCTAGAGCTACTCATTGTCACTTCTGGAAATGACATTGTGATGCCACACGCCACATCTACATCCCTGTGCCCCTACTATTTCTCCATGTAGATTCTTTTCATAGGTTTTGGAGTGGAGATCAAATGAGCCCCATCCTCTTCCTTGCACAAGCATAAAAGCTGATAGCAGCCAAACATAATTTATATATTTATACGTAACAGCATAAAATTTGAAACGTGCAGGGTCCCATTTCTGTACACCATTTCTATCATTAGGCCATAACTCAGTTGTGCAAATAATGATGAGTAGATACAGTTTCTGCTACACTTAAGTCCAGCAATGCTCTTGAAAGCCTCAGAATCTACTGAAGTTACATTTTGCAATCCTACTCAACCCTGTAACAAACTGAAACTGTTTCACACACTGCAGCTGTTGCTTCCTTAGCTTTTGCACTGAAAAGAAAAATGAAAAAAGTTGATTTTCTCATTTGTCTTAGTAACCTGCAGAATCTTTTTATAGTGTATTCTTGCCATTTCATTATTTTTCCTCCTTAACCATTTCTAAAATTTCATTATTTCTTAAGATACAGGCTAAAATGGATACTTTGTTTTTAATTACTTTCACAGTGCAAACTGTATTTATATCTAGCAGGAATTTTGCAGTTCTGTGATACATTTATCCATCGTGCTATGCTTTCAGAGCTTGTGGAGGGCTGATAATTAGGATGTGTAACCATGCAAGCCTTCATCTGGTGTTTGCTGTTTTTAAAACAGTTTTGTTCTGCCTTTTGAAATGAAAAAAGCTACAATACACCATGAAAATTATGCAGTATTCTTTCATCTAAATGCATAATATGAGTGGGGGGAAAGGGAGAAGCAGCTTGAAAAATAATTGTTATATTTTAAATAGTTAAGTTCACAGCTGAAAAAACAAAATTGTGTTTTTAGTATCAATGCATCTGAGATTGCCAACTACTTTCTCCGAGTATTAATTCTGGAGGGTTCTCAGATTACTGCTGATTGCAGACAACCATTACTAATGCTTGATTCCAAATTAAGAAGAGATTTATTTTGTCAAGCATCAGGTATTCAAATCTATGGTAAAGCTCCATATGGTACATCAAAGATAGTATAATAAACAACACCATATTATATGTGACTTTACATTGCAAATAGTATTCAGCACTGGCATCTAGACAGTGTATAAGAACATGTGCTCAATATAAATAGAAACTGTCTCATAGCTAGAGATACTGTGAATTTCTCTATCAACATGTTCAACATTCAAACTTACGGTGTTGAAGGTGTCAGCCCAATGTGAGCTGAATACTCTTTGGTTCATGCTGAACCAGCACAAATGCCTGTCAAACATGTTTGTATTGGGTTTTTGCAAAACTGTGTATGTGCGAAGTTGCTACCAATTCAAACTGATTGTCAGCCATTAGCCTCATTAGGGACTACTTAAATGAACACTGAAGAATAGGACTGTATTTCAACACAATATTTAGTTATGACTGATTTATATGATTTGTGACTGATTAAATCATCCATTTAAATCACTGCCTGGTAGGCAGACCAGTTACACAACAAGAATGGAGAGTAGTTCAATCAGGCGGCGTGAAAACATGTACTCATGAAAAGCCAATTATGTTGAATTGCCTGGCTAGGAAGGAATACAGTCAAGCAGCATTCCAAAGCCACAAACGTTGTCAAACAGTCATACCACTTATTGGGAAAAAAATCAGCTCCCTCTATGACCAGCAAGCGGCAAGTGGGCCAATCTGGTGTGTTTGTTCAAGTAATCCTATCATAACCCAATAAAAATATCAAAGAGACTTGAACTAGAGAAACTATGAAATTCACTGGATAATCGTCATCAAGTCTTTTATTCTCACTGACTCACAAACGATAGCATGTGACTTTGAAAGTTTATAGAGTTTATACAGAATTTGTAGTGCAATACCTTGCAGTGTTACTCCAGTTTAAGCCCATTGAGATCAATATTTTAAGCCCACTGAAATCAATTTAATGTTTGGGCCTGATTTTTACTCAATCAGCCCCTGGCACAACCCATTACTTCCACATCACACTAGAAAGGACATTATTCCTGGTGCAATATAGGGCACTCTGGCGTGCATGCATGTTTTGTGCATGAATGTGGCAAGTACCCCCTCCCGTGGCTCCCATCCACAGGTTTGCCCCCTGCCCCTGAGACCTGGCTAACCTGTTTCCACACAGAACTTTTCCTCTAAAATTTGTATTTTACAACATTATTTCTGTAATTAGCACTATATCTACAGTGCACACTGTATATAAATTGCATCTAAAAATATAGCATGCATATGCCAATTTGTAAAAACCAACAGCACAAAGTAGAGAATTGAAACGGCTATCAAAAATATAAATAAATATAAAAAGAATCAGAAATAGGGAACATTCAGCTATCCCTAATAAAAGCCAGGGAGTTCAGATGTTACAAATATAACTAGTGTACAATACTGAACCCTTGATAATGTCCCGTGTGCTTTTCCTATGGTGCAGCCTATCACTCACCCAGAAATATTCATCAAAATTAGCATGCTGCATTAAACAAACTCTAAATAGCCATAGGAAGGTGCAGAAAAGCCAAAAGCAACCGATTAGAATACTGAATAGTTCCCTTGTCATACAAATATACTGCTTTGTGCCAGATGGGTTATTTAAATTAGATGTTTGCTCTACTGCTGAAATAATTTAAAAGGCTGTCTTATGTTCACGAAGCCATAAAATCCTGTTGCTTTTATACACACACACACACACACACAAACTCACTCACCTTTTTTTATAAAGCACTATAAGTCTGTGTGGTATGTACTGAATTTCAGGCACAACATATGAGCTATACACATCTATATGCATTTGTATAAGCCACATGAAGTTTAGAATTTTTTGTGTTTTGGATTCCTTGAGTTGTAGGAAGTTTAAAGTAATTTTTTACAAAATTACTTTTCTTTTAATAAGACAACACCAGCCACTTAGGGTGTCTATATAATAATCAGTTTATCTATAGTTGTAAGTTGTAACATGTATTTATTTGTGTGAATAAACAGACACGCTGAACAGATATTATGACTGGGAATATGCAGTTAGGCATGCAAGATCACAGCAACCTAAATCGTGCACACCAACAGAAGCAGCCCCAATCTGCTTTTCCCCAGGAATCTCTTAGGGGCTCTTCATTAGATATGCTTTTAGCATGTACCTGAACAAACATCTAGCACCTACAAATAAGTGGTAAGTTCACACCTGAGGAAGCTCATACACCATGGCATATATTTCAAGGGGTGATGATCTGTGAAGCAGCCCTTAGTTCCCTGCCAGCTCCTCTACACATAAAACTCCTCCTTTCAACTCCTTTTCTCTGTGCCCATGCTCAGATTACCTAAATTTGTTCCTAAACTGTTTCAATCTTGCAGATGAGCTGAGCATCAAAATGGGCAAGGCAAACTGCAATATCAATAAGCACCCATTGTTAGTGACCACCAAGATGTGACAAAACAACAAATAAGCTGAAGGACACAATTTCAAATGTCTCATCACTACAACACTACGAACACTTTCCTGGGACAAAGTCCCACTGAATAGACCTGAGTAGACATGGGCATGAATGGGGAAAAAACCCCGAACACCCTGTTCGTCATTCGTTGCCATCCACGAACAACGAACATGAACTGTTCCTGGACATGTTCATTGTTCATGGGGGCCAGAACCACCTCCACCCCAAACCCCCACTTAGCCCCCCTCCCCTCAAACCCACTTACCTGGCCCTTTAAAGATCCCTTTAAACTATCAGCGGGCAGGCGGCGGGGGGGGGGCATTTTCTCTTCACAGTGGCAAAAACGGGACTCTCTGTTGGAAGTACTTTGAAGAATTAAAGCCAAAAGGAAAGGCAGAAGGAGTTCAGACAGAGTTCAGTCCCTGCCTCCGGTTGCCAAGGGGATTGATTGCAGGTGCCAGACTGTCTGGCTTGACAAATGGCTGCCGAAGGCAACAAACGAGGCTTGCAACAACCATCTGTTCTTTTAGGATGGGGCATCATGAACAGCTTGTTTATGAACAGCACATTGGACTGTTCGTGGTTTTTTTCTGTTCGTAATGCTGTTTGTACCCATGTCTAGACCTGAGTATGGTTCTGAGTAGACCTGCTTAGAATGCTTTCTAGGCCCACTGGTCTGCTTCAAAAATGCCTATTTTGATTTCACGTCTTTATGTGAATCTAACCATGACTTTTGCACCATTCTCTGTTTCCTTGCACCAAGTATTTCCCATAAAATGTATGCACTTTTCAATGCCATTTCTGCACCAAAATTTCAGCATATATTTCGCATACACTATAACCATCTTGCATAAATTATATAGAAATCAACAAAAATATATAAAAGAAACAAATCAACAACATGACCAGCAACAAAAATAGGCCAAATGAAATTGTTAACAGAGACAAACAAGAAGAAAGGAATAAGGTATAGTCATCTATCCCTAACCCAAGCCTGTGAAGTGCATCTAATAAGTGAGTTTTGTACTTCATATTGTTCACTTGTTGAGAGACTTAATGATGGGTAAATTCTACTGGGCTTTATTCAAAGTTGAGATATTGCTCCCCCAAAACTTGAAAATAGCTTCCTCCCCAGCCCAGTTTTGAACTTCGAAAAAACCCATGGCAATCCCAATGTTGCCATCAGTAGAGCCATCCCCCGCCAACCCATTTACATGGCCGCAGCTTTTGTAATTGTGCTGGTAGCATGAAGGAGGAGAGTATTTCTGTGCTTTATGTCATACATTCTGGGAACTCCATTTCCCACGGTTCCTGGTGCCTGGGATGCTGCTAGAGGGAGGAGGGAAGAGACAGAGAGAGGCATCCCTGCCTCCTTCATGGCATTGCTGTTACCTCAGAAATGAGAGCAGCAGCAGTCAAGTAATTGGACAGAGAGAAGGCAAGAAGCATTTCTCTTACTTGGTTTACAGAACTGAAGAAACATTCTCAGGTCATAATGCATGCTTTAGTCTGAAGATGAGCATTAACAAGGTTTCTATTCCAAATTAGGAATTATGGACTTCAATAGCATTACTAGTGGTGAATGGGCACTTGCTTAAGGACTTGTTTTAAAAAATGTGTCCAACAAAAATCCATCTGCTGTGTTTCCTATTTAAAAAGCTGTTTTAATGGATCATCAAAGTGGAAAAAATACTGAGGAAAGCACAGCTTCTCTATTCCAAATCTTTTCCTATGCTACTATTTTCAAATTTATGAGAAGACAAGCTTGGGGACTGGAAAATTTGGAGCAGGGAAGCAGGGAGTAAGGAAAGCACATGCACATGAATGCAGATGCTGCTGCCTTATATTGAGTCAGACCATTGGTCCACCAGGGTCACTATGCTCTACTTAGACTGGTAGCAGCTTTCCAGAGGTTTCCACATCAGCTACAGCTTGATCCTTTTAACTGGTGATGCTGGTTTTGAACTTGGATCCTTCTGTATGCTAAGCAGATCCTCCACCCCTGAGCCACAGCCCCCCCCCCGAAACAGCTTCTCGCCATGCATCCTACCACTCCTCCATTCTCACTCTTACTGCTGAAAAAGATTTTCACCAGTAAAAGCAACTATCAAGCTTTAGTTACACGCATAGGTCTGTAACACCCCTAGACTGTTTTATTTTATTTTACTTAAAGGTATTAGGCACATTCAAAGGTCTATTAACCTTGACAGCTAGATGGAAATTCCGTGTTAACATGGAGTGTTCTGTCTGTCTGACAAAGAGATTAAAGAAGGACTCATCATGTCTTGTTTGTGAGAATCCAGAAATATCTGGCCAGCTGTTCTCAAAAACCGAGGCCTAAACTAGATGGATCTTGTTCTGATCCAGCAGTCAGAAACTCTTAATGTTCATATGAATTCTTTAACAGATGAGAACTAAAATCTGATCATGACATGATCTTAATAAGAGGCCTGCTTGTTTGCATTATTTTGCAGGTGTCCTGGCCTTTCATCTACACAGGACACCGTCAGAATCAGGAATAACATTTCAACCATGCCCTGATTTCTACTGAACCACCAAGACTTTCTGAGGAGGAATCTTTGCATTTGTCATGGAAATTTCCCTTAAATTCTCCATTGGGTTTCAGTCATAAGAAACTGTACTTTTCACAATAGCCACTGTTTCTCATCAGGAGATGTAATGTCAGTTCTTGAAGCCTCACTTTATGGGCTAATCATTAAAGGAAGGACACTAAAGACTTCTGTCCGTGTATGATGCAGGACAGGGCTGCATAAGACATGCAATGGTCTAAGCTATGTCAGGTTCAAGAGACCCCACAGCATTACCAAAATATAGTAATTTTAGGGGAGGGAGTTGGTATTAAGAGCCTCTTCATAATATGTGGCCATATACCGTGGCTTACTTAGCCTGTACAAAAAGCCAGCTTTGATTAGGGTTGCCATCTCTGGGCTGGGAAATTCCTGGAGATTTGGAGGTGGAGCCTGGAGAGGGGCAGGTTTTGTGGAAAGTTAGAGTTAGGAACTTCAGTAGGTTTTAAGGCCTTAGAGCCCATCTTCCAAACAGCCATTTTCTCAAGAGGAACTGATCTCTATGGCCTGGAGATCAGCTGCAGTTCTGGGAGATCTCCAGGACCCATCTGGAGGATGGCAACACCTGCTTTGATGCAGGATCTGGTGGTTTTAAAGCTCTGACATTTATGGGGTTTTTTTAGTATCCACATTGGAGATGCTTAGCATACACCTGTCCACAGCCCATGAGATGTACAGAAATAAGGACAGGAAGGTCTGACCATCCCATTTTCGAAAAGAAAGGGCTCGTAGTAATGTGCAGGCTTTCTGCTAAATCTTAGAAAGGGAAGGCTTAGACTGTGAATGATTTCCTTATTTTAAAAAAAATGAAATGAAGCAGAAAAGATACAAAACATTAGGAACAGAAAATGATGAGAGGCAAATCTGCATATGCACACGGCTGCCAGTCCCCGACAATAATGCTTCTCTTAAATTTTACTTTGGTGCCATCCTTCCAAGTGAGCAGTTAATGCACAAGTCTGTCACAAAGAAGGCAAAGCTGGCAGAAAAGATTTGAAAATTATGTTAATGCCACGGATGCTGAGGACAATAAACAAAGGAAACAAGAAGGAAAACTAGGCTGCTCCAGGGCCCTGTGGTGCAGGCAATTTATCACAGGCTTCCAAAAACACAGCAAGGCAAACTCACTACTGAGATGAGAGGATGCAAGTCCAAAATCAAAACAGATGAAGTAGACCTGGTGGCTTGAAAGGGCCTTTCTGGGTGTAACGTCAAATATAAACTGCAAACCACAAGTGGCAGTTCTTTATTTGCTGCACAGATGAATTTCCCCTGGATACTGTTGTATAATAGATCCAGTATAAGCATATTAACATCACACAGGAACTAAATTCATGAAGATTCTTGAGAATAATTCACAGACTTCAATTGTTCTTATTTACCAGGGACAGTCCCTGCTTTCTTGTACTTGTCTCTTGCAAATGTTGCCCTCCTGACCGGCAGCGCAAGCTGCTTGGGGCAGGGGCCAAGTTTGCAGCCCCGGATGAAGGGCGGCAGTCCCTCCTTTCCCAGGCATCTAGGGATTTGCCTGGGAGGCGGAGAAAAAAGGCATAAAAGCTGCTCCACCCCTCAGGCTGCAGCCTTCTTTCTTGCTCAGCCTGCCCGCCCTCCCCATTTCAGTGCAGGATTAGCCGGTCACTGTTTATTGGGGCCAGGTAGAAATTTTTTGCTCCTATCCTTAATTGGCTACATGGCTGGGAGTTTTTTCGCCTACCTTGCACTGTAGAGGTTAATTGTTTAGATGGTGGAGCTGTAAATATTTGGTCACTGGCAGGATAGGATAGGATTTGAGTGGGATGGTGACCCCCTTGTCACATTCCCTTAGGGGAATTGGGGGTCTGTCAGGAGCAGCTGGTGGGCTTTATGGCAGCCACCTGCGAGGGCAGACTGCCCAGTGGGACTCCTGGACAAGTCCACCCCATGGGCTTCACGGCAGTGGGGGTGCAGAGCTTTAAAGGGGAACCACTTGCCTGGCCGCCGGGTACCAGCCATCCTTTGGAGGGCTCACCCCCGGGGCAGTGAGGGATTGCCCAGGCAGGTCAAGGTGGAGGTCTGGTGAGACCCCGAGCTTGACCTGCACCGTCAGTTAGATCTCTTGCTGATTCCAAGTTTATGTTAATTAATAAAGTGACCCATATTTTATACCCAAGCAACTTGTCTGCCTTTTATTTTGACTGGGGGTGGGGCAATGTCTTGTTTGTCCCTAATTTCACCTTCTGTTGATTCATTAAAATTGTTAGAAAGAATTATACCTTGTCATTCTTCAAGGTACAGCCCCTCCACAGGAAAATTAATGGCACAATCCTATGTAGAGTTAGTCTTTAAGTGTTGTTAGTCTTTACAGTGCTACTTGACTTCTGTGTGACCCTATGTAGAGTTACTGTGGTCAAACCCATCGACTTCATCAGGCTTTAAACAGAGTAACTCTGTTGAGCACTAGAAATCTTTGAGGTGGTGCTGGATACACCTATATGTAGGTAAATGAACACATGAACATTAGGGCACATGAACAATCCATAGCTTGTCATTTCACAAATAACAGTGGCCCAGATATATTTTGAACTGTGGATTCCATAACAGGACTATTATGTTTCTGTAGTATATCTGTAATCAATGGTCTATCAGCCTCCTGGCTTCTAAATCAATGGAGGACAGGGTTATTGAAGGATTAAAATATAAGATGTGCAAGAGGTGGTGAAAAAGTGAAGAGTGTGGACTCTCACACCATGATACTTGGCATGAGAATTGGAGTGCTACAACCATGTTCCTGTTTTCATGAGTGAAATATGGAAAGTATGACATTTCTGAGTCCTGATTCAGACACTTGAGCTTGTGGTAGGATTGCCAGGCATGGCAACCAGTGGAAGATACAGGAGGGAGGGACATAGTGAGCAGCCATCAATAACTGCATGACAACACTTCCTGGAAAACCAGAAGTGCCATCATGCCTCTCTAGGAATCACTGAAAACTCTGTGGTAGAACTATAGACTTTCTGGTGATCCCTAGAGAGCTGAGATATTACTTCTGGTTTTCCTGGACATGAGACATGCCACTGCCCCTATATATATAGGGGAGTCACTGTCTGCTTCATCCTAGTGAAATAGTGCCCTGTTTGGAGTGGGAGCCAGGAATTCTGAACAGATACTGGTTCAAAGTTTTTCTGGGTATCCAATATTAATTCCATTTCTCAATTTTTTTATTTCTTCAGGGTGAACTGATCCCCCTGTCTTCTGGCCACCCTGCCAAAAACCCCTGAGATTCAATCGCGGATTAAAATCTCAGTGTGTATGGCAGGGTGGGGGGTGGGAATCTTCAATTTCCCCAGATGCCTGCATTCATATGTTGCAGTGAACTGAAGCTTGATTGAACACCCAAAGCCTTTAAACATACTTCATGTGCAAGGGCCGTGGAAGGAGGGAACTGAGCCTGCAAACCCTTCATTTATCTGTGAATTGTGAATGCAGCCCATGTTTATATGCAGCTTTCTTCAGTCTGTTTTGTTGTGATGTTGTCTGTACTAGGCCAAGGCACTGAAAAGAGTTAACAAGCTGCCGTTCAAAATAGAAATCTGGGAAAGAAAGACACCAGCACCATGAAGAAAATATATTTGATGAGGAAGTGTTCTGCATAGCAGTGCACTGATTTGTTTCCAGAATCAGGAACAGCAGGGAAGATTTGTAGCCAAGCAAAATGCAACACAGTTAAAAGAAAGCAATTTAAGAATACTCCTTTCTGCATTTATGTTTCACTGCTAGTGTTTACTGAAACATAGCACTTGATATTTTTGAGGTTTAGGGAATTCTAGGTCCCTATCACGTTGCAGTTTACTTGTTGGCTTAAGATGAACTTTAGAGGAGAAGATAGTCACACAAAATGCCATTGAGCAAAATTAAACTGAACCATGATAAATGCCTTGCTAAGACCCTGATGTGCCACCACTTTTTAAGATGGTTCCACTCCACAAGTTCTTCTTAAGTAATTTTTTTGACCTAAGAGTTGTTGGCAGAGTTCAGGAAATAATCCAATCCATGCTTTGGAATTTGCTTTCAATGAATTTACTGCAAAAGGATTTTTGCAGAAAACAGTAACTGACTTCAGGCCATTAATGCAACAGATGACAGTAACTAGACTCTTAGCAGGCTGTCTTCTCCATCAAAAGTTACGATTTTAAAAACATCTGTGCACCTGATATGTCACTGGGCAGTAAGTGACAATATTAAATATGAAGGATGAAGATGGTTCTCCTGAAGGAATGGTGGTGTATATTATTTAACTAATTGCCCCTTCTCCAGGGTAACTTAGACTGACAAATGGTAAAACAATCTACAATAAACTTTTCTGAAATAAGATTCAAATGCAAAATAATTAAGAATTCTAATAATTCACCATAAATGCTTCTATTAAGTCAAAAGCCCATAGCAATAAAATTGTTTTATTTAGTAAAAGTTGGTGCCAGATAAATATATCCCAAAGAAATTTTTCCATAAGTGGAGAAGGTTATAAAAATAAGCACTCCTTTTTGGAGTGGAAAATCAAAAGAATATTTCATATTTATTTAGAGTGTCTATCCTTCAGACCTATAAGCAACCACCCATGCCTAGGTGTGTGTGTAAAGTGCTGTCAAATCATAGACAACTCATGGTGAGCCCTACTGTGGTTTTCAAGACAAGAGACTAACAGAGGTGGTTTGCCGTTCCCTGCCTCTGAGAAGTGATCCTTGCCTTCCTTGGTGGACCCCCATCCATGAGTGCCAACCCTACTTGCCTTCCCAGATCTGAAGAGATCAGCCTAGCCTGGGTTATCCAGATCACGGTACATGCCTAGGTAGGTCTGCCATATTTCCAAGTGTGGCCTCAAACAATAAATAGAAAGTGTATTGTTTTATAATAGCCAAAAATACATAGCTAAACCCAAGCATCTGTAAGTGTTTTAGCATTACTGAATTCTTAGCATCTGAAACAGAAATTATTTTTAAGTTCAGAGGCTTTTACTCATTCAAAAGGAACACCTACTTTAAATAAACAATTATTTCCTTTAGTTACACCTTAACTTCTTTAAGCACCCCACTGTACCTACACCATATAAATAAAGAGATTTTAACTGCCCATGATTTCTTAACATAGAAATTTCCTTATTATAAAAAGACTCTTTATGCTTTAGCTGGAAATGCTACAAATGAAAAGGCCTGTTGCTTTTTCTTTCAAAAGAAATCGGGCAGGGGGCAAATCAGAGCTAAGCTACAAGAGATGAATTACATGAGGAGGAGAACGTGAAGGGAGCCACAATGCTAACCTGGAAGCTGAGTTTTAAAAGAGATCGGAAGGCTTTGTTAATTTCCCCTCTCTACAGAGTCAGGGAGAGCCCTGCTCAGAAGGTTTGTTAATTTCCTCTTCACCTCTTAGAAGAGAAGGTGAAACTGACAGAGCCTTTGGGGAGGCAAAGAGGAAATTAACAAACCCTCTATCTTCCTAGCTCTGTAGAGAGGGGAAATTAACAAAGCCTTCCAATCTCTTTTAAAACTCAGTGTCCCAGCTAACATTGCAACTCTCCTTCACGGGCTCCTCCTCATGTAATTTGTCTCTTGTAGCTTGGCTCTCACTGTTGTGGTTGTGGGGTGGTATACCCTCTTGCCTCACCATCCTTGCTATATTCTAGTCTCTTCATGTGTCCTATTATTATTTCTGTCAGTGTCTTTCCTGCCCTATTCAAAAAGACACAGGATGGGTTACAACAACTCATCTGTATTTCTTATTCTCTTTGTAATTGTTCCTGGAAGCTGAGCTAGGCTGAGGAATAGTGACTTTTCCTGAGGCAACCTAGGCCATTTCCACACGGCTCCCCGCTGCTTGGAACAACCCGGAATATCGTGAAAAAGGTGGAAGATCGTGTTTTCTTACATGAGAGTTACGCGATGTCACGTGACGTTGCACAAATCTCGCGCAAGAAAACATGATCTTCCGTGTTTTGTTCGCAACATTCTGGGTTGTTACGAGCAGCGGGGAGCCGCGTGGAAATGGCCCTAATGATGTGTTTAAAACTGGTTATCCTATGTTCTAGTCTTTCCCTTTTCCTGCTTCAAGGGACCCAGCAGACAGGGTTTGTTTTAATTTCTATAGGTCTTCTTGACTGAAGGAGATAACTTCTGAAAATGAAATCCCTCTTTCTGCCACTGTGTTATGCTCTTTCTCCAAGTTGCTCTTCATGTGTTCCCTCCAAGTTGTTAATGTAAAGACATTTGGAGCAATCCTAAGCATATCTACTCAGAAGTAAGCCCTATTGTATTCAATAGGTCTTGGTCCCATGAAGGTGTTCTTAGAACTGTAGCCATTGTTTGAGAAAATAAACGTTGATACTTAGGAATGTCAGTATGTAGGAGTGCAGGAATCATTTGTATGTGATCCAATGTCTTTGTGAGAAACACACTACAGAAGAGAAAGAGACAAACACTATTGAAAAGCATTGTTTTCAGTTACATATGCAGTAGTTCTTGACATAGAAGTACCTTAGGACAGCTTAGTTTGAAGCAGCCAAGTTCAGAAGTATCTAAATTGCCATGAGGTTAGCAGTGGCTTTTCAAAAGGTACAAATAAGAAGAACAAACCGCTGAGTTCAAAGTCAGGTATCTTTGTGCCTGTATAGCTATTGCCCTTAAGATATAGATCCACTCAACTGAAGCCACTTTGAACTCATGTCACATGGATCCAGATTTGTCCTTTAATAGCACATTCTCTGTTTGCATTCTCTCCTTGTCTTTTTTGCTTCTGAACTGCCAGAACTGAAAATTCAAACTGGGATCTAAACTCCAAACTTGGTTCTTTTCTTCCCACACTCATTGCAAATCACAAAGGTCCCCCCTCTGGGCTAAATTATACCCTGAATTCAAGCAGTGTGATGCAGCCCGGAGTCTCTTTGACACCAAATAAATTAAAATTGCTTGACTGGTTGTTATTTCAAGATGATAAATTAACTTTCTATATTTCTCACAAAGACATAGAAGAGGAAGAAAGGGAAACTGCTTATAATATTTCTGGGTTTTTTTAATTTTTACTACACAGCAGGAGCGGAAAAAATTCACACACACCAGTATCTCATGACTCTGCTCTAGTGACCATAAACATTTTCATGATAAACACAATTATCTGGGGCTAAAAAATAGCCCTAACCTAGATGGCCTATGAAAGTCTGATCTCATCCGATCTCAAAAGCTGCGCAGGGTCAGCTCTGGTTAGTACTCTTTGATAAGACCACCAAGGAAGTCCAGGGTTGTTATGCAGAGGCAAGCAATGGCAAACCACCTCTGACCATCTCTTGCCTTGAAAACCCTATGGGGTTGCCATAAGTCAGCTGCAACTTGACAGCATTTTCTACCAGAAAACAAGTGAAACTGAAATCACATTGGTTTTCAAATTATAACAACACATTAACATTTGATTTATATACCGCCTTCAGCACAATAGTAAGCTGTGTACCCTTAGTAGGATACTGGTCATGTCACATTAATAGAGTTCCTGGATAGTTTCCTTCCTTGGGAAACCTTTTTTTTTGGGGGGGGGGGGTTAGAAAATTAAATTCCTACACTGGAAATTGAACATACACCCACACCTCTATAGACATACTGTTGACAATGGAAGGGGCATGAACAGATCACCAGCCAAATGTCTACTTGGAGCTGGCACCTCTCTACCAAGGGCCCAGCCAGTAGTAGCATAGATACAAGCAGCAAAATACCTTGGGGCAGCCAAATGCGAGGGAAGTTTTGGCTTTTAGAAGACAAGGAGCTGATTAAGTTAAATGAACTAAATTTTAGAAATCTGACCAAGATATTCCACTTCCAACTCAAACATTTTAAAAGAATGAAATGAAATGAGATGTGTCTGTCTTTACTTTGCTAATGAGCCTGGGTGATGGCTTAATATATTTGCAAACTGACACTGGAGAGAAGTCATATAGTTGGGCACTTTGTGGTTCGCCGAATTGCTGAATCTGGGAACCTCACACTGTGAGTTATAGTAATGATTGGAATGAAGATTGCATGTTTATATTTGTTCACTATACTGAAGGCCCATCTCAATAAGAGTTATTGATTTAATTTCAAACGTACTGCAGCTTCTTCAAGCAGGAAGCATTTTCCTTACCTCCCAGTGGTGATACCCCTATTGGTTCACATATTCCTTTCATTCCATTAATACTGAAAACATTTTTACTCTAAACTTTCCCTATTGGGCTATTTAGGAGGAGAGGTTGATTTGTCAGCATCTGTGTTCTACCACCTGGTCCACTCATCCTTGCCTAGCACAGCTGTTAATAAATAGCAAAGACATTTGGGGTTCAAGAGCTTGTGATGCTCCATTTTTCACTTGTCGAAGCTCATCTTCTGTCTTGCAATTACTCCAGTTCTTAAATACCCCATTTATTTTCTTTTAATAATTTAGTTAACCTCAACCAGTTCTCAACTATTCTGTATTCACTTTCTCTTTTCTTTTAAAAGAAAGGCTGCCAGTTAAGAAGGTAATGGGAGGGCTAAGTCCTCACATTCTAGATACAATAATTATGTCATTAATACCAAAACATAGTGAGGTTTCTATAATATTTGAGGGGAAAAGGCTTCTTCTAAGATCATTTTTAGAGTTGTTGTTTGATGCAAAGCACAGTGATAGGTTCATCATTTGGGGAAGCAGTCTTTCCCTTTGCACACAATTTCATCACTTAAGATAACAACACTTACACCACGGATTCTCTCCTAGGTCTATTTGCCACTGTTGCACATATACATAATAAGTAAAGAAAGATCCATTTGAAGCTTGTGATAGCTCAGGAGAGTGGCAATAAATACATTGTTATCACTCATCAGGAGAGTTGTTTTTTGTAGACATAAAAATAGCTTAATTCAGCAATGCTTCCTAGCATTGCTACATGAATAGTAAGATCGCAAGCAGAGTAACACATTTCCAATTCCATTGAAGTCAATGGGCTAAGAAGGTGTAGCTCTGTTTAGGATCACATTGCAAGTCACTTGCAAACATATACCAATAGGCAGTGGGGCCCGTAAGGATGTTTTTTGCAGAACTGATAAAATCCAAGAATATTATGAAAACTCTATTTCCCTCCATCCCGAACGCAGCATATTACAGTTAGATCAATGTCACCCTGCTACCCACACTTCTGAACGTCAATGCTTGTATTTAGTGCTCTCCCACTTTTAAATAAGGGCTTGAAGATCAAATAAAAGTATTAACCACCAACAGATGTGTTTTCTAATCAAAATGGCTGCACTTGGTTGGTCTTCTAAGAACATTTGCTCTTACTCTTCCGCTAATGACCAATTCCTTATTTCAAAACCAAAACTTGGTGGTTTCTGCATTAATGTACTCAGAAGAAAAACGACAATAAAGCTCCCAGGGTCAGAAATGAATTCTTCTTTGTCAGCAGGTACTGATTGTATTAGGCCTATATTTCCTTGGTACATCTCAGCAAATTAAAGTTCCCAGAACTGAAATGTTGGCTCCCATCAACCAAACAGTGCATTTTCTAGCTAGTCCTCTGAGGTGATCTAAATGCTGTGGGTGGCAGCAGCCATAGGGCTGCCATCTCCAGGCTAGGGGGTGTAGCCTGGGGAGGGTGGAGTTTGGGGAGGGAAGGGACTCATCAAGATATACTGCCATAGAGTCCATCCTCCAAAGCAGCCACTTTCTTCAGGGGAAATGATCTCTGTGGTCTGGAGATCAGTTGTAATGCTGGGAGAACTCCAGGTCCCATCTGGAGGCTGCTGACTTTCTAAAGATGGGGAAGCTAACTCCATCCCCTTCCTTGAGAAGGAAAGTCCGTGACCCAGTTCCTAGAAAGCTGTCTCTGGTTTTGTGTTAGTTGGATGGACTTGAAATGGGCTAACCCTCTATCCTTACAAAGAAGTCATGAACCCATTGAAGTACTCTCAAAAACCCATTTGAGAAATGCTGCCTAGATATTTGGGGCCTTATTTACTAATTTCTGAAACAGTCCTGGGGTGGCTTACAAGAAATTCAAGTGACAAACTTGGCCAAATTACCAGTATGATGCATTCTTGGAACCCAACCCAATCTATTGGCATCGATTCCAATAGAATCTTTCCAGAGCACTGAAGTTAGAGCAACTTGTATTTGACAGCAAAGAACCAAAATCCACTCATATGGCAACATTCCAGAAGATAAAAGCAAGCCATCAATGTTCCCACAGCTAGGATTCAATCAAAATGGACTAACCTGAGAAAGCAGAAGCTTTGAAGGAATCCTTAATCAGCAAAATGCAGCACAGGTGTTGGCATTTAAGCATTACAACAAATCCTATGAAGAAAAGCTGAATAAACAAGAGGGTCTACACCAACTACAGTGACCTTAATGTTGAAAGTAAATATAGTATTCATGTTACATCTAAAGCTACCTGCTGAACATTACTCAAAATTCTGTAGAAACAAGGGGGGAAACACTTGCTTTTGACTTCAATCTGAAATATTTGTTAAGTATTTGGCACTTAGAGAATGGTAACACACTTTAAATACACTTGGGTCTACTAACAACTGTTCCCCTGCTTTACATATAGACATTTCTGTAAGGATTGAGCAGATTTTCTGGTACTTTTAATTGTACTTGCTATGGGTGTACATTGAGAAATTTTCCATTTCAGTTTTGAATCTGAAGTTTCTAAATGAACTTTGTACCATTATTGTTTTTTATTGCTGGTTTGGATCAAATCTCTTTATTTGTTTTCATTATCATGAGTTTCACACACACACACACCCATTCTTTGCAATGAGATCTTCAAGGCTCTTTGGGGCAGCTGTTTTTGCAGTTAATGGTACCAAAAATTGCACAGAATACAGCTCCCTCTAGACCATAGACACGCCAAGTTTGTGCGCACACAACAATGGGGTACACTGTTTATGGACCCTGAAAAATGTCTGGGGAAGGTGTCAAGGTGAGTGTTGGCTGCTTTCCCTTTCCTCTAAACCATTGATCTGCCTAGTTTCTCCTTAGTTACATGACACACAACAACAGCAATGGAAGGCACATGTTAGTGAGTGCACACTATGGTGGGGAACAGGCTGGCAAAGCAGAAGTAGGGTGGCAGCATGAAAAAAAATCTTGCTTCATGTTCATTTTTTTCTTTTTCTAAGTGTCGATAGTTGATTATCTTCGCATCCTCCTGTTGCTATCACGACTCCCGGTGCTTTGCAATTTCATTCCCACAATAAGGGGCAACTCCATCCTTTTGATGCTCCGCATTCTGCTACAATCTCCATTGCCCAAGTGCAGGCAGGCAGCATGATTGTTTGAATCCACACACACACCCCACCACCACTAAGCAGACCTGTGTTTTCCTTTTCCTGTGGGCCAGCAGAATTGTTTTTGAAAGGGCAGAGAAGGCAAATGGATTGCCGGCGACTTGTCTTAAGATTGATGTGTAGAATTTGTTTTTAAATATTTTGGTGGATGCTGGATGTAGAGAGAATCAATTCTAAACAGGTCTACTCAAATATGTCCAATGTTATTCAATGGTGCCTACTCCCAGGGAAGTGTCTTTAGAAGCACAGCCTCTAATTGATGTCTTCTAGCACTATTCTCAAGTGCAATTAATTGAGCAGACCACTTGTTTCCCCCTCCCCCCGCAAGAAGCACTTTTCTTCACAGCCACCTACCTTCCAGCTGCCCGGATGATGGTAGGGGAGAAAGACTAGTGCCTGGATAGGACTGGGGGAAAAAAACAAAAAACATTAGCCTTCCAAACATTTCCAGAGCCAATGGGTGGGGAGGACCTGATTGGCAGGGAGACAATTCTATTGCCTAGGTAGCACTGGAAGATGCACTCATGTGCATTCCACATAGTTCTCCTTTCTGCCAACCAAGTCAATTAATAATGTAAGGGCTCTATCCTGTTGGTGAACACTGTAAGGGGAAACAAGATGTTAAAGGAAACAAGATTCTACAATGTTGGTCCAGTGCCTGCCTGCTGTTGCTGTTGCAAGATAACAACCAAAACAAAGCAGAAAATCTTTTTGGTGGGAGGAAGTCTTTATAATTTGGTTTTCCAGATTTGGTTCACCATTCCAGAAGCTGCTTTAATAAAACAGAACAACAATTTCTATTGTTGTATTCCCAGCTCGTTTGTTTCGTTTTGCGCTCCTCTAGGACTAACTGCAGTATTTGCATTGGCCAAGTACATTCTCTGGATATCCGGAAACCCAGACAGCTTGGACTTAAATGATATTAGTAGGGGAGTGGCAATTCACATTGTGACTTCCTTAAAAAGCAGCATTTTTGGTAAGATAAGTGGGTAAGTTAGACCTGCAATGATTACTTTCAGTAACTTATGAAAGGAGACATATGATCAGGATTCAGAACAGCCAGCTTCTGTTTTCCTCATTCGTGAGTCTTGGCCCATGAAAATTCAGCTCTCCCCCACCAATGCTTAGATCATATAAGGCTGTTTCCACAGGGAGATTATTCCCCTTTCTGCATCCATTGACACTGTAAATTAAAGGACACTGTGACAATATATCTACTGCTAATGTTTAAAAAATAGCTGACCAAAAGCCAGCTGGCATTGAGGGGTGGAAGGATGGTGATGAGAGGAAATGTGGTGGCAGATGTGGATGGAGAAGTGAGTAAAACTACATCTTTCCATTCATACTTTCCTGAAACTCTGAGTACAGTCTTCCAGAAGGTGATCAACCATGTGACAATACCCCACAAAGAATCACTGCAGTTGGAGGGGGGGGAACCTATGTAGAAGCAACTTAAGACTGAAAAAGCCTTTGCAGTTACACAGAACAAGTGTACTAATACTATGAAACTATCAATGGGTGCAAGGAAGAATGAAAGTCCCACTTGAAAGTTCCCCTCAAGACAAAAGGCAATGGCCCTATGTCCTTCCATGATATCCAAATATGATACCAATCCTATATAATCCCTATGAAAACATACAGCATCATTCAGCTTTTTAAATTAAAACTATAGGCAGATGTTGTACCTCACCTTGGTTAAAATTTGACAGGCCCACTGGAGGCCAAGCAAAGTTACTTCAGAGATTTGATCCAGCCTGCAAGCTAGGCGTTGCCAATCCATGCCTTATTGATATTTGAATTTGTTACTGATATTTGAATTTCTCTTTAATCATTATAAAACCATTCTAGGACAGTGCTTCCCTTTTAAACAAGAAAATGGGTATTGTCTTAACATAATACACAAGCATTGCATGAGATTACGGTGCTCTTTTAACTAGATCTTGAAAAGCTCCAGTGGGAAACTCCTCATTTTCTATTAGTTGTTGAAGACTTCTCCTAATACTTCGGAGGACACTATCTTGTAGCCATGAGAAAGAGTGGTATCTCCTTTGTTGGCATAACCCTGACAGCAGCCTGACACCATGACTTAAGTGCAAAAGGTAATTGAAAGCCTTTGACTTACGTTGAGGTGTATTTGTGAACAGTCTGACATTCTTCCTGAATAATTCAAACTATGTTGGCTACAATATTGCTATCTTTGGGATAATATCCAGTTCTGGGCATCTTGACAAAAGAGACAGAAGTTATGATGTAAGAAAAAAAGTGTGAACAAAAAGCCTTTTATTCACAAATAGTATCTAAATTCCAACCTGTTGCAGGCTATACAGATATTCTACAGGTTAATATTTAATGCCAACAATATTTGAACATGCTGTGGTCATATCTTGCTTAAATTCAGAAAGTTCATTTTTTAAGATTAAAACAGAGATGTCTGCTATATTTTTTTCCCTGAGATCAGTAGCTGAGAAAGAGTTATATATGACCTTTTGTCATCAAGGGATGAGTGAAATAGAGCTACTCTGCTCCACTCTCTTGCCAACCTACTTCTTTTCTGTGAGGCATCATTTAATATGCAGTTTAATACTTTATTGTAATTTTTGGTTTGAGAATGTTTTTAACCCTTAATAAGGCCAATCACACATGCACAAGGTCTGTTTGCATGGCTAACTTTTCAGGTAAAATCTGGGGGAAACAAACACACGATTTGAACCTGTTCAACCATTGTACCCCACGCAGACAGCTGGTATGTCAAAGGCAGAGCAAACATGCTGGGTAGGAAGAAAGGAAGACACACTATCTCCCCTGCTCCTTATCATACGTAGGGAAGAGTTTCTCCGAATCTGGCTGATAGAATAAAAAGGACTGTACTATTTCATTTTCAAATTCCTCACACAGGCATGTTATTGTGCTATTTTATTGTCCTAGGCTTTGTCTGAAAGTGCATATACTTTAAAGAAGAATTCTTCTTGCTAAAATACTTCAACAAACACATTCCAGCTTGACAGCACCCTCCCAAAATCCCAAGGTAAAAGAAAGCTAGTTGGCTTAAGATGGGCATTTGAACATACATTAAAAATAGAGGAATGTGCTTTGGAGTTCACAGATCAAATGTTAAAATATAGATGAAGTGCTGGAGGCTTTATGACTCACACTTGCAGTTCTGGGGAGAAGCAAAACCTGATACTGAAACCTTCAGACTAAACTTCTGTGCAAACTCAATATTTGACAAATAATTTACAGCTGGATATACCAAGCCTGTCAAGAAGTACAGCATTTTATTTACAGGGGAAAGTAGCCATGGTTTGGATTTCTTTTCTGGAAACCTTTCAGGAAAGGAAAATTGTGTTCTGACTTAAAACAGGAAGATAAAATTGTATATTATTTTGAAATGTATGGCTGAAAAGTTCCAGCCACTTACTTTTGAGTAGCTGTAATATTTTCAATGCGGGTTTTCCAAGGTAAATCTTGGAAAATTTTAGATTACTGCTGTAACTGTGCAAGGATGGCCCATGTACAGAAACAAACTATTCCTTTCTATGTGCAGAAAGATTTCATTAAGAGAAAAAACACCAAGAGCCCAAGTGTTCATATTTCAGGAAGGACACAGTCCAGGCCTGCTACTTCCTTCTCCTTATATAAGAACTGTCAGGGCTAATAATCTGAGCAACTCTTTAAAGTAGAAGAAGGGCGTGTCCTTGCATATATATATTTAGCCTGCTGCTGGGGAGATATAGAGATTGGAGGCTATATATCATTAATCCAATAAACGAAATTTGTTTGTTTGTTCGTTCATTCGTTTATTCATTCATTCATACCTCACCTTTCTCCACAATGGGGACCCCAAGGTAGCATACATAATTTTCCTCTCCTATCCTCTCTGTGAGGTAGGTTAGACTGAGAGTGCGTGACTGGCCTGAAGTCACCTAGTAAGTTTCTATGACAGAATGGGGATTTGAACCTGGTTGTCTCTGATCCCAGTCTAACACTAACCACTACACCACACTGGCTCTCAACATATCCAGTGATCCATTATTTGTGGATCTTTCCTGTGCTCCTTCACTGCCAGGACCCCCATCTGATCCTGGGAATCTGATTCCCATGGTTGCAGTACCCATATTGACTAATAACCACAAAGTAAGAGAGAGAGAGGAGGGGATGAAACTACTCTACATCTTCCATCCCCTTCTTCACTCTTTCCTCCCTGACCTGAGTGGCTATCAGTCCACATGAATCCCACAATCCTGGGAATCAAATGTACCAGAAACAGAAGGGACTGCTGGGTGGAGGAAAATGTTAGGAGTCATGATGAGCCTCTATATATCGCTGGATCCAATGCACAGTCATCTCAGTACTGAAAACATCAAACTGACATCTGTATCATCCACAGAGAATCACCTGAAAAATCTCAGCTATAGCGCCTCCCTTTCTGTAATTGACAGATTAAAAAATCTACCAAAATAATCTCTTTCCCTACTTCACAAAATACATTTGCCTACAACCAAGTCTTTCAAATGATCAAGAACCTCAGGACCAAAACAAATGATGCACTTTTCCTGGTTAGGTCCCCAGGTCTCATTGACAGATGTGGTCTAGGAGTGCCATAATATCCAGACGTGTAGGATAAGATTGGTTCCAGGGCTATTTCAATTGGAAAACCAGTGCAGGAGTTAAGACCAATTTGCATCAGACACCCGTGCACCTGGGAATTATGAAACTATCCAACTCCATGGTGTTGACTGGACCCAGGGATATATCCTGGGAAAGTGCATCATGTAATTAGGTCCTCAGATAACCAAATATTTCATCTAATTTTAAAGTCATGTCTTCAATAACAAATTTGTGAACAATTCTGACTTTTATGAAATTGCACTTCATAGTCCCTTTATTTTGTATTGGGGCTGTAGGGCAGAATCAAGCCATCTTATTTTCAAAACTTTTATAAACTAAGGATGTTGGAAATTAGACCCCCAAACCATACTTAAGACTATCTATAACCAAAATTATTTGTATCTAAATAACACAGTAAGTCTTGAGTTCCACGATGGTGTAGGACTGTTTAAAAAAACCTCAGACGGGCTGTGGCATGAATGAGAGAGAATGAGTCAGTTAATAGGCTCAGGTTCTCTTTCATGAGTTTTCCTGGATTTACAGGAAAAGGTTGGCAGAATAAGGCCAATTCATTCTGTATGTTCAGGTAGGAGTCAATAGGTTTATTAGGCCTGCATGGATTAAAACTATAACAAATATCGCTAGAAACAATTCCAAGTTCTCTTTCCATTAGGTTTTGAATATTTACTGTATGTTTGGTAGGATTCTAATGAAATACTTCATGTTTGATTTGGGCTTAACTTGCCTCTTATCTGAACCTTTTGAATAGACATGGGCATGAACAGCATCATGAACGGAAAAAAATAATGAAAAGGCCACTCAGCTGCTTGTGAACGGGCTGTTCATTAGGCGCCACTCCAGCCGAACAGGTGGTCATCGCAAGCCTCGTTCATTGCGCTTGGCCGCCGTTTGGGAAGCCAGACACTCATGTGCCTTCAATCAATTGCCTCAGCAACAGAGGGAGGGACTGCTTGAACTCTGTCTGCACTACATCTGTCACCCCAGCCTACCACTGCCTCCGCGAGCACACCAGGCCTGGTGGCCACAGGCATCACCCACTTTGCTGAATGAGTGGATAACCGTCCGCCCAACCGGAGGCCTGGCAGGTGGGTACATAGGGGGTGCCATCGGTGAGTGGCCAGACCCCCTACCCCAAGAGGGGAGGTGGAACACCACCCCCTCCCTGAGCCCGCTAAGCCCGATGGCCGCAGGTGTCACCGACCTTGCTGCATGAGCAGATAACTCTCTGCCCACCCGGAGGCCTAGTGGGTGAGCACATGTGGGGTGCTGCCGGTGAGTGGCCAGACCACCCCCAAGAGGGGAGGCAGCCCACCACCTCCTCCCCGAGCCCGCCAAGCCCGGCAACCGCAGGTCTCTCCCACCTTCCTGCATGAGCAAATAAGTGTCCGCCCACATGGAGGCCTTGTGGGCAGGCACATGGGGGTGCTGCCAGCAAGTGGCCAGAACCTACAACCTTGAGAGGGGCGGTGGTATGCCACCACCCCCCAGAGCCTGCCAGGCCCAGCAGCCACGGGCGTCACCCACTTTGCTGCATGAGCGGATAACTGTCCACCCTCCCGGAGGCCTGCTGGGCGGGCACATGAGGGGTGCCACCGACGAGTGGCCAGACCCCCCAACCTTGAGAGGGCAGGCAGCTTGCCACCACCTCCCCAAGCCTGCTAGGCCAGGCAGCTGCAGGCCTCACCCACTTTGCTGCATGAGCGGATAGCTGGCCGCCCACCTGGAGGCCTGGCGTGTAGGCACATGGGGGGTGCCGCCGGCAAACAGCCAGACCCTCTGCCCCTGAGAGGGGAGGAGGCCCACCACTGCCTCCCCAAGCCTGCCAGGCCCAGCAGCCGCAAGCATTACCCACCTTGCTGCATGAGCAGTTAACTGTCCACCCACCCAGAGGCCTGGTGTGTGGGCACATGGGGGTGCTGCCAGTGAGCAGCCAGACTCCCCACCCCTAAGAGGGGAGGTGGCCCACCACCACCTTCCTGAGCCTGTTAAGCCCAGCAGCAGCAGGCCTCGCCCACCTTGCTGTATGAGCAGATAAGTGTCTGCCCACCTGGTGGCCTGGCTGGTGGGCACATGGTGGGTGCTGCCAGCAAGCAGCCAGACCTGCCACCCCCAAGAGGGGAGGCAGCCCGCCGCCACCTCCCTGAGTGTTTGAGGCCTGGCAGCTGCAGGCCTCACCCATCTTACTGCATGAGCGGATAAGTGTCCGCCCACCCAGAGGCCTGGTGGGTGGGCACATGGGGGGTGCCACCGGCAAGAAGCCAGACCCCCTGCCTCTTAGAGGGGAGGCAGCCCACCACTGCCTCCCCGAGCCCACCAGGCCTGGCAGCTGCAGGCTTCACCCAACTTGCTATGTGAGCAGATAACTGTCCTCCCACCAGGAGGTCTGGCAGGCCAGCACATGGTGGTGCCACTGGTGAGCCACCAGACCCCACACCCCGAAGAGGGGAGGTTTCCCACCACCACCTCCCCAAGCCCTCTAGGCCCAGCAGCCGCAGGCCTCACCCACCTTGCTGCAAGAGCGGATAGGTGTCCACCCACCTGGAGGCCTTGTGGGTGGGCACATGGAGGTTGCCACCAGCCAGCAGCCAGACTCCTCACCCCCAAGAGGGGAGGTGGCCCACCACTGCCTCCCCGAGCCCACCAGGCCCGGCAGCCACAGTCATGATCCACCTAGCTGCATAAGCTGATGTGTCCTCCGGCCCATAGGCCTTGCGGGTGAGCACATGGGGGTGCCATCAGCCAGCGGCCAGACCCCTCGCATATGAGAGGGGAGGTGGCCCACCTTCAGGTCCATCACATGGGGCCAAAGTGAACTGGAGAGGGTGGCTCCTTTTGTATTGTATGGGATTTTTCTGGGGGTGTTGAATTTGGGAATGTATAACTCTGAGATCCATACTGCAATCTTGACCAACCTTGGGTGATGGCTAGAGAAGAGCCTGCTGCACATTCCCTGTGAATATGGGTTCTCTAAGTGCTAAGGGGGCCGCTCTGGCACCAACGAACACCAGACACCAAACTCATTCGTTAACGGGACATGTTCGTTTCCATTCATCTGTTCGTGTTTGTTGTCAGGAATGAACACTGAACAGACTGTTCGGGGTTTTTTCCCCCTGTTTGTGCCCATGTATACTTTTGAACAGGCTGCCAGGTAAACATTTGGTCCTGATAAAGGCCTGCAGGGATGGGACTGAAAGGCAAGTGACCCCAAAAGGAGAAAATTTTTCCAGGGTACCACCCCAGGTTCAGCACATCATTTTCCAGGTTTTGGAGTGGATAAATTTAATTAAAATTCCTCCTACTAAGTATGTTTAAGATTTCAGCCATACTTGAAGGAACATCGAAAGGACTTGCTTCTGAGTAAACACGGGCAAAACTGAGTGGCAACATGTTGTGTGTTCTTTTAAAAATGTAAGTTTTAGTCGCACAAATAACTATCAACTTGTATACAGAAGGCTGTAAAGAAGTATATTTACTACCTTAACATGGCAGTGGCAATCTGTAACTTCTATCACTTTCGTTCCTTTACTATGCACTAGGTTAGATTGGAAAAATATATCACTCAAGGATATTTGATCTTCAGTACAATCGTTGGTGACAACATAAACCTGGATGAATATTATCAGACAACTTATCATACTTTAACAATAAAACATCACAGGAACTAAACAACCTGTACAGCATTTAGCTCTATTTCAGTCAAGACTTGTTTTATAGCTTTAAGTAGTAAAGTTCACAAGCAGGAAATAAGCTAAATTCCCAGATCAGTTAAATACCCAGTAAAGCTCAGGAACATTTAGAGCCTGTAGCCCAGGACACGTCCCAATAAAACTTAATGGCAGAGCTCTCTGGCGTGTTTTCAAGCATTTTGGTCAAAGACTGCTTGGGGAGTTTGTTTTTGGGAAGGAGAAGGGGAAGCCTGTCCTTTCTGTTTATTTTAGTGATTGTGCTTGATGATTACATGCCCAATGAGCAGCAGGAAAGGATTTCCAGTGGGAATAACCCTCTACATTTTCCAGCCACTGCTTTTCATGCATGACCTAGAGAGGTCATTTCTTGGAGTAAATGGACAAATCAGTTTTTATAGCTCATTTCTTCCATAACCTTCTCACTCAAACTACTCAATGTGAACCAGTGTAAAATGTAAGCACACATTCATTGTTATGTGAATTACCAATTGTTTGCATGCCACAAGTTGGAATTCCATTCCAGTTAGTTATCACTCCATTCTTCTATAGTTAGTTATCACTCTTCTTAATAATCTTCTCTTGGCCATGATCAGCCAGCTCATTGCATGCCTATATTCAGCTTTGAACAATAGCCTCTAATAGTATAAATTCCTTCTTGATAATCAATTGTCCTAACATGCAGAAATAACATCCTAATTCTAGGTGTACTAACATTTGAATGTCATCTTCTGATTATTGAAATGTTGAGGTGATACCTGCTAATGACCCTGACCTGGATAGCCCAGGTGAGCCTGCTCTTGTCAGAAGTTGAGCAGGGTTGGCCTTGGTTAGTAACTGGATGGGAGACTTCCAACGAAGACCAGGATTGCAGAGGCAGGCAATGGCAAACCACCTCTGTTAGTCTCTTGACATGAAAACCCTACCAGGGGTCGCCATAAGTCAATTCTGACTTGAGGGCATTCTCCACTCCCCAACCCCAGTGCCCAGCCACATTCCCACCGCCCACCCCCCTCCAGCTGCCATTTGAGGGGCAAGAGGGCCCTTTTCTGCCTCCTCCGCTGCTGCGTGGGCCTGCAGGGCAGTGGACGAGGCCTCCACCACCCCAGCATCAGATGGAAGGTAAGTGGGGGGCTGGGGCTGGGGCTGGGGCTTAGGAGAGGGTGAGGAACTGGGGCTGGGGCTGGGGGTTGGGGCTGGGGGGGTGGAGGATGGGGGTTGGGCCGTTTAAAGGGCCCTGCCGCTTGCAAGAGGCAGGTCCCTTTATCAGCTGCCAGGCGGTGAGAGGGGGATCCCCCCCACCTGCCAGCTGATAGTTTAAAGGGACCTGCCACTTGCATGGGGCAAGAAAAGTTCAAATGGCCATTTCCCCCAGGGAAATGACCATTTAAACTAGCCCTTTAATACGAACCAAACGAACCAGCAGTCCAGTTTGTGGAAGTTCGTGAAAACGAGCTTCCATGAACCCTGGTTCGCGAACCACCAACCAGGCTGGTTCGTGGGGGGTTTTGGTTCAGATTTAGGTTCCTGCCCATCTCTACCTCCTACTGCTTCTCTTTTTCAGGCAAAGCCACTCCGGCTTATACCTCAGCACAGAATTATGGACTGTATCTAAAAATGTGCAGAGAAAGATCCAGCAGCATCACAGTCCCCATGAGTTGGCAGGTCTTGGTGTCAATGATGCTACGAGCTGCAAGGGGTCCTCTCTCAATTTCTTTTCAAGCCAGCCAACCATAAGAGTTCAATTTGGGAAAACCTCCCTTCATCTTTCCTACCCCTCCTTCATTTCACACCCAAACCCATTGCTGCTCTTTGTAAAAACCTATAAGGCCTAACCATTACATGATCAGGCCGACTATAAGACAAACAAACAACACTCAATATCTTACTACCCACAAGAAATAGACTCAGTTATAAATGTATACTCAAGAGTCACCAAAGGAGAGTTATACAGTCTCAAATTACATAACAACCAGGAATTCCCTTCTTAAAGTGGCTTAAGCTAATGATTCATATCAATTGTGAAATGTTATAGGAGCACTTGTACTCTATTGATTGGATTATTTGCAGTCTGTTTTAGGAAGCAACCTACTCTTGTTTTTGTATATGCCACTTTATTATGAGTAAACTGTAATTTGAGACTGTATGACTCTCCTTTGGTGACTCTTGAGTATACACTTATACCTGAGTTTGTTTCTTGTGAATAGTAAGATATCACATGTTGTTTGCTTGCTGTATCACTGGGGCCGCAATACTCTCTTTCTTTGTTTGCAACTATAACACAAGCCAGCACCACATCTACAGCAAAGAGCAGGCAACAATCAACTGAAGAATTAGAGTCCTCCCATAAAAAATTCTGCTGATTCCTTGAGGTGTCTGCACTATCATGCTGCTCAGGGCAGGAAGTATAGACACTGTGATTCCAAGACTGTAGAAAAGCCTATTAATGTAAGATGAGGCATCTAGCGTCCTCTACCTGACTGAGCACGTTAGGTTGCATGAGGAACACTGTCTCAAGGAGCCAAGCATATCAAGCCTTATGCATCGTTTTAAAACAGCTGAAGCAAAACCACATAGATGAGAAGTGACCTTCTGACAGGAGAGTTATGGGAAGAATACGACTGTACTGACGGGTAGCTTCAGCTGCTTAAGAAGGGGGCCGTGCATTCCCTCCCTGGAAGGAGGGAAAGCAGGGCACTTTTCTGGGCATCCGGGTCTTGGCCGGGGGGGTGGGTGGGGGGTGGAGCCAGAAGCCTCTTCAAGCAGCTCCGCCTGCCCAGCTTCAGTTGCCTCAAACACTTTTCACGTCAAATGCTTCTATCTGCTGCGTAGGAAAACAAAGTAGATCTTTTTATCAGTAGAATGCAGTGTGACTGGAGACCTCTTTCTGTCCTCCTCTATTAGAATTAGCAATCTGATGCTTACTGCTGAAAACTGGCTCTCTCTCCATGTTTGCTACCTAACTGGATTAAGTAAGGGATAGCCTTGTTCTTCATTCTTAGCACACCTTCTTCATGGTTAATAACAAGAGCCTTGTAGTCTGTTTCCAATTGCCGTTTGGTAGCAGTGTATCCTATTTTTAGTGCTTTGTAAGACTGATCCTAAGAACACTTTCATGGGAGTAAGCACAGTTGAATAGCCTTGAGTAGGATTCTGAGTAGGCCTGCTTAGGATTGTTCCCCTAGCCATTTGTGCCTATCACACTTAGCATCTGCATCTTTTTAAAGGCTACTATAGAAAAACATAATGAGCTAGTTCTATGCTTGTGTGGTCATACAAAGTTTGATAGGACATAATTCCAAATAATTTTGTTAAAAACATAAGGAACTTTTAAGTCCTTGAAAATTTGGACAGAAAGAACAAACAGATTTAACTGTAATTTAATAATCTAGATTTGGCCAGAATTAATAATATTAATTCTTTAGAGACCTTAGAGACCAACAAGATTTTCAGAATGTAAGTTTTTGAGGGTCAGGGCTCCCTTCCTCAGACTCCAAGGAGAAGGTATCTGAAGAAGGGAGCTTTGACCATCAAAAGCTTATACCCTGAACATCTTGTTGGTCTCTAAGGTACCAGTGGACTCAAATCCTACTGTCTTCCCCAAGACCAGATAGGAAATGAAGGTGAGATTTGAAGTTTATTGACCCAAGTCCAAAGAATTCTTTATCCTAGAGAGCTGAGATCTGAACCACCATATATTCTTAGCACCATTGTACATTAGCTTTGTCACGCACCATATTGCTATACAGTCAAACACTGAGCGGAAATCACAGGGAATATAATCATGGGTGCTGTGAATCAAGGAAAGAACTTCCCCTAGAAGGTAATCAAGAAAATGCAAGGGGAAAATGGAGTTGTTATCTAAGCAACAGGAGACATGGAGATAAAACCTACTTAGAATCTTGCTCTTGCTTTCCTTCCTTGTTTACACTCCATACCTAGAGATCTCCCTTACTTACTAGCATAGCAATAAGAGGAAGGTGAAGAAACCAGCCAGATTGTCACGCATTTAATACACTTCACCAAATCATTGTAGGGGGGTGGATTTCAAGAGCTGCATCTTCTTCCCAGAAAGAAAGAAATACATCTTCCACATATAAGCAACTGTTTGTGTACCACATTTAATAAAGGTAGCATTTGTGAACTGGTCATAGCAACTACAAGGGCATGGGAAATATTTCAGTTACTGCATTCAGTTCCAGATTCTGGATTTTCATTTGCTATGGGACAACATTTCATGGTGGGAAACTCATCCTATCGAAGTTTCTATTGGTGCTATCCTAAGCAGAGTTACACACTTTTAAGTCCATTGAAGTCAAGGGGCTTAAAAGAGTATATTGCTGCTTAGGGTTTCACTTTGTAGTGCAAGACAGCAATCCTAAGCAGGTCTGCTCAGAATCCTATTCAGGTCTATCAATGAGTGTTACTCTCAAGAAAGTGTTCTAGGACTGCATTATAAGAACGTTATGTCACACAAAGTAAGTTGTCATTATATTCCACAGAATACAAATATACAAATCCCACAAAGTTCAGGGACAAAATGGTAGTACCTAGAAGCCTTTATTTTACCAACAGTGTAACAATTCACATTGTAATGCTTTCCTGCTTAGAAATAGTAAGTAAAATACCATTTTACCCATTCTGATTAAGGCATATCCTTAGGCTAAATGTGAAATATTTTACAGAAGTAAATTCACCCCTTTGAAGTTACGAAGCTGCCAAAATTGCATTTCCTTCATGTTAAAGCGCAAGCTCAATTGAAATTGAGGGAATGCTACAATGCAAGTACTTTGTTTTTAGAACAATAAATATGTATTTTGTCTCATGGGGGATTCTTTCTCCCACAGGAGCACAGGAAGCCTTAGGGTTGAATAATTATCAGTATTTTATTTATATCCTTCTATAGATGTATGTGGCTCTGTGTGGATTTTTTAAAGTCTCTAAAACTGAGATAATACAGCAAAGGACAATAACATAAAATTAGAAGAATAAGCATGATACTACAAGGTAAGGCAAGGAAAAAATTATTCGGCATACTGTTAAATTTGCATGTAAAACTTTGCCATAGTACAGGATGTCACTTTAAATAAGGACTTATTGTGTTTTATGAAAGACAGCCTCCTAGTTATTAAACACAAGTATGTATGAATTATTTGTCAAAGATTTCAAGTGTACTTAAAAGTAAGTGTCTTTAAGACTGAGGCCATGAATTCTAGTCTGAACAATACCACTAACTTGCTGCCTTGGGTCCATTCTGCATGGCACACTTTAGCTGGTGCTTCTGAGTACAGACGTCAATCAGCTCTGAATTGGATTGGGCTCCTGGCATTCTGCACTGCACAACCTTAAGGTGATTTGGAGTCTGCTTTCTTATTCCAGACAAGTCAAGATGTGTCTGTTTGAAGCCGCCTTTAGTAGGGGCGGGAGTTAACATCATTTAAAAAAAAATCAGTTCATGAGCATTGTAACACAATGTTAGAGCCCCCAACTGCACCCCGGTCTCCTTGTCCCTGCATTTGATGATTGGGCAGTTCTGTGCCCACCAATGTTTTTGTGAATTCAAGAGAGGCAATTGGTGGCAGAGTTTTGGACGAATCCCTACAAAGTACTTTTTGTGCCTGTTCCACTAGCCTCTAGCAGATTGCTCTGATGTGTTTTGAATTGTCTGTTTGATACAAAACAGCGCCTCTCTTGCCAGAGCAAAACACTCAAATGTTGCTGCCCCAAAAATTATGTTCTCACTGGCCTCCTCACCTCACTTGACCATGCTCTAGTATGGAGAAGGCAGATTCTTGATATGAGTCCCCCACCCCATCTCCAAATCACCATGAGCATGAGCTCTTGTTGTAACTAAAGGAAATAAAAAAGTAAACCCAAGAGGTGATCAGTTGGGAATGTGGATTGCCATCAGGGAATGAGACCGACGTGCTTAAAGGAGTAGAATGCACTAATGTCTTACAGCAGTGCAACTCTCTCCTAATTTCGGGTATGCACACACTCTCTCTCTTTTTTTTCAAAGGCAAGAAAGTGTAGCAATGTTGTAACATTACTGTACTTTCCTCTTGGCTTTAAAAGCCAGAAAAGGATTAAATAGCTGCTTTTCCCTTCCTCTAAGGCATGTTTCAGGCTTTGCAAAAAGGAAAAAAACCAAGTGTTTTGCACAGCCCTTTGGAAACAACATGGCAGGGAGGATTGTGAAGCACTCCAAAGGGATCTGTCAAGGCTGGGCAAGTGGGCATCAATGTGGCAAAATGAGGTTCAAAGTGGCCAAGAGCAAAGTAATGCACGTTGGGGCCAAAAATCCCAAATATAAATACACAATGATGGGGTCCAAACTGGGGAGACTGACCAAGAGAGAGATCTTGGAGTCATGGTAGATAACTCACTGAAAATGTCAATACAGTGTGCAATGGCAATAAAAAAGGCCAACGCTATGCTGGGGATTATTAGGAAGGGAATTGAAAACAAATCAGCTAGTATCATAATGCCCTCGTATAAATCAATGGTATGGCCTCATTTACGATACTGTGTACAATTCTGGTCACCACACCTCAAAAAAGATATAGGACTGGAAAAGGTGCAGAAAAGGGCCACTAGAATGATTAAAGGGATGGAGCCCCTGTGAAGAAAGAGCGCTTGGGGCTCTTTAGCTTGGAGAAATGATGACTGAGGGGTGACATGATAGAGGTTTACAAGGTTATGCATGGGATACAGAAGGTAGAGAAAGAAGTATTTTCCTCCTTTCTCACGATATAAGAACTAGTGGGCACTCAATGCAATTGCTGAGCAGTCAGGTTAGAACGGATAAAAGGAAGTACTTCTTCACCCAAAGAGTGATTAACACATGGAATTCACTGCCACAGGAGGTGGTGGCAGCTTCAAGCATAGACAGCTTCAAGAGGGGATTGGATAAACATATGGAGCAGAGGTCCATCAGTGGCTATTAGCCACAAGGTATAGATGGAACTCTGTCTATGGCAGTGATGCTCTGTATTCTTGGTGTTGGGGGGGCAATCAGTGGGAGGGCTTCTAGTGTCCCTTCCCCACTGGCAGACCTCCTGATGACACCTGGGGTTTTGGCCACTGTGTGACACAGAGTGTTGGACTGGATGGGCCATTGGCCTGATCCAACGTGGCTTCTCTTATGTTCTTAAACAGGCAAAAGAAAGGGGTAGCTCTTCCCTACCCAGTCAAACAGGGAGGTAGCTCTGGAATGTGGAGAGATCCCTATTTGGGTGTGGTTGAAAACTGCCTGTGTAGACTTTCAGATTCAGTTAACAACGGAATGAAAGCACTGGTTTGTGAAGAGAGGTGGCTTGGGGTACTAGAAAGTGGGTGCCAGCCTTCCTAATCCCAGAAGAGAAAGACAATACTGAAAGAAAGTATACTAGATTGCTTGGGGGGAAACAAGGAACCAAAGCCTCAAAACATAAGCCTCAAAACTTAAGTAACAGTGGAAAGATAAGAACGGAAATCTGTGTATGTTCTGATTTTACCTCAGAAATATATATGTTGAATTACCTCACAAATTTTCAAACCCTGACTTCACCTGCCCTTTCCCCTCAAATGTAAATAAACTACTTAAATTGTTTTTGGAATTTTAAAAACACCTCTGATGCCATTTCTGTGGTTTAAGGACAAGGAAACATCATAAAGACACATAACTTAGGGCAATGAAGTCTCCCAAGAAACTCCTGACTTATCTTGTTAACACCCAATCTCACTTCAGTGTACTCACTTACCCTAATCAAGCTATTCAGCAAACCTAGTAATTTTCCCTCCCGGTACTTACAAGATCATCAAGCACTTTTTCATCTACAGTCCTCCTTAGATAGAACCCACCAAACCTCTCCCAACATATTGTCCAACAGCTGGACAAGCCATTAACTTACTGTTTGGGGGGAGGGGTGAAGATATAAGCTTGCCCCAGGATACATTTTGCCCTATAAATGGACTACTTGGCCACCAGTGAGTGAATGTGTGTCCTGGATCCTGCTGTGCAATAAGAACCCAAACACAACACACAATTTTTTCAGTGCAGGGGAGTGAATTTGTTTCCTGAATTCATTTCACCATTCCAGAAGCCACTTAACTAACAAAACCAGTGATTTCCAAGTATATTTCCAGCTTGCTTGTTTCATTTTGCACACTCCTAGTTACCAACCTCCAACTGAAATCTGAAGTAGAGATGGGCACGATCAGCATTACGATTTGAAAAAAAAAACCGATAATGGCATTTGCAACATCGGAACCCAGCTAATCGGTGCTGTCCACGGCAACCGATCCAGCGGTTGGAGGTTTGCTTGTTTGGGGTTTGATCGGATCGATCAATTTCTGTTCAGGATTGCAGACACTCAGGCGCCAGTAATCTATTCCCGGGGCAATGGAGCCAGGGGAATGCCTGAGCTGTGTTTGCCCTCCTTCTGTCGCCCTGGAAACGCAAATGGAAGCCCAGCTTTCCTTGATCAGCAGGGATTCTTTCCAACCATGGAGCAGCCAGCAACGCATCACCATTTGGGAGAAGAGAGGGGAGGGAGGGGGAAGGGGGTGTTCTGTAGCCACCACGGGCACTCCAAATTTTTTTTACTTTTTTTAAAAAAGGGGGGCTTTGTAGGAGGAATGGCTGTTTTTCTGTCTGTCACTCTCTGTTTTTAACCTGCTTTTAAAACACTGTATTTTGTGGGAAAACCTCATTCACAGCTCTCTGTGTGTGTTTAAAAGGGAGTGGGTAAAAGCTGGATCCAGATGCTTTTAAACGGATCCTCATGAATTCATCCACAGCTTTGTGGCAGCGCCACAGTGCAAAACCATGGTTCAAAAGCACGGATCCTCATGGATCCTCTTGATTTTTACATGTGGCCACCCAAAATCCACTATACAAAACCAGATCATGTCCATATCCACAAATGGGACCAAAAAAATCATTCATCCACTGCTTTGTGACAGCGCCACAGTGCAAAAACATGGTTCAAAAGCACGGATCCTCATGGATCCTCTTGATTTTTACATGGGGCCACCCAAAATCCACTATACAAAACCAGATCATGTCCATATCCACAAATGGGACCAAAAAAATCATTCATCCACTGCTTTGTGGCAGCGCCACAGTGCAAAAACATGGTTCAAAAGCACAGATCCTCATGGATCCTCTTGATTTTTACATGGGGCCACCCAAAATCCAGTATACTGTCCCAGATCATGTCCAATGCCACAAATTGGTCCAAAAGATCTAAAATATGACAGCCTTTTTGTTTTGTTTCAATGTAAAAATCATATGAATTCATGAGGATCCGTGTCTCAGATTCATGTTTTTTCACCGTGGCAGCGCCAAATATTTTTGGATCTGTGTTTTTTATATTTCAGTCTGTGAACCTGGCTGTGATATGTGATTTGATGTTTCATTTGTGTTTTTCCTATTTAAAAAACCATAGGATCCGTGTGGATCCTGGTTTTACTTTCTTCCTGTTTAAAATATGCTTTTGGAAGACTGGCTGCTTGCTTTTAAAATCGGGTGGGGAGAAACGGAAGATTCTGTCCCTGCTATTTTTGTAAAAGCTGGCTGAAACATGTTGATGGGGTGTCTCTCTCTCTCTATTTGGAGAGGCAGGGACGGGTTAAAAACTCCCCCCCTGCTCTAAGTGCGCGTGTGTGAAAACGTCCCCTCCCTGAGGGGAGGCGGCTCATTGCCGGGTTAAAAACTCCCCCCCTCTGCTCTGTGGGGGGGGCGCCCCTCCGCTTTGGCCTCCCCGATCCCTGATCAGAAACGGGACTTGTTCGGTGTGGATCGGTGATCTGGGGTCATCACCAGCGCGGATTCACGAACAGCTTGATCGGTATTTTGGGGGGGGGGATCGTGCTCACCTCTAATCTGAAGTTCCTCCAGAATTACAGCCAATCTCCAGACTACATAGATCAGTTTACCTAGAGGAAATCACAGCTTTGGATGGCAGACTGTATAGTATCACATCCCCACTGATTTCCCTCCCCTCCAGAAATTCCACCCTCCCCCCACATAACCCCAAATCTCCAGGAATTTCCCAAGCCAGAACTGACAAGCATAAGTACCAATCACTGACACTAAGTAACAAGAAGCCTATTTTTAAAATTTTCTTTCCTCAGAATTCTATCTTGTTCTCTTCAATTTGTTTCTTAAAGAGGTAGTGCAATGTTAACTGCCTGTTAGTACTATTACTATTATATTACTGCTATAGTAGTATTACTACTATTGCTACTGAAATTGATGTATACAGATAACTATTTGACAAGTAGAAACTTAGTACACTGGAGTAGATAGACTTTTGGGTTCTTCCTGTGTTCTCACCTGAAAATCATTTTTCTTCTGACCTGTTCCCTAATCCAAGATGTGACACAGCAGGCTGTGGTTAATAAGCAATAATGCCTGCACTCTTGCCTACACTCTGCATAGCCTAGAAACACATTGTTATAAATATTTTTATTAGCAAAATGACACATGGAGTTCATATTACAAGGATCTTAGTGGTTAGATCACCTAGTCAACATTGTCTTCACCTGCACTTAAGTAATCCCTAAAGCTATTAATAGCAACCATTCACTCCTATGGAAGACAGCAGTTACTGCATTTTAGGATATTGGAAAGGAGGGGTTAAACCTTTCCTGCTCCTTAATTAGGAGTTGGAACAAGAAGTAGATGTGCTTCTGTCAAATGTAAACCTTACTGAGAGATAAAAGTAAAGCTTACTACAGCCAGGTCAAGAGGAAATCTCAACACAGAATAGGTCATAAGGCAATAATCTTTTATTAGTTTTGAGTTTCATGCAAGGTATGCTTCCTGGTATATGGATAGCTTTCTGTCTTTAAAACTAAGATCAGGGAATATTAACATGAGAAATATAACAAAGAACAAGATTCCTAAGCGAGATCAGTTAAGGCTCAGCCCAAGCATATTTTAACCAGTCACGTTTTACAACCTATAAACCTAAAGGAAATGGACCCTTGAAATATAATTAAATGTGATTAAGTCTATTCATCCTCATAAAGTAAATATTGGGTAATGTGGATAAAATACATCCATATGTTCTCTGCAGGAGATGAGTTAAATGAGAATGAGGATAAAATACAACCATCATATCACATTCACCAATAACTTAATCCTGATTAAAGCAGTGCCCCAGAGCATGCCAGGAGTAGCTGAAATGTTCTTTCTAAGTAGCTGGCTAATATACCATATCAAAGGCAGTCTCGGATGTTCAGTACATGTTTAGAAAAATGCATACATGGTACAGCCTTCTTGGAATTTGAGACCTTTGGAATGCAAGTGAGAAATTTCAGGTTTGAATGCTCTCCCTCCTTTCAATGAGTCTGTCGTTGCTGACAACTAATTATCAGGGTTTATAGAGCCCAAAGCATTTTTGATCTGGAGCATTCAAACATTGCAAGCTATAAAGAGACACAAGTGAATACTCTTCTGTTTGTAGTGAGCTTCTCAACCATACTGAGAACAGGATTATGACACTTTGATTCTGATACCTATCAAGATCATTTCATTGCAGTAAGATACAAAGGTATTGATTACTTTGCCCAGCATATTATTTTCTTGCATGACTATCCTTGGGGAATTTTCAAAGGAAAGCAGCCACTAGAAAACTTTAAATACTTTTGGGGGGCATCGTATATGTTTAGAAGAGGAAGGGGAGTGTGTGTGGATGACTGATGTGTAACAAAATGGGAGAAAGGAATGGATCCCATGTTAGTGAGAGGGAAAGAACTAACAGATATACTATTCATTGGAACAGAAAGAAATTATGACAGTAAACTAGCCTCTGTTCACAACTTTCAGCACTACCCTGGCTGCCAATAGATAGTAAAGAGGAGAGATAATTCCAGGAGATTATGCAGAGGATTAAAGTCATGGTTTGGTTCCAAACTATGATTGGGCTGGGTCAGGGTTGAAGAGGATATAGAAGAACTTTATGGGGGCTAATGGGGACTTTGGGCAGCTCCCTATTCTGTGGTGTAGTGGTTAGACTGTAGAGTAGGATCTAGGAGAGTTTCCAAACCCCACTCTGTCACAGAAGCTTACTGGGTAGCTGTGGGCCAGTCACCCTGTCTCAGCCTAACCCACCTCATGGGGTTCCTATGAGGATAAAATAGCAGGGAGGGGTGATATAAGACATTGTTTCTCCATTGAGGAGAATGGCAGGATATAAATAACATACCATATATGCAAGCCATAAAACCTAAGACAGTAGCATACAATTGGCACCAACTTACAACTTCTCACACAATTCACCCCTGAATTCCAAGCACACAGACATACCCACTTCAACAAAATTGACGATGAAAGGGGTTAAAATGCTTTCCCTGCAAGGAAAACCTAAGAAATGTGGAGTTTTTCAGTTGAGAGAAGATAGAAGCTAAGGAGGAACATAGCAGAGGTTTATTAAACTACTCACAGAGTAGCAGGAAGCAAAGAAAGATAACTTTTTCCTCTTGCCTTTCTCCTCTACCTTAGAACTTGCTGAACTCCAGTGAAGTCAAAGGTCATTAGATTTACAACTCTTTGCTAAAAGTGGAAATAACCTTGTGGAAATAAGCTCACCAGGATGCAGTAATGGCCAAAGTCAAACACGGCTTTAAATGTGAGATAAACTCACAGAGGATATGTCCATAATGGATATTAGCCATAATGACAAACAGTTCAATCCTTTGTTTACTCCAGTCTAAGCCCATTGAAATCAATGGGCTTAGACTGGGGTACGTCTGCTTAGGATTGCATTGTAAATGAAACTTCCATGATACCAGTGCTGGGCGGGGTACTAACAGAGGGAGGCTTTGACCTCTTGTGTTCTGCATGCAGGATTCCCATGGAAAGTTGGTTGCCCACTATGTAGAACAGAGTGCTGGACTAGAGGGATCATTTTGGTTTATTTTGTGACATATAGAACACTGTGGCTCAATAAGCCATTTAATTCATTACAGTTAAGCTACTGGATCTATTGAGACATGGCTCAGTGGGGCAAAAAAGATCCCAAATTAACAGGCCATTGCTCTGATAAAGCAAAGGCAGCTGTTATGTTCTAAATTTCTCTTGTACCACAAGAGATTCCAGTTACAATGAAATTGACAGACAACTTGGCCAAGCTTCCTTCTTTTACCTCCTATAACATTCTGAACTTGTACATTATGTATATCTCTCTCTCCATGCGACATGTCCAATTGGAAATATATATCTCATTTTATTTGGTGCTGTTCAATTGAGCCAAACATAAAAGCACCTTTTTTCTGAAATACTAAAGGCTCTATTAACTCCAAGTTGAGCATTTAAAAATCCCATTGATTTCAGCTTGAGAAACTCATGCATGTAGCTAACTCAACCACTGTAATATCAGCTGGAGCTAAAAATGCTTACATTTGTCCGGGCCATGCCCTATGTATGCATGTTGCTTTTTAATTAAAGCTGTTAAAGCTTTTAATTAGCACCATAAATCACATACGGCAATTTCTCCCTAAACTGTCTTTAAGTCCTTCTGTGTGTGTGTGTCTGTGTGTGTGTAATCTGAAAGGCAGCAAAGAGTGAATTTGACTTTGCTCTGCAAGTAATGGAATAGCTATTATATATTTAAAACAGGAGAATAGCAGTTGTTGTTGTGACCCAACCCATACTATTTACATTATTTATTTTCTCGTGAATATTTCTTAAATATATAAACTTGGCATCAATTCAGACAAAATCTTATAAACACTACCACTACATACCAACTCAATATTGTATTCTTTCCCTGGAAGCCAACATTGTTTTTGCTGCTCTGTGACTTTTTAAAATCCAAGAATGGGAAATTTAGATCCTGCTGAAATATCTGGGGGGAAAGGCATTTCATTTCTCTGTAACCCCAGGCAGCCTCTAAAACTTCAAAATCTGTATGTGTACAAATTAATCCCTAAAGTGTGGTCTTTGGATAGTTGTTAAGAGGGGAGAAGAGATCTTTACTTTGTATTAGTTAGAGGTGAAAATATGAATAGTATATAAGTAAGAATGATATAGTATATTTTATATTATAATCTTGAAAGTAATATTAGAGACTTATTATAAACATGGTAGATATAGATATGTTATACCATATATTATAATTAATTGAATTGCTTTAATTAGAATTTCTTAGACTAATTCTGAATTAGCTCATGTGCAGTTTGGCACTGCTTTGTTTGTTTGTTTGTTTTCTGCCTTTCCTCACGGATCGAAGCAGCTTACTAGTCAATGTTCAAAAGTAAGAGTATAAAATCAATTGAATAACACCCTAGGTACCTCTTCCCCTCAAAAGATTCCTACAATCTCTACCCTATTGAAAGCTCTAGTGAATACAATGGCCTTACAGAACTTCCTGGAGATTTCTAATGAGGTCCACTCCCCTCCTCTCCTCAGGGAGCCTGTTCCAAGGCATGTGCTCTGGCTGATGCCAAGCAGGCTTCCTTAACAGCCATGGGTGGCAGCCTGGACACCATAGTTGTCTCACAGAGACATTCAGGAGGAAGTAGTCCTTTAGTTCCTTTAGGTTGTTAACATTGTTTCCCTCTCCATGAGACCATTGTTCTCATGTGCACTGTTTATGATGGTAAGTATGACTAGTCTATGTTTTATTGATTCACGCATGTACTCCTGCACAGTGATTAAGCATCACACACAAATACTCTGTATGTACAGTTTTATCACACTATATTTATGACTGAATCAAGCTTCCTTTCATGGTGTGGGTTTTATAAACGAATTGAGAATTCCCAATGTGGAATTTCACTTTGGAAACATAACCAAAGCAAGTAATCTGAATGTCCAAAATATGGGATGAGATGCAGAGGAGTTAGCCGTGTTAGTCTGTAGTAGCAAAATCAAAAAGAGTCCAGTAGCACCTTTAAGACTAACCAACTTTATTGTAGCATAAGCTTTCGAGAATCACAGTTCTCTTCATCAGATGCATGGGATAAATATGGGATGAAATCAAGTTTCATAAACCTCCCTCCCTCCCTCAAAAACTCTATTCAGCTGACACTTTACTGTTCTTTTTCCTTTGTATATATTCCCGAGCTTCATTCTTTTTCTACTCAAGGACAAAACAGAGATAAAGTGGTAATCAATTCAAGGATCTGCTTTGTCACTACTTACCACTGGTGTCTTTGTTCGCATTGTCAACTTTGTTCCAACCAGACTGTTGTGCCTTTAATTACTGTATAATAGTTACTGCATAAGATCAGCAAGGAGGGGCTGTGAATCACTGGTTGAGCATTTGCTTTGCATGCAGAAAGTACTGGTTTCAATCCCAGGCATCTCCAGTTAGAGAATCAAGAAGCAGGTGAATAGACCTTGGTAGACTGTGCGTTTGAGTCTCAGTATAAAGGCAATGTCATGTGTTCATGTGAGAAATTCAGCAGGTATGATTTTTTTTCCTTACGTGGAAAGATGTAGTAATAGGAAAAACTTCTCCAAGTGATTTCTTGCTTTTCATTAGCAATGAAAAAGAGCCCTGCAAAAGGCTGCTGATCGCTACCATGTCCCTCAGATAAAGATTCTCTCTGGGCCCATTCCCAATTAGAGGAAAAGTCACAAAATGCTTGATTAGAACAGCTTTCCCAATCCTATCCATTGGTGGCAAAGTGCGTAGGCATGTAGGCTCCCAAGGTAACACAGGCCCTTAAAAGTTTATACCCTCAGACTCCCCCCTTGCATTGTACCCACCTGACAAGGGGGAAAAGTGGAAATTCTAATAATTACTTTACCCATCTGAAATTAAACGGGCCCCAACAAGGGACTGCTGGATACAATGAGTTCGGATTGCAGTCTTCTTCCAGCTTCCACATCGTCAGTTTTCATATTCCAGCACACTGGTGAACCGTTCTTGTAGCTATATTACATCAGCGTACTGCAGCAGGTTTCTCCATTCTAAACACTTACTATTTTGCTGCTTTATAGTTGTCTGAGTCCTCTCGTGCTTTCTCACTGACCTCTATTAAATTTAGTGACAACCTTCTTGCAGAAGTGTAGGGCCTTGCTGTTAACCCACCCTGTCAGCAGGAACAAGAAGCTTTTATATTGGCTGAGCGACTGCGACAAACCCAGAACATACGCCTCAACATGGCAGGAAGTAAGATGGGGATTGCCATTTGGGTAATTGGGATGCAGAACAGCATATTTTTGAACAGAAATCTAAGGCATGAAAAGGCTTTGCATGTGGACTCTGGGAAAAAACATTGTAAATGCTAAGTGCCTGAACTTGTTGCAACTATATCTGCTTTGAAGTTTTGATGTGCAATAACCATGATAAATTGTAAAACACAAGAACTGCTGTACTGGGTCATGACAGTGGTTCACCTGACCCAGATTCTAGTGCTACATGCTTCAGAGAAGGTATATAGCTGAAAGATTACAAGGTAATCCATCTCCAGTTAGTCACCCAGCACATGTTCATGGCAGCATGAAAATTTCATAATCTTCAAAAACAGCAGTTCCTAGATCTACATACTCCATGTTAAACCAGAATGTGCTATTGCTCTTTCCACCATTCTCTGATAATGGAACTATTGATTTGTGTTGGGAAGTCACTGTTTTGCCTTAGGGGCTCTGCTTGCACCAGTTGTAGCTACCAAGTTGTCTTAAGTTAAATCTGCAAAATCACATAAATGATTAACAATGGGTCAGTGATTAATTGTTGATTCATTCTTTTTATGGTTTTTATTGTTTTATTTTTTATTATTTATTTACTTCGTTTATGCTTTTCTCCCCAGTAGGGATCCAAAGTAGCTTACATTGCTCCCCTCTTATCAATTTTATTCTCATAACAACTCTGTGATGTAGGTTAGGCTAAGAGTATGTGACTGACACAAAGTCACCCAGCAATCTTCCAAGGTTTTAGTCGAATTGTTACAAGTCATCTCAGAAATAGAAAAATATTGACAGAGCTGGATATATGTGCTTTGTTCCAACTGTTTTAGGAGTAGAACATGAATTTCCACTGGACAGAAGCCAAGTTAGGTGTAAGGCAGTCTTTGCCTGCATGCACTTCCTGCTGCATCAGTCCCCTCCCCACAAAAAGCTGAAAAAACAGGATTAGTTGTCTGTTTCAGGGCCTTTGCTAGCCACTTTGAGTCTGAGGAGATAAGGCACGATAAAAATGTCTTAAAGAAGGAACTTGTTCTTAGACTGGCTTAGGCATTGTTTTGCCTGTTTTATATTACTGGAAGGAAGCAACTAGCTGAACTAAGCCTGGCTGTGTATTTAGCTGTATATGCTGCGGTTGCCAAACTCCAAATGAGGCCTGGAGTTCTCCTGGAGATTATAACCCATCCCCAGATTACAGAGATCAGTTCTTCTTGAGAAAATGGTGACTTCACAGGGTAGACTTTATGGGGGTGGACTACATCACATTCCCGCTGAGTTCCCTTTCCATAATTCTGTCCCCTGCCTCCAAATCTCCAGGAATTTCACAACCCAGATCTGGCAGCCCTTGGATATACCCTAGCTAGGGTTGGTAGCAGGGTTAATGCAGGCTTGGGCCAAAAGGATATGGTTAAATGATGAGCAGCATGTTTAAGCCAGAGTGGCTTTTGCTTGATACTTCGTTAAGTCAAATCATACTGAAAAGAATGAAAGTTAAATAAGCTTTGTTACGAATTGGCTATTAAATAAAATCCTTGTTTAAAACCTAAGCATGAGTGTGTTATACCTTCATTCTGAGGTGCAGGGCCAAGAAAGATAGGCAGGGAACTGAATGAATCCTAACAACATGTACTATGGAAAGCTAATGTGTTACTTAAGATTGGGCTGTGAACATGTGTTGATTTTGTTGAAAAGAGCCTTTTTTAAAAATTAGTAAGGAGAAAAAAACATTAACCAATGAGAATTAAGAGCACACATGATCGTCTATTTTAAGCTATTTTAGTTCTGGTTGTTATGGCAATAGGGAATAAAAAGGAAAATATTAAAGATGGCCTTGCCCATTTGCAATCACATAGAGTTTTTATTTATTATGATGTAATGTCTCTTACAGTTCTTCTCGTATCAGACAAAGGCACTCACAGTGAGGTTTTGGCAATGTTTTAAATTTTTTTTAGACTTGTATCCTGCCTTTCCTGCCTTCAAGGTGGCTAGCACATTGATCAATAAAAACAAATCCTACAAAAACTGACAACAAAAATAATTTTTAAAAATTATAACTATCAATTCCAATATAAGCAGCATTGGAACATTCTCAAAGTCAACCTAAATATATCTCAATTATTGAGTGCCAGAGTGGTTACAGTGCTGAAACCTGTCGAGTAATCTAGTGGCAGATGAAAGCTGTATGGTGTAGTGGTTAAGAGTGGCAGGACTCTAATCTGGAGAACTGGGTTTGATTTCCCACTCCCCTGCTTGAAGCCTCCTGGGTGACCTTGGGTCAGTCACAGCTCTTTCAGAGCTCTCTCAGTTCCACCCATCTCACAGGGTGATTGTTGTGAGGATAGTAATAACACACTATGTAAATTGCTCTGAGTGGGCATTAACTTGTCCTGAAAGGTGGTATATAAATCAAATCAAATGTTGTTATGTATCCTGCACCAATTGAAGCTTGTCTTACATTCATATGAAATTTAACTATACAAGTTTCCATTGCCATATATATCTGTTTCAGTCGGAGGTTTGTGAAGGAAACTCAAATGTTCTTGTTTGATATGGTTAAGGAGCATAGCTCTGGGTTTGACACTAGACCTGGAATAACTGAGTTTCTGACAGAAATTTAAAACCAAAATTACTGAACTGTTGGATGTTTCCACCAGAGACGAGGAAAAAAGGACCCAGATTGATCACATTCCTTCCAGCAGAACTGACTGTAATTTGTGTAGATTAGGTATTGTCTCAGAGGGGTTATATACCATCTGCTAAGTACTTTCTCCTCAACTTCCTTTATATTCTCACTAATAGACAAGCTAGCAAATAATGATCAAATAACTTGCCAGTCTTTATTGTCCAAGACCTCTCTTAAATTTCCAAGGCATATATGTAGGAGGGATTATCCTATAACAGCAGAATTAGAAGGAACTTGTTTGCCATAGAAAGAAGGCCTTGAGATGATTAAGAAACAACATCCATATTAAGATACTATATGTTACTGAATTTTTTTTCCATTACAGGGAAAAGGATAATAGAAGTTAATCATGAGCATGAGAGGATGAGTTACTGTTAAGTGTGGATGATGTAATGTATACTTTATGACAAAAAGTATGTTGTATGTTGTTTTATTCTAGTATTTTTGGCTTTAGTGTTTCCATGTGTTCTTTAATAGAAATGGGCACGAACAGCAATACGAACAAAAAAAAGCCACAAACAGTCCAATCTGCTGTTCACGAACAAGCTGTTTGTGAGGCCCCATTCCAAACGAACAGGTGGTTGTTGCAAGCCTTGTTAGTTGCTGTTCGTCAAGCCAGACAGTCTGGCACCTGCAATCAATTCCCTTGGCAACTTAGCCAGGGATTGTCGGACCTCTGTCTGAACTCCTGCGGTTGCCCTGGAAACCCCAATCGAAGCCCAATTTAGCTTAATAGGCAGGTCTTCCTTTCAAGTATGGAGCTCCACGGGGAAGCTTCGGCAGGAGTTGTATTAGAAAAGAGACTAAGTTTAAAGAAGTTGTTAAAGAAATCGGATTATTGTTTTGAATACCTGTGGCTTTGGAGCTGTGAGAAAAAGACACCATCGCGAGATCTGCTGTGGGAAGACGGGAGACAGGAAGTGCGTAACAACAATAGAGCGGCTGGAGAGAAGCGGCCCTTGCTGGAGGGCAGGAAGAAGGGAATCGCCATCTTTGAGAGGGGAAGGGTCGCGGCTTCAGCGGAAAAGGAAGTAGGCCATATTGGATTATAAAATCATAGAGAGACCATAGAGAAAAGACGCCCGACATTTTGGACCCTTTAAAATTAATTTATGCAAGAAGACCGGGACATTTGAAATAAAAAAGGTACTAAATTTAACACCACGGAGCTAAGGAAGAGAGCGGACTCGTGGGAGCGAGCCAAAGCAAGCCCCACGATGTCGAAGAAAGAGTGGCAATCGGCAATAGAAAACCTGGATAAAAAACTTTTAGAGGTGATTAAAGAATTTAAAGACATGAAATTGGAGCTGATCAAAGAGGTTAAACAGACAGTAAAATCGGAGCTGTCAGAAGTAAAATCGGAGCTGTCAGAAGTGAAGAAAGGTATGGAAACAATACAAAATGAATTACAAGGGACGCAGCAGAGAGTTAAAACAGTAGAAGACGCAATGGAGAACTTAGCAGACACGCAACAAACAGAGATGAGACTGATGAGGGGGAGAATGTCAGTTGCAGAAACCAAACACATGGAGAAGCAGTTACGTTTTCGCGGCTTGCCAGAAGTGGAAGGAAAGTCAGCGCAAGAACAGATGACCGAGGTGTTAGCTGAATACCTGGGGAAGGAGGAGGAGGAAGTTGTGGCTATCCTAGATGTGGCATATCGTGTGAACTCGAGAATTGCAACCCAGAGAAAAGTACCAAGAGACGTGATTGTACAATTCACAACAAGAAACATGAAAGAGAAGATTGTGACTAAACAGTTTCAAGATCCATTGGAGATCGATGGCAAGACAATTATTATAATGAAGGAACTACCCAGATCAGTGTTACTGGATCGGAAAAAATATAAAGCGCTAATCCAGATGCTGAAGGACATGAAAATCAGGTACAGATGGGAGCTCCCAGAGGGTTTGTCCTTCGAATTTGGAGGTGCCAAAAAGCGTATCAGATCTGAGCGGGAGATGGAGCGATTTATAAGGGACAATGAAAAAGACTTACCAACAAGATTATGAACATGGAGTGTAAAGTATTATCTTGGAATGTAAATGGACTAAATTCACCGAACAAGAGAAAAAATATTTTTCACTGGCTACTAAAACAAAAATGTGATATTGTTTGTTTGCAAGAGACTCATATTCGAAAACAGGATGTAAAATATTTAAAACTGGGAAAATTGGGCAAGGATTTTGTAGCGGCCTCAAGTAAGAAAAAAAGAGGAGTGGTGTTGTATGTAAAAGAGGAGCTACAACCAAAATTCATAATGAAAGATGTGGAAGCCAGATTTGTAGCAGTGGAATGTACTTGGAATTTAAAGAGAGTGTTGGTAGTCGGAATCTATGCACCTAATGGTGCAAAAGAGAGCTTCTTTGAGGATTTGAGGAAGCATTTAGACGATCTTTCATATGACCAGATAATTCTTGCTGGAGACTTCAATGGAGTGACAGACTTGGAACTGGATAAAAAGACTACAATGACACAAAAGAAAAGAGGACTATTACCAAAGCTCTTTTTTGAGTTGATTCAACAAGAGACTCTTGAAGATGTATGGAGGAGAGAATATCCTAAAAGTAGACAGTTTACTTTTTATTCTGCAAGGCACTCCACATTATCAAGAATTGACATGATCTGGGCCTCAAAAGATTTGGTGTTATGGACTAAAGATGTAGAAATAATGCCGATGGTAGGCTCAGATCACAACCCAATTATGTGGAAGCTAGGGAAAAGGAGAAAAAGGAAAGCATGGAGAATAAATGAGGATTTGTTACAGGAAAAAGAGAATATGGAAATATTGAGAAGAGAGACAAAGTTTTTCATACAATATAACGTGAATAAAGAAGTACCAACTGATAAAGTTTGGGATGCTTATAAGGCGGTTATAAGGGGCATACTAATGGACTTAAATGGTAGAGCAAGAAAGAAGAAGGAGGAGAAGAGACAAGAGATTGAGGAGAAAATAAAAACTAAGGAAATACAGTTAAAAAAGAGACCAGGGAAAAAGAAATTATACCAGGAAATTAAAATACTGCAAGAACAGCTAACAGCAATGAGTAATAAAGAATTGGAGTGGAATCTCAAAAGGCTGAATCAGAAAGTGTTTGAGGGTGCAAATAAACCTGGGAAGTACCTGGCATGGCAACTGAAGAAGAGAAGGGAAAAGAAAACAATAAATAAAATTTGTGAAGATGACAAAACGTATTTGGAACAGAATACCATTAGTAGAGCCTTTTATAAATTCTACGCTAAATTGTATAATAAGAAAGAAGTAAATAAAGATTCAATAGCGTCATATCTGGAGAAAATGACACTTCCAGAAATCTCGGACGCTTGGAGAAATAAACTGAACAGTGAAGTAACGGATGAGGAAATAAGTAAGGCAATACAATCTGCAAATCTAGGAAAGGCGCCAGGGCCAGATGGACTTACAGCTAAATTTTATAAGACTATGGCCAATGAGCTGGCACCATTCCTAAAGGAGGTGATCAATGGAGTTCTAAGGGATCAAAGGATTCCAGACACTTGGTCTGAAGCGAACATATCATTGATCCCAAAAGAGGGCCAAGACTTGACTAGTGTGAAAAATTACAGACCTATATCGTTACTCAACAATGACTATAAAATTTTTGCGAAGATACTGGCGGAGAGACTGAAGGGGTGGCTTTCGGAAGTTATAGAGGAGGAGCAAGCAGGCTTTCTGCCAGACAGACAAATAAGAGACAATTTAAGGACAGTGATTGATGCTATTGAATATTATGATAAGCGTTGTGATAAAGAGGTTGGTTTCTTCTTTGTTGACGCTGAAAAGGCATTTGACAATTTAAACTGGGACTTTATGTTTGCCACTATGGAAAAGCTACAATTAGGAGAAAGATTCATCAGAGCAATTAAGGAAATATACAGAGACCAGACTGCAGCAATTGTGGTGAATGATGAATTGACCAAGAAATTGACTATAAGCAAAGGAACAAGACAAGGTTGCCCGTTGTCTCCACTGTTGTTCATTTTAGTATTGGAGATTCTGATGATACAAATACGACAAGACGAGGAAATTCGAGGAATAAAAATAAAGGACTATTCATACAAGGTCAGAGCATTTGCGGATGACATAATGTTAATTGTAGAGGACCCACTGGAGAACATGCCAAAAGTGATAGATAAGATCAAGGAGTTTGGAGACTTGGCAGGTTTCTTTATTAACAAAAAGAAGTCAAAGATACTATGCAAAAATATGACTAAGCAGAAACAACAATTGTTAATGGAAACAATGGACTGTGAAGTAACAAGTAAGGTGAAATATTTGGGAATTGAACTGACTGCAAAGAATATAGATTTGTTCAAGAATAATTATGAAAAACTATGGACTCAGATTGAGAGAGACTTGATTAAATGGAATAGGCTCAATCTGTCATGGTTGGGTAGAATTGCAGCAGTTAAAATGAATGTGTTACCAAGAGTGATGTTTTTGCTACAGACAATACCAATCATCAGAGACTCTAAACAATTTGAAAAATGGCAGAGGAAAATATCAGATTTTGTATGGGCAGGCAAGAAGCCTCGAGTGAAAATGAAAGTTTTACAAGATGCAAAGGAAAGAGGCGGAATGCAACTGCCCAACCTGAGACTTTACCACGATGCAATCTGCCTAGTTTGGCTGAAAGAGTGGATGACATTAAAGAACAAGAAACTATTAGCCCTAGAGGGATATAAAAAAATATTTGGATGGCATGCATACCTATGGCATGACAAAGTAAAGGTCAACTCGATGTTCCTGCATCACTTTGTACGGAGAAGTTTATACACAATCTGGAAGAAGTACAGAATTTACCTACAAGAAGGAACCCCTTGGTGGGTGGTTCCATATGAGGTGATAGACCCGAGAGCTGTTGATAACGAACGACAATGTTTAACTTACAAAGAAATAACTAAAATAGAAGCATCTAAACTTAGAATAAAGACGCAAGAGGAACTATCACCGAACTACGATTGGTTCCAGTATAGACAGATCAGAGATTTGTATAACTCGGACTCTGTAAAGGGAGGTATACGAATAGAGAATTCGGAACTAGAGCAGACCCTTCTTAAAGAGGACAAGAAAAGAATATCCAAGGTATACCAAGTACTGTTGAAATGGTATACTGAGGATGAGACAGTTAAAACACAAATGGTGAAATGGGCTATAAATTTTAACAAAGAGATAACAATGGAGGCATGGGAATACCTGTGGAAGACTACAATGAAGACAACGACATGTACAAATATTAAAGAGAATATCTACAAAATGATCTATCGTTGGTACATGACACCAAAGAAGATTGTGCTAGGGAATTTGAACACTTCTAATAAATGCTGGAAATGTAGGAAGCATGAGGGCTCCCTCTATCATATGTGGTGGTCGTGTGAGGTAGCTAGGCAGTACTGGGGGGAAATAATAAGAGAAATGAGTGAAATTTTACAATTTCAAATAAATAAGAACCCAGAACTCCTGCTACTAAACTTGGGAATGGAGGGAATTCCAGCCCATCATAGGACGTTGATATTTTATATGACAGCAGCAGCCAGACTTTTGTATGCGCAAAAATGGAAAGTACAAGAAGTGCCAACTATTGAAGATTGGATCTACAAATTGCTGTACATGGCAGAAATGGACAAGATGACAAGAAAACTGAGAAATCTGGACTCAGGGCAGTTTAACACAGACTGGGAGAAGCTGAAACAATATCTGGAGAAGAAATGGGAGGTGGGAGGAAAACTGTGGCAGTTTGAGAACTACTGAAGTATAATAAAATGTAGAGGGGGGGTGACTTTACCGGGGGGGGAAGAGATAAATGTGAATTTATAAGCAGTTAGATTAACAGATTGATATATATATAGATATATATAGGTTAATAAATAGAATATTGATAGAAAATAATTAATGATAAGGATTAAATATAAGGATTGAGTAACCAACAATATTTTCTTTCTTTGATAAGATTTGTATAATGCACCAAACTGAATGTACAGACGAGTCAAATTGATTGACTATGTGACGAGAGTTATATAGAATTACCATAAAAAGATAGAACGAGTAACATATAGAGAATAAGTCAAATTGTTTGATTTAAATGTGTAAGATTTTTATGGTTTATGATATATAGAAATATTTAAAATTGGAAAATGGGATAAATTGTTTATTTAAGATGGAAACAAAGACTTACAGTTTGGGTATATTATAAGAAAAGTAGTTAAGGATGTACTGCTTAGTATAATGGAGAATATGTATTTGTTTTAGATAGAGGAATTTAATAGAAGTAAGGGAAAAGGGACAAAGGGTTGGAAAGCTGTTGGAAGTCAACAAAAGGGGGGGAAAGGGAGGGGGTTAGAAATGAAAAATTTGGGGAAAATTGAATGTAAATGTAAAAATAACGGATTCTAACCCAATAAAAATTTTTTCAAAAAAAAAAAAAGTATGGAGCTCCACATTTGTTACAAGGGAGCAAAGAGCAGGGGGGAGGGAGGCTCCTAGCTCTGGCTTAGTTTGCAGACAGTAGAGAGGGAAAGACACAGCTGCTGTTGGCATTTTGATAAAGAGAGTGCATTGGAGCTTGAATTTTCTTAGTGTATGGTGGAATAGGGATCTACCCCTTCAAGTTCCAGGGCTGCTGCCAGGCTCTGGGGCCAAGCTATTATTTATTATTGGTACCTTTCCTGCTGCCTGCTCAGATAAGGTTTCTGGGAGTGGTGCAGTAGGGATCTACCCCTTCAAGTTCCAGGGCTGCTGAAATAAAAGAAAGAAAGGCTTTAGACAGGAGCACGGGGAGCTAGAGGAGCTTTTGTTAGGTGATGGTCAAAAAATTATCTCTAAGTTATACAAACCTTTGTTGAAATGGTACGCGGAGAATGAAACAGTCCAAATGGTAAAATGGGCAATGAATTTTAATAGAGAGATTACAATAGAAACTTGGGAATATCTCTGGAGCAATACAATGAAAATATCGACAGCTACTAGTTTAAAAGAGAATGGATATAAGATGGTGTATAGATGGTACTTAACACCAAAAAAACTGGCTAATGCTAATAATTAAATGTCAAACAAATTCTGGAAATGTAAAAAACATGAAGGTTCAATGTATCATATGTGGTGGACTTGTGAAAAAGCTAAGCTATTTTGGTCTAAGATTTTTGCTGAAATGTCTTCAATTTTGAAAAGTAATATAGTAAAAAGTCCAGAATTGTTATTAGTGGGGTTAAATATGAAAGATATCAATGTTAAGTACAGAGTTTTGGTATATTATATGACAGTGGCTGCAAGACTACTCTATGCTCAACACTGGAGACAGGAGGAGCTATCAGAAGTTCAAGATTGGATCCAGAAATTGTTGCACATGGCGGAAATGGACAAATTAACAAGGAAATTGAGAGAACAAAATCCAAAGGAATTTGCAGAAGATTGGAGTAAATTTAAAAAATATGTAGAAAAGAAATGGGATGTGAAAGATCAGTTGTGGTCTCTTGACAATTATTGAGTATGAGAGAATTAGAAATATAAGAACTTTGCCTTAAGTGTTAGGAGAAAAGCTACTTAGAGTTAGTTACTAGGGGAAAAGGGGTCAGAGTGCTGTTGGAAGTCAATATGGAAAAGGGGGAGATGGTGGGATAGCATATATTGCAAAAAGGGGTATATTTGTTGTAAAACGTTTTTGGAATGTATGTGAACCCATCCAATAAAAAATTCTTTAAAAAAAAAAGTTCCAGGGTTGCTGCTAGGCTCTGGCCCAAGCTATTATTATTGGTACCTTTCCTGGTGCCTGCTCAGGTCAGGTTTCTGGGAGTGGTGCAGTAGGGATCTTGATGTATGATGGCTGGAGGAGAGCCTGCTGTCCCCCACAAACAGCCAACCATGAACATGTTTATGAACAGGGCCATATTCGTGGTTGTTCATGAGTCCCTGTTCGTGGATGGTAACAAACAATAAACATCATGTTGGTTGTTTTTTTTCTGTTTGTGCCCATCTCTACTCTTTAATGAGGTTTGCCAGCCCCCTCTCCTCCAGCTGGTCCCCACTTCTACCACTCAGCTGGCCAGAGGGAAAGAAATGGTGGGAAACAGGGGACTTACTGGGAAATGCAGGCTCTTTCCAGTGATGTCATCATGCTGTCAGCAATGCACTAATGTCACTTCTTATATACTTGGAATGGACATCATTGTATTAGTGGGAGAAGCTCAGAGCCATTTCAGGAGGCCAGCAATGTGATGATGTCACTTCCAGAATGACATTAGCACGTTCTTGGCAACATCATTACATTGCCAGCAAGCATGGCTGGCAGCTAGTAAGTCTCTTCCCCCAAAACTGTGTTCCTACCTCCTGCATGTTGCCAGGAGAGACGTGGCAACTCTATCTTTAATATTTTGAATGATGTGCATGATTTCTGCACAAAAGTTTTTCATATTCAGTCTGATGAATCTTCATGGAGAGAATCTCAGGAAATGGGTATTAAGAAAGGCCACTCTTTGAGACCATGGAGAGCTTTTGGAGGGTGCCATTCAGCCTGTTTATGGTTCACTGGTTGAGCACATACTTTGCATGTAAAATCAGTTGTTGGCATTTCAAGTTAATGCATCATGGTAGCAAAGCAAAAACTTCTTCGTTGATATCCACTGCCAGGTACAGGAGACAATACTGAACTAGACCAGCAGCCTGGTTTCATAACGCAGTTCTGTAGGTTTTATTATTCCTTTAATGTTGTTATTCTTGTTGCTGTTATTGTAGTTGTTGTTATTATCATAATTGGATGCCATCAAGTCATAGCGAACTTATGGCAACCCGTGTTGGGCTTTCCAGGCAACAATCTAACAGAGGTGGTTTGCCATCACCTGCTTCTGGATAATGACCCTGAGATTTTTTGGAAGTCTCCCATTCAATTACTGACCAAGGCAGACCCTACTTAGCTTCCAAGAGTCAATGAGATCTGGCTTGCCTGAGCTATCCAGATCATGGCATTATCAGTTTGATGTAGTGGGAGCCAGTTTGGGGTAGTGGTTAGGAGTGGCAGGACTCTCACCTGGAGAACTGGGTTTGATTCTCCAGCTAGGCAACCTTGGCTCAGTCATAACTCTCTCAGAGCTCTCTCAGCCCCACCCATGTCACAGGGTGATTGTCGTGAGACACTTTGTAAACCACTCTGAGTGTGGTGTTAAGTTGTCCTGAAGGGTGGTATATAAATTGAATGTTGTTGTTATTGTTATTATTGATGTTGTTAATATTAATATTATATAGTTCAGATGCATGTTTCATGAGGACAGTAATCTTATTGGGCTTTGGTACTCTTAGACTATTATAACAACATAAGGAAAAATCAATTGCTATCTATCTACAATACCTCTGGGTCACATTTTACCTGGTTGATCTTTTTACAAGTATGGGGTTTCATATTTCATTAAAATCAAAGATTTAGGCCTGTTCTTGTGAGCCAGAATTAAAACAAAAGTGTGTATGTGTGTGGGGTAGGCGGGAAATAATCAGATAGCATCCATTATTTAGGAGCTTTGAAAGAACCAAGACACTGCCAGTGAAATCAATAAGATGCACCTATTTTTTTCTAGTTGATAAATAATGGCACCACTTCCACCTCTACAAGGAAAAAAGAAAAGTTTAAAATAGACTGAGTTATCTTGCAATTTGCAAACCATAAAGCAACTAGAAGTTACTAATGCAGAACTAACGATGAAATAACTTTAGGTCCTCTTTTGAAAAGCAATTTGATATCCTTTTAGTGATCTTCAGACTGTAGCATTATGAAAAGTAAATACCATAAATATCCACTTATACCCACAATATTGGCCAAATGTAGGTTGTGGTTAACAAGTCATTGTGGTTGATTGTATATCTTTGCAACATGTTGCTTTCAGCAGCACAAATGAAGGATGTGAGAGGGGATGTGAGAGGTCTCACTCAACTTCTTCCATTAGCACCCTGTAGCTACAAGTTCTGATGCTCTTCACATGTCCACTCAGCAGTATGGGAGTCACTTCAACTTGGTTTGAGTCCATCCTGGAGAGAAGTCCATGTTCCCAATGTGACCACATTTCTCCCAAGAAATCAGCACTCTGCAAGGAGGTTGCCAGTTCCATGGGACTGGTTCTGCTCATGTCATTGCATTATTAACAAGTAGATCACTGGTGCATGTTGAAATGGCTCTCACACTTTTCTGGTATGTGTGTAGGTGTGTGTGTGCAGGTGTGAGGGGCTACAACCAAATTCACTCGTAGATTAGCACCTACCTTGGCAAGAGGGGAAAGGGACCTTAATGTTAGGTGGGGACATTAAGATCCCTTAATGTTTGCACCTAACATTAAGATCCTAACATGGTGGGGGGGCATACACATCTACTTTATTGTAATGTTCACAGGTTGGATCACACAGTCCATCCATGGAAGATGCAATGGTTACACATCTTTCCCATATTTCCCTTGCCCTTTTCAACTCTAGCAAAGTTTTTTTTTCTTCCCTGAGATGTCTGGAGGCTGCAGTGGGGAGGAGGAAAGGGATGCTTCCAGCCTTTCTAGAAGAGAAAAGAGGGTTATTTCATCCCTTTTCTCACTGTACCTCCTGACCCATGTATCAGGCCCCTGGAAATAACATTTCTGGATGGGGGAGGGTCAGAAAAGACTGCTGGGGATGAGAACATCTGCAGTCCTTGCACCCATGGACTGTAGGATCCAACTCTATGTATTTGTGGTGTGCTCTAATCCACCACACTCTGCCTTGGTCCAACTAGTAAGCATGAATCTATGAACCAGTGCACATCATTGCATTCCAGTCATGCGCTGGCCTCCACTTGCCTACCACATGATAAATGACAATGCAAGTCATAAATATTTAGTCCTTAACCATCCTTCTTCCCCTTTTGTTAAAAAAAAAACCAGTTCACAAGACAGGTTGCATGTGTAAACAGGAGTCCTGCATTAAGCTGAAAAAATCAGCGGAGACAGAAGACACAGGTTAACTATGTCTTTTCTCTGTAGTTAAATATGTGGATCTTCCACCGGAACCTTCCCCTACTTATCATGCATAATTGGGGGAAGGCACTGGATGAGAGGCCACTTAGGCCGGTTGTTCTCTCTCAGCCTAACCAACCTCAAAAGGTTTTTGTGAGAATAAAATGAAGAAAGGAGAACAATGCATAAACCCCTGAGCCTCCTAAAGATAAGGTGCAAATGTAAATATATAGGCAGAACATAGAGGTTGCCTGAGAAGGATAAAACAAAAACCCGTAAAAAATTAAATTAAATTAAATTAAATTAAAATGGTTATAAGAAGTAAAAGTTTTTTTTGTACACTTTCTGTGCCCAAATGCACAGGTCAACAGTGAAATGGCCACTGCTCTTCATGAGCCACTCTTGTCTCAAATGAACTTAAGAATAACATACTTCATTTCATTTTGTTTATATATTATTTCCTGCTCAGAAAGCAGCATGCAGAAGATTATTAGTAGGTGTGAGTGCACTTTCTGTAGAACAAAAGCTTAAGCTGGAGAAACTGGTTTGAACTAGCTCTGTGGTAGATTTGGAAGATATACTGAGGCATCTGGTTGGTATCCTTATTTAGATTCATCTCCTGGTTTCAGCAGAATTTACTACCTACCAGATCCAGATCTCTGAATGTAAAATGATGCTAATTAGTACACAATGTTTATGTAGTAGCAATAGACAAGACCAGAGACATAAGTATTCCAGAAATTGTCAGGCAAGCACTGAAACCAATAGCTATAGTACCCAAAGCATTTTAAGGTGTTTTTTGTCAAGTCAACATTTTTATCTCTAGTGTTTGTGGAATATCTTAGGAAGGTACATAAATCAGGGAAAGGTGAGTGACGGCATATCTAGACTACAGAAATGCAGCCTGATCCTATTCATGTTTACTTGACTTTTGTCACCTTTGAGATGATACATTTAATGTTAATATCTACAAATATCATACTGGTTTTTGTCATCATTTGGAGGGTTTTTTAAAGAGGAAGTTTCTCCGTATCCAAATGACTCCCAAGATTTTAGAATTCCAAATTATCTGGACTTATATCTGAAGTAGAACTGATCTATTAGGAATGCTCCATTGTTCTGTTTCTTGTTTCTGAATTTAGTTTATGGTATATACATAGTTTGCCTTCTGTTCATCAGAAAACTTTCCCCCTCATCTATGTACCAGTCCATATGTGGGCACTGATAAAACACTTCCCTTGATGTTTTTGCATACACAGTTGCATCAGGGTTCTTTTTGAGAATTGTTTTTACAAATGTGCAGGAGACTGTATGTCATCCGTACACCACTGGATATAAAGAACAGTCATGCAGTCATACATAGAATCCCATAGATACTGGTTTTTGCAGTGCTTTATCAATGCACATATGCTCATCCCATTCTCTGATCTGGAATAAAAATATATGAATTGAAAAGCCAACAACTAGGGTTGCCAGGTCCCTCCTGGCACCAGAGGGAGGGAGGTAGTGGTGGCAGTGCACACATCCCCTCTTTTGTTTTGCAGTTTGTTTGTTGCAAAATCTAAGTATTCTGGCTAAGGAGTCTCCCATATTTAGCCTGCAGCTAACTACACATTGGTTAATGTACATTTTAAGGTTTTCTAAACATAGTTGTGGGCATCCAAATATCCATGGGCTTCACAGAGGATTGTCAAGTGGCAGGAGGGCTGGGGGAGGGCAGGGATGACAGAGTTTTCATTGATTCTTAGAGCTACCCTTTATCACTTCCAGGTTATACCCAGAAGTGATGTAGCAACAACAGTGACACTGCTGTTTTTTTTTTAATTCTTCCACCACTGCTCAGAGCAGCAGTGAGTACAAGAGCTTGCTGATGCAGCATAGATGAAGCCCAACTTTCCTGTTTCCCTGTCCTGTGGCAGATCCTGAGGGCCCCCCTGTCTTTTGTTCCTGAAACTGAGCCCCAGGAACAGTGTGTATGGGCAAAGTGAGAGTCTGCAGTGGGAGGAAGGGATCAGCAGAAGTCACCATACCCTTTTTTGCAAACTGAAATGCTGTTCCATCACCTGGTAAAAAGTGGTGTTTTCGACTTGGTCCAATCACTTATTTAGAGGACTGGGAGCCAGAATCCAAAATTCCCTTCTTTGCACCCAACAGTCAAGGAGGACAGAAATGGGGTAGATTCAAAGTACCATTTGTTAGGCACTACATGTGCTATCTACAAACCTATGTCAGATGGCACACTGCACGAGCTAACTGTAGAGATCAGCTATTAGGAACTGCACACACATAACCTTATCATGGCCACTGAATCAGGACAAACAGACATGGCTTTCTTTACAAGATACATACCCATGGTACCAAGCAAAGTCCCCACAGAAGACCTGAACGTGTCAATCAGTTGTGACAAATGCTGATTTTCTGAGAGGTTTGCCATTACAATAGTAGAAAAGATACATTAAAACCAAGAGATGCTGGCCATAATCCAAAGCATAATAAATAAAGATGATAGTGCAGTTCAGAGAGAATATAAAACAACTGCTGATTTACAGCTCATTCTGGATCACTGCCACTGAGTAAAGGGGTTTAAAGAATTTAAGCATATTTTATTCATAGGGATTTATGATAAAATGACAAATATGGCCATTTGATCTTCAGAGGTATAAACTCTTATTACTGTAATTCAGTTTAAAGCACTTTTCTTCTAAAGTTAATCTCAACAAATCATATTAATCATAACTGCAAAGCAATGTCTACTTTTTGGGCTCAAATATTCTGAATACTAGTAATAGTTTTAACATGTAGAAAATGACCTAAATCAGCATGAAAATACAGAAATAAAACTGGGATTAAGGAAAACCTCTCTTTGGCAGCTGACAGAGCAGAACAGTCACAGTCACACATGACCTGTAGTTGCTAGTTATTGAAGTAATCTGATCTCCCTGCAAGGAGCTCTGAAGGACTTAATACTGAAATCTTAAGCAAAGTTACTCCAATTTGACTATAGTACTAGTTTTCCTTCCTGGCACTCCTCAGGATCAAATCCCCCTTACTTTCCACGGCTGAAGTTCTCATATACCATCTGAGCATTCTTATTAGGAATATGCAAAGAAATGTTATTTAGGTTCAGGAATAGCTCATTTTATTTTTGTTTGGATTCTTTAATGTTGTTATAATATTAAAGTTATCTGATGAAGGGAGCTCTGACTCTTGGAAATCTAGTTGGCCTTTAAGGTGCCACTGGACCTGAAGCTTGCTCTTTTACTGCAGACCAACATGGTCACCCACCTGAAACTGTAGTAGTCAAGTGACACTTACATTAGTTTTGATGGGAAACACATTCCCATCTCTTTCTCACACACATGCACACATACACACACATGCAGACACACCCTCGCCCAAGGGATCCTGTCCCCAATTTCAGGCAGATAGGAGAAAGTACGCTCAGTCAAGAGGTAATTAACAGTGAAATCCTCAGCAGAGTTATACCTTTCTAAGTCCATTAAAGTCTATGCACTTTTCACATTTTGGGAAAAATGCTAAATGTAGAGTCTCTCTATACAAGACATTTTACATGGGGACACTCAAGTGAAAGATTATTTTCCAAACAAGTTTTGCATTTCAAGTGTGAAAGTGGTTTGGAAAATTAGACACAGCTTGACAGTTCCTATTGAAAACAAGATGAGGACTGTCAAAGGGAGCACTACAAGATAAACATTTACTGAGTAAATGGAAACTGTTTAAAAATTCATCTTAATGTAGCTTTTCATTAAGGGATGGATTTCAGATCCAGTGCTTCACCTGCACTCTTCAGTAATCCTTCTGATATTAAGCATATAATTCAAATCACATACCCTGCAGAGATTTCTTGTTCAGGGCTCTCTACCCTGCCCTAATAATTGGTAAAAGAACTGCATGGCATCACATCCCTGCAACAATGTATGATCTTGGCAACATACCCTCCCCAATCCTGCCGATTCATATACATGGGAGAGTCCCACCATGCACAGACTTGCTCACTGAAAGGAGCAGTTCTGCCTTATAGGCTCTCTTCCATGCATGCTCCAATGCTGAAATGAACAGGGAAGGCCTGCACCTCCCATGTACATACTTCAAAGGAAGGTTTATGCATTCATGTAAAAATGAATGGAAAAGAAAATGAATGAGCCCCATTACTTTTCTTGGTTTTGTAATAACAGAAACAAATGAGAAAAACCAAAACAAATGAGAAACTAATGAAAAAATCTGAGTTGCTTCATTTTTCATGCTTTCCCCCCATTGTTTTCCATTGACAATGCAAAACAATGCAACAGTGGCATTTTGCATTGAAAAATGAAAGATGTCAACAGATTTCAGCTCCTCATCATTGATCTCTTCCATTTCCTCTGGTTTGGCCTTAAGCCTGTCCATTTCGGGTAGCCAAGATCATTAAGGGCTGGCATACCTTTCCTATGTAACGAGGAAAGGCTAAAGTCTGTGACTTTTCAATTTAGATGATGATGGGGAGGCATGATAGAGGATTATAAAATTAAACATGGGGTGGCAAAAGGGATGGAGAGGTCTTTTTCTTCCCCTCCCATAATATTAGGCCTCAGGGGCACCCAATGAAATTGATGGGTAATGGATTCAAGACAGACAAAAGGAAATACTTCTTTACTCAATGAGTAATTAAACTCTGGAATTCACTTCCAGTGGACATTATGTTGGCCACAGTATTGATGGATTTAAATGGCTTGGACTGATTCCTGGAGGACATCTATCAATACTAACCATGGTGACTAAAGAGAACCTTCATATCCAGAGGCAGTAAACAGCTGAATACTAGCAACATTTTTTGCTAGTATTTTTTTTAATACTAGCAACATTTTTTTTAAAAAAGGCTTTTGTCTCTGGGTTCTGTTTGTTGGCCCTCCAGGGAAACTGCTTGGCCAGTGTGTGGAACAAGTTGCTGGATTCGACAGACTACTGGCCCTGCCCGTGTGCCAGTTTCTGCAAGCAAAATGTTTGTCCCTCTACCTGGTACGTACAGCACCTAACACAATACAATAGCAAGCAAATATCAGCCAGTGATTATACGGAATCAAATCAAAACTCTTTCCAGGATACTGAACCAATAATGTAATTAGTGTAAACAAAAGTTTGGAAAGGCAAACTTATCAGTGCAATCCTCTTTGGTAGCAAAATCTGCAACTCTGTTTATTGGTAAATATCCCTGTCAGTTACAAATCTGCCTAGGTAGCTACTTGAACCTTAGCATCTCTCTCTGATTTACAGTCTTATCTAGGATTGCCAGCCTCCAGGTGGGGTGTGAAGATTTTTCAGAATTACAACTGATTTCCAGACTGCAGACATCAGTTTACCTGGTAAAAAAATGGTCACTTTTGAAGGTGGATTCTATGGCATTATACTCCAGTGAGGTTCTCCTCTCCCCAAACCCTGTTCTCCCCAGGCTCTGTCCCCAAATATCCAGGAATTTTACAAAATGAAGTTGGCAACCCTACTCTCATCTCATTCCTTGGTCAGATGCCTTTATCTGACACTGCAAAAATCAAATCAATTTTCTTTCTTCCCGAGAAGCTCTAATCCCAAAGACATCACCCTTACATGTTTGACAGTGGGTTGGGCAACTTTGATTTGGTTTAAAAACTCCTATCACAAACAAGAAATTCAGGGGAAAGAATAACAACACAATAAAAAGACTTTCTACTACTAAGTTGTTTCCATACATATTGGATAAGCAATGACTATTGGATGTTTATGGTGCTCTCAAAAATTAAATTGTTTGGTGCTATTTATTCCATATTTTATATGTATCTTCATTTTGTTCACATAAGAATTCAGAGAGACAGAATAGTACAAGGTTCCTTCCCCTTCTTTTCATTCATTTGCATCGGCCTATCTCCATATAAATGATAAATCAGACTTGAGCATGTGCTTCCTGAAGTTGCATTATTAAAGCCTACTTCCTAGTGTTGATTATTGCCTTTGACTTCAATTTGTGGTTGTCTCTTACTGAATTATACCAAGAAAATGATCTACAGATACTGCTTCTTTACGACTGCAAAATATAGCTGAATACAAATGTGTCATTTGCAAAGCAACTGGATTTCTAAGGTTAGCTACCTCTCCCCATCAGTCACTGCTAATAATCCCATTGGCACAACACAGGGACAAAGTGAAGGATTGCTGTAACTTTTCCAATTATTAATTATGAGGACAAGTAAGGCGGTTGTCACTTGTTTGCATGGACACAGTAAGGACATTATTGTTTATTGCCTGTGGTTTTGTTTACTGCACACCAATGTGATTAATAAGGTATAGGAAATGGGCATCATTAAGCCAATGTTCTGCACTAATGATAAAGATTAGCACCTGTGTGTGATGCTTCACTGTCAGTGACTCATTTCAGATCTATCAAATAATGGCAGAATCATCTCATTCCATTTTGTTTGAAACTTATCTCAGTTCGACAGAGGACACAGATTTTTAGAGGGGAAAAAGTAAAATAAATGAAATATACTTACAATGTATACTGGGAAATAAACCTTTGACTAATAATCCCCCACCTTTCCCTACATCCCCAAAGACTAAGATAAAATAGAAGGCTTTGTTTACCTACGATGCAAAATAATTTTCCCGCTTATGGTAATAAAACTTTATTGCATTAAGAAATAGCAAGAAATAATGAACCTTTCTAAGAAAACTGAGAGGGGGGCTCTTGTTTACACACAGAATCTCAATTCAGGAGCAGGGCTGGAGAATGGAATTTTATAAAGCCAGTTCCAACTTATTTCCATTAGCAATTATACAAAAGGCGCTATTACGGGAAAGACCTCTAGGACAGCTTCTGGAATGCTTTCCCCAGAGAGATCTGTTTGGATCCCATTCTTCCTCCTCCCACCCCCTGGTTTTATGAAACCAATGAAAACTATTTTATTTTTACAACTGTTGGTACCCCCTAGACATTTACCTCTGCTTCTTTTTGTGAAAACTTGCTATGCCAGTTTTAAGAGTTGATTGTACTTTGCATAGTGATTTCAAGTACTTTTGCACTTTGAACTGTAGATCCCATCAGGTTATCAATCTAAATACTGCAAAAACAAGTTTATATTGTTTTATTACTGTTTGGGGGGGGGGGGTCTTAATTTACAGTAGCAGTATTACACCCTTCTAAGTCCACTGAAGTCCATACATGGTAATGAACATATGAGTGTACAAGGAAGAACTCTAACATAATTCATTGGACTTAGAGGCATGTGACTCTTAGGACTGTAATGTATGAAATCTATAAGACACCCACTCCCTTCAAAGAGCATCCATGACATAAATGTCAGTGGACTAGATTCTACTTCACCAGGTGCATGAAGTGTGTGTGCAGTTGTATTGTCGAAGGCTTTCACGGCCGGAGAACGATGGTTGTTGGGGGTTTTCCGGGCTGTCTTGCCGTGGTCTTGGCATTGTAGTTCCTGACGTTTCGCCAGCAGCTGTGGCTGGCATGAAGATGCCAGCCACAGCTGCTGGCGAAACGTCAGGAACTACAATGCCAAGACCACGGCAAGACAGCCCGGAAAACCCCCAACAACCATTGTGTGTGCAGTTGTTGAGACACACACATACATGGGCATAAAGGGGAAAATGGTAAACTGCAGAGTCAGAAATGAAATGCAATCACAGGTATACAGGTACCATCCATTGTAGCAGTAATAGGCAACAACAAACAACAGTGTGTAAAATGAATACAGAATCTTAACTGAAACCAAACTGGCTAATATAATTTAGGGCTGAAATAAAATTATGAGCTTCTTTCCCACTGCAGGTGTGACAATTACTTCAGCAAGTCTAGAAAGATTTTTCAATCATCTATAAGAATATTCTCATATGCATTTGAGCTTTATATAGAAATTTCACAAACTGTTACCTCTTTTATTTCCTTGTTCCGACCCCAATTACTTACATTTTTCTCTGCGTCATATATATCTGTCAACTGAGGAAATATTTCATGCATGTGATGAAGTTCGTGCAAGCTTGTTCTATGATACATCTGTTACAGAGCAATCCTAAGGGGGGAGAAGCACAAGAAGCATACTGGACTCTACGCCAATGTATCTTACGGTAACATAAGCCTGAATTATTCTGATGAAACTTACTAGTGGTGCTCCACCACAACCAGCTGTCAGAAGACCTCGGGCATAAGTCCCTGTGCTGGCATGGGAGTGGGCAGGCCAGGAAATGGGCTGGGAATTAGTTGGCTTCCTAAGCCACTCCAGGGTAATGCCCCAAACAGTAACAGACAGTTACACCATGAAAAAGACAATATCGCTCATAGGTGTTCATGCAAAGGGAAAAGTTTAAATAAAAAAATGCACAGTCCTGCCCAAATGGTCTGGAGGAACACAGGATGCAACTATAGCAGCAACCAATCCCTTTGTGCCCTGCCTGTGGCCAAGCTCCCTCCACAGCACCGAATCTCAGCCCCCCCCCCTACATAAACCCCAGGGAGGATGCCTCTGAACTCAGTAAGTAGGAGGAGCAATGTGGGCCACTGTCTCAGAGCTCCCTGCTGTGCAAACTTAGAGCATGAGGCATCTCAGGGACAAGAAAAGTACAGAGTTGGCACTTTGCAAAATTGGGCAAGCACTTTGCACTTAACCCCAGGCAAGAGCAAAGTTGAGAATGTTTGACTAATATTGTAGACCCCTAATACCCCTCTCTCCAGAGGCTTGATGATGGTGAGAGTGAGGAAGCGCTGACTGGTAAGTAAGACTGGGGGATCCACCTGCCCACCCAGGCTCTCTTGTCCACATCCACTTCCCCCATCCCCTTGCAAGAAGCCAGGCGCCGCCCTCACAATAGTGGCCTCCACAACTGTGGCCGTAGCATGGCGGAGGTGGTGGTGGCTTGATCTTGGTCCAGGTCTAACAATGGGGCAAGCTCCCAGAGAAGCCGCATCAGATGGGGGATGGGGTGGGAAATGCTTGCAGTCCATTACAGAGATGTTTGCAGATTCTCTCAGTTGGATGCCCCCTCCCCCTTTGGGTAGAGGACAGGGCATAACTGTAGGTCAGGATAGCTGGGAACTGTTCTTCTGTGATCCCTCAAAAAGGTAGCCAAGCAACCTTGGGACTCAGAGCCAAGCTACAAGTAACGCCTTAAACAGGTTGGACACTTGTCAGCTTACCTCAAGTTTTGATGGGAAATGTAGGCATCCTGGTTTTACAGCTTGGCTCTCCATTACAGCTGCAAGACCAGGATGCCTACATTTCCCATCAAAACTTGAGAGAAGCTGACAAGTGTCCAACCTGTGTCAGGCGTCACTTGTAGCTTATCTCACTCCCTTGCAAGATTAAAGCCAAATGCAGCAGCAGCAGGAGGAAAAATTCCATCTCTGACACTAAGAGCAGTCCCACTTTGGATGAGTGAGTGCCATCAGGATAGCACACATTCCAAAGGATGGGCTCTGGTTCAGGGGTGGTAATGCTGAGGGGGCTTCCGTTGGTTTTCCAGGTGTCACTGGACATCTGTTTTGTTCTGCTGCGCAACAACAATATTCAATTTATATACTGCCCTTCAGGACAACTTAATATCACACTCAGAGCAGTTTACAAAGTGTGTTATTATTATTCTCACAACAATCACCTGTGAAGTTGATGAGGTTGAGGGAGCTCTGAAAGAGCCGTGATTGACCCAAGGCCACCCAACTGGCTTCAAGTGGAGGAGTGGGCAATAAAACCTGGCTTTCCAGATTAGAGTCCTGCCAATCTTAACCACTATACCAAACAGAGCAGCAGTTCAGTGACACCTTGTAGGCTGAGCCCCCCCCCCTTCTTCCACCCACACACACTGCAGGGCCTGGTTACAACTTGGAGGTTGCCCAAGACCATGTGTGGCTGCTCTGGGGGAGGGGTCTCTGAGGGAGCCCCAAGCTGTACCACAGCACTGCTGACTGGCATCTAATAAACCACATGAGGGGGTATCCAAAGTGGATGCTAGGGTGCTACTGCCATGGGTGTAGCTGAAGGCGAATTGCTGAGCCATGTACTGGCAAAGATGATAGATTTCTGGGGCACCACATTGACTAGACCATCCTGCTACCCCTTTTGCCATTTGCGGGGGGTGGGATGGGCAAAACATCAGACCTAGGGCTTTAGCCTGCCTCTCCCTTCTGCCCAAGTGGGGTTTGAACCAGAAGTCCCAGCCATGCTATCTCAGTTCCTTTCCACTGAACTATGCGCTATTCTCTGCCTGGCCCCAAGTTGCAGGTGATGACATCAGAATAGTAGCAGGGTGTCTAGTTCCTGCTAGCATGTCTCTTGGGAACCTCCTCTCCTAGCCCTGAGTCTTTTTGTCCCTTTGCCTTTCTCTTTTTAGTTTTCAGGGGATGGGTGTGTGTGTGGCATAGAGAAGGTGTATATGCAAGTAGGTAGTGCTTTCACTGCCCATCTGGACCTCATCAGCAATTGGGTTGGCACCCTGTCTACTGCTTAAGTCTGTGTTCCCTGCTGCTGGGGTGCTTGAACCCTCTGTTGGGCTGAAGCACTCATGGGAACATTCTACCTTGTCACTAGGCTTTCTAAGCAGATGTGGGGGAGTGACACTGAGAGGCAGTGGCTGCATTCATGGCCAGGGTTGGTTTTGCCTGTGGCTGCCACTCATGGAGCAGCCAACAGAAGGTGTTATCTGATTAGTGGATGCTGCCAGAGTTTTTATGTAGACTGGAGAGCTCACTCTGCTCCCTATACCTGGCTGGGTTCATCCATTGACGTATCCTCCCTCCTGAAAATCCTTAGGGAGCAGACTGGTGCTGAAATTAAGCAGGCATCTGTACACCTCCGCCACAGTGCCCCTTGGGATTCCATTGTTAGTCTTGAAAGAGCCACAACATTTTATTAGTTTGATATGACCGATCTCTGCTTTTTTATATCTTACAGATCTTTAAAAATGAAAAGTAACATCTGAACTTAACTTTAGTTTTTTATATTTTCACCACTGCTGAATACGGGAATTCCTGGTTTAATCCAGAATCTCTTCGATCAATAGGTGCTTGATAATTGATCTTTCTGGGAGATATATTGCATTCATAGTCTTTACACTGTTAACAAAAAGTAAAAACCATGCTATGATCTTGGTTTTGTGAATACCAAACCAAAAACAAGATTTAAAAGAATCAGATATTGCCAGAATGTGATAAGTTTCTTGCTGATGTCCATTGCTATCTATTAAAAAATTCTCAGTGTTTAAAATTTCTTTATCTTTTATTGTTGCAACTTCTAGAGAACTAAAAAAAAAAGTTCATCAGAACATTTAATGCAAATATTTTTTGTATATTCAAAATATCCATAGACTGCTTAATTGGCCCAATTTTTACAGGAAAAGCTATTAAGAACTCCTTTGGATTAGAAGTCCATTGTTAAAACTTGGAAGAATCTTGCATAGCTATGGGAAGAACTTATCATTTTCCACAAAAGACTGACAGAATTTATAATGATAACAATGATCAGCCACATCAGCGTTCAATTGTATCATAAGAAATGGACAGTCTGAAAAGAATAAGGTAACCAGAATAATGATTCATACTACGACAAAATTCCGTAGATGTGACTAATGCATAAAACCATCTCTAATGCCAGAGGGGAAAGCAAAACTACCTTACTGCCTTTGCTGACCTGCTCTCCAGTTAAGTAGTGTCTAGGAATACGGCTTTCTCAATGGTGGCACCCAACTGTTTCCCTAGAAGTTCATCTGGTGCTGATATATTGACACTCAAGAATCTGGTAAAAGCATTTTTGTTCTTCCAAAGTGAGATTTATCTCAAATTTTAGTTGGTTATTTTAATATATTTTATGGTTTTTATGCCACTTTCCACCTTGTTTTACGGTGGTGGATTTCACATTATATGTATTTTATGTTGTTCTTGTCCTTGGATATTATTGGTTTTATTGGTTGTTGGATTTCTATTTTATTAGGCTTTACTTTGGTTGTTTCAAACTGAATTTTAATTGTTTTATTTTCTTTTATATGGTATGCCGCCTTTAGCAGTTTCCCAGAGAGGCAACATATGCATTTTCTGAATAAATATATAAAGTCTCTCCCATTTCAATGCCTACATTACAATGTGCTAGCTAGATTTATGGACTATATTCAGAATTGTTCTATTAACAATGTAATTTGGAATAGAACAGACCAATTGGCAATCATTCATCCCAGAGCTAAAGATGAGATGTGAAGGCCAAATAAAAAATGAGAGGTTTATGCAGGTTCCAGTTAAATTATTCAAATGTGGTCAATTCTATAGTCAACTGACTGCTATGTTTCTCTGCATTCAGTTCGAGATAATGCAATTGGATTTGGCTTTCCAGCGTTCTGCACATGTTGTTCTATTCGAATGTGTGTCAGGTTTTGCTTTTTGACTATAGTTGAAATCCCTTTACAGAATTTTTCTGTGTCAAAAGTAGCATTAGTGACAGGCTCTCACATGCATTGCAATGTTCTCACGTTCATTGCAATGTTGCAATGTATTAACGTTGCAATGGCCTTTTCCCCATCCCGTTTACCTGCCGTTTCATCGTCAAGATTGGACATTATCTTTCCTGGACACTGGATTAGGTTGATTGAGGATTCTGGAAGTAAACCTGGACAAAAGAGGCAGGACAACAGTCAGACCACTATTTATAAAATAAATTAACAAAAATTAATAAAACATTCCTAGGAATGAGAAGTCCCAACATCCCTAGAAAAAAAAGGTGATGAGATAAGATTGCCTGCTCTAAGGAACCGAACAATTGATTGGTGAATAGTGCATTACATATATTTTAGAAATATGTTGTAATGATGCAACGGTGCAACTTTTTTATATAAAGGTTTGGGGAGGATGGCTGCAGATGATGAATGCAGGAAGACAATTTCACAAAAATTGCGGTGATGAATGGAGGGCAAATGATCTGGATCAGAGGAGGAGGAGAGAAGGGATGGAAAGAGCATGCCAAAATATTGCAGCTCAACCAATCAGGACACAGGGGGAAGAAGAGGGGGGAGAAAGGCTGGTCCAGAGATTCCACCAATGTAAAAATTCCACACTGCTAAATCCCCACCACAACTCTGCTGCAAAGAAAACATTGAGATATGTGCACAGGGAGAAAAGCTGAAGAAAAAGATGGTGCAACTTGATTCGCAATTATTTAAAGCTGATACTCTAGTTTAATGACTGCTTGTGCAAAGGAATTGATACTGTGTTTGCCCTCATCTTAACCCTGTGAGCCAGGTTACTAGTACAACTCTTACAACTGAACAACTTTCAGAGAATTATTTGTCCCAAACTATCTTTGAATCTGCACCAGAAAAGGATTTGAACCAGTTTCTGAGTAGACCTGTTCAGTCATTATGATTTGCGTGATCCAACCATGCATAATTCGGCCTACCTGGTCAGCAGTGTAGCTGCTTAAGGCCAGAGACTGCCTTTTGCCTCCTCTCAGGAAGAAGAGCTGACAGACAACTTCCCAGCTGATCTGGGAATTAAGGAGGGGGTGGAGCCAAGAGCCTTATAAGGTGGTTCCACCCCTGCTCCCCTGCAGTTGCCTTGAGCTCGGCCCACCCACGTACCCTGCAGTAGTACAGGCTTAGCCGGTCACTGTTTACCAGGGCCAGGTAGGAATTTTCTCCTTTCTCCATTTTGGCTTTGGAGAAGGACGTTTTTTGCCTACCTTGCACTTCTTGCATGGGTTGTGTGGTTTATGGTGGAGCTATAATTGGATGTTCCCTGGCAGGATTAGGAGGGGGAGAAATGAGCAGGCCAGTGAGCACCATTGACACATCCCTATTTGGGGGGGAATTGGGGTCTGTCAGGATCGTTAGTATTGCATGATGGTTGCCAGCTGAGAGGGCAGACTGCTGTGCTCTGTGGCTCTCCCTGTACAAGTAAGGTCCTCCTGCTTTATGGTGAGGTGCTATAGGCTTGGGGGGGGATCATTTGCCTGGCTGGCTGGGTCCCAACCATGCTCTTGGATGACTCATGCCCAGGGCAGTGGGACTCACCCAGACAGGTCAGGGTGGAGGTCCAGGGGTGACCCCAGGGCCTGACCTGTATTGCTAGTTAGGCCCTTGACATGTATTGATATGTTGTTGCCAAATAAATATGGCCCGTTAGTTTCCAACACTTCTTCTTTCCATCTGGGGTGGCAAAAGGAGACTGTGCTATACATGCTTCTCTTGATATACTCAGTCACCATTTTGTGTGAATACACATACGTTTTCTACCACTGATACATATGACTGGATTTGAAAAGCTAGATTTTTAACTGTATGAATTTGTAGATTACAAAACTGAAATATACATGCATTGCCAGATTCACACAAAATGGTGATGGTACATATTGTGAGGACTGCAGGTAGCCCATTCTCCCAGTACACAAGGCCGGAGTGTCAAAATCAAAACATTGCTTCTGTTGCCCATAACCCTTGACATGCTAGGTTTATTAACTGGGATGCTACTAGTGATTTGTACTTCACAATAGCCCTGTTAACAAGTTACAAGGAATGCACATCCAATCCATGCACTTGATTTTCATTTATACCTGCATCGAGCAACTCTACATTTTGTACCGGTATCGTTGAATGTATGATTGAAACTTCAGAGGGAAGACCATGTTCTATGCAAATCTGGTGCCATTATCTTTAAAAGCAGCTGCTCCAGACCTTGAATATGTTCCCCATTGAAATAAATGGCCCTGAACACCATAACCTGAAAAAACACAGAGATTTGAATGAGGAAGCCATGTCCTACTTAAAATCAGCTATCACGGTAACCCTCTCCTCTGATTGCCAGATCTGAAATTATAATGATTTCTTTTTCTCAGAGGACATACCTAGGTATCATGTTACATCCTTTAATAAAATGGTGAACTAGTTTCATACCAGCTAGTGGTATCGGTTGCTTTCTTTCCTTCCCCCTGCAGCATCTCTGCCTGACAAAGGCACAGTGTAATCTTAGGCATTTATACTAGGAAGTAAGTCCTATGTTCAATAGTATTTACTCACTGATAATTATGCATGCATCCAGAGACACCAATTCAAAAAAGATCCTATGGTGTTTATTGTAAATCTTAATAAGTTGCAGAGGTTGCAGTGGAATTTCTGTAGCAGGTTTTGATGACATAGACCCAGAAATGTCCATAAGTCCTGTAAAATATAGAGTTTTTAGCAGTGGATGGAATTAGCAGAAGCAAAATTAGAAAGGACTTTCTGTGCAAGTGACCAGTCTGTGGGCCAAACTACATGTTAACTGTGACATGAGTCAGTAGGGTAAATATGCCCCCTTGCTGTTGCTTTGGCTTAGGAAAATGTCATGGGAGGGAAGGCTGAAGCCCTTCCTCCCTGTGTCACATTCCTGAGCTGAACTGGGCTCCAGTGGACTTGGGAACATTAGTCCCCTGGTGTTATGTTTGTCTGCAAAAAGGATAGTCAGATTGGGGGCCTTCTGTCATGGATAACATTTAGTTTGGCCATATGTGAATTCAAACTCATTTTGCACGTAACAAATTAAGCTACATCCTAGTTCATTCAGTCAGTAGAATCAGATATCCCCAGAGCTTGTAGGATAATGAGTTATAGGATGTATATTTCAGTGTCAAGAATTCCAGGTTTCCTTTTTTGCACTTCTCTAGTTTTAGTAAAACTGCAGACAGACACAAGATTGCTACTCATATCAGTACATGTTCACTCAGTCCCACTGAGCCCTTAACAGAAAGCTTGGAAATCCCACTGTCTTTATTGACACTTCTTGCATTACTGTGTAAGTGAAATTGGAGTATGAGCTAATGTCTTCTAAGTGTTCTTTTTTTGCGTATAAGGATCTCAATCGATTTTTATCCATTTTGTGGCTAATATAGCTACATAGAATAATGGTGCCATAGCTCAGATCTTGAATGTCCTATTTTATAGGAAAGTACAACTTTGTGACAGAAAATAGAAAAACTTGATGCGTATGACAGTTTTCTATCTGTCCAAAAAACCTTTCTTAAGTCTAAACCAAGTTAGATTGGCTCCATAGTCTGCTGGGATATTTTCAAAGGCACAAAGGGGAGAATGAGTGTCTCTCTGTTCTTACAAACTATTTTCCTTGATGCTTTCCGAGTGGCGAGGGCAAACTCTTATCAGGAAGCAGAAATCAGACCAGATATACTCAAGAGATTATCACAGACTCAGAATTAACCTGTCTGACCTATTTCCTCATGTTTCCATCCCCTCTCCTTTGGCCTCCTGGCATCCTCTTGGGAAGAAGAAGGCTCCCTACCACCCCTGCAACCCCCTTTCCTTTGGTATCGTTCTTTATGGCTTCAGAAGACACAATGGCAGTTTGCTCGTTGCTCCTGTGCTTCTGAGATACTGTCTTGGATAAGGACTGCTTTCCTCATCACAGCCAGATAACTTACAGAGTTCTCCATTCTCTCTAAAATGATATAAGAATTACACCTCCCATGAATGGTTGTGCCTTAATCCAAGGAAATAAGGAATATGCTCTCTCTGAGTGAGAGGCCCGCCTTGTCCTTCTAGTGGTATGTACTGGTTTTCCTGACTGCCTCCTGGCCTGCAGACAAATTGACCACAAAAGATTGGAGCTGGAAAGGACTTGTTCATGCTTGAAGTGGCTCCTACCCTTTCCTTCTTTTTATTTTTTTTTATTTTTTATTTTTTTTAAATTTTAATAATTTTAATAACATTAACAGCTATCATCAAACTAAACAACAATATACTCAAATTAAAACCAAAGATGGATACAAGTTTGTCAGTATCAATACAAGAAACCATTAATACTTATTTTAAATATGTAACAAACAGAACAATCTTAACAGTAGAGATATTAATAGATGCCCTTTCCTTCTGTATATGCTCAAACCCCCTTACTCTCTAGTAGAGATGGACACAATCTGCATTACGAACGTAAAAAACCCATTAAAATGGCGATTGCGCGATTGTGACCCAGCGGATCGTGATCATCCATGGCCAATGATCCAGTGGTCGGGAGAGGCCTGGATTGGTGCGTTCGGGCTCGATTCGGGGATCCAGACACTCAGGCACCAGCAATCTATTCCCCTGGCAACGGAGCCAGGGGAATGCCTGAGCTCTGTTTGCCCTCCTTCTGTCACCCTGGAAACCCGAATGGAAGCCCAGCTTTCCTTGATCAGCAGGGCTTCCTTCCAACCACGTAGCAGCAAAGCAGTCACAAGTTGGGAGAAGACACCCAGAGGAGGGAGGGGGAAGGGAGTGTTCTGTAGCCATGGGCACTCCAATCTCATCCCTGCAAACCCTGATAGGCAGCTCTGATGGCCAAACACAGACCTCCTGTGTTGCTGAATGGGACCCATGCTTATAAATAGCCATGGGCTCCCAGGCTGGGTTTCCCAATCCATGATCCATGATCCGGGTTCGGGAACGGGACATGCTCATTGCTGTTTGGGAATTCGGGATCATGGTCTGCACCGAACCATGATCCTCTGGTTCTGTAATTTTTTTTTGGTTCGTGCCCATGTCTACTCTTTAGTCCCACTTTTTGCTGTTTCCTAATGCTGCTCTGAATGATTTTTGATTGTGAAGGCCTATGGCCACATACAATAAATTTGCAAGTGCTAATGCTGCTCTGGCCCAGCCATATTCATTTAACTGAGCTGAGGAGAACACAGAGGTCATGCATAGTCCCAACAGCTGTAACATTCTATACGGAGCATTTGTGGTCATTCCAGTGACAGTTTCAGTGCAGACTAATCCTAACCTCAGAATAACAAAATCTATCTTCAGGTCTCTTTGCATCAAAGTTCCACACTCTGCCATTACAAATTTTAGAAATGTGTTGCAAGTGCCATGGGAGACTGTGAAGAGTGCCACTTTAAATAGCCCCATTACCTCAATGCAATTCATAGCTCATGTGACCTTTTTGATAAGTACCCAGTTAAAATGCTCGCCTGTACCTCTAATCAAGATCTATTCTAATTCACCTCCCAGAAGTTTAGAAGGTTTTTATCTAGAGGTTTGGTCTTTTCTCTTTCTTCCGTAGTGTATTATACTGATGTGTGCAATGCCAGAAACCTCTTGGTACAGTTCTTCAATTAAAATCTGGTAAACTTATTGTTCCAGAGATAATTGAGTCAGAATCTCATTCTTCTCGTGGATTATAAACCATAAACTTGCAGCTGCAAGAGAGATCCTTATCTCTCTTCTTGCAAAGGTTCGCCCTTTAAATAATTAATCTCTTCTGTTTTAGGCAGGTCAAGGTCACAATTTTAATGCAAACCTCAGTAGTTGTGTAGTTAATGAGTGCACAAATTAAAAGACTCTAGTCTCCACATTAGGGTTTGCCAACCTTAATTTAAGACTTTTCCAATGAACAATCAGCTCCTCATTACCTTCAACTAAGCTATAGCTACAGCTCATTCAGATCTTTTTTTTTCTTTCAATGCTTCTAAAGAACCAAACTAAATATGATAGCAGCAGAACTTAGTTCCAGCCGTTCCCTTTAAAACAGGGAAGTGAAATCTAAAGGACAACACAGAATGGGGAAAGTGAATTCTCCACATTCTCCACCCTACACTGCATGTGGCAGAATCCATGCTGTTACGCTGCCATCGTGACTATCTGCACTGTCAACTTGCACCATGACCATCAATAAATGTCCCATTGTTTCATTTCAAGATGTCCAATTGGCTATCAAAACTGGAGCATATTGGCCCATTTTTGATTATCATAAAAAAATCTTGTGCATTTTAGTGGGGAAACTTTAAAATAAAATTTAAAATGTCCAAACTGAAGTGAACTAATTTAACAACAACAACAACCATGTGCTTATATACCGCTCTTCTGGACAGATTAGCGCTACACTCACAGCGTTAACCGAGTCAGTGTTATTATTATCCCCACAATACAGCTGGGGAGCTGAGGCTGAGAAGAGTGGCTTACCCAAGGCTACCTGCAGAGTTCATGGCAGTAGTGGGAGTCAAACCAGCAGAGCATTGGCTCGGAGCCCAGCCACTTAACCACTATGCTGCTGCAGCTTTAAATATTTGACTTTAAAAATCTGTAAAAAGCCCAGTGCTTGTATTTCAATTTTATACCTTGAATATATCATCAGAGCCCATAAAATGGAATGTCATGCTGTCTTAAAAAAAGGAAACTTCAGTGGTTCATCTAGACCATCAGCTCATATAAATGGGTACATGTGACAGGACATTGTCTGAGTTTAACAGCTGCAAGCACCTAAGCATCTGCTTGTATGGTCAGTTTCATGGTTCACTGACAGTTAGTTGTGTTGCTGTCATGGGCTGATTTGTGGGTATCCCACACATACTGCTTTTTCCACTTTCTGACTGTTTTTCAATCACAAAAGGCAGCCCTGATGAAACTGAAATGAATGTAGGAACAGAGAAAGGGAAGAAATGGGGTGTACCTGCCCTTGATTCTTGTGAATAACCTTCAGGTCATAAATCATAAAGACCTGCCACGCTTGGTTAGACTGATAGCCCTTCTACCTCAGCATAGCCAGAAGACAGTGGTTGAACAGCTTCCACAAAAGACCACATGAATCAGAAGGGCTGTACCATCTGTGTTGGTAATTTCTGGCATATACTATGGACATAAGATCAGTAAGTTAGCTGCATGCCATATAAACAGCTACCTTTTGTTGCTCTTAAATTTGTTTTTGAACCATTTTAAACACAAGAGTTTCCCCCGTTGCACATTCTCTGCTCATAGGACAAAAGTAGATGAAAGTTAAAATTATATAAGAGTTCGTCCAGAAGAATAAACTAAACTAAAGGGTGGCCAGCTGAAGGTGGCTTAAGGGTTTTAATTTGCCTCAAAAGTTTGGGTACTTCCATTTACAGAGAAAACTGAACATGGGCAATCTGTTGGATAATGCAACCATATTTTCAAAACTTCCACATATACTACCCCTTTTATACTTTAAAAGCATCCTATAGAGTATTCATTTCAATCAATCAATCTAATGAGCAATGGTAGATTGTGTTTGAAAATCCTTGCCTTGGTTAAGGCTGTTTATCATTCTCAGGATTCTCTAGGTGTGATTGCCATCTGGAAGGTGTAATTTTCCATTCAGAATTACTTCTCTCTCTCTTAACAGTGTTTTCCAAGTGACTTTCACTTCTAATGACTTTCTCTTTCTTTAGAGCTTATTTTAGCAGGCACTAAAAAGGCAAATTATGTCGCATACTTAATTCTGTTCCTGAATACAATCCATTCATCACTGTTGCCAGACCAGTTTTGCAAGAGCAACATATTCACTGCTTCTGAAAAACATACAGCAATTATAAATACTGTTGCCAATTCAATTTGAACATATATGGAATGAGAGTAAGAGTCCACAGTGCCAACACTGAAAGTGCAATCTTTGCTTGGAAACAGAGAAACATTTTGGGTGTGCTTCTAGTATCTAAGGACTGATACATTTCATACTAAATCTATAAAATCTAAGCAATGAGGCATCACAGAATGGATTATCACAGGGAGAGGGGGGGCAAACTTCTTGAGCATTTGGGAAATTTGGGGAAATGGTAATGGTTGCCACCACAAAATGGCTGCCATGAGAACAAAGCCAAACAAAAAGACTGGTGGGGACAGGACAAATGACCAAATATTGACTGGTTCCAAGCCAAGCATCTGCCAACAATAGTGGCAGACATGGCCAGCTGTTCAATAAGGTAAGGTCTGTCACTAGCATCAGGCAGATTTGGGGAAGCGGCAGCCTCTGTATCCTGCTCCCAGTGTCTTAGCACCTCCACCAGGAACTGCAATACCCAATGTTCCTTTTTTCCCCCTAGTTCCCCAGAAGTCTTTACAAATAACATGGCAAACCACCCATACAACCTATTAGACTGTGGCAATCAGGAGACAAAAGAGATGTGGATTCGGTTTCGTTTTCTCAGCCATGCCGGACGCTCCTCTCGGCTGGTCCGGGAGGAAACGACCGGGCACCCTGACCGGGCGGCTGATCCGCAAGGATTAGCCCCCAGGACTCCCAGGGAGGGAGCCAGGGTCCGGGACGCGGCGGGAAGAACTCCCCGAAATCAATACGGGGGGGATTGCCCGTTTGTCCCTATGGAGGCCGGCAGACGTGCGCGGTGCCTCGAGTGCCGCCGGGCAACGAGAAACGGCAAATAAAAGAAACAGGCGGAAGCCCGTAAACAAGCGAATCCCTTCTGTTCTACAAGCGTTTGTGAAGGAGAGGTTGATCTGAAGAAGACTCGTTCTTCCCCTTCGTTGAGTTCCAGAATTTTGTTGGCGCCCCCCCCCCAAATGGCAGCAAAGAAGCAAAGTCCCGCTCTCGGTAAGTCAATCTCGGCTACCTTGAAGGGGGAGTCGCTCGAAGAGTTGGTGCGCAGGGCGGTGGTGGAAGCCATAAAACCCTTTGTTGACAAGTTGAACGAAACTGATCAAAGGGTGGGCTTAATTGAAAGCGAAGTGAAAACCATTAAGGCAGCAGCGGGGGGGGGCAGAGAAGTCTGCTCTGGAAAGTGCGTCACTTGTGAAGGCTACAAAAAAGGAGCTGAAGCTGGTTGAGAACCAGCTGATCGGGCTACAGATGGAACGAACGCAGACAATTTTGCGTCTCCAAAACGTGAAAGAGGAGGAAAAAGAGGATCTGTGGGAGGTGGTCTCGGAACTATTGGCGATACCCGCGAGGACGACTAAAGAAGAGGTTAAAAGCGCCATTTTGGAGGTCCGTCGGGCTTCTTCAAAATATGCAACAAAGCGACAGTTGCCTCGTGAGATCATTATTGACTTTTCATCTAAAAAGATTCGGGACACCATCCTATATAACTCATACAATGCGGATTTGGACTTTATGGGTTTGAAAGTCAAGATTTTGAAGGACGTTCAATTTCTAGTCCGGAAACGGCGTTTTAAATATAAAAAGTTTGCAGCTCTTCTGAGGGACCATGGAATAAAGTACAAATGGTTATTCCCGGAAGGAATATGGTTCAGATATAAAGATCAGGCCTATAAGATATTATCAGAAGATCAACTAAAGGATTTTGAGAATAAAAACCCAGAACTCTGCTGCACCGAGAACGAAGAAAAGGAGGAGCCGGAGGGGGGGGGGGGAGGAGGAGGAGAGCACCGCAACAGCGGTTGCACAGAGAGAACTGCGTCCGGGACCTAGAAGGGGGAGGAAAGTTTAATCAGAATTTGAAATGTTTATTCTCTGTATGATTAACCACTCCATCATTATCCTATGGAGCTATTTTTGTATTATGACAGTATGAAGGGAAACATTGAAGTGTAGTGTTTAGTGTTTGTAGTTCATTCCTCCCCCTTTTTCTTTTTTTTCTTTTTCCACCCCCCTTTGTCCCTTCCCTCTCCCCTTTCCCTGTGATAGTCTTGTGTAGTGTTGTGTAGTGTTTTGTAGTTATGAAAAATAAAAAAATATTATAAAAAAAAGGAGACAAAAGAGATGTGTGCCATGATTAATGATGACTCCATAACCTCGAGCTCTTTTCAAAACTATCTGTCTCTAACAAGATATATTTACAATTTTGAAGCATAAATTGAACAGAGCTTTAGAAGAGGACTATTTAACACTTTCATGAAGAGTTTAGTTCTCTGCTCTCCTTATTAATTGACTAAGTGTTTGTGAAAAGGATTGTTAAAAATGTAACATTCTACCATGCTCCCCTGGTATACTAGCAAATATTATCCAACTACATTTAAATACACTACAAATCCTTAGCACAATATTACGGCATAGTAATGCCTCAGAGTGGCATACCATGAAATAATAATAACATTCAGACATACTTTTAGTGAAAGGATTGCTAACATGAGAAGAACTTTCTATTATTTGTGTGCTGTTTGATTGTCTGCCTACAAGATGACTGTTACAAATTATCATAAAGAACCTGACACATAAAAGGGAATTGCCATTGTAGTAGCATGCTGACAGACTTCTAATATATTGCTTTGACCAGCTGATGGGAAAATGGATATTTCATCTTCATGGCGATTAACAGGTAGCCTGGAAATAAGCATATGCTTCCCTTAGAACTTTACCTTCAAAGAAATGGGAAAACAATGTTGCTTTTGAATTTCAAAGGCACTCTTTTGCTAATTGAGACTGGCCATGGAAAATTTTAATTTATTCTTAGCTGAAGAGAGACATTTTCATGGATGAACATCTTGTTTACTAGAGATAGCTAGAGCCAAGATAAACCAGCAGAGTAACCAGAGCCATTGCAGCACCTGTAGTATGCATCCCCACAGAAAGTAATCCCCCTCCATGCTGTAATATGTAGGACAGTGGTCTCACCCAGGAATGGAAAGTGAGCGCACCATGATGCCTGCCAATGGGTTTTTGGGGTCCATTTGCTTCTTGCTTAAAGCACCAGTTCCTCAATCGTAATAGCCAGTCCTTGCTTTTTCCCACTTCTTTGGAGCAGGAGGTGCTTCAGAAGAACCCAGGAGGCAGCATCACTTTTACGTTTTCAGGAAACACCTGTTTAAAAGACCTGACTCCATTATTGGAGGACAAACAGCTTGCAACCTGCCAACATTTTATTACTGGCCCCACTGCCCTATAGCATTTTGTGGTGGTACAAATTTCCCATTCTCAAAATTCTGAAGATATCCATAGGCTCAACAGGATTAGAGACTCCTGATTTCAGAACATTCATAGTTGGTATCATCATACCATACATTTCTACCTTCACAGAGAATGATACAATGAGCCAGAGAAGGTTAGAATGGAGAATTTACCACAGGGATGACATTTCGGCAGTAGAGATGGGCACAAAAAGAAAAAAAATGAACATGATATTTGTTGTTTGTTGCCATCCATGAACAGGGACTCACGAACAACCACGAACATGGCCCTGTTCATGAACATGTTTGTGGCTGGCTGTTTGTCGGGCCAGCAGGCTCTCCTCCAGCCATCATCCAAGTTTGGTCAACATCCCTACTGCACCACTCCCAGAAAGCTGACCTGAGCAGACACCAGGAAAGGTACCAATAATAAATAATAGCTTGGCCCCAGAGCCTGGCAGCATCCCTGGAACCCTGACACCACTCCCAGAAACCTTACCTGAGCAGGCAGCAGGAAAGGTACCAATAATAAATAATAGCTTGGCCCAAAGCATGGCAGCAGCCCTGGAACTTGAAGGGATAGATCCCTATCCCACCACACACAAAGAAAATTCAAGCTCCAATGCACTCTCTCTATCAAAATGCCAACAGCAACTCTCTCCCTCTCCACTGTCTGCAAATTAAGCCAGAGCTGGGAACCCCCCTTCCCCCCTGCTCTTTGCTCCTTTGTAACAAATTTGGAGCTCCACACTTGAAAGGAAGACCTGCCTATCAAGCTAAATTGGGCTTCAATTGGGGTTTCCAGGGCAATAGCAGGAGTTCAGACAGAGTTCAGACAATCCCTGCCTAAGTTGCCAAGGGAATTGATTGCAGGTGCCAGACTGTCTGGCTCAACAAACAGCAACAAACGAGGCTTGCAACGACCACCTGTTTGTTTAGAATGGGGCCTCATAAACAGCTTGTTCACGAACAGCAGATTGGGCTGTTCGTGGGGTTTTTTTTATCGTATTGCTGTTCATGCCCATCTCTATTCAGCAGCATTCTTGTTTCCATAGCATCCCATGGAGTTCATAACATCTGCTCCCACTCAGATTTTTTGTTATTGTTATTGAGCAACAAAAGCCCTACTTGATCAGACAAGGGTCCATCTAATCCAACATCCTCTTTCCAACAATGGCCAGCCCAGTAATGCCAGGAAGTCCTCCACAGGCACACAGTAAAAGCAATAATCCCCTTTTGTTGTTAAATACCCCCCCTCCCTGAAATTCAGAAATGTACTGAAAATTCTGGTATACATAGAAGCTAAGCATACATTATCTGAAATGGTACTTCCTTTAGTCTGTTTTGAACCCACTGCAGATCCAATTCATCAGACTGATGCCAAGCTCTACCATTAAGAGAGAGGGAGAAAAAATTTCTTGATTCACACTCTCCGAATAATGTACGTAATTTTATAAAATGGCACCATCTAGTATCTCTGATTTTTTTCTATTTTTTAAAGAATCCAAATGCTTTAGCTTATCCTCATAAGGAAGGTGCTCTTGATCCCAAGTTGTGGAATTTTCCATGCTGTGGAACTCTGCCTCCCCCCACCCCCCACCCCCGGCATGGTTGGCAACATTCCTTTTTTTTTTTTTTTTGAAAATTTTTATTTTTAATATCTAACAGAAAACTACAAAAAACTACAAAAATACAAGGGAAAGAAAGAGGGGGGGGAAAGGGGAGGGGAGCTGGGAAAAGGGGAAAAGCAACATACAAACAATAAACACTACACTACATCTCTTGTATTCCCTTCATGCTGCAATTTTTCTTAAAAGTTAACTTTCTAACATGCGATCAGATTAGTAGATCTTATACAGTACAAGCCATATTCAGGATCAGATCTTCTCCCCCCCCCCCTTGCATCTCGGTCTCAATTCTCTCTGCGCAGCTGGAGCAGCCGTGCCCACTCTCTCCTCCCCCCCACTTTCCCCTTCAGACTTTGGACGTTCATCTTGATGGAACTCCTGATGGTTGAACAAAAAGTCTGTCAGCTGGGCTTCCGATGTAATCTTATAAGTTTGATCCTTATAACTAAACAAAACGCCTTCTGGAAACAACCATTTATATTTCACATCACATTTCCTCAAGAAAGCCGCAAGTCCTTTATACTTGAATCTTCTTTTACGAGCCAAAAATGGAACATCCTTCAAAATTTTAACTTTGTTGCCCAAATAATCCAAGTCCACATTGTATGAATTATATAAAATGGTGTCCCGAGTCTTCCTAGATGAAAAGTCAATAATAATCTCGCAAGGCAGCTGCCGCTTCATTACATACTTTGAAGATGTCCGCCGGACCTCCAAGATGTCGCTTTTTAACTCTTCTTTAGTTGCCTCTGCGAATGTCGCCAAAAGTCCAGACACCACATCTTTTAAATTTTCATTTTCCTCCTCTTTTACGTTCTGAAGACGCAGTACCGTTTGGGCACGCTCCACTTGCAATCCTATTAATTGATTCTCCAAAAGCTTCACTTCCTTACTTGTTGCTTTCATGAGTACTGCGTTCTCGTGCGCAGACTGCTCTGCTCCGGTCGCTGTTTCTTTAATGGCTTTCACCTCGCTCTCCACTGAATCAACCTTTTGCCCCATTTCATTCAGTTTCGCTACAAAGGGCTGCACAGCATCAAAAACTGCTCATCTCACCAACTCTTCCAAAGTTTCCCCCTTCCCCTGTAGCATCGCCATCACCGATTTGCTCATTGCTGGGCTCTGCTTTTTCGTCGCCATCTTGGGGGGGGGACGCCAACTGAGTTCCGAAACTCGGTAAAGGGGGAAGAAATCCGCGCCTTCTTAGCTTCAGCTCCCACCAATCCTTCGCATATGCTTAAGAATCAGAAGGGATTCGCTTACTTACAGGCTTTCACCTTAAATCTGCTTATTGCCGTTCTCCATGGCCCGGCAGCACGCGAGGCGCTGCGCCAGTCTGCCGGCCTCCGTTGGAGCAAATGGGCAATTTACCCCCTGCATTGCATTCAGGGGGCTCTTCCCGCAGCGCTCCGGACCCCTCGCTCCCTCACTGGGAGTCCTGGGGGTTAACCCTCGCGGGTCAACCGCCCGGTCAGGCTGCTCGGACATTTCCTCCCAGACCTGCTGAGAGGAGTATCCGACATGGCCGGGAAAATGAAACCAAATTGCATAGTTGGCAACATTCTGTTGGCTTCCAGAGAGCCTTTGGAAGTTGACTTTTACTTGCTGTGCTTTAGATTTTTGACTGCTTCTGTTCTTAACTGTTCTTTATTACGGCTGTTGTTAGTCTCTACCACTGTTTTATTAGTGTTTTAATTGGTTTGAAATGGTTGTTCTTCAACATCATTTGGTTTAGCATTTATTTTACTTGTAAACTGCCTTGGTTTTATTATGACAAGAAGGACAGGGTATAAATCTCAGCAACAGATAAAAATGAACAGGAACAAATGGTTTCTGCATACTTCTAGCGTAACATTCTTTGCAACATCCACTGACCCCATCAACTTCATCATCTTGGTAAATCCAGGAGTGCTCTTCTGTTTAATCTATGTAATATTAGAAGGGATGCAGATCTGGCAGGGATTTTTCCACTTTAAAACACTACACCGCATGAGCATAGCAAAGCCCCCTAATCTCAGTTTGGAATTAGGCTCAATAAACATCTTTGGTTGGAGAGTGATGAAATCAGTATTTTCCAAATGCAGTTCCAAGCTTCAGAAAAAAATGTGACCTTCATAATTGCATTACTAGGAATGCCATGGGTAGGACTGCCAACCTCCAGGTAGGGCCTAGAGTTCTCTCAGAATTACAAGTGCTCTCCAGACTACTGGTATGAGTTCCCTTGAAGGAAATGGCAGCTTCAGAAGGTGGACTCTGTGGCATCACATCTTTTATGAGATCCCTCCCCACCTCATACTCTGCTCTCCCCAGGCACTGTTCCCAAATCTCCAGGGATTTTCCAAGCTGCAGTTGACAATATTAACCATGGGGTTTCAGAGCCTTTACTCCTCCTAGCCCCACTTACCTAGTTGTGGCTGCGGTGGTAACAAGAAGGTAAGAAGACAAAAGAATTCTCTTTATCCTGTATCCTTCCCACCCCATCCTATCCCAACAGTCCTCTACCATATTTCATCCATAGCCAATGTTTCTGGGAAGTGTAGTCTTCATGTAGTCTTCAGACACTACCAAAAGAGCATTCGAAGTATCAAGGAAGGAGAGAGAAAGATGGAGAAAGAGGCTGCATTACAGAATACACAATTTGGGTGTAAAGGTCAGATGAAACTTGTGAGTTCTTCTCAGTTTCTGGGTTCACAGTAGGGTTGCCAAGAGGAGACCAGTGGGGTGGGAATATAGAGGTAGCCATTGGCAAAGGTGTTATGTCAGTACCTGAGAAAACCTAGAAGTGGTTTCATGTCTCTCTAGAAATTGCCAGAAACTCTATGTCTTTCCCTGGAAATTGCAACAATCTGTTAGTGCTCCACGGAGTGACAGGAAACAAATGGCTCTGTCCACACAAGGTGCAGGGTGCCTGATTAGGATTAAGACTAGGGTACACATTGAGAAGGCGTTTCATCATCTCTGTCATTCTATCCTCCAAGCATGAAAAAACCTGGGGGTTCTATTAGTTTAATTGGGAAACTCAAGAGGTTTCCGTGATGGGCCAAATAGTGTTCTTCAGGACCTGAAGCTGTGGTAACGGGGAAGGAGGGAGAACAGGAAGGAAAGGTGATTTTTTTTTCTGACTTATACGTACCATCTCAACTCAAGAAGTATTCTAAAGTTGTAATTTTTTCTCAGATTAAAAGAGGGTATTATGAGCCACCAAAATGTATATTTTAAACCAAAGGAACATGGACTTTGGCAGCAGTGCTAATTACAAATTGAAGTGAGGGTTCCCAAAAAAAGCAAGAAAACAAGTGTGAAAACTAATGTTTGCGATGTGAAAGTTTTCATGTATGATTTATGCCCCTGCCTTCTCCCAGTTGCTTTCTGTTACTGATTCTTTAATTTTCTGTTATAAATGGTAACACTTACATGCATGGGTAGAGATACTGTTCTATGGCAAGGCATGTCCTGACCTTTCCATATCGTAGTGCTTAGAGACCATTTCATCCTCACTTTTATGCTCTAATTTCTGATAGGTTCCCTGCAGAACATAGCGTTAACTTAGTTCTGCATAACTTGTTCTGTAAACTCTATCAGCAGCCAGCAGATTATCTGAAATGCTTGTGTATAAAGAAAACTTTCCAGAGACTGTAATCAAAAGCAGTGCTGTTATTTATTAGACATATAGAGCACACGGGCAGTAAATCATACTGTTCTCCAGTGCAAGTCGGTACAATAATCAGAAGCCTGTTTTATACTTTCTTATAGGACTGCCATATTATTTGACAAAACACTTGCATTAAATCAGACCGATATTGCTACTTAAACCCAAAGCTGACTCCTTCTGAAACTGGATTAGCAACTGGTCAATGTAGCAGAGCAGCATTGGCAAAGCTTGCATTGACCAGGAACACAGAAACAGAAGAATACCATATTTAGCCATCCAAAAGAGTAATCTGAAGGAATATGACTTTCTATCACCTAAATATGGGATTTTGTTGAAGGGGGATACATACCCTATTAGATAATACTACTCAGTTTGGATTCTATTAATTTTTTAATTAAGGCCATTTTCACATGGCCACGCACCCAGACATGGTGCCGGGAAATCGTGCTAGGAAGATGCTTTTATGCTAAGAAGATGCTTTTATGAGTTTCGCGTGATCTTCCGAGCACGTGTGAAAACCGCCTAACACACCATCTGAAATTACTCTCTAGCTTGGCTATTATAAGTACCATGTTTTTCTTTACTTCTGCTTTTTGATTTGCACCTTTGCACACAGGAGACAGATCTGAAATATGAATGCTCTGAATTTCTCTTCAGCAGATAAACTGACCTTCATGAACTGACCTATCAGAGATATGTTCAGATTGTGTCAAGCAATTTGGACAGCTGCCAAACAAGTTCGTAGCTGCCTGTTGGTTAGAAGCTAACTCACAGCCGATCAGGGATCAGCTGGGATTTGGGTTTTTATACACACTGCCCTTCAGCAAAATAGCTGAAGTTGCAAAAGGGAGTTCTTCTTACCTCCCCTCAAAGCTGGGCAGGGACAGGTACAATGTTTTTAGAGAGAAAGAACTTGTTTCTCTCCTTTTTTCTGCAGCCCAAGACAACAGTCTGGGTAGAGAGAAGATAAAGGAAATCAGCTGGGCTTCTGATACCACCGCCCTAAACTTTCTGCAATTCTACAAGCCTGGCATGCAGCAAAGTTTCCAGTATCATAAGAACCAGACTTCTGGCTGATCAACTGAGAGTTGGCTGATGACCACCACCACCCCAAATAACTTTGCTGGCCATACAGTAAAATTTCCTCGGCAAGAGATCAGAAACTGTCTTCCAGCTGATTCTTCATCCTGAAAACCGCAAGTAGTGTGTTACTAGAAATAGTCACAACAGATTGCAAACAGCCAAACAGCCCACCAATTAATAGGCTGCATGATTGGTTCTGATGAATGGCAGGTGCTTGAGCATCCCTAATCTGAAATGCTCCTGACTTTTGAATTGTCAAAAAAGAAGTGCTGCGATTGCATTTTTGCCTTAGTAGCCTTCATTAAAAATAGGCTATACTCAGAACAGCCTAATCTAATTGTCTGCATAACCCCTCTTCAGTTCCATTTTAAGACAGTTACTCTGCAGATTTTCATCATGCCCAACATCTGGTTTTGTTTCTTTGTTTTGTTTTGTTTAACATCCAGCCTTAAGAGGAGTTCTGGGAACTCTAAAATTTGCTGCTACATTCTGAGTTAGTTGATTCCAATAAAGGTATTCCCTTACTGTGGTTTCAGATATTGTCCAGGGGCTCTCAGATGCCAGTTTTTCACATGGAAACAGTTTCTGCAGTGCCAATCCAGATTTTCAGCATCCATTTTGGAATTAAGAGGTATAGCCATAAATCTATCAGCCATAGATCTATGGACATGCTAAGGTATTAAAGATAACCTTGAAGGGTCTTTGAACACATTTCTTTTCTAGAACATCCATTTGAAACCAAATTATGATTTTCAGGTAGTGCAACATTTCCCAAGGGCACTTTGTAGCTGATTTATGCTGTAACAAAAAAAAAAACCACCATAGAATATTTAAGTTATTTAGGTCTGAAACAGAGAATAGAGGCCAATTTGTGAGATGATTGCAATGGGAGTTAACCAGGTCTGATTTACAAGTAGAGATGGGCACGAACAGGGAGAAAAACGAACCATGTGGTTTGTGGTTCGTCAAATTTCACGAACCACCAACTTTCATGAACCTGCCCCTGGTTTGCAAACCGGTTCGTTTGGTTCATGAAAACGTCACATCCAGGTCAGAAAATCATCACTTCCGGGCCAGCAGAAGTTCACGTCTGGGTCAGCAGAAGGTCTGCAGGAAGTTCATACCCTGTTGCCTAGGAAACTGATTGATTGGCACCAAGCTGTCTGCAGTGACAAACCAAAAAAATGAACCAAACTAACCAGCCTAAAGTTTGTGGCATTTCGTCAGAAATGAGATCTGATGAACTGTGGTTCATGAACCATGAACTGGCCTGGTTCGTGCTTAATTTTGGTTCTATTCCAGTCTGTGCCCATCTCTATTTACAAGTAATCACAGAGTTGGAAGGGGCCATACAGACCTTCTAGTCCAACCCCCTGCCCAATGCAGGATGAGTCTAAAGCATCCCTGACAAATATTCATCCAGCCTCTTCGTGAAAACTGCCAGTGAAGGGGAGCTCACCACCTCCTTAGGCACCTGATTCCTCCATTGAACTGTTCTGACCATGAAAAAGTTTTTCCTAATATCCAGCCGGTACCTTTCTGGTGGGTGATTAAGGGTGGGTAAAAGGGTGATTAACACATAGAATTCACTGCCTCGGGAGGTGGTGGCAACTTCAAGCATAGACAGCTTCAAGAGGGGATTGGATAAACATATGTAGCAGAGGTCCATCAGTGGCTATTAGCCACAAGGTATAGATGGAATTCTGTCTAGGGCAGTGATGCTCTGTATTCTTGGTGTTTGGGGGGGTGGGAATCAGTGGGAGGGCTTCTAGTGTCCCTTCCCCACTGGCAGACCTCCTGAGGACACCTGGGTTTTGGCCACTGTGTGACACAGAGTGTTGGACTGGATGGGCCATTGGCCTGATCCAACATGGATTCTCTTATGTTCTTATGTTCTGCATGTAATTTAAGCCCATTGCTTCAAATCCTATCCTCTGCTGCCAACTGGAACAGCTCCCTGCCCTCCTTCAAATGACAGCCTTTCAAATATTTAAAGAGGATAATCATGTCCCCCCTCAATCTTCTTTTCTCCAAACTAAACATTCCCAAGGCCCTCAGCCTTTCTTTGTAGGGCTCAGTCTACAGACCTCTGATCATTCTTGTCACTCTCTTCTGCACCCTCTCAATTTTGTCCACATCCTTTTTGTAGTGAGGCCTCCAGAACTTCACACAGTACTCCAGGTGTGGCCTGACCAAGGCAGTATAGAGAGGGACTATGACCTCCTGCGATTTCGATGTAATGGCCCTTTTGATACAACCCAAGATTGAGTTTGCCTTTTTTGCCACCGCATCACACTGACTGCTCATATTTAGTTTACAGTCCACTCTTACTCCAAGATCTCTTTCGCATACACTACTACCCAAAAGTGTATCCCCCATCCTGTATTTTTAGGGCTACCTAAAGCACACCTTAGCTGTGCTGTATGAATTAATGAGATGCATATGATTGGAAACGCTCAGGGATATATGCTTATCATGAGAGGTGAATTCTTGAGTTTCTGCTCAATGGCAAATTCAAGTTTGCTGCCATGGCTTTGCTACATATAAAGATTGTTGTAGGAAACACTGGTGTTATACTTGATTATCCCCACACGTACAAGATTTTTGAAACTAAGATGCTCAAAAAAATAGTTACTTTGCTTACTTTGCCATTTTCTCTCAAGTTGAGCATCCTACACTTAAATGGTTTGTTCGTAGTTTAAAATGAGGAGTGGTTTGAGTGGTTCTGCATGTTCACCATTGGTGGCATTCAGCATGACACCTCACTGAGTAGCCACCACTGTGGTCACAATTTACTCGATTGCTTGCAGGGTCATAACCTGTTCCATTACATGTTTGTGGTGATTTTCTCCATTCACAGTTGGTGCCATTCCTCAATTAGCAGCCTTCATCATGATGACAATGTGCAAAAGACACTGGATTGAACTAGAGTTCCCAGAGACCAATGCAAATATGGACACAGCAATTGCAGTCCACTTTAGAACATCTGATGAACACAAACACATTCAGCTTTGGGAGTCAAACTTAGCAAGTCTGAAATATTAAACAGACAAGCCATGCAGCTTCTAGCCACCAGTACCTTCCTAGACATACTGAGACAACCCAAAAATCACTTCTTTTGTAAGGCAGGGATTTTTTCCATCAGAGAAAGCTGCAGATAGCAAAGGGACAGGGACAGTTGCAGGAAAGCTGTTTGAGAACATTTGCAGTGCAGTTCAGAATAGTTTTGACCACTCCAAAAATGTTAATTTTTTTCAATGTGAGTCAAACAGAAGAATGTTTGCCCTACTTCACTCCTGACACGTTTGCAGTGAGACAAATCGGTATAATACCACTATATCCTGCAACTATAATCAAGTCTAGCACCAACCAATATACAAAATATTTAACAATACTAGGAGCTAATTACATTATGGAACTAGTTGTTAGAAAAATAACTGAAATTAATATTCGAACAGGGCAACTCTAAGCAAAGTTATACCCTTCTAAGCTAGCTGAAGCCAATGAGTTCAGAAGGGTATAATTCTGCTTAGAACTGCACTGTAAGCAACCTGAAAACCCCTAATGCGTGTGTGGCTTGGGTGAGATCAGAGCTCAGGGCCTATGATCCTCAGTATATAGCAACATTTTTGTACAAAGAATAAATGATAACACCTTCTTATCTCATAGCATTTCATTGTGGAAAAAAACAAAGAATAGTCAAAAATCAATTAAAATTATGCAATGGAAGTTTACGAGTGAGCTTCCATCTTTCCCTCCTCACTCCAAGTTTGCAACATCCACATACAGTCACTTTTCCTACATACAGTCTGTGACGCTCCGTGAGAGCAGGGTCCATCTTCTGCCCCTCTGCCGTGGTGCTGTCGCTGAGTCTGATTCCCTGGGATTCCTCCTGCTACCAGTCACCTGCCAGTTGCTGCTTGCCAAAGCTTCTTCACCTAGTTTAGGGTTTTCCTTTGTGGCCTCAGAATTGGCAGAGGAACTGTGGTTGCATCACCCCTAAAACCCCTCTCCTGCCTTGGAGGCTGCCCTTTAGCAATCAGGGCAAGTCTGCCACTCCTCCCTGGCTGGGGATTCTCAGCCCTTTTTTATCCTCCCTCACTAAGGGACACTTTGCCCCATTTCCCAGATTCCCACCCCGGGGTGAGGCTCAAACCCTGGGCTAGGGGCTGATCTTTGTCCCAGCCCCACCCTGGTGCCTCCTCTGTAGCCTCAACCTGGCCCAGCCCATTCCCCCTCCTTGGGCTTTGGCCCTGGCTGGGTGGGGCTTGTGCTGGGTTGTAGGTGGCCACTGTTGATCTGCTGGTGTCAGGGGCTGCACCAGACCCCAAGCGAGAGCATGCAGTCATGGCACCAGGTGATGACGTTGCAGCTGGCTGGCACAAGCTGGGCTGCCCTTCTATGGACTGCCAATAGTGGGCCTGTGCCAAACCTGGCTGGTAGGAGTGGTTGCCTGCACATTTGGGCATCCTCTTCGCTGCCACTGGGCCCTGTCACCCCACTGGTCTCTAGGGTGGCAGCTGGGCCCTCTCTGCCACCATCTTCCCCAGCACTATCCTCTCACTGGGCACCAGCCTGCTTCTCATGGTGGCCTGGCCATCCCAGTTGCCACGTAGCTCTCGGCCCAAGAGGGTGTTGTTGGGGTTCCAGTAGAAGGGCAGGTGGGGGTACCACAGATGTCCTGGCTGCACCATGGGGCAGGCTGCAGACAAAGTTACCATAATGCCCTATGTTTGATTTACAAGACTGACTAATGCGGCGCTTTATGATATCATCTTCTGAATGTGGGAAAAGTGATCACATGCGGTTGCTGCAAGATCAGGGTGGGGAGAAACTCCCTCCCTGGTTCCCAGTCAAGGAAGCAGGATAGAATCTCTACTCCACCGATCAGCATGAAACAGAAGGGTCACAGAGAAATCAAACCATTCACACCCTACACTGTATGGAAGGGCAGTTAAAGGATGTCCATAGATAACAACCCTTTATTATGTCTTCTTCAAGACAAGCCTATCACCTGCTATTTTGAGTACAATGGTTAAAAGGCAATGGCTTTAACTACACTTCCTCAAATAAAGCTTGCTGAAATAAATGGGACATCTGAATAAACATATTTGGGACTGAACCTTTTGAGTCCATTATGGAGAGAAAAGACCCAGCACTTCAGGGACTGTTAATTTAACAGGTGGTTAGTATCCTTTGACTCCGGCTTACTTCTTTGGCACTCCCTCTAAGCAAGGACTGCATTTATTTTTTATTGTAATTTAAAGCACTGTGTGATTCTCACATCCCTTTTTAAACATTCCCTTTCTATCCTAAACTGCGACATAAATACATATGAACAATGTTGGTTGTCAGACAATCATCACTTCTCTGCATCTCCAAGGTTTAATTTCAGTATGCACTCTAAGCCCAAACTGCTCAAGCAAGTTGGAAGAGATAGAATCAGTGGAGACGGCAAAATCTATTTTCTGCTTCATGAGATACAAGCTGCGTGCATTATTTTTAGGGTTCCAGTTGGATCCTGTGTTTATCTCTGAGAGTACAATAATTCTGTAATCTTTGATTTTCAGTGTTCTTTAATATTTTCATTCTAATCCTCTTAATGCCAGCTGTAAGTATATTCATCCAATATTGTTGCTATAGTACCAGTTGGCTGCATCAGCAGTATTGCGTAACCTGCCTTTGCGGCCCTCATATGACACTTCCCAAAGCCCTCTGGAGAATATCTTTGTTTATTTACACATCTGATTATTTCCTCCAGAAATCTGTTTCTATCAAGTGGTGCTATTCAGAAAAAGAACTGGAAAGGTTAGCTAAGGTATAGAACAATGATGCTCACCACGGGGTGGGGTGGGGGTACACCAAGAAAGCTTCAGTTTCAGTTTCAGTTCCAGGGGCCCCAGAATAATTCTGTTACATTACTGGTTTGTTCTGAGTTAGTTGGTGCTGATCTGTTTGGCTCTTTCATTTTCATGAACTTCAGCCAATTGCAGCCATACTGGCAGCACATGTGCAAATGCATGCTCTTTTTTTCAACAGGGGTGGGGAAATAATGTTCCTGGGGCAGCTGTTTTTGCATGCGACACCAAAATTGCACAGAACAGTGGTGAAAACAACATCCTGGTGTCAGCAACACTCTAGGAATTTCCCCCATCTCTGTGCTAAAAAAAATCCCATTCCCTATGGTGGTGGGTACTTATGTGGAAATGATGGAAATATTGCATGCTGTCATCCCATCCACTTTTGCTCCTGCTGCTCAACTGAGGCTGCTTCCACACACATTGGATCATGCACTTTCAATGCTTTTTAGTGATAATTTAAAACTGGATTTTCGAAACGAAAAATCCACTTCCAAAAGATTGCTAACGTGCATTGAAAGTACATTATTCAATGTGTATGGAAACAGCCTGAGTGAGGGTGGTGATGGAGCACAGGGGCGAGTGGTTGATGATAGACATGGTAGGTAACCAGGTAAGGCTAGAAGATGGTCACATCTCTTAACTTTACTGCAGACATGTGTACTTGTTTTCTGTAAGGAAATGCAAAATATTACATCTTCCCACAAAAAATGCAACCAAATGCATAGTTGTCACGGGAGTAGGATTTTTTAAAACAATATATAAATATCACAAAGATCTCTGCATAGCAGCCATTGGAACTATGTTCAGAAACAACAGTTTTGTGGATTCCAAAAAAATCACCATTTTGGACACTAGGGACAGATAGAACAATGAGCATATATGCTCCAACTGTCCCTATTTATCAGGGACAATCCCTGCCTTTAAGCTACTGTCCCTAGTAAATCAGTGTCCCTATTTTTGCCAGAGGAGGGAAAGGGGAATGCTATGTGCTGCTGCATATTTTTCATCTGGCTGCATGCCATTGTTTAGTGATGCTTGTTAGTTTTGATGTTGAATCAGACAATTCCATTATGCATGTTTATATTTTTGATGTTATGGTTAGCAGCCTTGGGCATCTTTATTTAGAGGGAATGATGGGTGCATAAATATTATAAATAAATCACTAAGAAAAGCACCCTCTCCCCACTCCCTGCCTTGTCTTCCATGACTCCTACACACACAAGCACAGCCTCCAGGGTCTGATTATCATTAGTTAAAAATCAGGGCTTATCTGCGTGTAACATGTTTTGCCCCAAAGAAGACACACTCAGAGAAGATGACATGCAAAATACTTCCAAGCGGATAGGACATAGAAAGCAAGAACCCCTGAAGCAAACATCTAAATCAAAACTTCAGCTACATATTTTTTTTCCTGAAGAAGGCAAACAGCAAAGGAAATAAAACATTTCGTATAGCACACTGGCTATGTAACAGTGGCAAGTTTACACATCCATTGTATTCTAAGATATGTTTTCCTTAAGTTATTTCATTGGCTGCCTTTTGTAAATAAGTTATGTAATCCATTCATTAGCAATGCAGCTCTAGTACACTTCGCTGGTTCCTGAAGATTAACATTAGCTATGTTGACTAGATTATCGCAAAAAATCAAGGGAGATCTCAAAGCATTTGTTTCCAGGTTGATCTGATATGTTTGCTTTATTTTATTTTGTATATAAGAACACTTATTGTTTACTATCTATAATGTTAAACAGAAGATGGTATTATGGAAGGTTGTTTTTAATGCCTTCTTAAACACTGAGTGAATCATCAAAATTTAGTATTTGTCTATATTTTCCAATTATTGCAATAAATAATATTTTCATTCAACAGTCACGGTAACCTAGGAGGTTGTTTTGAAAAGTAATGTCACTGGTCTGTATTACAGAAAACTGATTTTCTTTTCTGAAATAATTGTGTAGCATGCAAAGGGATAAGTTAGACCCTTTCCTCTTGATAAGCAATTTTTTTTATCATGAAGCTCTTTCTACCATCTTCATTCTGTTGCATATGTAGACCAGGCTCCATATATAGAGGAGGGGTGCCAGCCAAGTGGTAACCAGTGGGAGGTGTGCAGGGGCACTTATTTGCAACTACATGTCAATTTAGCACCACAATCTAGCAACCCCAGTTTTATATATATATTAGTGCAAAACCAACAACAACAGACAAAAAAATAAACAATCCTGGCTTCAAAAACACAATTAGCAAGTCTATACATAGGATTCTATAAAAGGTTTCCAAATATCTAAAAATAAATCTATACAGGTATGTGATACGTTCAAATGTTGATAAGTTTAAAAAGTCCTCACTCCAATAAATTACAAGAAGTGGCCTTTTGTCTTTCCAATGTTGTAGTATAAGTCTTTGAGCGACTGTAAGGGCCTGAAGAGTCCATTTCCATTCACTATTAATTAGATTCCAAGAGAAAGTAACAGTTCGTTAACATCCTCAAAAATAAATAAGTATTCTAATACAAAATGTATATGATTAATAACTTCTTCCGAAAAGGGATGAATGATTGAACAAGTTAGTGCCTTGTGAGTACTCTGCCCGGCTGACACTCAGATGGTTTAAGCAAGGAGCAAAGGAACAGCATAGGCTCCAGGGAACTAGCTATAGTATCTTGCTAAGGTAGACTTGCTTGTTTTCTATGCTTCAGAATTATAGAGACCTGCACTGGATGTATTTTTAATCATTTAATTAAATAGAATTGAATGCTTTAATAAAGAGATTATTTTCTTATCTCAGTTGTCTTGTGAGTATACCAACTTTGGAATCCATAAAAAGGTAACTGGCGGTCTTGCCAGGGAGTATTAAATTATGGGGTTCTTCTGACTTCCAAGCCCAGGGAGTCAAAAGGAGTGATACAAATAAGCCACTCTTTCCTCATCCTTCACAAAGCATAGGCACTGGGGAGGGATGAAGGAACCCAGAGAGAGTGCACAGCAGGGAGGTTCATCCATCATATTACCAAATTCCACCAGAGAAGAAACTCTCAAAACTCCTGCATGTAACAGGGAACAAGACCACTTTAGATCTACCTAGCAACATTATCAACCTCTCCAGCCACAAACTGAGCCCAGCCAGACCCACTCAAACCATACAACTCTGTGGAGACCTGGAGGCCTATTTTAGACACCTAAGACTGAAGGAATTCTTCAACCACTCCGCTGAACAAAGCGCTGAATAGACACCATCGCAGCAGCAATCACCCTTCCAACCCAGCAATGCACAATCATCATTACAAAGCTCCAGAAAAAAGAATTCCACATGAACAACTTCTGAGGGCCACAGCTCCTCATTGGACTTTTACACTGAATGCTTCTGTCGATGTACCCAGGCTGAGATAATTGACCACTTAAAGCAGAATCTCAGCCGTGCAGAAAGAGATGCCATAAACAGCCTCAAAAATAATTCTGGCATCGTAATCAAGGAAGCTGACAAAGGAGGCACAGTCGTCATCATGGACAAACATAACTACATACAGGAAGCAGAGAGACAACTCTTCAACACAACATTCTATAAAACACTACCTTCTGGTCCTATGGAGCAATACAAAAGAGAACTCAATAAAATATTAAAGGCACTCCCCATGGACATACAAGAACGTATCCATATGGACACACCCCAGGAACCATGGCCAGAAACATTCTACCTACTACCCAAAATCCTCAAACCAGGTAACACAGGACGTCCCATTGTTTCAGGAATTGGCACTATCACAGTAGGAGTCTCAGGATATATGGACTCTATCCTCAGACCCTATGCCACCAGCACACCCAGCTATTTACAGGACACCACTGACTTTCTCAGGAAAATACAGTCCATTGACAACCTACCATATGATACCATCCTAGCAACCATGGATGTGGAGGCTCTGTACACCAATATCCCATATGCAGATGAACTGCAAACCATCAGCAATATTTTCACGGACTGTTATAGATTGAATTTAAGATTAGGATATGATAAAATGGGAAATGGTTAAATATTAATGATGAGGTAGAATATTTGATATGGAAACTTTGGCATAAAGTTAAGATAAATAGAAATGATCTGTATAGAAGCATCAGTCCATATTAAGATATAGCACCAAGAATGTACATGGAGACCTTTAGTTGATCCAAAATTGAATACTGAGTAGGAAAAAGAACGTATTTAGTTTGTGAAGGTAAACGTGAAAATGCACAGAAGCTGATGAACTCTGATTAAGATAAGTTCTGTGTACTCTGTATTTTAATAACTCTTGTAGTGCAAAATCTTATGGTTCCTTTGATCCCGTTATCATCCCCTCTTTTTTCTGTACCCCTCTTGGTTCTGGGGGGAAAAAAGGATTATTATCCTGGACAAAACCACAGCATACCTTGCCACTGAACTTTGCCACTTTGTACTCACTCACAATTACTTCAAATTTGGTGACAGCTTATATCTACAGGTTTACAGCACAGCTATGGGCACACACATGGCACTACAATATGCTAACATATTCATGGCAGACTTGGAGCAATGCTTTCTCTGCTCCCATCCACTAAAACCACTCCTGTACTTAAGATTCTTGGATGACATCTTCACCATTTGGACCCATGGGAAAGAAGCCCTTGAGAGATTTCATCAGGACTTCAAGAACTTTCATCCTACTATCAGCCTGAGCCTGGATCACTCTACACAACAGGTACACTTCCTGGACACCACTGTACAACTACATAATGGACAGATAAATACCACCTTATACCGGAAACCCACTGACAGATACTCATATGTACATGCCTCCAGCTATCACTCTAAACATACCACTCAGAACGGAACTACAAGTGACAAAAGGCACAGGTTGGACACTTGTCAGCTTCCCTCAAGTTTTGGTGGGAAATGTAGGCAGCTTGGCGGAATGTTGGACAAGTGACAGTTGGACAGCAGTCAGAGAGCCAAGCTGCAAGACCAGGATGCCTACATTTCCCATCAAAACTTGAGGGAAGCTGACAAGTGTCCAACCTGTGCCTTTTGTCACTTGTAGTTCCACTCTCAGTCGATTGTCTACAGCCAAGCCTTATGTTGCAATCATATCTGCTCCAATGCTCTTGATCAGGACTCCCACTTAAGAGATTTCAAACAAGCAGTTTTGGGGCCACAGTACCCACCAAATGAATATAGAATATCTGCTCCAATGTTCTTAATCAGGACTCCCACTTAAGAGATTTACAACAAGCATTTTTGGGGCCACAGTACCCACCAAATGAAGTGAGGAAACAAATCAACAGGGCCAGACTAGTACCCAGAAACAGCCTGCTCCAGGACAAACCTAAAGGAACTGACAACAGAACACCACTGGTTGTCACCTATAGTTCTCAGCTCAAACCCATTGAACATATCATTAGTGATCTACAACCCATCCTGGAAAATGATGCCTCTCTCTCTCACAAGCCCTGGGTGGAAGACCTCTCCTTGCCTATAGACAGCCCCCCAACCTTAAACAACTTCTCACTAACAACCATGAATCGGCTAGCAGAGTCACCAACACAGGTACCAGACCCTGCAACAGACCCAGATGCCAACTCTGCCCTTATAACTATCCAAGAAATATGATTACAGGATGTCAACTACACTATCCAGGGCTGGATCAAGGGGGGCAGGGGGTGGCCTGTTCCCGGCGCTGCCAAAGAGGGGGCTCTGGGTGCGGCTGCCAGCTGCCAGGAGCGCGCCAGAGCTGACGGCTTGCCACATGGGAGGCTGAACGCAGGGTTGGGAGGCCCTCACCTGCCCCACCACACGCACGCCACGCGCACACCATGCGCACACCACGCGCATGCGTGGAGAGCCAGACAAGGGTTGCACCAGGCACCGGCAACCCTAGATCTGGCCCTGACACTATCTCTGGCTCTTACAGCTGCTCATCCTCCAACATGATATATGCCCTCATGTGCCAACTATGTCCATCTGCTCTGTACATTGGACAAACCAGCCAACCTCTGTGCAAAAGAATAAATGGACACAAATCTGACATTAAAAATGGCAACATCCAGAAACCAGTGGGAGAACACTTCAATCTACCAGGACATTCCATCAAGGACTTAAAGGTCACTGCAGTTCAACAGAAATTTTTCAAAAACAAAATCCAATGGGAAGCTGCTGAATTGGAATTCATATGTAAATTAGACTCAGTCAGACTTGGATTGAATAGAGACTATGAATGGTTATCTCATTATCAGAAGTAACTGATTTCATTATGATGGAAGTGAATTTAATGGACTAAAATATTTTCATGTGCCTTTCCTATTTTTATGTAATTGAACTATATTTTTACTGTGCAAAGCAGAGAGTGAACACTGGGGTAAAGAGCCAGGCAGATGACATGTGCAAATGCCAGTCACTGTGAGGTGCCTGCTATTTGAAATTTTGGTGAAAGGATACACTTGGCTAGGTTACTGGTAGCAAGAGGCACCTACATTACTATGCACTATGCCATACCCACAGGCAAATAAGAGAAATCTCTTTCTGAGTTAATCATGCTAGAAGTAACTGTAGAATACCCGCTGAACTTTGCTCTAGAAAACAAGGATGCAGAGAGAAGGACTTGTGTCCTTTCCCCTAGACCAGCAGGACTCGTCAAGGACTTGAAGAGCTCCTAGGGCCAGAAGGGAGCCTAAGTAGCTTCAAAGAAAAATTCGGCCACGCCTCCAGGCAGCTTCGCTGCTCAAGGAGGGGGCCGTACATTGCTCTCCTGGAAGGAGGAGAGCAGAGCAGCGTTCCCGGGCATCCGGGGCTTTCTCGGGTGGGCGGAGTCAGCAGCCGTTGCTGGCTGCTCCGCCCATCCAAAGCCAGTCGCGTTTGTCGCTCGGCCCACCCTCCTCACCCTATTTGGTACAGGATTAGCCGGTTGCCGTATGCGGAGCCAGGTAGGAATTTTTTCCTCTCACCCTTAATTGGAGTCTTGGGTGAGGGGTTTTTCGCCTGCCTTGTACCAGGTTTTGGGTGTTGGAAATTGGCTAAGGTGGTGCTGTCTAGTGGTGTCATGGGCAGAACAGAGTTTGGTAAAAGCAGCGGGCCGGTGAGCACCCTTGGCGTTTCCCTATTGGTAGGGAGGAGGAGTCTGCTAGGAGCGGCTGGTACTGCTTGTGACGGCTGCCAGCGCGCGTGGGCAGACTGCCTGGGGAACCCCACGTGCAAGTCCTTCCCTCACTGCTGTACGGCTGAGGCTTAGGAGCTTGAAAGGGGGGAACCAATTTGCCAGGCCGGCCGGGTCTCCTAGCCATCCAGGTGGATGGCTCGTACCCGGGGCTTTGGGGCTTGCCCAGACAGGTCAAGGCGGTGGTCAAGGTTTGACCCCGTGGCTTGGCCTGTACCGCTTTCCCCTGCCGCAGTTATATTAAGGTTGTGTTGAGGTTAATTAAATAAAGTGGCCCTTTAGATCCAATACCTGTGTCTGTCTCTTCATTCCGACTAGGGGGGCAAATAGTATTTGCCTGCAAAGCAGAAAATGTTGCTAATAAAAGATGTTCCTTGACAAGATAATCTTGAGGTGATAAGCAATGACGTCCAGAATTGCTCTTCCAGTGTGAGATAAGGATGGTCACTTGCTTGGACCAATGCAGTCCCAAGGTTGTAACTTCTATAATTTATGTTAATTGACCCTAAAGTATAAATTCTTATGTTGTAGCATCATAGCTCCGAAGAACTGATCAGTCCAAGGAGCTTTTCTAGCCTGGTAACTGTATCATTCTTCCTTTGCTTATAAGCGAATAAAAAGGCATATGTTTATTTCTCTCCTGAGGACTCTTGTGTATTCTCCTTTACTAGTTGAGCTAAAACAAGATAAGACACTGCGTAATGTGCAACAATTACCATAAGCAAACTGATTCCATTATCAGAAGCTACAGATTGTATCTACTCCCCCCTCCCCTTGTTAAAGACAAACTTGTGCCTTGGGTGTCCCTCTTAGCCAATCACAATGAGAAAGACACTCTATGAAGTCCTGTTGAATTGAAGCAGAATGGATTGTTTATTAAACAATGGATGAACAATTCTTTACACAAGAGTAAAAGATCCCCTCGTGCTCAGTGCTCATCGAAGCTACAATAGCAGTGCAAAGCAATTAATACCTTTTGGCTAATTATAATATTTGTTATCCTATTGGCTCGCAGAGTCCAGAGGTCAAGAAAGGGGGTCTCCTTTCTTGACACCATCTGTCTAGGGGTGCTTCTAATTGGATGAAGTAGACTAGGTCAGCCTCCATAATTGGAGAACTTGCAAGATTGCAATTCCTTATCTGTCCTTGGGCTTGTTCCTCTGAAAGAAGGAAGAACATCTTTCTTTTTTCTGGGCTCATTCCTACCCCCTCTTTTGCTACTGTTACTTGTTTGAGGGCACCCAAAAGTCGCTAAAGCCACTTCTTTGCAACCTTGAAGCTTTGAAGCCTGGCAAAGAGCTTAGTTCTGTGGGTGGAAAGGAATGTGCCCCCTCTTTCTTTCCCAGCCTTGAGAGAGATGCTGCTAAATTGGGCTGACCTAGCTTGCGACAGTTTACATTAATCAGTCCTTACAAAGAGCTCCTTTGTATTAAAATCATATAGAATACCATAACCTATGTGTGACATCTCTACAGATGCATCTCTACATCATGTTGTAAGCATTATACTGTTAGTTCTCAGTTCTCACAGCATTTAACATGTTCAACATACATTCGTCTTTGGTCCTTTGTTTCATACATCATTTTCTTGCAGGTTGCATTACAAATATTACCATAGCTCCTGGGCGTAGAAAAAGTGCATATAATACTGAAAGGCACAGAAATGGTCTATAAAAGCTCTTTCTTCAAATCCATATTCCTCACCCTCACCACCTATATGTATATGACCAGTTTCTTCATACCCTCCATGCATCTGATGAAGAGAACTGTGGTTCTCAAAAGCTTATGTTACAGTAAAGTTGGTTAGTCTTTTCTATTTTGGACTCTTTTCTATTTTGCTACTACAGACTAACACGGCTAACTCCTCTGGATCTACCATCATACCACCCCATACCAAAAGTGAAGAAAAAGAGGGAAAATATTTTTAAAAATTAAAAATTAAAAGTGTTTGAAAAAGAAAAAAATTCTCCTAGGTAAGATGCCAGAGATCTTCACAATTCTGGCTACTACATTCTTTATAGTTACAGTATATAGATAGATATGAATATATATGGACTATATATCTGACTAAACCTTAGAGATAATTAGGGGAAAATACAGATGTATGTGCACACACACACAAAGAGACCCTAGCAAGAAGCTAAGCTGTTATCCCCAGCTGGTATTACACCGAGATCTTGAAGTCACAACAAAACAAAAAAAGAGAATGAGAGAGGAAAGAAGAAAGATTGCTTGCATCCAGATTCATTTGTTTATGGACAAATGTCCTAACATTTCTTCAAATGATCAGCACAGTTTATTTACTTAGACCAATGAGGTAAGCTTCTGCCAAATCTGGGCTCTGAATCTTCTTAATTTGACCTTGGTACCAGACACAGAAGAAGGCAGGATATTTAATGTAGTATTGCAAATCCATATCTCTTGCAAGGCTTCTCGCTTTTATGAATTTATGACATAATATTGACATTTTTTTAGTATGATCTGGATAAAGCATGATCCGCATGATCAGCTTATTAGGACCCCAATACAAGTCCTGTTTCTCTCTTGCCAAGTGTAGAAGATGATCCTAAACACTCACTCTTAGGAACTGGGCAATTATTGGAGCTGGTTTGTTTGCACTGCCTGATGAATGAGATCTCATTCAACCTGCAACTGGTAGCCAAGAGGAAGCTGCAGGACCTTGCGGAGTAGCATCTCTATAAATTCAACTAGCCTTTTCTGTCCCTCAAACTACTATGAAAGATAAGGAAATGGAGATTTAAACTACGATTCAAATTCTTCATCTGGTATATTCAGTTGTATAGAACATTATGTTAAGCTGAGGCAGCTGTCTCATGAGTAGAAATGGGCACGAACCAAAATATGAACCAAAATTAAGCACGAACCAGGCTGGTTTGCAAACCAGCGGTTCGTCAGATCCCATTTCTGATGAACCGCCATGAACTTTAGGCTGGTTCGTTTGGTTCATTTTTTGGTTCGTCGCTGCAGACAGCCTGGTGCCAGTCAATCTGTTTCCTAGGCAACAGGGGATGGATTTCCTGCCGACCTTCTGCTGACCCGGAAGTGGTGATTTTCTGACCTGGATGTGATGTTTTCACGAACCAAACGAACTGGTTCACGAACCAGATTTGTGAAGGTTCGTGATTCGTGAAATTTGACGAACCACGAACCACATGGTTTGGTTTTTTTTCCGGTTCATGCCCATCTCTACTCATGAGTGATAGTTTGATCTTCCAAGGCAGCAATTTTAGTCTCTATCTGTTGAACTCTTGTACCGATAGGCTCAATGTACTCCTGGAGTTGTTGAATCTAATTATCAATTGCCTTATCATTAGCGGAAAGTTGGTTTAGTTGCTTAGATTGTTTTTCAGCTGAGCTCCCATATATTTCAACAGAGAAATGGCTTCTTGAGCTTCAGCACAAGCTGGGGAAAGGGGAGCCATCTTTGTGTCTTTCTCCTTACGGCTCATAAGGAGCCGTAGCTGAAAATTATAAGCCCACTTATCCCAAGCAGATAGCAAGAGAAAAGAAGAAAACAGTAAATAAAGGCAAATTACAGCTGCATTAAACAAGACAGGTCCAGATCAAAGCAAAACACACAGAAAAGGCAGGAGTGGCACAGAATTACTTCTGATTACTCTGCCGTCTTTACTGGAGGACTCCAGTAGTAAGCTCATCATGTGGACACAATGATGTAGAATTTTTAGGGAGTCCTACAGTATCACAACAACATGATGACATCACTTTCAGAGTCATGCTGGAAATGATGTTATGGCATAGAAATTATGCGTATTCCTCGTTTTTTTCCCCCACTGCTCCACCGAGCAGTAGCAGGCAAACTGCGTAGTCTTAACATAGAAGAACGATGAGCAAGGAAGTATGGAGTGGGGTTGCTATAGCAGAACTCCCACTGGCAACTCTTGCTGCTTGCCACCACTCCAATTGCTGTTGGCATAATGCCCAGATGTCACTTACAGGGAAAACCTAGAAGAGATGACACTCCACACAAGGAATTTCTGGAAATACTATGGTTTTACTATAGAGTTTCTGGAAATTCCAAGAAATATGTGACATCACTTCTGGGGTTTTCCCAGAAATGATGCAATACTGTTGTGCTGACGGTGCTCCCTCTATGTCCCCACCCTTCCAGCTCCCATCAGTTGCCAGCTGCTGGCTGGCAATCCTAGTGTAAAGGCAGTAAGCCCAGGCCACAGTGGTAAAAGTGGCAAAACAAATAGGGATGGTAAAGTGGAGGAGAGGCCTTCTTGGATACCCATTAAGGGAATGAATTAATATAAAATTCAAGAATTCTTCCCATCAATTTACCAGTTTTTTCACTTATATTCTCATAAATGTGTTCTAGCAGGGCTTAGAGAGCACAAGCCTATTCTCAGTGCCAAGGCTCAATCTTGAAGTACATGAAGTAAAAGCAGATAGCCTGCTGTCCTGAACATACCCTGAGTAACTTCCATAGCCACTGAAGGATTACAACCAGCCCTCACATACTCAAGATCTGGATGAAGGACTTCTAGACTGTACTATATTAATTTGATGCTGGTGCAGTCTGTGACTCTATCTAACTATATCCATTTTTTTTACATCTCATTCTTCTTTGACCCATTTTCCCCTCTATTGTGTTTAAATTCTGAATATATATATTATAACTCAGTTGCAGTTGACTTTCATAAATGAAACAGGGTTGCCACATTTTTTCTTGGTTGAACTTATGTGCCTTCATCCATTTTTTCATTTCAGCTGTGAAACAGGAAGTGAGTGATATTTCCCACTTGTAAGACATATTTCTTACAAGGTGAGCACACACCTGCATGCACCTGTGTAGGGTGTCCTCATTGCCCACCCTCTTTTTTGGTTCTTCGTTGCTGCTAAATAGGGCATTGAAGCATAATGGGGAGGGGGAGCTGAAGTAGTGTCTTGCAATAACTTTACTTCTGGCTGCATAAAGCAGGAGTGACATCATAGCATTGCAGGCCACTCTCAGATTCCCTTGAAAAAAGGAAGTCTTAGAGCTTCCTACAATGCAATGACATCAGCTAGAAGTGACATGACAGCATGGCAGCTAGAAGTGACATCACAGGATGCCATTTTGGTAAGTCTCTGCCCCCACTCCCAAAGACTTCTAGAGGAAAAGAGGAATTCGTTTATCCTTTTTACCATACATTGTAAACTGGGCATAGCTTATAAGGAATATGGGGGACAGAGACCATACACAGTCTTCAGGTAGGTTACAAGTTGAATAATGTATCCCATCCCAACAGTCTGGTATATCCCCTGCAGAGCAGAAAATTAACCCTCAGGTCACCCCATGGGGCTTGCCAGCTGAATGGCACCCTATTAATATGTGTGTTTCCAGAGTTTTATGTTAAGGGGCAGAGACTTACCAAAATGGCATCCTGTGATGTCACTTCTAGCTGCCATGCTGTCATGTCACTTCTAGCTGATGTCATTGCATTGTAGGAAGCTCTAAGACTTCCTTTTTTCAAGGGAATCTGAGAGCACCTGCTGCCAATAAGAAAAAGCAGGAGAACAAGTTCCCCCTGGCACATTGGCCCAGAAGCTCATACAGGAAGATATGAGTAGCTTGCATTTCCTTTTTCAATGCTTCTCAATGACATGCAAAGTCACCCCCCCCCCCACTGCTAGGTCTTTGCTGTCACCATTTAGCAGTTTCGCTTAAATGAAATATGACATTTTTGAAGCTAGGAAGAATATGTAATCCATTCGTAATTGCACTGAAAATGAAGCCAGGTAAAATTCAAGCTCTTCTTGACACTCCTGCAAATTGAGATCATAGGGTGGGAGGCTTTAGCAACAAAACATGCCTGTTCCTCTGTAAATTCAAGCTATTGATTTTACATCTCAAAAAATACCAAAAATATTTTATTTTTGGAAAATGTTCAAAGCTCTGCAAAAGTCTTTGAATTAAAACCTTATCATTGTTCTAATGTTCATGGCTTCTCTTCCCTCACTGCTGTTCTTTACTTTAAAAATCAATTCATTAACATTCCTATGAATATTATTCACAAAATATGACTGATTAATTATGACCTCCAAGAGCTTACCGAAACCATTTAAAGAAGGATCATGAAGATAAATCACAAGGAAAAAGGAAAAGACTGTTTCCCAGTGGCAAAGGCAGAGTTAAGTTGGTGTTGCCTCCTTGATGTCTAAAGGTCAGCTGGGAATTATCCCCAATATTTAGTATATAAACTACAGTCAGATGAAACAATTATCCATTACTAAGACAGTTTATTACAACTGGAACTCCAGCATGTCCCTTAGATAGTTACAAGGAGACACTGTAATTGCTTGACATTCCCCACGCCTCCCACCCCAAACCCATAGAAATACCACAGGATACTAATTAATCTGACTTTAAAGGTTTAGTTCTAAAGAGAATGTCTTACTGTGCTGGTTTTTCAGCATTATAAACAAATGCACAAAATATAGGTGAAACATATTAGTTCCTTTGTGACAAACTGAAAACTTGGAAAAGCCAGATTCGAGTCCAGCAGCACCTAAAAGACCAAGATTTCCAAGGTATAAGATTTTGAGTCAAAGCTTACATCATTAGATACCTGGAACGTGTTTATTCTCTATTTACCTAAAAACAGAGTATCTGTGAACAGGCCAGTATGGCCAAAACCTTCTCTCTCCCTTTCTCCTCCAAGGGAAATGCTGCACTTCATTTTCAATGGAGGGCGAAGCAGTTTCTGTTCATATAAAATATGCATCACAGGTTTTTGACTGGGACTTCCCACTTTAGGCCTAACAAAAACCCAGTTCAGATAACCCCACATGATCACTGAACATGCAAGGAGACAGAGAGGGCCTACCCCCTACATTCATGTGATCACTTAGTTGTCTGCAAGATGCAACTGCACAGAGGAAGTTGTGCATGTATGCCCATGATCAGTAATGCAGTTTTCTGAATGCTGCTGATCACTGGAATGGATAATTCATGCAACAATTTCTTCCACACAGGTGCCCCTGCAAACAACCAGGCAATCTCATAGAGGTGGGGCTAGCATGCTCATGTGACCCAAAGGGAATGTTTCCTTGTGAGTTGTATACTCTTTTCAGTGACCAGACAGATATTTCAACCAAAAAGAGGATTTTTATTGAAAATAACAAAGATCAACAGAACACAACACAAACACACAACGTGTATTCAGAGCTAACTAGAAAGTAGTGATGAAAGTTGGAGGGGATGGGTGATATTTACCATCTAAACATCTGGGAGAGAAAGGAGGAGCACTGAGCAGCCTGCGCTTCAAGATGGAAGGACTCAAGGCAATAACTTGCTTAGCTAAAACCAAAGAAGGGTTTATTACCACAAGAATTGTGTGCTTACCCATTCACACATCAGAAAACATTTAAGCATGTACACGTATAATGAAATTCGAGCCTTTGTTTAAAGCCAATCATATTCTTCGGACATCTGCTGAACTAGTAACCAAGCACAGAAGTAACATCGGGTATAATTAATGTGTTTCATACAAAGACCTTTACTACATTAACTGTTGATAATGTATTTTATTGGAACTACCCGATTGCTATCAAGAATGGTCCTAATTAGAGGTGGGCTTGAACCAGGAAAATACTAAACTGTGTGGTTGGTAGTTCATCATGTTTCACGAACCAGGGGCAGCAGCAGGTCACTTCCGGGGCTGCAGAAATCCCATTCCCCCCCCCATTGCCTGGAAAACTGTCACTGCCAGGCTGTCTGCAGTGACGAAGTGAAAAACAAACCAAACAAACCGGCTTAAAGTTCATGGCAGTTTGCCAGAAATGGGCTCTGACAAACCACCAGTTCGCGAACCATTAACTGGCTCGGTTTGTGATGAATTTTTGTTCGTCTTTCGGTTCGTGCCCACCTCTAGTCCTCATCTTTTAAATTCTCAGCCAAAAGAGGAAGGTTAGGCAAAAACCTTTGCAACCATTTTACAGCTTGCCAGTTCTTCAATATTCTGCATTTTAGGGGTTCTCCTAACTAGTCCTTTAGGACTAGATTTTTTTCCCCAATCCATTTTATCATCACAATAAATTTAAAATAACTATGATTACATCGAATGTACTTGGCTGTCCAGGACAAATAATGTCAAAATCATCTGTAAATCTATTTTGGCCATAATAAACTGTATATATCACAATCCCCTTTTCAGAACGCTGTCATGGAAGCAATGTTTCACACATTAAACTTGTACTGTAGTCCAGAATGTCATGTAGGATGTAAGTACACATGGAGCTTCTATTTGGAAGAGCGTTCTTATTATCTTTGGCAGAGTCTCTATTCATACCAATATTGCATTACTGCCCTCAGTGAACTGGGAAGATTTTACAGGTGGGGAGTACCTAAATATGCAAGGAATGACAAACAAAATTTATTTAATCCAGTTGACAAGCTTTGCATTAACCCTTAGTTTCAATATTTAGATTGCTTTTTAGATTGTTGTTAAATATTCATATTGTTTTATTGCATTTTATCATAGCTGGAAACCCCTTTGGAATGATGTGCAGCATATTATCAAAAAAATAAACGAATGCATAACTCCTTAGATTGTTTTCTTGAAAGGGAGTAGATACCTCTCTTCTTTTTTGCCCTTAAACTGAATGTCTTACAGTGCCATCCTAAGCTACTTCAATGGACTTAGAAGGGTGTGACTCTCTTTAGAACAGCCCTGTTAAACATTTGCTTCAAGCATTTCAAAGCACTAACTCATCTGGAAGTTTGGTCATCTGCAAGATGAAAGATAGACATGAAGAACTAGTCCACACATTCAAAATGCTCACATGATATATCCTGGTTAGGATATATAATTTTCCTGCTTGAACGGCATGTAAGAGTTTGTACATTGTGATGCCCCATACTTTTGTTTTAAAAAATCTGTCAGAATTAGAAAACTAGCACATTAGGGAGAAATGTCAGTTAGACTTTCTTTCTGGTCTAGTTTTAGTTCCACTCCCTGATGTGATATTTTCCTAAGTGCACTGTTTTGCTTTGCTTTGTTTTATGCAGAGGAATGTTTAAAGATGCATATTCCCCTGGAAATCAACTATAACATAGATAAAATGAAGCATTTACATACTCATACTATTAAAAATGAGACCCACAAAATCTACAGACAAGACCCACCCATCCACACACACACCGGACAAAACTGTTTCCCCCATCATTTTCTTTCCCCAGCATGCAGTCTTCATTTACTCTTAGAAGCAAGTTCTTTCTGCAAGGGAGGAGCTAAATAACCATTTGCTACAGGCCTGATCTTAAATTGAGATTTTGCTCTGCCCAGAGGCAAAAAGTTATTTTCTTAACCTCTGGGCAGGGAGGAGCTGAGTTTCACCACAAGTTCATTGGCAAAAAGTATTCTTTTCCTCTGTCATTCTCTGAGCTGAATAGAATCTAAATTGTCTAAAATATGGAGGAAGTTTTACTGTGCAGCGTTCTTTATGGGTATTTTTGCCTGGCTTCAGGTATGCTCACTAATACATAATGAAGAGTTTTTATGATGCTTGGCTGAGGGAAACTACTTTGCATTTCCCACTCACTGGAGAGCAATTGATATAAGAAGACACAGTCCTCTTTACTTGCTCTGATACTGTTTGGAGTTGAGCCTCATAAACAGCGGCAATTACACCTGTTTAAGAAAAGAAGAAGGCATCATTCTCCCTCTCATATGCATGACAGCATGGAAACTACTTTCCCACAATTCCATGGAATAGACATGCAATAGACATGCAATAGACATGCAATTCCATGTCTATTTGAGTATGCAGGAATCCTGCAAGCCTTGGGGAAGGGGACTGATAGGGTTACCAGTCCCCTGGTGGGGGCGGGAGATCCCCTGCTCCCATCCTCCACCCCCTACTACTTATCTGGTGAGCAGGGGGGAGGCACGGGGCCTCCCGAATGCACTCCTGGGGCAGCACGATGACATCACTTCTCAGGAGTGAAGACATTGGTCTAGTCTGAGAGCACTCCCACGCTTCGCAGCAGGCTGATTTGGGCCCCAAAAGGGGGCCTCAAACTGTGCCTGAGTAATGATGTTGCCTGGAATTCCCATCACCAGAAGTGTTGTCATCACACAGGCATGGGGGTGCATGAGTGCTACACATGCATGAGATGAACAAAGACAAGGTTAGTCCCGGTTCCCCCCATCCTGCCAGGTGGGTAAGGGGACCTGGCTACCCTAGGGACTGATCATGTGGATCTTTTCCAACATAGGCATCAACTGAGAACAAATGTATGCTAACTGCCTGCCCAACCCATGCATATAACAATATTGAAATAAAGGAAAGTACAATGCACATGCTGCTGAGGCCCTAGCTAGATGTGAGAGTCCCAGAGCCGTGTGTTTGAGCATAGGTCTGCCCCAATCACATAGAAAGAGTTGGAGTCTCATTTTAAAGGGGACATGGCTGAGGAATGTAGAACTCTTCCAAGCATGCAGTTTGCATCTTCTCAAGGGTTGCTTGAACTGCTTTTCTCCTCAGCCAAATTAAACAACTAGTAGCACCTTAAAAGCTAACACATTTTGTTCCAGCATAAATGAACAGACTAGCTCAGCTACCCCTCTGGAATTCCCCTACTCAAAGCTCTGATATCAGATGTGCTTGTCAGAGAGAAAAGCAGTTGGGAAGATGAGCTGCAGGTAGCCACAGGCAGCAGAAGAGATCAGAAATCCTTACTTACATACTCTTTTTCCTGTTGAAAACAGATCACAGACACCTGTCAGTTAGCTTGGCCCGAGCATGAGTATATGCTCCAATTGTCCTGTTTACCAGGAAGGGCCCCTCTTACCTGGTCTCTGTCCTCCTTTGAACATCACTGCCTCCATTTCCTCTGTTTTTGCCTTGTGCTGATACCTTGTTAAAATGTTGTTAGCGTAAATTGATGGAGTTGTCATTCCTCAGGGCATCTCTCCTTTCCCTGAGTCTCTCAAAATCATCTCTCTGAGTGGGAGGTGGATGTGTATAATCTCTAGTGCATATTATTAGCACATATCTGTGTCAATTCATGCACATTAACACTAAGACACTCTGCAGGACACAGCCTAATACATGAGCTGTAGTTGCAGATGGGTATTTTGAACTCTTGATGACCCATTGTAGGATAATCATGTTGTTGTAGTATATCTTAACCCAGAGAACTTTTCATTTGATGAAGGGCGTTAAGGGAAAAAATGAATACAGTATACAACAGGCAGAGTGGTCCAAGCAGTGATCCTTGGTGCATATATTTCTCTTAAGCTGCATTCAGGCATCACAATAGGCTGTATGAAGCATGGCCCTATTATCATCTGTGCAACATCGAATGGTATGTTTGTAGGGAAAGTAAAGATAACAGTGTATGTGCTGTAGGTTGAAGGGATATCCATAACCAAACCCCACTCTTCAGTAAACCAACAGATATGTGCTACAAGCATAGCACAACCTTCTGTGGGAATTTATTTTTCACTTGTCATGTTTACATCCTTTCTCAAAGGAGCTCAGTGGGGCATACACAGTGTTGTTCTATTTTGTCTGCACAATAATACTAACAGCATGACTGTGAATGTCTGCTTCCTTGAAGGTTTCACAGAATGGGCATTTTGGGTGGAAGGCATTCCAAAGCTTTTTTATTGCATATATATTGATTGGATTTGGTGCCTCGGACTAAGTCAGAAGATGGGTGAGAGTAGTAGAGGTTTTTAGTATTTCTCTTAGGTTACATTCAGACATCAGGACAAGCTGCAAGTAAATTCCAGTTGGGCATGCACACAGTCTATTGCTGTTCCTTCCTCCTGTAGCTTGATGGAACATTAAGGTTATTTGGTTTTATTTGTTTTATTTAAATATTTTTCTACACTTTTCTCCTGCAAAGCAGGACTTAAAGCAGCTTAGAAAACTAAAACAACAATCTAAAATCACAATACAATAATACTACTAAAAAGCCTTCTACTACTACATACATATTTTCTAACCAGATATTTCAAATTAGGAAAATTCTGCTACTCATAGAGAGCAATTCTAAACAGGCCTACCCAGAATAGCCTACCCAAGTCTATTCAGGGAGACAAGCTCCTGAAAAAGAGTTCTTAGGAGGGTACTGATAGACTACCAAAGCACTTTTATACAATTTGATCTTACACAACTTCCTAAATCTCTGGAGGATAATTCCCTGTTTGAGGTAAGGCATACAACATGAGAAAGCTGTAACTTATAAGTTTGTACAGCCAGGGCAGGGGGGAAGGGGCTGTGCAGGTGCAAGAGTTCAGACCTTGGTGAAATGTTCTCCCCTGGCAAACAGCAGCACAGATAGCACTGGACAGCAGCTCCTCCTGCCTGCAGCTAGGGGGGTGGGTGGGTTGAGCAAGCAGGAAAACTTATTGTTGGCAGTGTTTCTTCACTTCAATCAAGTCCCCATTCACCATGTGTGGAGCAAACAATATACAGTACGTCAAGAGACCCGCATTCAGCTGTCACAGTAAATTTGAGCTTGACCAAGCAAGAGAGTTTGATCATGCTCTATGTACTGAAGTAAGAGGAGATGTGAAGAAAGGGGTATACGCGAACACAGTAATAAGCTGTGCTCCTGCTCAACTGGAGTTTAATTACAGCTTCTTGTGACATCCAGATAAGGATATGCAATTCGGGTACAGTATTTGGCAAAAATGACTGAATTTTACCTGATTCAGTAAAATTTGGTGTTTCCAAATTTAAATCTGTATTACCAAATGAATTTGATAACGCCAAATTTAAGGTTATCAAATGTACTCAGTAAAATTTGGGAAGTATGGCAGCGCTGTTTCTTGCTGCTCCTTTGCTAAGGAACAGCAAAGAAACACTGCTTCCTGCCTTTTTTACCAGATGGGATGGGGAGGAGGTAGGGAAAGTGAGTCAGCGGCAGAAGGGGGAAGGGGGAGAGGGAATGAGTCAGAGGCAGAAGGGGTAGGGGGAGAGATGGGGAATGTGAGTTGCCAGTCCTTGCAGCAAGCCTCCTTCTCTGGCCAATGTGATTCTCAAGAAGGAGAGTCGCTTTTTTAAAGTGCTACAAGGAGTTAAATTAAGAGGCTTACCTGAATCAGCCCCCATTCTGCTCCGGCCTGGAGGTTGAGAGACGCTGCCTGCTTGCTGCTGCTGGCAGTTGGCTTTCTCTCCTGGCCTGCTTTGGACTGCAACTGGATCCTCCTGCTCAGTGAGCGGAGTGCTGGCTGGATGCTGGCTGGTTTGAGAGTTGTAGACTCACTGGGGTTTTTCTCTCTTCAGGGAAGGGGATTGGCCTGGTGTTTGGGAGGGATAGAGATGGCAGGGATGGGAAATGGAGTTTTTTAGTTTGCATTTTAAAAACTGCTTTTTTGCTGGGGGGGGGGCTTGGTTGGGTTTATGTGTCCAATCTTTATGAAACTTGAGGGTCATTACAGGAGCTCCCCTGAAAATTTGGTGAAATATAGTAAAAAAATGTTCCCCACGCAGGCCACTGGAAATTTCCTGAGTTCCAATTTTTTTCCTATTCAGTATTACTGAACTCAATCAACCATTTTTTTTCCTGTACACATCCCTACATCCAGAAGCTCTATGGTAAAACCATAGTGTTTCTGGTAATTCCTAAAGTTGAGTGTTGTCACTTTCAGGTTTTCCCTTTAACTGGGGGCAGTGATGTAACACTGTCACAACAGTGGTGATTTTTAAATTTATTTTCTGTTGCTTGTAAATGGAGCAGCAGTTGGCTTGCCAGCAGGAAGTCTCCCTCCATAGTAAGAGACCTGGCAATCCTAACCACTCTAAGGGGATAAAAAGTAAGACACATATTCCTTATCGATATTAGCTCTCTCAAGGAGCCCCAAACACAAGATGGGAAGTACCACTTCAACCATATTCTTACTACACTCCGTAGTAGTACATTTTCAGCCTTGCACTCTGTCTTCAAGAAGTACAGTGTATAATTCTCCCCCTGCCCCCTCACTATCCTGAGATATAGGTTAAGCTGATAGTGACTAGTTTAAAGTCATCCCGTGAGTTTAATGGCTGAGTGGGGATTTGAACCAAAGACTTCCCAGTCCTAGTGTAACACATTTAGTGCTGCACTATACAATGTGAAGCTATCTTTGCCACAGATCAATAAATGGCAAATGTTCTCTAACTATGCCAACCAACCTAAATAATTTCTATGACTAATGGGTTTTTCTTACCCTGCTGTGTTTTTTGAAAGCTTGACCTGGCAACTTTTATGTAGAAAGGTCACCAGAAGCTGACTTTTTAAAGTAGATCTTCATGACAGATAAGTCACTGGAATTTAATGCCAAGTCACTGTTTACCAATTCTGAGTGAATATTTATTTTCAAAGTTTCCAGGATGTGTTAAACAACATTTAACCACATGGAATTAAATGTATATGAACACAACCCCAAAAATGGCAACTCTCCACTAGACATGGGCACGAACAGCATTACGAACAGAAAAAAAACCACGAACAGCCCAATCTGCTGTTCGCGAACAAGCTGTTCGTGAGGCCTCATCCTAAACGAACAGGTGGCCGTTAAAAGCCTTGTTCATTGCCTTCGGCAGCCATTCGGCAAGCCAGACAGTCTGGCGCCTGCTGCAATCAATCCCCTTGGCAACTGGAGGGAGGGACTGAACTCTGTCTGAACTCCTTCTGGCTTTCCTTCTGGCTTTAACCCCTCAAAGTACTTCCAGCAGAGAATCCCGGTTTTGCCACTTTGAAGAGAAAATGACAACCAACGGGGAGACCCATGGATCATGCCTTTCTTGGGGTGCAATCTGTCTGAAACTGGGGGGGGGGTCTTCAGAGGACAGTGAGGACTAAAGGGGGAGAGCCATGGATCATGCCTTTCTCGGGGTGCAATCTCTCTGAAACTCAGGAGTCTTCAGAGGACAGTGACAACTATATCCCCTGCAAATTTGGTGGGTATTGGACATTGGGAAGATTCTCCTGGGTGTGAGAGGAACGGGGAGAGTCTCCCCACCTCTCTCATAGTAGGCAGGCAGCCTGGCTGTGCGACTGCTCTCCCGACCCTTTAAACTATCAGCTGCCCTGCCTGCCAGCTGATAGTTTTAAGGGATCTTTAAAGGGCCAGATAAGTGGGTTTGAGGGGAGGGGGCTAGGTGGGGGGGTTTGGGGGGGTTCTGGCCCCCACGAACAACAAACATGTCCGGGAACAGTTCATGTTCATCCATGTTCATTGTTCATGGATGGCACCAAACATCGAACAGGGTGTTCGGTTTTTTTTTTTCCATTCGTGCTCATGTCTACTTTCCACATCAAAAAATAAAGGAACCTTGCATTTTTATTGGGAAATTTTATACTACTGTTCCTTCTGTATCAATTTTGACCTTCTCCTTATAAACTTGATGCACTTCAATGAGGTGGCTGACACTTCTGTAAACATTTAATATGTTGAACACACTTTTGCATCCCACAACAGATGTAGAACAATAGTTGTAAAAAAATTGCTTGGTGAGATATGGAACATATGAATATAAATAATGCCTTTGGAGTACCATTCATCTTTACCAGAAACAAATCATATGTTATATGTGCAGCCTATTTTGTCATACAGTTCAGAGTAGCAGTAGCCACAATGCAGTATTTTATAATGAACATTGTAAATGTAAAAATATGTTATAAAAGCACTTGTGAAAGTGTCAAATTCTTGAAGAGTTAGTTACCCAGTTCACATTGTTGATTCCTTCAAGAAACATAATTCTTTCCAATAAACACTAAAATAATCAACAAACATAACAGGAACTATAGAAGCTCTGCATGTTACCCAGATTTACATTTTTTGCTCTAGTTTCTAAATTATGATACTCATATTTCTGAAGAAATAGTTTCATTTCTACAACGTTATCTTACTCTTATGAAGTATAGAATGATAAAACTGTTCAACAGACTACCCCAGGGCAAGATGGAGCATATGCTGTTGGTGAACATTTTATCTATATTTGAGGAAATTAAATCTGCTACTCCAGATATTGCCCTTTTTCCTTTTCTTTTCTTGCCTTGCTTTGCCATTACAGCATATTGAAAAGTGGGTCTTAGTGTTAGCTGTTCTCATACACAAGAGTTATGGAATGAGTCTGTAGATATCTATGGGCTGATGCACATATGTAACTCCACTTATTTTGCAGCCAAAAAAAATGGTCATTTTATGAATAAGGCATCATTGACCTCATAGTACATGTGGGATTTTCATACCACCTCAAACACAATACTTTTCAATGAAAGCAATGCCCCAGTGCGAAGAAAGCAAGCCTTGTATATGCATGCATGAATTGGTGTTTGGAGATCTGTTAGCATAATGAGTCAAATCTGAATCTGTTGTAATGGCCAGAACAGAAGTATTTTTCAGTAGTTATTTTAATATTTGCATGAAGCTTGAGGAATTTCAGGTCATGGGTGCACTTATATAGAAAGCCCATTATTTTGCAGAACACAGAGACCACTATGCACCCATGCTAATTCTCCATCTGTTCATATGACATACGTGGGCAGCATGGCAAACATAAAAATCCATGTCACATTGTCTCTTTTTTTCAAGTACATCCTCCCCCCCCCCCAGTATTTCTCATATGAAAATAGAGACACTATTTGTACTTGCAGCACCTCAGTTCTCACACTAAGGAAAATTGACAGAGCAGTTCCCACAAACACACACTTACACACTATTACATATTACTGAAGGCTTTTCAGCACTTTCTTTATGCTCTATTCACTCTGTAATAGCCTGTTCTGTGTAGGCATCTGAAGCAGAAAGTATAAGCAAATGGACCATAACAGTGTCTTTAAAATAAGAATGTGTAATCGAGTGTTTACTCACACAATGGATCAGGTTCTATTTATTATAAAATAGCTGTACCTCAGACATATTTAGCATCATTTTCTATTTGTGGGGATAGCAGGAAAGCACTATAACAGTACTCTGTATTTAAATGGTCAAGAGTGTATCAACATAGCCATAGACTAATGGCCACATTAAAAGCAAAGAGAGTGATTTTGCCTCCTGGGAATGCTCTGGTGTTTGCAGTTCTTCTCTCTGCTTTATATCTTTTGTTTTACCTAAGCTCCTCAGTTCTATATGAGGCCACTAACCTACCTCCATTTTGGTTCAGTTTCCCCACAATTACTACCATTAGTATCTCGATCCTGGGACTACTTCCTCTTCAAATTTCATCGTACATCAATAAGTAAGATTCTGGTCATGTGCATGCCAAAAGGAAGATGAATCAGACTGCGCCTAATCTCATAACTACAGAAGTGAAATATATTATTTTGTAGAGAAGATTCTTTTCTCACAATATTTGGTCATTAGATCATTGACTGGGGTCTCTCAGTGCTTAATAGATCTCCCACTCACAGGTGCTGCCCCCTGCCACTTGACTGGCGGCGGCGGCGAGGGGGGAGAATGGTGTAGGGAGGCTGACTAGAGCACATGTGCACTCCGCAAGGGCTTCTGATGATATCACTTCCTGTTCAAACCAGAAGTGACAGGGTCTCTCTGGGGCCAATTCTTTAGGAATCATCCCAAAGCTTAATGAAAACACAAACAGGACCACCCCCAGCAACCCAACTGCCTTCTGGTTTCAAGGTAGGGTGACCTGACAACCCTAGCACTTAATCACTGTGTCTTTAGCTAAAAAAGGGACCTTTGCCAAGAAAAAACATTTCCATCACATTTTCTGTCATCATACACTGTTTTATACTAATCATAACTGCCCACCCAAATTCCCTCATCTGATCAGACCACTATGGATATGCTCAAACATACTACCTCTCACAGTGTGTAGGTAAGTTTTCCTAAGGCTCAAAAACACCCTCTCCTCCCCTCCAACTAGTCAGGTTACAAAGCCTGAAAAGTAAAGAAAGTTCTCTTTTTGACCGGGCTATTTTCCCTCTAACCAGGGCCAGTATAAGTCCCCAAAGATGCATTTGCAGGAACCTCACTGACCCATGACATGTATCCTGTTTTCCCCTTCAGCTTATTTGCTTTCTCGGCCCTGGGGTCCCCTGCCTTAGGAATCTGACCTTTACTTGGGCCCACATGGACGAGTAATTTCAGCCTAGACATCTTTGTCTTTTCTCTTGCTGTACCTCTTTAACCTCTTGAGTGGAGTAACCTGCAATTGTTTGAATGCTTGCAGTCACTAGCTCTTTGTACAGTCTACTTGCACTTAGACATTCAGATGTTTGGTACTATTTTTAATGCTTAAGTTTGATAATTTCTCAGCTCCGATACACGTTGTTATTCCCTTCAATAAACTTTCTTTATTCTCATTCTATTCTCAGAGTTTGTTTCAAGCTTCTTGAAGACAGCAGTTCTTTTAATGCAGGAGTGAAAGGTGGTAGAAGGAAGTTTCCTTGTGCACAGCGTATCTCAATGTGGCTTTCAGAGAAATTCTAAGCAAAGTTACTCCAGTCTAAGCCCATTGAAATGTTTGGGGCTTAAACTGGAAAGTGTGTCACATTCACACTGATCACTTGCCTTTAGATCACACATGATAACCCCTTGCTTATTGTGATCGAGTGCCTGCAAAACAAACTCTGGGATATTTGGTGGACCATCGCCATTGGCTTCACAATCACTTGGAGATGAGAATCTAAATGCTAGAGCAATTTATATAATATATTCATGAGCCTTTGAAAAAGCATTTGCCGAAACGGGATATCAGGCTGGCAGAACCCGTCAGGCTCTTCAGCCCAATTTTTGGCCTTTAGCTGTAACCACTAGACAATGCTGTCTTGTGAAGAAGCTCAAGAAGGACGTTAACATCTGCACAATAGAACCATAGGGCAAGAGACATTACAGACAACATCTCAAGTGTATACAACAACATCTGATTAGAGAAACTAAACCGGTTGGGCTTTCTGATCAGGATTGCACATATCTTTATTGATTTATTTAATGGTATATTTATTATGAATTATTTATCAGCACTTTGTATTATGCACTGAACTTTATAAAAATTACAAAAAAACTTTATAAAAATTTACAAAATGTACATACAACGATTTCTGTGGACCTTAGAAGTTTTTCTTTCTATGGTGTAGCATTTACTTGGAGGAGCCTCCTGTTGTTGAAGTGATAGGTATACTTTGAATTATATAGGCAGTGAAATTTCAGAGCCCTCCCCAAGCTACTGAAATGATGCCATAACTGGCAGAGAGTGGAAACACTGAACATAAAAATGCCAATCAGGACTATCCTCTTAGGTCAAAATTCTTCTGGTTGAATGGCATCCCTGTCATGCATATATCTACCAAGGCTAAATTATTGCTTCCCTTGTCGCTCAGAAAAATGAAACCAGTCAGCAAGGTGCCAGAATTAACTGTCAGACTGGAAGTCTTCCAAACATTCTCAAATGTCAGAAATATTTCTGTTTGCATTTTTTACATTTGTGAATGGGTGCTGTTTGGGTCAGATCTTGATTAGTACATTTCCAACAGCATATCCCTAACAGATACTGAAACAGAGTGTCTTATAGCTGCTCCCTGAGGGGTCCTTTATACTTCCAGTGGTGTGTTGTGATTAGTTTCTAAGTTAACAGAATTCCATTTCCCCAGTGTGACTGTGAGTCTCTCTACATGAGATACCTGACACGTGAAGAACACGTGGCAGGAGATACAATGTTAGCTGGGAAGGGTAGTTTTAAAAGACAGAGCCAGCAGCAGGGCAAATGCTTTGCTATACACTGGAGCTGTGTGAAGGGGCTGTAAAATGCCAGAAGGGAAACTTCAGCCCATTATAACCTCTCCAGGTCCAAGCCCGGCTCTGAAAGGCAGCTCCAGCCCATTTCCATTCCTCACTGCCCTCTGTTTGTGATCCCACACAAGTTTTAGACTGGAGAGGTAAAATTGATAGAACCTTTGGGGAGGCAAAGATGAAATTAACAAACCCTCTGAGGAGGATCTCCATTGGCTCTGTCTTTTTAAACTAACCTTGCATCCCCCTACACTTGACAAACATGCACTGAGGCATCTCATGTGGAGACACTGTGGTGATGGAGTGGAAGGAGGTAAGGGGCAACTATTAGGAGCTCATAACTGACTTCAGTGCATATAATTTTATGCATGCTACTCTGACCTACACTCTGCTCTCCCTACACTAAATCCTCAACTCTGCTCCTACTTTCCCCAGGTGCTGGCAGAGTACTGCCACTGTGTTACGCTGGCGGGAGTCACAACCAGCACAACCAACCAGTGCAACAGAGGCACTGTGGTAGTACAGATCGCTTGTGCTGTTCCTCTCCGGATTCTACCACTGCAATAAAAATTGCACCCAATAAATGCAGGTTGAAGAAAGGATCACACTAAAAGGGAGTTAAAATCTGCAAAGTGAATATTGGAGACCTCCAGTATGAATATACCCTGCATATTTTTCAAAACATCTTTTCAGAGGTTAACAAAAAAAATACCTCAGTGTACTTTCAAAGGGTTAACATTCAGTTGTGGCCCAACAGGGAAACAGATGGCTCGGGGGATTAGCAAGAGAATACACTCCACTGCAGCTTGCTGTTTTCAAAACGGTCCAAGATTTGAAGATCATTTTATGGCCCAAATACAGTGACTTTTTGCCTCTCTCTAGTGGCCCAATGTCCATATCAGAAAGGCCACCACAACAGCTGACACTCAAAATCATCACAGCACAATCAAGAAGATGTCAAGGAGTTGGATAAAATGTACCTTCAGATACACAGAAGTGGTCTTTTCAAGACAAGTGTGAGATTCTTTGGCAGGGCATCCAGTGGGGAATCTGCTCTATTCTTACAATACTTCAGGAGAGTGTTCTCCAGAGGTAATATTCTGGCCACCTGAGTAGCCCAGTCTTTAAATAGGATTTCCAGGTCCACTGACATCATCTCTTGAATAACTAGATCTCTCTCTCTTTCTGGGTAATTCAATACATTGATTTGCCGCTCTCTGTTTCATTGCTTTTCAGTCAGCTGTATGTGAAATTACATCATACTAGAAATGTTTAACATTTAAAGTCTCATACAGGTTACAAAATCCTCGGAGACTGCCAAATTTACTCCAAAGATATCTATTCCTGTCTGTAACCTCTTTTACTAATTTGACAAGGAGATGTTCTCCCAGATGTTAAAAAGAAATTGATGTGAGAAGAAGGGAGACAAAAGATTTTGCAGTTGTTATATAAAAAAAACAAATTAGACATAAATATATGGAGAAAAGAACAGTGCTCCATGGAGTAGCATGGTTCTCTCTCTGAAACATAGATTATGGATTTCTTGATAATTATTTTTGTCTGTCTTCAGAAGATAGAGCCTTATGCTTTCAGTACAAGAGTTTTATTAAGGTAAAGCAAGAAGTTTTTTTTTTACAGCTTGGGAATGTCTAAAATATTTAGAGAATCTTTTAAAAGCTGTATATAAAACTTGGATTTGACCTCTATAGGAAAGAGAATATTCTAAAGAGAAATAACAGGAAAGAAATCCCCCATTTTTTTTGCAAATCACAAGAATTTAACTGTAGACAAATTATTAATTCTTCCCTTTTTGTAACTAATAAGCTGCTAAAGCTCTTGGGACAATACTTTCATTTTCTAGCTTTGTAGGATTTAGGTATGGTTTCTATTACTTCTCTCTGGAATCTCTTTCCTACTTCTGTTCTGAATAACTTTCACTCCCTATTAAGAAAATTAAATAAGTATCCAAATTTAAAATATTGTTTTACTAATGTTATAAAGTTACACGACATCTTGTCAATCCATAATGCGCATTTATTAGCACAGAAAACTGAACTGACATAATTGTGAGAGGTTAACTCTGTCCCCATCTCCCAGCCAGGTCTCAGTGTCAGGGACCTGACAACCCTTCCCATCGCACTACTGCTGCAGCGCTTCTGTGCTCCACAGTGGGTTGATTTCAGCCCCAAACAGGCCCAATTCGGCCCCAAAGGGGCCCAATTAAGCCCCAAAGGGGCCAAAATCAGCCTGCTGTGTAGCGTAGGAGCACTCCAGGGCCCGTGCGCTGCCCTGACAGTGCTCCTGTGCTCCACAGTGGGTCTATTTCAGCCTCAATGGGCCAAAATCAGCCCACTTCAGAGCACAGGAGCACTCCCAGGGTGGCACGTGACCTGCGTGATGACATCTCTTCCTGGAAGTGATGTTATGTAGCTCAGGAGCACACACTTAGTGTGCATGCAACAACATCTCTAAGGTAAGTGCCAGATCTCCCACCTCCTACCTGGAGGGTAAGGGGTCCTGGCAAACCCAGGTGTCACCCAAGACTCACTATACAGTCCTATATAGTGTCTGTTGCCACAGATTGCACCAAAACAAATCATGCAACCACTGCTTCGTGGTACCTCCACAGTGCAAAAATGTGCATCAAAAGTACGGCTCCTCATGGAACCTCTGGATTTTTACATTGGGTTACCCAAAATTCACCATACAATCCAACGTCATTTACATAGAGACAGAGTAAACCAGAAAAATCATACACCCATCACTTGAGAACACTACCAACACAAAAAAACTTGGTTCAAAAGCACGGATCCTCACAGATCCTCTGGATTTTTACATGGAGTCACCAAAAACTCACTCCAGTAACACTATGTCCAGCTGCAAGATAAAGAGGTATAAATCAGTAAAGATAACAGGAAACGTTAATTGAGCAGAGATCATAGTTGATCTATTTTAACAATTAGAGAAAATTTCTCTGATATTGTTCACTCTTGTCAAAGATGAAGTAGCACCTACTAGAAAAAACAGCATGCTAGAAAAAAACTACCGTTAAGTTCATACAGAGTTCACTGGCATACTAAACTAAGGACTGAGTTAACTTCTGGACTACAAGAAATAAGTAAAAAAAAAATCTGAGAAAACAAAAAGGATATCCAAGAAATTAAGACACAGCAAAAGGAATTCAGAGGAACACAAGAAAAAAATGAATTAGTACAAGAACTACAAGCAAGCTCCTTGACAGAAGCAGGCCAACAAATAGAAATCTTAGAAACAAAACTCAGGAGCAACAACCTTCTGTAGAACTCCAAAATTTAGACAATTCAGTAGAATATATGTGTATCATTAAGTATAATATGCTCTAAACCCTATTTTAGTGACAAACCAGCAGAAATGCAACAACATAATGTTAAGAGTAGAGCAGAGAGCAACAAAGGTAAACAGAAGGATCAAAAGTGTCCTGCTCACCAGGTTGGAGACAAGTACTGGCAACAACAGGGCCCACAACAAGGCTTCTCAGATCAAAGTCAAGGGTCAGGTAACATATTCTAAAAGCGAAGACTGTGGCAGTCAGAAGATCAAGCAGCAGAAGTCAAAGAGCTCAGCAATGGCAGGTCAAGAAGCTGCCCAACAGAAAGATTGTGACAAGTTACTCCCACACTGGCTGAAGTCTTATATAGGTAATTTCCCCTACAGGTGAGATTGGGTACATTAGGCTCCTTTCTCCAAGCTGACTCATCGCTACTACTCTTGAGGAGTATTGGGATTCAGATCCTGTACTGACTCGGGTCTCTACCGGCAGGTAGGCACTTCTGTGCTTGGTCCAGGCCTCTGCCCTTACCTTCATCCTTCTCTGCTCCTGGAGTTCTTCGGGAGACAGTGGCAGGGCTGGCAGCAGGCAGGTCTATGCTAAGGCTTCCTGGCTTGTTGATGCTACTGTGATTGCCAACCCTCCTGGAGATTGCCACAAATTACAGCTGTTCTCCAAATGACAGATTTTAACATTCTCGGAGACATGGAGGCTTCTTAGGCTGGGCTATGTGGAATTATACCCCACTTAGGTACCACCTTACAATTGATGTCAACCTGCCTGGAGATCTCACAGAATTACAAATGACCTTCAAATTACAGATTTTAATTATTTCAAACACAATGGTAGCTTTGGAGTGTGGCCTCTATGGAATTGTACCCCATTGAGGATGCTCTGTATTATGCCCCCCCTCCAAAACGTGGCCCAGCCACTCCATTTGTTTCTATTGTGAGAAAAATCTCCAAGCTGACTCCCACTGTAGAAACACCAGAACCAAGGATGTCATGGCCAGAGGCACACCCCCAAATACAACCTCCACACCAGACAGCCCAACAGAACCAAACTGAACCACCCCTCCAAAAAAAACCCAGCACCCCCAGAGCAGGCTGATCAGCCACTCTCCAATGTTACCAGTGAAGACCAATATCACACCAGAGAATCACCCAAACCACAGTGAAGCAAGGGACAGTCTTGCAACTAGAAGCAAACTGAAGCAAGGAGATGGCCTCCCCATCCCCCTGAATGAAACTGAAGCAAGAGGAATAACTTCACACCAGAAAATCATGTGGGTTTCCTATTTAAAAACTATAGTATCCATGAAGATCCATGTGGATCCTGGTTTTACTTTCTCCCGCTTTGAAGCTACTTTCACTTTCTGCTGTCTCCTTTACTTTTCCTTTCCACTGGTTCTTAACACATGAAGCTGCCCTCTACTGAACCAGACCATTCACCCATCAAGTTCAGTCACTCACTCAAGCCTCAGGCAGAAGTGCCTGGTTCTTTTCACCAGAGGTGGTGCAAATCGAACCTGCAAGCTAGTAGATGCTCTACTACTGAGTCAGAGCCCTTTCCTGGAGAGCCTGAGAGAGTCTGTCACCTAGGAGCTTTGTTGCAAGTCTTCATAGATAGATAGATAGATAGATAGATAGATAGATAGATAGATAGATAGATAGATAGATAGATAGATAGATAGATAGATAGATAGATAGATAGATAGATAGATAGATAGATAGATAGATA